>NC_136070.1:296702119-297302119 GCF_964261635.1 Lissotriton helveticus
TGGAGAAGGTGCGGCGTTTTTGTACAAGTTTGGGTCACCGAGGTTTTTCAAGAGGGTGCGGTTGAAGGTTTTGAGGGCAGCCCTGGAGTTATGGTATAGGCTCAGGCGCAGCTGGGGCATTGTGTACCATTCTGAGAATGCCCCAGTATGGGATGCTCCAGGTACACCGGACTGTTTGAAGGACAGTTTGGCTTTGCCAATAAGAAGGGCAGGTATTACAAACTGGTCTGAACTGCTGGATTCCGGGGGGATTCATTCATGGGAGTACCTGAGGGTAAAGATCGGGCCAGGACTCTCAAGATTTAAATACATGCAGTTAACATCATGGTATGAGGCAGAAAAGGGGGAGACCGGCGGGGACAGAGATATTGAAGACCTGTTGAGCGCTAACCGTCCACTAAATAAAGAAATATCTATATGGTATAACAGCTTGCTGGATGTTGAAGACCAAGCGGTACCCCGCTTCTCTGCAGTTTGGATAGATAACCCACTTGGGCACACACAGACTCCTTATATGAACCATCTCTAAAGATCATGTACAGATACTTCAAGCCTGCTTGTTTAAAAAAAATCATTTCTTTGTTATAAATAGACTTTACTATACCCCCGCAAAAATTGCAAAGTTCACCCCACACCCCGCCCCCAAATGCCCCAGGTGTGCGACACTTCTTGCAGACGATATACACATTTTCTATGAATGTCCAGCACTTGTAAAATTTTGGGCTGAGGTGGGAGATAACATACGAGACATTTTCAAAACCATTATAGAAATCAACATGTCTTTGGTGTTTTTCCGGAGATGATGGACGCCTCAGCCAGACCCTTTCTCAGAAAGATAGGGGTTTATTATTGTATTTGATATTGCTGGCTAGAAGGGAGGTGTGCAAGAGGTGGAAGGACCCCCTACCTCCCCAAAGGGAAGACTGGCTCAAAGCTGCATTCACCATGTCACGGTTAGAGTATGAGGGCGTGAAGGACAAGGCAACGAATATATGGCACCCTCTCGTGGGCTGGGGTAAGACGCTAAGATTACTGTAAACATCCTTGGTATTACACCAGGGCCTCTTACAAAAAGAAGAGGCAGGTCAGATGACCCAAGCGAGTGCGGTAAGCCATGGGGGCGACAGATTGAGAAGGCGGCTTCATAAGACCCGCAGAGGCTTGAAAGGTGAGATGAGGAACAACAACAAAAAAAAAACAGATCATAAACGTACAACCAATAAACACTGGTGATCCCTGTACCTAGCATCAGCCTGTAACATAAACTACATTATGCACAGTATCACATCCGTCACAAATTACATTCTGCGCCAACCTCACCAGCATAAACACATTATGCAATCTCTCACAAGTCTAAACGCATTAGACCCTAACCTCCTAAGCATAACTCACATAAGTGCATAAATCACTAGCATAAACCATAATATGCCAACCAACCTCATAATCATAAAAGACCACATTTAGAGGTATAACACAGGGTGCATAAAACATACTACATGCATTACATTTCCTAACACCACACCACATTAGGCCCTGGTGCCCTATGAATCTAACCATCCCCCTGGCCAACTGGCCACCTCAGAAGGGGCTCAAATGCCCATGGTCCAGAATGTAAGGGCGTGCTGCCAAGGCAGCGAAAGTCAAGGGTGCGCCACTGCGCAAACCTAAACAGAGCAGCTGCCCACTAATTGCTGGGGAGCTGAGAACCATAACATGAGGGCCTAAACGATGCAGCTGACACTAATTGCTGCGCAGCTGTAAAGAATGGGGAAGGCCTGGCACCTCTGTGCCATTTCCGTCCCTCTCAGGGACTTTCTCAAGAAATGCGTCAAAAACGTTGCAGCTACCCGCACTGGTGCGGCGCAGCTGGGGATAGCACAAAAGGGGGGCCCTGGCACAACTGTGCCCTCTGGGCCTTGCTGAAGCTCTGAACGCTGGTCTGACCACTTCTATGTGCCCTTTGTGGTAAAGATCCCAGAACCTAGAGCCCCTGAGCAACCTGTGCTAAACCTCCCGTGCCGTAAATGGGCAGGCTTCTCACAGACGAAGTTTAATGAAGCTCTGGTCCGAGGAGGGTCACCGGGGGGTACCGATGTCGAAATGGCTTGCTTTAATTTTGAAAATCGCATAAGAGAAGCCCATGGCAGTGTAGCCCCGCTACGGCTGAATAAAATGTTGAATAGACCACAGAAATCTGCACCCTGGTACAATGACGAGTTGCGCCTGGCTAGGAGAGAGTGTAAACGTCTAGAGAGACTATGGAGGAAAGGCTTTCTCAGTCAGGCCAAGTTGGAATATCAAAAGAAACGGAGAAAGTACCATGGGCTTATCAGACAGGCTAAGGCCGCTCACTATGCTGAGAGAATTGGAGCTGCAGGAAACTCCACTAAGGAACTATTTAAGATCTATAAGGAGATTTCCTCACTAACAGCGTCTGCTATGCCTATGGAAGGTTCAGTGTAATCTTGCGACCGTATCGCGTTTTTTTTCTCAGAGAACGTGGAGAAAATATACGCTTCCTTTCTGGGAGCCGAAACAACGGGTGCAGAGTTTGTGGAGCCTATCAGTGGCGTTGGGGAAAATCAGAGGTTAGATAGTTTTATCACCCCCCCCCCCCCCCCCGAGTCGCTCTGCAGGGTCTGCAGCTCTATAAAGTCTGGCTCACCCAGGTATCCTGCCTCTCCTAAATTGCTTCGGGAGAGCATTGTTATTCTTGAGCCTTATATCAGGCATCTTTTAGATGTCTCATTTAGTCTGCATACGGTGCCAGCTAACTGGAAAAAGGCGGTAGTTCTTCCACTTCAGAAGAAACCTAACATTAACGCTGAGAAATTGGATAATCTCCGCCCTATTTCGCTGTTACCATACTTTGCGAAAGTGGTGGAGAAGGCTGTAAATCTACATCTCATGGCCCATATAGAAGAAGCCAATCTTCTCCACACCACGCAGTTTAGATTTCGCTCACTTCACTCTACAGAGTCAGCTCTACTAATGGCCACGGAGGCCATCAGGCAGGGAGCAGATGAGGGGCAAACAATGGCTCTCATCCTCTTGGACCTGAGCTCCACCTTTGACACTGTAGCACATTACACCTTGCTGCAGTGTCTGAACAAGGGCGGTGTCTCAGGCACGGCGCTAAAATGGATACAATCATTTCTGACGGAATGGAGCTTTCAGGTCAGGCAGGGTACCCACTATTCCAAAGCTATGAAATTGGATCAGGGTGTGCCTCAGGGCTCTGCCCTGAGCCTCACCCTATTTAACCTATATGTATCTCCTCTGGCGAGTCTAGTGGAGGGTTTTGGAGTCAGGATTGTGTCATATGCCGATGACACACAGTTGGTTATCGCTATCGCGGGCACCGGGTCTTGCGGCATCCAACTTCAGAGCCTGCATGCAGGAACTTGCCTCCTGGATGGCAAACAACTGCCTGAAGTTGAACGCTAGCAAGACAGAGGTGCTCGTGTTGGGGGGGCCCGTCTGTGTGGTTGTCGGCATGGTGGCCGTCCTGTTTAGGCCCAGCCCCTTTGCCGTGCTCCCAGGCTAAGAACCTGGGCGTATGGGTGGACTCTGATCTCACATTTGAACCACACATCAGACGTGTGGTGGGGACCTGCTTTGGTGTCCTTCCGATAGAAGCCAGGAAGACGCTAGTGCATGCACTTGTTACCTCACGTTTGGATTATGGCAATATATTGTATCTGGGTGCCACGGTCAAAAGTCTTAATCGGCTTCAGGTGATGCAAAATGTGGCGGCTCGGTTGGTCCTTAGGCAACTGAGAAGGGCTGCTACCAAAAGGGCCTCGGATGCTCTTCACTGGCTTCCTATCAGGAAGAGAATTGTGTTTAAGGCCCTTTGTACTTGCCATCGCATCACCCAAGGCATTGGTCCTAGGTACATGCAGAATCTCATCACTGTCTACAAGCCCGTTAGGTCCCTTAGATCTACTGGGACTGGCCTGATGGTTGTCCCTAAAGTAAAGAGGGCCAGGATGGGTGGCAGATCCTTCCGGCTCTTGGCGGCAAGGAGCTGGAATAAGCTCCCTCTTGAGTTTCGGTTGGAACCCTCTGAGACCAAGTTTAGAAGAGAGCTTAAAACATACTTGTTCCTTCATTGACAGGCCTGGGCGCCTTAGTCTGGGCATGGGGCTCTGGGATCTCTCACTTACCACAGTGCGGGGACACGCCGGTTGGCATAACCAGGCGCTTTATAAGTTCCCTTATTATTATTATTATTATTATTAACGCAATATTGCCCCTGTTGGAGCCAGACACTGGCTCAGAGAATGAGTATGTCTCCAACATTGCAGCTGACCCCCTGCAAAGAAGGGCAGCTGGAGAATGATGCCCAACATGGGCAGCACGGGCCCTTGGGACCTCGGGACCCCCACCGGGGCCCTTAAAAACAAATCGTCATGTTAGAGTGGCCCGCTGCACAAATGGGGCCGCTCTGACCGGGTGCCTCTGCTAGGCACTATTTACTGCGAGCCCACACACCTGGGCTCTTCGCTGGCAGCCGTCTCCTCTCCTGGACGGTGGGCAGGATTCTGTCTCCGGGGGCTCTGGAGCGGCGCCTTCCACGCGGGGCTCTCTCTCCTCATGAGAGCTCCGCTTTAAATCACGACAGCCTTCCTGCACCTGCAGGGCTTCCCTCACTCATGGGAGCCCCACACTTGTATCGGCGGGCTTGGCCGCCGCTTCGCACTTCATCCGGGTAGCGTGCGGGGCTCTCTCTCTTGAGAGCCTCGCTTGCGTCGGCACTTTCGGTCACCCGGGCCCACTCCTGGGACCCCCGACTCCTCTTCCATGCTCCGGGAGGTGGGGTGTGCTCCCGTTCTCCCTCGGGCTGTACACCACAGGGCTCCCATCGGCTCAAGGGAGCCCCTCACCGATGCCGCACAGCTTCCGGTCCTGCCGCGGCCCTGCCCACGTCACAGGCCGACTTACCTGACTTCCGGGTGGCCGCAGCTGGGCAGCGGCGGCAATTTCTGGCACAATGAGGGGTAGGCTCCCTCGAGAATAAAATAAATGTACAAGCGGGTTGGGCACCCGCTTTAAATAAAGATAAGCAATATGAGCTGGGTGGGCACCCACGATTAGAACATAATAAAATCAGACGGCCGCAATCGCGGGGTGGGCACCCGCTAATCTCAGCATTATGGGGGAATCCCTATGCTGGGGATTCCCTCAGGGCTGCCAAGCTCCAGGTCTCCTCTTGGAGACAAATCTCAGCGCTCCCAGGGTGTAAAAAGGCAGCATCCAGTCTGGGCAAAGGCAAAGGAAGAGAAAAAGGTCCAAAAAGGTCCTGGAGGCATCAGGGGGGCAATGTAGGGCTCAGGGGCCAGTACACAGGGCCCTCCAGCAAGCAGGCAGCCCCATTGGTGGCCCCTCCTGGGCCCCATCAGCAGCAAGCCCCCCCTGTCAGGATCCAAGAGCAGAACAACATCATGGGGTCACAGCCCCTGCTTTTATACAGCATTTCCCTTTGTTTAAAGGTGCAGGCAATGGGAGAACCAGATACAACTGGTTCAGGGGAGCTGTTGAGCACTTTGTTTTGCTCAGCTCCTCTCTCCCTTTCCCAGGCCAGGCCAGGGATATCAGACGCACCACAGGAGGTGGAGCCAGCATTTTGGAGGGAAGACACAGCCCTATTCAGATCCCAGGTGCAACTCCTTCCTTCCATCTACATGCAGATCTCCCTATTCACCACCGTGCAGACCAATCCTGGCTCCTGGAGCCACCCACATCATCCAGCACCTGTCAATCACAAGCCAGACAGGCAATTCAAATCAGGCAGGCAGACACACTGCACACAGAAATGCCAACTTCTAAAAGTGGAACTTCTCCACTAGTCACAATAAATCTCCGCACACCATTGTGCAGCATTTATTCTCACAAGTTCGCACATACTAAACTTGCCCCTGCACTCCTCTCATACCAGGAACTACCAGGGACACACATATCCCCCATGCATTCCTATTGGAGGGCAGGCACATCTCACCACACATACAAAGAGGGCGCACACACTTTACAGTGGGCCACAGTGCTAAAGTGCGCAGATGCCTAAAACCACCAACACCAGGTTACAGAAACAGGCTAGGAGAATGCAAAAAGTTTTGGGTTGAACCTGCCAAAAGGTCCAACTCCAACACAACCCCCTTTCAGCCAAAACGCAGGGTAGACCAATCACTCCCTTGATGGGCTTCCCTGCTTTGGGCGATAGAACACGGACGGGGGCCCGCAACGACAGGGACACCCTCCTGTTCTACACCACTCTGAACCCATGTGGTTTCCTCTAGAATAGAACTCTATGGCCCAACTAGGATACCCCACTGGTACTCCCTAGTCATCCACGGCCAGGGCTGTGCCCTAGGCCATCCAGATCTCACAGGTCCTTGCCAATCCACAGAGTTGGGGGCAGTAACTCCTGGCCCACAATAGCCATTCTCCACTCTGCCTCTCAGTGTAGTTCCAAACTACCACTGATCCTTCAATCTAGGGTCCGCACCCTCAGGTTGACCAGAGGTCACAAGCAAGAGTGCCCCACCCTACCTCTACTTCTGGGGTTCCGCACCCTCCCAGGGGAGCTCCCTCCAGAGCACAACTCTCCCAGCAGTTCAGGACATCTCTCATTCAACTGGTCTACCACCTGGGATCTACATTCATCGGATGCACCGGGAACAGAGGCGAGGACTCCCTCCCTCTGCACCCCCTTCCAGAGTTCTGCACCCTCCCACTGTAGAGCAGGGTCCCTCTCCTTTAAAATAGACCCCACCTGCTCTCAGGGTAGTCCTACTATACTCAGCCAGGAACCCTAAAGATCCGGGCGAGGCCTCCAATGTTAGAAATGGGATCTCTGGTTGGCTAAGTCTTGCACCAAAGCCAGACAGAGACCACCAGTCTAGTCAGGGCTTGGGAGTTACACTCCAAAGATAACCCCTGCTCGCCCCTTGGTAGCTTGGCACGAGCAGTCAGGCTTATCCCGGAGGCCACGTGTAAAGCATTTGCACACGCACCCATCAACAACACCCAAGGCACACTACAAAACAAGCTTATATCAAAAATAGCCTTTGTATTCACAAAACACTTTAGAATAGTACTCACACCATGCACACTGTGCCAACTGGCACCGGGCAATATTTACAAGGGATTATATACACATGACAGGGCCACATGGACCACTGTCAGAACCATCACAAAGCGAACTTGGTAAAAGTAAAACAGATCATAAACGTACAACCAATACACACTGGTAATCACTGTACCTAGCATCAGCCTGTAACATAAACTACATTATGCACAGTATCACATCAGTTGCGAATTACATTCTGCGCCAACCTCACCAGCTTAAACACATTGTGCAATCTCTCACAAGTCTAAACGCATTAGACCCTAACCTCCTAAGCATAACTCACATTAGGTGCCTAAATCACAGAGTGAAACATAATCTCACTAGCATAAACCATAATATGCCAACCAACCTCATAATCATAAAAGACCATATTTAGAGGTATAACACAGGGTGCATAAAACATACTACACACATTACATTTCCTAGCATCACATTACATTAGGGCCTGGTGCCCTATGAATCTAACCGTCCCCCTGGCCAACTGGCCATCTCAAGAAGGGGCTCAAATGCCATGTGTCCAGAATGTCAGGGTGCGATGCCAAGGCAGTGAAAGTCATGGGCGTGCCACTCCGCAAACCTAAATGTAGGAGCTGTCCACTACTTGCTGGGAAGCTGAGAACCATAACATGAGGGCCTAAACGATGCAGCTGGCACTAAGTGCTGCACAGCTGTAAATAATGGGGAAGGCCTGGCACCTCTGTGCCACTTCTGTCCCTCTCAGGGACTTTCTCAACAACTGCGCCAAAAACGTTGCAGCTCCCCACACTGGTGCGGCGCAGCTGGGGATAACACAAAAGGGGGGCCCTGGAACAACTGTGCCCTCTGGACCTTGCTGGGGCTCTGAACACAATATTGCCCCTGTTGGAGCCACGGAAGGGCTTAGAGAATGAGTATGTCCCCAACGTTGCAGCTGACCCCCTGCAAAGAGTGGCAGCTGGCGAAAGATGACCAGCATGGGCGGCATGAGCCCTTGGGACCTCCGGACCCCCCCCCGGGGGCCCTTTAAAACAAATTGCCACGTTGGAGCGACCCGCTGCACAAATGGGGCCACTCTGACCGTGTGCCTCTGCTAGGCACCATTTACTGCGAGCCCCACTCACCTGGTCTCTTCGCTGGCAAGGGTCTCTTCCCCTGGATGGCAAGCAGCACTCTGTCTCCAGGGGCTCTGGAGTGGCGCCTTCCTGGTGGGGCTCTCTCTTCTCATGAGAGCTCCGCTTCGAGTAGTGCCAGACTTCCTACACCCATGGGGCTTCCCTCACTCCTGGGAGCCCCGCACTTGTAGCAGCACCCTCGGCTGCCGCTTTGCACTTCACCCGGGCAGCGGGCAGGGCTCTCTTTCTTGAGAGCCTCGCTGACATTGGCACTTCTGTTCACCTGGGTCAACTTCTGGGACCCGGAGCTCCTCTTCCACGCTCCGGGAGGCGGGGTGGGCTCCCGTTCTCCCTCGTGCTGTACACCCCGGGGCTCCCATCAGCTCATGGGAGCCCTTCACCGATGCCGCACAGCTTCCAGTCCTGCAGCGGCCCCGCCACGTCACAGGCCGACTTGCCTGACTTCTGGACGGCCATGGCTGGGCAGCGGCGGCAATTCCGGGCACAATGAGGGGTAGGCTCCCTTGAGAATAAAATAAATGTATAAGCTGGGTGGGTACCTGCTTTAAATAAAGATAAGCGATATAAGCGGGGTGGGCACCCACGATTAGAACACAATAAAATCGGACGGCCGCAATCGCAGGGTGGCCACCCGCTAATCTCAGCAATATCGGGGGAATCCCTATGCTGGGGAGTTCCTCAGGGCTGCCAAGCTCCAGGGCTCCTCTTGTAGCCAAATCTCAGCGCTCCCAGGGCGCAAAAAGGCAGCATTCAGTCTGGGCAAAGGCAAAGGAAGAGAAAAAGGTCCAACAAAGTCCTGGAAGCATCAGGGGCAATGTAGGGCCCAGGGGCCAACACACAGGGCCCTCCAGCAAGGAGGCAGCACCCATTGCAGTCCCTCCTGGGCCCCACCAGCAGCAAGCCCCCCCCCTGTCAGGATCCAAGAGCAGAACAACATCATGAGGTCACAGACCCTGCTTTTATACAGCATTTCTCTTTGTTTAAAGGTGCAGGCAATGGATGAACCAGATACAACTGGTTCAGGGGAGCTGTTGAGCACTTTGTTTTGCTCAGCTCCTCTCTACCTTTCACAGGCCAGGCCAGGGACATCAGACGCATCACAGGAGGTGCAGCCAGCATTGTGGAGGGAAGGCACAGCCCTATTCAGGTTCCAGGTGCAACTCCTCCCTCTAATCTACATGCAGATCTTCTTATTCACCACCGGGCAGACCCATCCTGGCTCCTGGAGCCACCCACATCATTCGGCACCTGTCAATCACAAGCCGGACAGGCAATTCACATCAAGCAGGCAGAAACACTGCACACAGAAATCCCAACTTCTAAAAGTGGCACTTCTCCACTAGTCACAATAAATCTGCGCACACCATTGCGCAGCATTTATTCTTACAAGTTCACACATACTAAACTCGCTCCCTGCACTCCTCTCATACCAGGGACACACATATCCATGCATTCCTATGGGAGGGCAGGCACATCTCCCCACACATACACAGAGGGCGCACACACTTTACAGTGGGCCACAGTGCTAAAGTGCGCAGATGTCTAAAACCACCAACACCAGGTTACAGAAACAGGCTAGGAGAACGGAAAAGGTTTCGAGGTGAACCTGCCAGAAGGGCCAAGTCCAACACCCTTGCACATGTATTCAGTGATATCAGTAATTAAGGGGACTTGGAGATATGCTGTGAGTGAACTATGCCAGCCTCTGGATCTGAATTTTTGTTCAGCGACAAAGCAACCTTGTTACTTTGAAGACAACCTAGAAAAAAAATCCCCAAAGAGGATACTGGTCAAAAGATATGTCCAAAGTGATTTTTCTAATGCAGGACTGGGCTAAGTGGAGGACAAATCAACATTGAAAGTTGAAGGTGATGTATATTTGGATGCTGCATCTATAAAGTTTATAATCCAAACAGTGCAATAATTATAGACAAATACATATTACAATCAGATAATAAATAATAAAAATTGAAACAGGAAGAAAGAAGAAGCAAAAACAGAAGGGACCATATACAAAATTCTTATCAGAAATGATGTATATTTATTACAATTAATACATGTTAAAAACAACTGAGACACTGGCGCTCAATACAAAGTGCTGGTACAAAATATGGTATATATTACAAACCAGACAGGTGGCAAATGAGAAAATGTATGGTATACAAAGGTAACAACATGAAAGAAAATAATATGTCCTTCATTGATTTGCTGGCCACAATTCCGTCAACGGCGTTTCAACCGTTTTATAAATGTGCGGTCATCCTCAGGATGAAAAACGTCAGTAGAGCATCCAAAAATCTATTTCTAAAAGCACTCCAATGCTATATTACTTTCAGGCATTCAGAGAGTGTTCAGGAGTGTATTCATGAAACTTAATGATGAATGAACTTGGTATTAATATACCACATGGACAAACAATTTTCCAACAGGCTACATCTGTCCATAAATGTCTGCAGATCATGCCGCAAGACAAGCGAGCAAATCACTTGTATGTTGTCACGCCACAATTTGGCCGCAGCGTCCGCGTCCCTGCTTTCCAGGATCAGGAAGTCCATACTTGTGATTTGCTCACTTGTCTTGCGGCATGATCTGCTTACATTTATGGACAGATGTAACCCGTTGGGAAGTTGTTCGTCCATGTCGTATATTAATACCAAGTTAATTCATCATTAAGGGCCAGATGTAGGAGAGCAAATACCGGTCGTTAACGGACGAATTTGGCCGTTACTGACTGGAATTTGGGTTTTCAGATGTAGGGGCCATTATTTTACAGAAGCGGTAAATTTACCGATTCGGTAAATTTACCGATTCTGTAAAATACCGAATCGGTAATTTTACCGATTCGGTAAATCCAAATGTAGGTGACACTCCTGAGAGTGTCACAGGCCCTTAAGAGTCGGTATTTTACCACACAATCCTATTGTGTGGTAAAATACCGAATCCAGCTGCGCATGCACATCTGTGCATGCACACTGTGCAATGTGACACACAGACATGCCCTTAGGGCTTGTATGTGTGCCACATGTCACACATGCCTTTACTTCGGGTGCCAGAGGGTGTCAAAGTGACACCCCCTGCATCCTTGCAACATTCGGTATTTACCAATTCGGTAAATACCGAATCGGTATTTCCCATTGATTCCTATGGGCTTCACAGCCCATAGGAATCAATAGGAAATACCGATTCGGTATTTACCGAATCGGTAAATACCGAATGTTACCGATTCGGTATTTCCAATTTAAAAATTAGCTACATCTCCCTCCTTCATATTTACCGATTCATAAATACCGAATCAGTAAAATTCGGTATTTATGAGTCGGTAAATGTCCCTCACCTACATCTGGCCCTATGTTTCTTGAACACACTCCTGAACACTCTCGGAAAGCCTGAAAGTAATAAGGCGTTGGAGTGCTTTTAGAAATAGATATTTGGACGCTCTTCTGACTTTTTTCATCCTGAGGATGACCGTACATTTATAAAGCGGTCGAAAAGCCGTTGACGCACTTGTGGCAAGAAAGTCAATGAAGTACACATATTATTTTGTTTCATGTTGTTCCCTTTGCATAACGTACATTTTTTTGTTTGCCATCTGTCTGGTTTGTAATATATACTGTCTTTTGTACCAGTACTTTGTATTGAGGGCCAGTGTCTCAGTTGTTTTAGCATGTATTAATTGTAATAAATTTACATCATTTTTTATAATTATTTTGTATATGGGTCCCTTCTGTTTCTGCTTCTTCTCTCTTTCTGTTTCAATTTTTATTCATTATTATCTGGTTGCAATATGTATTTGTCTGTAATTATTGTACTGTTGTAGTAATTTGCTTCTTGAACCACTGTTTGGATTATATATTGATTGCCCCTGGTTCAGGTGGTTAGTGCCGCCCCTTTGTTGGTAACGCATCTATACAGTTGACATCAAATGTTGGATCCCAATTTATGGGTTTTATATGCCACAGACCCCCTCATGGGGAACTGGTCACGTGAAGACTGCTAGGAAAAGTATACAGCCTCGAAATGTAGAGGTAATAACTCACACTGAAGCATCTTTTGTGGCAAGGACATATGGAGTGTGATCAGGCTGTGACGTAAATAGGATGTAACTTACTAATTGCAGCATTGTCTTGCGGTCAGCTCTTGCAGTTTTGAAATTATGCATGGGTGCTTTAGCAGTGGTCCTTCCTACTAAACATGGCTTTTGCAGGCTTTGCAACTGATAGTCCTTCTTATGGATTTCTATTTGGCAAGGTTACATCCACCAAGATAGCGAAACTTCTTCACAGGAAGACATGATCTCGAAGATAGCAAGGATTTGTGATTGGAGATCTTGTGACTGCACATGGATTTTATTAAATGTGATTGGTGCAGGTTTCTAGCCTAGTGAGCAACCAGTGCTCATTGTCCTATGTGACTATGTCTACTTACTCTGTTTTTCGCTATGGACACTGACAACTTTAATGGTAATTGGCTGATGAGCTCCTACATTCCACATCAGGAGTACTGTGTAGCCAAAATGGCTACACATAATGTTTCTTCTTCTCTCTCTCTCTCTCTCTCTTTCTCCTTTTCCCAACTCTTTCTCACACTAAATTATCCCATCTTCCTCTTTCCTCCCTCTATATCTCTCTTTCACTCTTTCCCCTGCAATCTTCTTGTTGGTGAGATGAAGCATTTCATATTAGACATTGGAATGCCAGCCCATGGCTGAGGGCTCGGAATTCATAATAAATGAACAATACATCTGTTCAACTCCTGTCATTTGGGAAATAATAATCAAGTTCCTTGGATAGCAATATGGGATCTGGGCTTTCCGTGAGAAAGGTTTTGGTATTTTGTTGACATTTTTTAAACAACAGTAACACATTTAATCTGTGAATGGATGGAAATGTGACATTTTAGTTTTAACTCAACATTTGCAAATGCATTTGAAAAGAACAAACAGTTGTATCTTTTTGTTCACTTTTTCGATCTGGCGTAACAGCACAGCTGTGTGGAATACATCTTGTTACCGATAGTTAAGCACGTGCTTAAAGTGGGCTCTGACTCCGATACACAGCATTATTAATTTCTCACCTAATGCTATTGGCTGTTTGGTGCATCATTCTGCCTCCTACGGAGGGACTGCATTTCAATGTGTGAGAGACTATTTTATATTTCAAAAGTAGAGTGAATAATTTACACATTGAACACTTAAAAGCTGTTTATACAGAAAACAATAATTTCTTTTTTATTTTTTTGCTTTCAATTTTTCACTGACACAAGTTCCTTTGAATACTTTTTAGTCTGGAATCAATTTGCAAACCATTCCTATTGGCTTTGCAAATGTTTTTTTGTATGTCCTATCTTTGGGTTTGAAAATCCTGCCAGTGAGCTTTAAAGGCTTTCGACGTTGGCATAGCAGGATCCCAGATGTGGAAAGGCGACCTAGGAAGTCCAGTGCTATTGAGTGTAAAGTAGGCTCTGTCACCCAACTGGGACATGAAGACTTCCTAAAAATGAAAACTGAAGTAAATAATTAGATTATTCGAAGGCAGATTAGCCAGAATTGTGAATTTAAAGGTGGGCGTAATAGTGAGAGACATGAGATGATTGGTGGGACTCTCGGGGACCATCACAAAGTCACAGACTAAAATCCAAAGGAGCGCTTTTCATATGAGTCAATTGGCCATGCCAATAGTTTACAGGTGGTATGTCAAGTAGGCTCCTAATGCAACACACGAGTAACTGGTAGGTGCATGACAAACTAACACCACTTTCAGGCACCAGACAGCTCTTACTACTAACTTGTATAGTAGATGGGTTTGATGGGGAATTGCAACCAACACCAGAGTACGCCTGAAAGAGAAGAACAGTAGACTTAGTCAGGCTGGTATGGACAAGCAGAGTTCCCACATATTTTGAATTGCATAAGAAAACAATGCAATAGGTCTCGCATTTTCCCGAGTTTAAGCTATTGGCATAGTAAATGACAATGCCTTTTATTTATGTTTTAAAAACAAAAATAAAAGGCATTGTTATTTGCAATGTCAATAGCTCAAACTCACGTAAATGCGAGACCTATTGCATTGCAAATGCTTGTTTATATTTGTATTGCTTTGAAAAACACATAAATAAAAGGCATGCTCATTTACAATGCCAATAGCTTAAAATCTCGAAATTGGGCATCCTTGTGCATTGAAAATGCTTGTTCTATCGGATGTCATTCCACAACCACTGTAATGCTTGTTGAACTGTCTTACAGTCAGCAAGCAGCCTGGAAGCATTAATGAGCAAGCACTGACAAAGAGTGTTTCGGAAAAAATGGATGCAAAAGGAAGGAAAACACTTTTTCCTGTACCCTCATTTTTTTTCAGATGCTTTTGTCTGCGTTCACTGCTTAGTACACATATAAGCATAAGTAAGGCCAATGGCACACATAGAACCTTCTCAACTATTGGCTTTGCCAGTCCTTGTTTCAGCACCATCGACAAGAGAAATGCAGACAGAGGACGGCGCATTCTAAGGCAGGTATCGGGTTGCGTAATGTAAACAGGGCCACTCACTCATGTCTCATATCACAGTTTATTCAGGGTGCCACTATGTCAAACTAAAGGCGGCCATTGAAATCCCTTCCCGCCTCTACACATTCGTCCTGCAAGACCTCTTAAGGAACACACACAGGAACATCTCAGACCCCCTTTTAGTGTGTTACAATGCTTGGATTCCAAGCGGGGAGCTTGCTGCAAGGCTTTAGCCAATATGTTACCGGGGTTAGTCCCGTCACAGAGCTGCACAAGTGCCTCGATAGCTTGAAGTTTGGCGCTGCATGAGCACACAGCCATAAGGCCATTAGCATCTCCAGAAGAGTGGAGGCCGTGGTGAAAGACTGGGTTTCCAAGTGCCTCATATATCGTATGAAAGTAGGGGCTGTGCAGAGATAAGTAATCGCAGCATGTGCTGATCATGGAGAAGACTGACTCAGGCAGCCACAAATCTGTGACTAACCGGCTGGGTTATCTTTTTTATCTTATAACTGTCGTGGGATCGCAGTTCCAGGAGAGAGGATGTGAAACTTCAGGACCCCCTAAAAAACGAAATCAAACTACTTACAATTAAGAACAAGCTGTCGCCGGGAGAGTGAAAGAGCGGGGCAGGAGATGTGCGTACGCGTGCACAACTCCTGAAAAAGCTGTTGCCGTGAGAGTGAAAGCGCGCCATGTGCGTGTTCTGCTCAACCGCCATACGCGCGGACAGGAGATGCGCGTACGCATGCACAACTCCTGTCCTCTGCACACGTGCACATGTCCTGTCCCCCTCTGGCAACCAAGTCGACAACAATAGTACTCGCCAAGGCGATAGCTGATGCGCTGCATCGCTAGGCGAGACCTAATAATCCGTACAGGTAAATTTGAACAGGCCTGTGCTAAAAGGGTTGGGGCGTTCAAAAGGGACATGAGGGTCTGGAAATTCATGGAACAGCTTGAGAAGCAATCGGTTATCTAGAATTGTTTGGACAGAGCTTCATCTGTAATTTCTATTAGTGAGGGTTTTGTTTGGGTCATAATTTAACCCCCAATTAATGTATTGTGATCAACCCTCGTTGCTTTCATCTGTTATCATTTTACAATGAGGTTGTTTGCTTTTAGTACTTAAACAACATGTTTAGATCATTATTTATGATGTAATGAACTGCAGCACCATTCTTCTCCGAAATGTGGGGAGGGGCTTAGTCACATCTTCTTTGCTAATGTTTTAACTTGTTCAAAATCAACTGCTGGCATACTGCATTTTATTACTTCTTCGTGGACCGGAGATGTCCTGATCTTCGTTATTGATTAATTCCTTTGTCATTTATGTATCAAATATTAAAAAAATATTTCTGTATTTATTGGGTCATGATAAAAATCTTTCTATTTTTCTGCTCAATAAAAAAAAGGGTGGTATGGAATGCGGAGATTGTCTCAGCTACTCCTTTGTTTAGAATGCTGGTAAGTGAAATGAACACCACATATGAAAGTAAGTAAATCTTTATTTGCAGAGTACATCAATGCACACCCAGAGGCAGTGGCAAACTGGCTCAGAGAATGTCCTCTGCTACATGAAGGAGTACAAGGAATGCTCACATAAGAATTAGAATTTAGAATGGTATTAAGGAATGTAAGGGCGCGGAACAAGGGGCAATGCAAAGCAACAAGGAAAACGCAAGATAAGAAACACTTATTTGCGTTAACAAGATAAATACATTACCAGACAAATATTGATTTGCATTAACAAGAGAAATACATAACCACAATCTACTGTTGTTGCCTGTATTCTGAGTTCGGTATGAGAGTGAACTAAGCAGTCAACGACAATCGGCCTGATTTCTACCTCTGAGGGGTGAGATAAGGTAGATGGGTGATAATATTATTAGCCTTATTGCCACACTTGATCGGGCGTTGAGAACTGTTAATCACACTTCCCTAATAATGCATATTCTACAGAAGGCATTAACTTTGGTTAATATTCTGAGCAGTAGGCAGAAAGGCTTAAATAAAATATTGAGCTCAGAGACATATACATTATCTGGGAAAAGTTCTTGAGGCGGGAAGTGGGGCATGGGAGTCTAGGGTTCAAATAGAAGTCAGAGTAATGCAAGTTGCTAAATAGAGAAATACACGATTATGACGTTCAATGGAACGCATTACACACCACTTGAAAACCAGATTAGGAGCCCATAAAAAAAAGAAAAGAAAAAAGGTTAAAAATTGAATAAATGTCCAAATTCATATTCTTTGCATACATCTAGCTCAACATGCCCTGATGCAAATAATATTCACAAACTGTTTTCTTCGAATTTTGGCAAATAGAACAAAAAAAGTGTAAGTTTCTGGTTTGCATATTCCATTATTAAATTAGCTTGGTTTTACATGCTCTGTTATCACAAACTAATGGTAGTGACAAATGCGAGCACAATACAAGAGTGTGCTGCTTTTGATCCAGGATTACTGTTTGCACCACTGATAACTGGTGAAAAATACGTTTGTTTCAATTTGTTATTACTATTCCAGTCTCTGAAGTGGATTACAAGAGATTAAGTCACGCATGAAATTGAAGATGAAGTGGCTAGCGAAGTTTGCCACCCCGACTAATTTCATAGTGTGAATGAAAAAATCAAGCGTGGCCCTTCCCCGTATGTTCTGGGGTTAAAGGCAAACTTCCCCATCCAAATTTTAAAAAACACACATTAAAACAAATTGGCTAACATGTCATTTGTTTTCTTGCCGGTCTTAGGGGGGTCATAAAAAATACTCTACTTTCATGGTATGCCACGAAAGCAAAACCCATCCGAGCTGTGTTTGTCGGATCCTTAATCCAGGAAAATGGTGAAGAAAGTGAGGCAAATCATGCACCTTACGCCAAAGTTAATTTTAAAAAAACTGCAAAAAAGTGTGGGTAAGCACTTTGACATGTTCTCCTATCATTTTAAAAAGTTTCACTTCTACCTTTCACTTCCTTTCATTTTTCCATTATGCTTACATCAAGTATATTCCCAGTCACATATTCACACTGGGTGGCAATACATTTGTGCCAGATGGGCATCAAATAAAGTTATAATGTGAATGTAAATTATATAAGTGGGAATTCAAAGTCAATTATGTGACACATTATTTGATTACTGCTAAAGTAGGTAACGCATTCTGTGGCACTGGCTATCAGATCCAAATCATCAGAAACCTCCGCCACGTCCTCCGAATGCTGGGCTAAGAATTTAGCTTTGGTTAGCTCTAGAATAGACTACAATGCTCGATTCCCTGTTTTTACCAGGACCGAATTTCCACTACTTAAAGCTGCACACCATGTTGTCACCTGCCTCACCGGAACTAGGAGTGGATTTGGCCAAATTCCACCTATCCTAAAATCACTAATTTGACTGCCCCTCGAAGCTTGGAGTGTTTTGATGACTGCTTGCATCATGTTTAAGGTTCTCCATTCAGTTCTCTAGGAATATCTAGCTTCTAAACTTGCCTTGTCAGGACCTAACAAGAACATGAGAGGCAAAGTTGAATTACAGCTCAACCTCCCTTGAGCAAGAAAACCTCCATATTCTAACAAGATTTCTTCAACAATTCCCTGAATTCTGGAATTGACTCTCCAATACGCTCTGTATAGCTCACTCTTTCTCCCTCTCTTCAAATGCAGATTAAAGATGCACCTCCCTACTAGATAGATACCTGTTGATCAGATGGCACATTACAAGTTAACTTAAACCAGGGTTAGGGTCACCTCACTCTATCCTATCTGCATGGGCCTTGTCTTGGTACTTGTATTACCCTTTGGTCACACTACAACAAATTATGCTCTTGGTATCCTTCCTCTTCACCCTTCCGACCTGTTCTGACTTCCTCATCTCTGGAAAGTATTGTGATTACTTGTGGGACACCCCCGCGCCGCACGGCCACCAGCTGCTGCGTGTGCCCCCCTGCTGTGCCCTCTGCCTCACTGCCTGCCGCGCCGGCGGCTGACCCTGATTTCACTGCTCTGTTCTGTTTTCCAATCAGTTGTGCTTGTTTCTTTTCTTCGTGGTTTTTGCCCGTGTTAGGGATCTTTTTACCTTCATTTGTGCTTGTATTGTACTGTTTTTCCCTCGTGACTCTGCCCGTGTTAAGTATCTTTCTCCCAGCATTTGTGCCTGTATTGTACTGTTTTTCCCTCGTGACTCTGCCCGTGTTAAGTATCTTTTTCCCAGCATTTGTGCCTGTATTGTACTGTTTTTCCCTCGTGACTCTGCCCGTATTAAGTATCTTTTTCCAGCATTTGTGCTTGTTTCGTAGTCTGCCCGTCCCCCTTCGTGCTTCCCGCCTTCCTCGACGCCCCCCGCTTCCCGCCACCACCGCCGACCCCGCCCCTTTTTTCTTCTGTTCCCTCCCCGCTCCCGCCTCCCAGCTGCTCCGCCCACCCGCGCACTTGGCCTTAAAAGGCGACCGTGCGACACAGGTAAGTGTGACCCACTTGTGGGACACCCCCGCGCCGCACGGCCACCAGCTGCTGCGTGTGCCCCCCTGCTGTGCCCTCTGCCTCACTGCCTGCCGCGCCGGCGGCTGACCCTGATTTCACTGCTCTGTTCTGTTTTCCAATCAGTTGTGCTTGTTTCTTTTCTTCGTGGTTTTTGCCCGTGTTAGGGATCTTTTTACCTTCATTTGTGCTTGTATTGTACTGTTTTTCCCTCGTGACTCTGCCCGTGTTAAGTATCTTTCTCCCAGCATTTGTGCCTGTATTGTACTGTTTTTCCCTCGTGACTCTGCCCGTGTTAAGTATCTTTTTCCCAGCATTTGTGCCTGTATTGTACTGTTTTTCCCTCGTGACTCTGCCCGTATTAAGTATCTTTTTCCAGCATTTGTGCTTGTTTCGTAGTCTGCCCGTCCCCCTTCGTGCTTCCCGCCTTCCTCGACGCCCCCCGCTTCCCGCCACCACCGCCGACCCCGCCCCTTTTTTCTTCTGTTCCCTCCCCGCTCCCGCCTCCCAGCTGCTCCGCCCACCCGCGCACTTCGCCTTAAATGGCGACCGTGCAAACGCGCAGCGTTGACGCGCAGCGGGCGCGCCGATTGTGCGCCGAAGGCGCGCCAAAGGTTAGCCCGTCTGCGCCCGTCCGCGACCGGATCGCGACCAGCGCCAGGACCCCTGGCCCCCACCGACGGAAGCCGACCCGACGAACCTACAACGCCGCCGATCTCATCGCACTCAACACCGGCCGCATCCCTGGATGTCATCGAGCCGCCCCGAAGCACACCTACGGACCCTTCAGCTGCTACGCCTGCAAGTTCACCTGCACCCGGACTCATCCTGCACCAGCACGCGCCAAGCCGAACATCAGCAGCAACCACCTCAAGTGCATCCTGCTCAACACCCGCTCCGTCCACAGACACGCCGTAGAACTCTGGAACCTCCTCGACACCACCGCCCCCGACGTTGCCTTCCTCACCGAGACCTGGATGAACGCCTCCTCAGCCCCAGACATCGCCATCGCCATCCCGGAGGGCTACAAGATCATCCGGAGGGACCGCACCGCCAACCTGACGGGAGGAGGCATCGCCATCATTCACAGAGACACCATCCGCATCACAACCAACACCGACGACACCCTAACCACCGCTGAACACCTGCACTTCCAGATTCACACCAACCCGAAGACCACCCTCAGAGGCACCCTGATCTACCGACCCCCGGGACCACGCACACGATTCTGCGAGGACATCGCCGACTTCGTCAGCCCACATGCCCTCCCCTCCGCCGACTACATCCTCCTGGGGGACCTCAACTTCCACCTGGAGAACATCAGCGACCGCAACTCCATCAGCCTGCTCGACAACCTCGCCAACCTCGGACTCAAGCAACTGGTGTCCACCCCCACCCACCTCGCCGGACACACACTCGACGCCGTCTTCTCATCCAGCAAAGACGTCACCTTCAGCCACGCAACAGGACTCCACTGGACGGACCACAGCTGCGTCCACTTCAGCTTCAAAAGAACAACGATCCACCACCGCCAGCAACAGGTTGCCCGAAGAAGCTGGAACAAGATCACAGCCGACCAGCTCACCGCTTCCCTGAGCCAGCACCTCCCCGCCAGCTCAGCGAACCCCAGCCAGGCCGCCGTCAACCTCACGAAGTGGATCAACAACGGCGCGGACGAACTCGCCCCTCTGAGAACCCCGCCCAGCAGACCCTGCAGCAGAAAAACACCATGGTTCACCGACGAACTAAAGAGCTCCAAGAAGAACTGTCGAGCCCTCGAGAAAGTCTGGAGAAGGGAACCAACCACGGACAACATGACCACCCTCAAGCTCGCCACCCGGAAACACCACCAACTGATCCGTGCCACCAAGAAAAATACATACAAAGACCGGCTGGACAACAACGCACACAACTGCAAGGAACTCTTCAACATCGTGAAAGAGCTCTCCAACCCCAACGCCGGAAACAGTGACATCACCCCGTCGCAAGACCTCTGCAACTCCCTCGCTTCCTACTTCCACAACAAGATCGCGGACATACACAACAGCTTCAGCAACCAACCAACGCAAGCCACAACCGCAACAACGCCTCCCACCACCACCCTCCGCACCTGGACCCCGATCAGCACCGAAGACACCATCCGCACAATGAACTCCATCCATTCCGGATCTCCGACTGACCCCTGCCCTCACCACGTCTTCAACAAGGCCGACGCTGTCATCGCACCCCACCTGCGGGACATCATCAACACCTCCTTCGACACCGCCACCTTCCCTGAAAGCTGGAAGCACGCCGAACTCAGCGCTCTTCTCAAGAAACCCACAGCAGACCCCACCGACCTCAAGAACTACCGTCCCATCTCGCTCCTCCCGTTCCCGGCCAAAGTCATCGAGAAGACCGTCAACAAACAGCTGGCCGCCTTCCTCGAGACGAATGGATCCCTCGACCCCTCACAGTCGGGCTTCCGAGCGAACCACAGCACCGAGACCGCCCTCATCGCTGCCACCGATGACTTACGAACTCTGATGGACAACGGAGAAACAGCGGCCCTCATCCTCCTGGACCTCTCCGCGGCTTTCGACACTGTCTGCCACCGCACCCTAGTACAGCGCCTCGGCAACATCGGAATCCAGGACAAGGCACTGGAATGGATCACCTCCTTCCTCGACGGAAGAACACAGAGAGTCCGCCTACCACCGTACAAGTCAGAAGCCACCAAAGTCATCTGCGGGGTCCCTCAAGGATCCTCACTGAGCCCCACCCTCTTCAACGTCTACATGAGCCCCATCGCGGCCATCGCACGCCAACACAACCTCAACATAATCTCCTACGCCGACGACACCCAGCTGATCCTCTCCCTGACCAACGACCCCGCCACCGCCAGAGCCAACCTGCACGAAGGGATGAGAGAGGTAGCCGAATGGATGACGACCAGCCGCCTGAAACTGAACTCGGACAAGACGGAGGTCCTCATCCTGGGCTCCTCGCCCTCCGCCTGGGACGACTCCTGGTGGCCCCCCGCCCTGGGCACCGCACCTAAACCAACGGACCACGCACGCAACCTGGGCTTCATCCTGGACTCCTCCCTCTCCATGACCAGACAAGTAAACGCCGTCTCCTCGTCTTGCTTCAACATCCTGCGCATGCTACGTAAGATCTTCCGGTGGATCCCCACCGAGACGAGGAAGACGGTCACCCAGGCCCTCGACACCAGCCGACTGGACTACGGCAACGCCCTCTACGCCGGAACCACCGCCAAGCTCCAGAAGAGACTCCAGCGGATCCAGAACGCCTCGGCCAGACTCATCCTCGACATCCCCCGACGCAGCCACATCTCCGGACACCTAAGAGACCTGCATTGGCTCCCGGTCAACAAGAGAATCACCTTCCGTCTCCTCACCTACGCGCACAAAGCCCTACACGACCAAGGCCCGAGCTACCTCAACAACTGGATCAACTTCTACACTCCCAAGCGCCTCCTCAGATCAACCAGCCACGCCCTCGCCGCCGTCCCCCGCATCCGAAGAGCGACAACAGGAGGAAGGTCCTTCTCCTACCTGGCCGCCAAGACCTGGAACTCACTCCCAACCGACCTGCGCCTGACCCAAGACCACCTCTCCTTCAGGAAGAAGCTCAAGACCTGGCTGTTCGAGCAGTAGCGGCACCCCCCCCCCCCCCCCCCCCCAGCGCCTTGTGACCCTATGGGTGAGTAGTGCGCTCTATAAATGACCTGATTGATTGATTGATTATATGTTATCAAGATGGATACATCTGCATCTTTTGGCTGTGACTACACTAAAGAAAGAAAAGAAATTGCTTGTGCCTGACTCCTGGAGAGGTGCGGAGGTGGTGCCCATTTTCAAAAAGGGCAGTCGGGATTCACCAGGGAACTATAGGCCTATAAGCCTAATAGACTCCAGCCAGAAACTGGCCGGGAAAACCATCTTGGGGAGAATTACTCAATGGGTGGACGACAATCACATTCTGTCCGACATGCAGGCTGGGTTCCGTTCGGGTACAGGAACCATTGAACAGGCCTTTAGGCTTTTGTTGATACACTGGAAGGTGGTGGTGCTGGGCAAAGGCAGTCTTTATTTGGCCTTTATTGACCTTAAGACTGCCTTTGACCTGGTACCGAGGGAGGAACTTTGGAGGGTGCTTGACGGTTTAGGGATGCCCCCGTACCTACTGAACCTCCTCATTAACCTGCACACTAACACCTATGCCCAGGTTAGATGGGGGTTGAATGGGGAAAAGACTGATAAAATCAGGGTCGAGAGGGGAGTAAGACAGGGCTGTGTCTTGGCCCCCACCTTATTCTCCCTCTACATTAACGGGGTGGTAGATTATCTTCTGGGCGAACCATCAGACGCTCCTAGCTTGGGTGGAGTAAAAATTCCAACTCTGTTGTTCGCCGACGACACCCTCCTCATCTCCAAAACCCCCCAAGGTCTACAGTCTTTACTGAACCGCTTCCAGGATTTCTGTACCACTAAAGGCCTCGTCATAAACATAGATAAGACCAAGTACCTAGTCATGCACCCACCCCGCAAACTTGGTCTCCCTCCAATTCTGAACTCTATACCCCTAGAAAGAGTGGCGGAATTTGATTATCTGGGGATCCGCCTGAATGATGCAATGAGCTGGACTGCCCACATTGATAAAATGACTCTGGCTCACAAAAGGGTGGGGGGCGCCCTTCTTAAGGAGTACAATAACTCCTCAAAACATTGTGTTGCTCCCATTCTCGAGATTTACAAAGCCCGTGCAGTCCCTGCTTCTCTCTATGGATCGGAACTGTGGGGCTTGGGCAAGGTCGATTCACTGAGTAAGGCCGAAAATAAATTTATCAAGGACCTTCTTGCTATCCCATCGAGCAGCCCGACCATCCCAATGCTCTTGGACACTGGCTGCAAAGCCATAAGGGACCAGGCTCGGCTTCGCCCCCTTCTGCTCTGGGCACGCTTGTGGAGGGTCCCGGAGCTACAATCTTACGCCAATGGGCTGGCAGAAGTGATGCATGCTGATGGTTGGAGTAGCATCAAATGGCTGAAGGACATAAAACATCTTTTAGGGGAACTGGGTTTGGCCTCTTGCTGGCATAGTCACTCCGCTCCACCA
This sequence comes from Lissotriton helveticus, assembly GCF_964261635.1. Classification (NCBI taxonomy): domain Eukaryota; kingdom Metazoa; phylum Chordata; class Amphibia; order Caudata; family Salamandridae; genus Lissotriton; species Lissotriton helveticus. The sequence continues at coordinate 296,726,459 of NC_136070.1, forward strand.
AAGAAGACTTTAAAAAAACTTTTCTGGGAGTGGGTTGACGTGAAGCGCTCTAGTAGCCAGCAGCATTGTAAAACCACCGCAGCTTTCCTGTTGTTCAAAGACGTTGTCTTGTATGAGCCATATATGGATATTATAACAGTTGCCATGGATAGGTCCTTGTATATAAAATTTCGGCTAGGAACCTTGCCCTTGGCGGATCTCTGTTCAAGGTGGAATAAAGCCCTGCACACATCACGCTTTTGTGCCTCTTGTTCGGATAAACCAGAGACGGTGCCACACTTTCTTTTCGAATGCCCGGACTATGGCCGCCCCAGATCACGTTGGCTTGGCCCCATTTGCAGAGAATTGGGGACTCGTCAGCACTCTGTTGCCCTTCGGATTCTTTTAACGAATACAGCCCCTCCTATTGTTTGTGCTGTTGCAAAATTTTTAAAATGGGCTTGGTTGATAAGACTTAGAAGACTGTCCATATCAATTTAATTCTCTTTTTAGCTAATTTATTCTGATATATCGTGTTTTAATTGCCATTCTATTTGTACAGTCTTACTTACTTATTTCGACATGCTGTTTTTATATTTTTTGTACTGCTTTTATGATATGTGCATATCGAAATAAAGCATCAATCAATCAATCAGAAAAGAAATACACACCCTGCAAGCGAAACATTTTCATCATTTGCTGAACTTTTGATGTTAATATACATTTATGAAATATTAAGGTGGTGCAACTTCAATACAAGTATTGCAATTACATTTTACCCTTGCTTAGGGTGGTGCCCTTGGACAGTGAGCACCGTTGAAGTTTTGCACATAAGATATTGACTGTTTCTTTAATTATTGGTTGGATTTTACTTGCGTTTTGGTGCCTGGGAAGGAATTGGTCCACTGTCTGTTTCTCTATGTTCAAACAATTTATCTATGATGCCCAGCATATTTTCACATTGAAAAGGGACAGCAAGCTCCATTGAAGTGATAGACAACCATGCACCCCAACAAAATGCAAATATCAGTAAAGGCATTTTGCACAGATGTCACACACATTGGGGCATATTTAGAAGAAACTGGCGGAGTGTGGTGTATGCCAAAATTGGTAACACCCTGCTCCAAACAGTTTCAAAAAGCAAGGATGCACTGTACTGGCAAGAATGCAGTGCACCCCTGCAATACCTCTAGCACTAAATACCTACCTAGTGCCAGTGCAGGCATCCTAGCACCATTTTGATAGGGTGCCCGCACTGCAGTGACACTTTCCTGCACATAAACAATATTTACAGGTGATTTGTCTATGTGTGTTGCAGAATGCAGCACATGTGGAAAGATCAAAATATGAGGCAAAATAAAACATTTTTCTTCATATTGCCTTTTTAAGACCAGGCATTCCCTGGCGGTATTTTTGGTACTGCCCCATGCCTTGTGAATATGGGGCAGCTTAAAAAAGCAATGGGTGTTGCTGCCGAATGCCCACTGCATCACCCATTGCACGTCCCTTTCACACTAAGTGCTGCATTAATAGGTGCATTATTTACAAGGCAGCGCTTAGACATGTTAAATGGCTTAACACAGCCTTGTAAATGAGGCAATGGAGTTAACGCCACCAGAACATCGGAAAAAGTGACTTTCTGGTGGAGTCAACTCCTTTTTAATGTGCACCATAATCTTCTACTCAAATCCATTACAATGCAATAGCTAATTCAGTCTTTTTCAATAAACAACATATTTGTATATTCAAACCAGTCCATAAAATATACAACCTGACTCACCCCTAAATATTACAAAACTCTACCAATTACAATGACCTTAGACTTCTTTATCTCCTGTCAAAAGGAATCCCAGAAACATAAAGATTGCCCACATTGAAAGAGCACTATAGGACCATAAAAGTGACAGAAATGCTGATACAGATAAGGTAAGGTAAGATAAGATAAGATAAGATAAGATAAGATAAGAAAAGATAAGATAAGATAAGACGCATCAATCGATATATTCTGCCCACAAACATCAACTTGTTACTTTCTGAGAGTACATCTATTTTGCTACCAAACTAAAACATTTAATTGTGGATAACTTGAAACACTTTCCTTAAAAAAAAAAGACTGTGTCACTTTTGAAACTAATCTTGAAATAGCAGCTCTTCCTTTTGGGTAAACATGTTTGGTCACAAAACATCCATACGTAATTTTCATTAACAGTGTTGTCATCATATGCTAGGTATTTCTTTCAGAATCACCAAATTATATTATAAATGTTATCAATATTGTTAGAAATTGGGATTCTAGTTGGCAGAGGTATGCACTCTGTCCAAGAAGGAACCACAATCGTAGTCAAGGTAAGTCAGATACCCACCATGAAAAAATCTGTGCCTACCCTCTGGTGGCTTGGCACAGAGCAGACAGGCTTGAATTAAGAGGTAATGTGTAAAGTATTTGTCAAAGAGAAACTCAGCAAAAACACCACAAAAGATGCCAAACCAGTAATATAATAGAATCTTTTAAATAAAACAAGACCAAAATGAAAAAATATAATAAGTAAAAGTCAAGATATTCATTTTTAAACTGTAAAAGTGAAGTAGCACTTAGTAGCACTGTAAAAGGGGTTTATCTGGTCATGCTCTACCAGGACATAGTCAAGAGTTCAGGCTGAACGCAATTGACCAGGGGCCAGATACTCAAGCCACACAAGGCCCGCTGGACAAAAGCACCTTGACCCTGGTCGCAACAACGAGATGTTGGGTGCAGCCAAGAGATGCATTGGTGTCGATCGCGCAGTGCTCATGATGCATCGATTTTGTCCAAGCAACGACCACGATGCGCCAATTCAGAAGGTGAGACTGCATGCGTTTAATATAACTGCTTTCTATTAAACGTGCCAATGTTGTCTTCCTCATCAGTGATCAATCTGGTTTGTGATCCTAAAAGGCCACCAGACACTAGCCACAAATAATCCATGTATTGCAGCGCGATGCTTGAACCCAATATGACTAACTTGCCCAGTCACTTTATTTCAGAATAACTACTGTGAGTGTACATTATAGTCAAGCGAAGGAGAGGCAGAATTCACATGTAGATTATATATAAAATCTGAATGGAAATTCATGATGAGGAAAGTGTCTGATCTCTTTTGCCTGTTGAGCTATTCAGACACCAATGCGAGCCACTGATGGTAGTTGCCAGCATGAAAGGACGGAGGAAAAGACAATGCATTATCTGGAGCTCCACTGTCGCCCCATAGTGGCTGGTGAGTTCACTCAGATATTCATAATCTATGACATCATTCCGAGGTACATTCGGGGATCAAACTTCTTTTGCCCTCTATCGTACTTAATGAATAATCATCTTGAGCATAGGCAGAGTGGTTGCCCAGGCAATGTTACAGAATCTCAGAAGTGCACCTGATAGGTCTGTTTGAAATGCAGAATATAAAAACAAAGTAGGTTCGTCAAAAGCTACTGCAAACTTCCAGCAGGCAAGAATATTACACAAATGAAGCTTCAATGGCCCCTAGCTCGCTAGGGCTTACCTGTGAACAGTTCGCCAAGCTGGCACGACCCTTTTGAACCTGTCTCCAGTGCCTAAAGGCTCCCGCCTCACTTCTCTCTCTCGTGTTCTCTCTGTTGTTCTTCACTGCTTTCACACAATTTCCACTACCAGTAACTATTAATCCAGACACCGATTACATCCTTAAACTTTCTGTGGCTGCTATTTTGTGCATAGCAGCAGCGACAGCACCCTACATAAATCTACAAAGAGGGCTGGGGACAGCTCTTTTTGGGGTGACTTGACCCAGCCCTCACCCTCCCTGATGCAGCAAGTGGCGACAGGGTAGTCTTTGCGAACAACAGGGAAGCAGGAAGGACTGGAGGAAGATCTCCCTGGCACGATGCGACCCAGCTCCCAGAGGGCAACGCCACCCACACCCAGTACTAGGGCAGGAGCAAGGAGAACCATAATGCTGGGGACAAACCGGGTGAACTGGAGGAGCTGCTGCAACAGATTCAGGCAGCATCTTAGAAACTTGGCAAAAATTGACTGTGACTGCACCTGGGTAAGGACCAGGGCAAAGGGCCCAGCGGACGATGTAAGAGCATAGCAGCAGGCACAGGGGGAGCGGCAGCTACCAGGAAATGCCAGAGACGGGTCGGACTGACTACTGGGCGTTCTGGAATTCTGCCGAGACGGGGGCTGATTTCACTGCAGTGGGGGCTGATTTCGTTCATAGAGACCTGAATGTACTTCGAAATAATAAAGCAAAATTAATTTCATTCAGTACACGCAGGTAAGCATATTGATGCCCTAGTGCAGGAATGTCTGAAGTCAAATTCTCCATTGTTGTTTAAAGGCTTACGCGTACAGGGTCAGGGTATTGTGGGCATGCAGGAACCACCAAGAGGTGGATCGGGGGAACAATGGCACCTGTTGGACCCAGGGTGCACATGGCTAGGACAGCTGCATGTGCAGCAAATGGCTCAGCTTGGGGAGGCGAGCGGGCCGGGACCCACAATCGGAGAGGCAGCGAGATAGCGCATTAGCGAGGGAGCTATATGCAAGGCCATCGGTAGGACAGCTGTCAATGGCCACTAGAGAAACAGGGCTGGCAAGCCACATTTCACTAGCGGTAAAGGGGAGGATTAGGAGGAAGGAGTTCATGGAAATGTTTTCACTGCTAGAAATACAGTTAGATGGGTTAGATCTAACACTGTCTGATAAAAAAAGAGCAAGATAGGAGGGAAAGAAGGGAAAGGAGAAGGGAGAGAAAAGAGAGGAATTTTGACAATTGGTTGGATACATTCAGAATATTGGCATGCGTTATTGTAGAGAAGTTTTCACGCTGTGCAGCGGACCTCTGGCTGCATGAGGCCAACATTCATGGAGCACATAGGCAGTTCCCGGGGGTGGCCTGGTTAGAGTAAGATAAAGGTTTTAGATCAAAAATGCAAATACATCCTGAGATGGAATGGAATAAGGAGAATGTTTCATGGTTCATTCACAAGATGATGGTGGCAAATGAGGCAAGGTCAGGGGTAGGAGAGGGCGAACAGTCCTTTCGGAGCACCCCCTTTAAGGGGAAACGCATGACTTATTACAAACAGAAATCACACAACAGCTGAAAACATGCAACCCACAGCGGCCCAGCAGCAATTTGTTGGAAGTACGAAACCAATGAATGCACATGCGGAGCATCGTGCAAATTTCAGCACAAATTCTAGAGATGCGGGTGGAGACATCCATTGCCAGGATGCAGGTGCAGCAAACACAGCGGAGATCAGAAAGAAAAGAAGAAAAAGCACCAGAAAGGACACAGAGGCAGGTGGGGAACAGATAAGATACACCAGTTTTCAGCTAGCCAGATCCCCATAAATACTCACCAGCTCAGGAAGCAAGCCAACAGGTACCATAACAAGAAGGACGCAGCCCGATTGGCGAAGCGCTTTGAGGAAGGATTTGAATTTTTATTTGATTTGAATTGAGTTTACATAGTGCAAACATTTAACATAAGGCAGCTCGATGCTGATGAGAAGAACCACGGAAGTAAAATCAGTTAAGCTTTAGAAAACAGCCAAGTTTTTAGTAACTTACAAATGCACCAAAGAGAAGGAGCAGAATGTATCTTTAATAGAAGGCGATTCCAGTTGTGAGTCATGCAGCGCATTAAGCTCCTACCTTCCCATGAGGAGAGCTTATGAGATGGTATAATCAGATTCCTGGTTCAGCAGGGCGTAAGCGTATTAGATTGGACCCATTGATGCTCATGCAACGCCATGTGTTAGTTAACATTGGTGGCACCATTTTCTTTTTAGACTCCATTTTGTATGCTGATCAAAACTAATCTTCCTTAGTTCTGAGAAATTCCCTTTGCTAAGTTTCATTTCTGCAATAAAGACTATTAGTGCAAGCGCATAGCTTTCCCACTCGATATGGACCTCTCCCACCTGTTGGCAGTTTGATCGCAGCCCAAGGTGAAACGGCCTTAGACTGTGCTGGGTTGTGCAAGATATGAGACATAAAACCTATTTTTTCTCTTTCACTGTCCAGTTACATCTGCCTGGAAGATTCCACTGTGGGCGTGTTTTCATCTAACCAAGAAATGTGCATAATGTACCTCTAAGCTTACTGTTCCTTAGTTCCCTCTGTAGCAGTCTTCTGAGACTGTGAAGACCGGGCCCGTTCTGCACATATATGAATAAACAGTTATTGGTATATATTATCCACTGTCTCTCTGACTCTTCATTTGGTATGGAAGGCTGAGAGGTGGTCAGTGGTGACCCAGGTGGCCCTAAGCAGGCCACTTCCTTCAAGCGTTCTGTTGGGGACTTACCATCTGAATTTTTATGTAAAAAAATTAGGACCTTGTCCCAGTAACATCTTATACACAAAACAAAGTGTCTTGAACTTAATCCTTTGGTGCACAGGAAGCCAGTGAAGGTTCCCCAGATCGTGAGAGGCTGACTGATACCTCAGGATTTTCAGCTGCAACTTTGTGGCTGAATTTTGCAGTGTCTGCAGCTTTTTCAAAGGAGTTTTGAGTAAACTGACATATAGTCCATTGCAATAGTCTAATTTGGACATTACAAGGTACAGGACCACTGTTTTAAGCAAAAGTGAGAGCAGAAACAGTGCAATTATTCTAATATTCCACTGCATAAAAAAGGCTGCAGAGGTAACCTAATTGACTTGTTCTTTGTATGTTAATTTATCTTCAATCAGAATCCCCAGATTTTTCACCTTTGTCACTGGAAACGGGAGCAAGCTCAAATCAACCGGCCACTATGAGTTCGGTTTAAGGCAGTTTGCATCCATCCATACACCGACCTCCTGCATGAAGTTCTGGAATGATTCTTAAATTGAGATCCTTCCTTGAGAGGGATCCCACAATTTGAGTATCATCCACATACAAGATGATGGACAGACCGAATGATTTAACCAGGGTGGCCAATGAGGTAACATAAACATTAAAAAGAGTAGGACTCACTGAGGAGCCCTAAGGGACTCTGTGAGGCAAAAAGGAAAGGTTTAGATGTAAAATCACCTGTGGTCACAGTCTGACTATGCTCTGTAAGAAATGATCTAAACCTTATTCCTTAAGCCGCTTCTGTAGAAGATCGGGATTGACTGTGTCAAAAGCCGCAGTGAGTTCAAGAAGGAGGGCAGCTTGGCCCCCATCATCCACAGTGGCCCTAACCATCTCTGTTGCTGTAATAAGAGCAGATTCAGCAGAATGCCACTTACAGGACCCAAATTGGGAATTGGTCAGTAGCTGATTGTGGTCCAGAAAACCTGATAATTGAAGGTTCCTTTCCTTCTCCAGTATTTTAACTGGAAAGGGCAGCCTAGTGATAGGTCTATGACTATTGGGATCAAGCGCTGTAACTATTGCGATCAAGCGCATTCAAGTTAATTTTTTAAGCATGAGGGAATTGAGGCAACTTAGGGCATATATGTGGCCATATGCGCACACATGCTCATTTCAGGGGTGCATCAGGATGTCCTAATGACATCCTTGCACACTTGAAAGTATTCTCAATTTGCAATTCTCAACTTGCGAATCGCAAATCGAGAATGACTTCCCGTTCATTCCTATGGGCCTCCTGGCAGGTATTCCGTAATTGCGATTTCGCAATTTGCGAATTGCAATTAAGGAATACTAAGAAATCGCTAAATATTTGCATTTTATTTAATACATCCCGTTTTGCAATTCTCAAAAAGTGATTTCCAAAAAATCGCTATTTGAGAATCACAAACATGGATTTTGATACATATTCCCCTGGGTCTTTGAAAGCTCGAATTTAAACACCAAACCTTCTAACTGTGAATTGCAAATGGGGGACAAAGTTGCTGATAACATAAAACAATGAATTACAGCAAGCCCACCACCCCTCCTTTCTTTCCTATCCTGTCTATGTATCCTATCTTTGGGCTGAACTATTGCAATTTAAATCAGGACTGATTTGCCCAGGTTTCCGTCATGTAAACTATATCGAGCTGATGGGTATCAGCTTGGTCATTTCCCGATGATGCTTAGCTGCAGTTAATTCAGGCACATTTAACCTTAGGGCCTGAATCCGAAGGAGTGGCCACCTGACCTGTGCCCACAGGTGCAGACACCAACACCCACTCCTTGTCATCACCAAAAACAGAGAAGGTCTTACACTTGCAATACTTCACTCTTAAAAGGACCGGTAATAGTGGTGCGCATTCAAGACAAAATATCCTATTAATTTGAGTGTTTAGCGTCATCAGCTCCTCTCCTCCAGATCCCCAAATTATTATTTTGCCGACCAGGGGGACCAGCTATGGGCCTGGTCCAGGCACATACAGGTGCAGATGGGCTTGCATTTGGCACGCTAGCAGCACACCTGCTGCGCACGTGCTACGCATCCGTGCAGGCATTGGCTTAAGAAGTGGCAAAATGCCCCAAGCCTGCTAACCCCCTCCGCCTATCCGGAAGTGAGAAGAACCGGAAGGAAGTGACCGTCTCTGTACTTCAAAAACAACAATTGATGGACGGAATGTTGCACAATGGCAAACCATTCAGCCCCAGTCACAGTTCTGGGTTTAATCCATTGTTATTTTGCTCACCACACCACCCCAGTTCAGACATGGCCATATGCAAATCAGTCTTGACCCTGTGCCTCATGGGAACAGTCCAGCCCAAACTGCCAAGCCATGTCTTGGCAGTTTGGGCTGGACTGTTCCCATGAGGAAGAGGTGTGGCGCCGCGGCCAGGGCGACTGACTCCGGAATCTGGGGATCACGGTTCGATCCCCGGCACCGGCGGCAGATTAGCCCAGCACCATGTGACTCTGGGCAATAGCTTGCTTAATCTTCCCGACGGCCCCCAGTGCCTAGAGACCCTAACGGGTGATTGTGCGCTTTACAAATGTGGATATTATTATTATTATTATTATTTTTATTATTATTATTATTATTATTATTATTATTATATTATATTATGTCTTCCCTGGACCAGAATCAAGAATCCTAGGACTGGTTTCTGGCTATCAGCCGTATGCAGCCAGGATAGCTTGATTCCAGTGGCATGGAGAGAACAGGACTTACGTCTGAGCATACCCGTCCCACTCTGGGTGACAAATGCAAAAACAACAATTGATGGACGGAATGTTGCACAATGGCAAAACATTCACCCCCAGTCACAGATCTGGGTTTAATCCATCGTTATTTTGCTCACCACACCACCCCAGTTCAGACATGGCCATATGCAAATCCGTCTTGACCCTGTGCCTCATGGGAACAGTCCAGCCCGAACTGCCAGGCCATGTCTTCACTGGACCGGAATCAAGCATCCTAGGACTGATTTCTGGCTATAAGCCATCGTCAGCCAGGATAGCTTGATTCCAGTGGCATGGCGTGCACGGGACTCACGTCTGAGAATACCCGTCCCACTCGGGGTGACAAATGCAAAAACAATAATTGATGGACGGAATGTTGCACAATGGCAAAACATTCACCCCCAGTCACAGATCTGGGTTTAATCCATCGTTATTTTGCTCACCACACCACCCCAGTTCAGACACAGCCATATGCAAATCAGTCTTGACCCTGTGCCTCACGGGAACAGTCATGCCCGAACTGCCAGGCCATGTCTTCCCTGGACCGGAATCAAGCACCCTAGAACTGGTTTCTAGCAATCAGCCGTCATCAGCCAGGATAGCTTGATCCCAGTGGCATGGAGAGCACGGGACTCACGTCTGAGCATACCCGTCCCACTCGGGGTGACAAATGCAAAAACAATAATTGATGGACGGAATGTTGCACAATGGCAAAACATTCACCCCCAGTCACAGATCTGGGTTTAATCCATCGTTATTTTGCTCACCACACCACCCCAGTTCAGACACGGCCATATGCAAATCAGTCTTGACCCTGTGCCTCACGGGAACAGTCATGCCCGAACTGCCAGGCTATGTCTTCCCTGGACCGGAATCAAGCACCCTAGGACTGGTTTCTGGCAATCAGCCGTCATCAGCCAGGATAGCTTGATTCCAGTGGCATGGAGAGCACGGGACTCACGTCTGAGCATACTCGTCCCACTCGGAGTGATAAATGCAAAAACAACAATTGATGGACGGAATGTTGCACAATGGCAAAATATTCACCCCAGTCACAGATCTGGGTTTAATCCATCGTTATTTTGCTCACCACACCACCCCAGTTCAGAAATGGCCATATGCAAATCAGTCTTGACCCTGTTCCTCATGGGAACAAAGCAGCCCAAACTGCCAAGCCATGTCTTCCCTGGACCAGAATCAAGCATCTCAGGACTGGTTTCTGGCTATCAGCCGTCATCAGCCAGGATAGCTTGATTCCAGTGGCATGGAGAGGACGGGACTCACGTCTGAGCATACCCGTTCCACTCGGGGTGACAAATGCAAAAACAACATTTGATGGACGGAGTGTTGCACAATGGCAAAACATTCACCCCCAGTCACTGATCTGGGTTTAATCCATTGTTATTTTGCTCACCACACCATCCCAGTTCAGACATGGGTCTATGCAAATCAGTCTTGACCCTGCACTTCAAACAGCAAGCCGTGGAGGAATGGACAGCAATGCTGCAATTGGCAGGTAAGGTAAACATTTGTAAATAAAACTGAGGGCACAAATGTAATAATCAGTTAAAAAACAATGGAGGCACAAAGTCAAAGACATTTAGGGAACAAGTTAAACAAAATTAATTCTAGAGAAAGTTACTTCCCTGGTGACTGCAATCCCGATCTAAGTTGCACATTCATGCAGGCATTGGCTCAAGTAGTGGCAGCAAGCCACTAGCCTGCTAACCCCCTCCGCCTATCCGGAAGCCAGAAGAACCAGAAGTGTGAATGGGAGCGAAGCTCTGCCAACTTTTAACATTAAGACGTGGTGGAATGGAGAGCCACGCCGCAATTGGCAGTTAAGTTAAATATTGTAAATTAAAAATGACTGACACCCAGCTGCAGGATGCAGGTACATCAATCACATTGGGGATAAAAAAGAAAATTAGAAAAATCACTAGCAAGGACACCGAGGCTTGGGGAAAAGGTACAGCAGTATTCAACTTGCCAGATCCCCCATAAATGCACACCAGCTCAAAAAGGTAGCCGACAGATAATATAACAAGAAGGACGCAGCCCTATTGGTGAAGGGCTTTGAGGAAGGATTCATAATTCCATGCGGAGGTTCTGTGTCCAAGGGCAGGGTAAAAAACCTGAAATCTGCCCTCGAAGACCCTGAAGTTGTTCAGGAAAACAAATCAAAAGGAAAGGATTCTCAAGAGGATCAAGGGCCCATTATCTGCCCTATTCCCCAAGGGGTTGGTTACCTCACCTCTGGGGGTGGTAGCTAAGAAAGAGATAGGGCAGTTCAGGCTCATCCACCACCTCTCTTTCTCAGAGGGGACAACGGTCAATGACGGGATCAGCCTGGAGGCATTCTCGGTGGGGTAACATTGGATATTGAGTCCGCATTCTGCTTCCTCCCGGTTCATCAGGTGAGTTTTCATTTGCTAGGCTTCGACTGGGATGGGGCTACCTACTATGACAAGGCAATGCCAAGGGACTACTCTGTGCCCTGTTCCTACCTCGAGCGATTATGCACATACTTAGAATGGGCCCTGCACCACAGGCATCCTCAGGGAGGCAAGCTACACTATTGACGACTTCTTGTTTGAGAGCGGACAGGATCCAGGGAAAACGCGGACACACCTGCGGCCTTCCAAGACTTGGCCAGGGAGCTGGTTGTCCCCTGACAGCGGAGAAAATGGTAGGGCCCACTACCAAACTCATATTCCTAGGCATATAAATAGACTCAAAAGAAGAGACATCCAGGCTCCCAAAGGACAACGCAAAGGATTTCAGAGAGGAGATAAGGGCAATGTGTGGCAGGGAGAAGGCAAAACTATGAGAATTGCAATGACTGATCAGTAAACTCAATTTTGCTGCCAGAGTAATCCCAGCAGAGTGGGTTTTTGCCAGGCGCTTAAGTGAAAAACACCATCATGTCAGGCTAGGTGGAAGAGTAAAAAGGGATCTGCTTATGTGAGATTAATTTCTCACAGACTTCAATGGGTTACTTATATGATGAGAAGGCTGGTTAACAGCCAGACAGGTCGCCCGATTCACTGATGCAGCCAGCAGCGTAAGTTCCAGGACAATACTATGGAGAAATTTGTGCGCCGAGCAATTGCCCGAGAGATGGCACGAGTTGGGCACAGCCAGCAACATCACATTTTTGGAGTTATTCCCCACAGTAGTTGCGCTATCAGTCCGGAAAAGGAATCTGAGAGAGATGAAGCTGACATTCTGGTCAGATAACAAAAGTTTAGTACAGGTGATCAACAAAGGTTCAGCCAGGTGTCCCGAGATTCTAAGTTTAATGCGTTTCATGGTTAAATTGCAGCTGGAAGGAATCCTAGAGATCAAGGCATGAAATGTTCCTGGGGTGGAGAATTCAGTAGTGAATGCACTCTCACGAGCACACATGGACAAGTTCAGAGACTTAGTTCCCAGAGGCAAAAGTGAGGATGACCCCTTTTCGGAGGAGTTATGGGGGCTGGCCGAACTGACTTGTCATCCCTAGTCCAACAGGCACTCACCGCTGAAGCGGCAAACCGGTATAGGAGATACACAGACACAGTAAGGCGGGTCGGGGTCTTAAGACACTGGGTGATCCAGGAGACACAACCAGGGCAGCAGAGCGCTTCATCTTATGGGCATACACAGAGAAAAAGTCCAAATCATTTGCACAGGCCCACTAGACAACAGTGGCACACTTCTCAAATATATACAAGGGGCTAGATCCCACAGCCTCCCACTACATCAGGGCAGCCCTGAAAGGGTGACAGAGAATAGAGGGTAAAAAACAGATATACGGCAACCAATACACTTCAAGAAACTGACCCTGCTATTATACACACTGGAGAAAATAGCAAAAGATGCAATTGAGGTGACACTTTTCAAGGCTGCCTTCGCAACAGTGTTCTTCGGGGCATTCAAGGTTAGCAAGCTTGTATCCCTGTAAAGAATAGGGTAGCCAAGAGGTGTCTCCAGGCAGCCGATGTCAAACTTGGGGTGGGAAGAATAGAGGTGCTGCCGAGGGGGTCTCAATCAGACCAGGTGGTTGAAGGGGCCTGGGTTTGACTGGAATGCATAGAGGACCCAAATACTGCAAGGTTTCCTAGCCTACATGGCAATATACCTGTAGGGGAGGGTTCACTATTCAAGCACAGAAATGGAGACCTATTGAGCAGATTTCAGTTCACAACGGTCATGCACCAAACCATAGATAGAGCGGGGCTCCCAACCACTTCATTTGGATCACTTTCATTTATAATCGGCGGCTACATCTGCAGCACAGTATGGGATGCCGGATGCAGAGAACAAGCGGTGGGCAGATGGCAGTCCAATGCATACAAAACATATGTGTGACGACAGATAATGTAAAAAGTAAAGTGAAAATGCAAATGATGAGAGCCATGCAAGCTGACAATGTGATTATTTCCTTCGCAAGGAGCTACCCCAGGCTGGTTTGGGTGGTCTGTCACTCGTATATCAACCAAATGCATACATGGTGTTTGCACGGCGATACCAAGCAAAAGGACAGACCAGTAGGAATATGTGGTGGGCCGCTCAGAGGTGAAATAGAACCAGCTTTTGGCAACCCTGAAGGGACTGCAGGCAGTGGCCGCCTGCCGCAGAGATGTCCTAGTGATAACCCTGAGGGATAATGATCTTGTGTAGCTTGGGAGGAGGGACCCCCCCGCCATCCAGACCGGACTAACGGATGTAACCAAGCTATTTAGCAACACCACCATTATATGTTCCGAAATAATAGCCAGGATGACATGGCGAGGAGCCTTGTCAAATAGGGCAATCAATAACTTAAGAAGGAAACTGAACATTGCATTAAGCAGATTTTGCAGGATCATCGGCTTGCACAAGATCAGGTATGGCCTGATCAACACAAGCCGTCCAGATGGGGTGCACCTGTCCAAGGAAGGGAGGTAAGTTTTTGAGGCAACCTATGGGGGGCAATGGCACTAGCGGGTTGCACCTAAAAAGGGTAGGAGATGAAAGAGGAGAAGAAAAGGGGGCAGCCATTGGGAGATGGAACCCTCTCCGGCGACATGGCAAATAAGAAGGGGTACATTTGTTGGCTATGGAGGTACACCAGCAGGGCAGTGTGGAGAAGGATGGCCACTGACCTGTGGGTGCCTTATGGCAGGGTGAGTAGGTCAGATGGGTTGAGCAAACGGAGTCGGCTCTCAAAGCCCAGACCCGCCGGATGGAAGGGCACAAATGGACAAGGAAGGTAGCGAGTTGGGGCCTAACTGCAGGGAGAGGCTACCCCGCCCCACTCAAGTGGTGTGAAAACCAACAGAGAAATGTATTAGCCCATAAAAGCAGCATTGATGATTTATGACCTGTCAGCCTTAGGAGCATGACATGTCACATGATTTATCAGGATGGCAAAATGATTTATGACCACGAAAATGGGACTGACAATGAGCAGTCAGGCTGAAGAGTTATGATTTGGCAAGGTGAGCAGATTGATTTATGACCATGATTTATAGCAGCCTATGACATGATTTATGCCCAGTCATAAGGAATATGACCTCGGCAATGACTTGTAAGGAGTATTTCATACAGGTTATGCAAATAAACTGCAGCCAGCTATGGACTAAGGAACTTCTCCTCTGTGCATTGTGGATTCACAAATCCATCTGAAAAAAGTCATGGCACCACCCATATATGGAGTTCCACATAGTATAATATGCAATTTATTACCATTTAAGAAAAATGGGAACAGCATCATGACGCACTCATAATTTATATCTGCTAAACAAAATCACAGATTGAATGCAAATATGGTTACAAAGTAAAACTAAAAGCCCAGGAAATTGGCCAAAAGGCATTTTTGTGCCCCCTCCCTCATTAAAGCAAGACACAACTGCCTAAACAATGATAAAATGAAATGAAAGTACAACATAAAAATTGACAATCAGCCATTTGGGGATATTACTGGGCAACATTTGTGTAATTTTTGGGAGTTTTGCATTATGCTTGTTACACAAAATTCATAAAATTATACTGCTACACCACTTTTTGTATAACTACACTCTTGTTGCAGTACCATTGTACTGCAAACACACACAAACAGCTCAACATGTTTTGCTGATCGTTTTCTTTACGCTAATTGCGTTCCCACACAAAAATGAAGCAAAGACAGATATAGCTTCAAATGGCAGATTTGCATTTCATGTACATGTAGTTTCACATAATTTTTCTGAAATTCAAATAATTTCAAAAACTTCACACATTATTAGATATGGCTAGAGTAATAATTAATTCTGAATTTAAACACTTTTTGCCGATGTAACTCATGTCAGGGTATCATTTCCCAGATTCTTGAGAGTGTTTTATTGAAATGAAGAGTCCATTGTATTTTCTACATTGATGGCTTTGATGATGTTATTATCTCACTGCTGTTTTTGGGTCCCAGAGCAGGGACTTTCACCTATTTTTATTACTATTTCTTTTCTATAAGGCACTGCACAAGAGGTATTATATCACTTTATGTAGAGGATCCTAAAATATATGTGAACAAAAGTGTTCAGAAGGGTAAAGATGAAGAGAAAAATTGGATATATAGGGCATTGCTTGGAAAGGGATATTTAAGCTTTCGTGAGCCTTTATTCTCTTTGTAACTTGAGCTGGAAGCTCTGATATCTGAGCCTGTAAGTACTGGCTAACTTCAAGAAGAGTCTGATTGATGTACATCTTTTTGATAGTTTCCCTGCCCTTTCCAGTAAATTCTTAACTATATTATAAGTAATTATCCACAAGTAGAAGTGAACAAAGGCACTTCTTAAATCTTAGAAAGTCAAGTACTAAGGCCTGAGTATGTAGCTGTTCTTGGAGGATTGGTTCATCTCAGAGGTGCGGGAAGCAAAGCATCCAAGATGTTCAATATTGAGAGGGCACACAGAGTGCTAGTTAGGCCTCTGTCGCTAGGTGGCGCCTTCTAGGCTGAAAGTGGCACAGTTGCCTAACTTCTTCGACCATATCCTAAATTTGGAATGAGCCCCTGGAGAATAGAGGATGCAGTGCTGTCCAAAAGCAAAATAAAACTTTACAGCAGGTGAAAAAGCAACTCTGGACCAAAAATATGCCCTGTTCTTCCCGGCGATTTGTGCATCAGTGACAAAGGTCACACATGTTTCTTCCACACGGCCGCTGCCACATGGGAATGTTTGGAATTGAGGAGCTAGCTGCTCCCGTTTTTGTGGGAGCCACCCCCAGAGTGGAAGTGGCAGCGACAACAACCAAGATGCCAATGGCGTGGGGTTCCAATACTTCCCTGAACAGAACCCAGGTCGAGATCGAGAGGACCAAGGTAGTAGCAGACATTCAACTGCACCACTCATAGGAGTCAAGCAACAAGTGGGAGTCCTTGGTGAAAGACTTGCATGGGACTGGTGATATGCCCCTAGGGGGTCACTTGATAGATCGGGTCAGTTACTGTTATGCCATTCACAGGGTTGGGCCTGCCCCTCTTGTCTTCGCAAGAAGAGACTAGTATTCTTCACTTGTAATGTTGTCAGGCATTGGGGTGGGGTAGTTTGAGATCTCCAGCAAGAGGAGATTGGGTGGGGCCATAGGAGGGATAAGGGTATGGTCGGAGGAACACTGAGACACCATCAAAATGAGAGGGCACCAGACAATGACAGACACTTATTACAATAACCACCACACACCTGACACTCACAGCCCCCACTCTCAAGGTTCTGACCTAGAATATTAATGGCCTTGGCCGCAAATTGAAGGAATGTTAAATGTGGAAATACATAGCAAGACAGAACCCGGACATAGTATTCCTGCATGAAAAGCACCTTTCCCAGAAAAGATTACCACCTGGCATCTTTCCTGGGACTGGTGGACATGCGATGGGAGAAACCCCCAGGGACACGATAATACACATATCGCTCCAACCAGCTACACTCGATGCCAAGGCTTGACTATTTCCTAACACCTAGACACCAATTGGGCAGGTTTGAGCAAACCACCATCCTTACACATGGCATCTCTGATTACCCACCACTGACAATGCCTCTCCAAACAGATATCTATGGTACAAAGAGGGAGAAGAAAAAGCTAGACCTTTGAGACCTGCCTGCCTGAAGCACTAGGAAGCTGGTGGTTGAGACCATGACCTATCATTTACAAGAAGCCTTGGGGAGGGTGGACTCTGAGATCGACATGTGGGAGATCAGCAAGACGGGCTTGCATGGACACCTCGTAGCCCATGTCTCAGGCAAATGATGGGAAAGTGGCAAAGAGATTAATGGGTTAGAGGCATAATTGGCACTACGGGAGGCTGAAAACATGACCAGTCCCACCCCTACCTTAGTGGGCATGGTGGAGGAGGGATAAGGTTGACTTGTGACATCTGATACACCAAGAGGCCAAGGCTATGAACAGGGTGAAACAGAGCAAACTTTATGAAGTAGGCAACAAAGCAAGCAAATTGTTAGTGTGATTGGGAAAAAAGGAGGAAGGACTAGGATGGATTGGCGCAGATGACACAGGGTCTTTTAGAAGGGCAGAAACCCCAACGTACATAGTGCAGGCCTTTGCAGCACACCTGGAGAACATCTACAGAGCTGGGGGAAACTCCTGCAAGAAGCTTTGTGGCCTCCATTAATGACATACCAGGGCCAGATTACAAGGGGAGCTGAGCGAGTTCTTAGATGCGGAGTTGTCAGAGCATGAGATTTCAGAAGCCATATGACAGATGAAAAGTGGGACATTCCTAGGCCCTAATATTTTTTCTCATTAAATGCACAAAATCTTAAATAGTGGGCAACTCAGGTCAATATTTAATAGGGCAAAGTAGAGGGGATCTTACCACGAGACCTCCGATGGGCGACAATAGTTATGATATATAAGCACAGGAAGCCCAGAGAAGACTGTGCCGCTTACAGGCCAATCTCCTTCATCAACTTGGAAACCAAAATCTTTCTGAAGGTCCTTGCTAATACCTGCTGCAGTTAACCGACATGTTGGTGGCCCTAGACCAATTGGGCTTCATGCTCTATAGGGCAACAAGGTATAACCTCTGCAAGCTGCCTGGCATTTGAAGATGGAGCCGGCTATCCTCCTCACCTTAAATTCCGAAAAGGCCTTTGACTCACTGGAGTGGCCTTAGCTAATGGCAATACTGCAAAAAATAAGGGGGAGACCATGGAGGCCAGCTAGCGGGGGTCGAGGGCACTCCGTTCACCTGGGCAGTCAGGAGGAATTCCGCGCTGGCTCAACAGAGAGAGAGGAGCTGAGAGTCATCACACAGCAGCCCAGGAGTAAGAAGGAAAAAGGAAAATGATGCAGTAGTAGGAGCAGAAGCAGCAAGAGCACCCACTCAACACAGGTAG
This sequence comes from Lissotriton helveticus, assembly GCF_964261635.1. Taxonomy (NCBI): domain Eukaryota; kingdom Metazoa; phylum Chordata; class Amphibia; order Caudata; family Salamandridae; genus Lissotriton; species Lissotriton helveticus. The sequence continues at coordinate 296,744,878 of NC_136070.1, forward strand.
GGGGTAGGAGGAGATCCTTCCAATCAGTCAAGCAAACCCGGATGAGGAGAAGGCAGAGGGGGAGAAAGTTCTGTTTGTTAGTGGTGCCCCACTACTGGACTGAAAAAATTAAAGGATATCTTTTAAGAAGCACAAGAAGTGCATTGGCAGAAGACCAGGATATGGCATAGTGTATCCCAGAAATCAAATCAGCAAGCACTAACACTGTAAAATACTCTAAACCACCACCAGAAAATCAGGAAGTAAAAGGTTAAGGAGGTGGTGGAAGGGGGAAAATGACAAGATCAAATAAAGGGGTAAGAACCAAAGGCCAAAAGCTAAAGATAATCACTTGACTCCGGACCTTTTTTTAAGGTAATGACAAAAATATTGATTTTGAATATGGCAGAAGAAGGTAAACTGGTGGAGCTGCTGGCTCAAAATAGAAAGGAGGTGACGGAGGACCATAGCGACATAGTAAAACTGTGAGGGTCTGTTCTGACTAACTCAAATAGATTCCAAGTCTTGACAGTAGAAAAATTTACCAACCTAGAGGAGGTTGTACAAAATATAGCAGTAGTACTAGTAGTAGGTGATACAGATTTGGAAGCAGGGTCTGGGACCGGAGTTGTAGAGGAGTTTAACTTTATGGGGCAACAAGGAGGTTTAGATCCACAAGATGCAGTAAGGAAAGACCCGGAGTCAGCAGAGCTACAACAGTTACATGCACCACCACTTCCAGTGTCTGAATTGATTCAGTCATTAACTATGGAAATAAGGAGCAGGTTTGAAACATCATGAGCAAACTAAAAAGATATCAGACAGGAATGCGACAGCCTGGAGAAAAAGTTTGATAATCTTGCTATCAGGACTCAAGTGCTGGACTCCACAGTTAAAGACTTGACACAGCAAGTGGGGGCAAACCAAGAAAGCATTGCGACTTCTCAAAGAAAGCGGGGCAGGTATTTAGGAAAAGCTGGAGTCACTAGAAAATAATCGGAGAAGTAATAGCCTGCGCCTTTTGAAAATCCCAGAGGGGTTGAAGGGGACAATCTGAAAGCAGGGACACAGGCGGAGTATTCAGAACAAGAGATTATGGATGATTTGCAGAGGGTACACAGAGACCCTTCCAGGTTAAACCCCTGATCAACGCCTAGAAGGATTTGGTGAATTTTCTAACCTACAAAATGAAAGAAGAGATTCTCCGTAAGGCACTAAAAATGAAGTCCCTTAAAATTGAGGGTATAAACTTTGAGATAAGGTCGGACATCTCCCAGATCACTGCAAACAAGCAATGGGAACTAGGCAAAATGCTGGAACCATTAAGACAGTTGGGTGATTCAGCACAGTTAAAATTTCCGGCCCTATGGCGTGTAATGTACAAAAACAAAAAGCAGAATTTCAGGAGAGTCGAAGATGTATAGTAATTCATGGATCTATTTCTAGAGTGAAGACCACATAAGGGGGATTAAGAGAGGCTCTGTGCAGGTTTTTTTATATTTTGTCTTCTCTCCTACACTCTCCCCGTTGGTTCTATGGCCGTATCGCCAGGCACGTAATTTGTGGCTTAATTTTGTATTCCTTTTTTTCCTTTATTTTAGTTTTTTTTTTAGCACTTCATTCACATTTAGGTGGTAGGTTGCTGGTCCCCTAATCTTTGTTAAAGTGGTTTTCAAAAGAAAGTTCAGACTTAGGTAAAGGGAGGGGAGAGGAAGCTTTGTGGATAGGGTCACCGGATGGGGAGCATTTAAGCGAGAAAAAACAAGAAAAAATTGTCCTCATTTGCTGGAAATATTGTTTATGGAGCTCCCATGTAGTGGAAGGCTTTTCAATAAGGAAATAGCAGAGGGTCGGATAATGAGGGTTGTGATCCTGTCATGGAATGTCAATGGGTTAAGAGTGAAAGGAAGGAGGGAGAAGATCCTGCTGTATTTGAAAGATGACTCAGCCCAAATTATTATTCTACAGGAAACTCACCTCACGGGAGGAAATGAAGGAGGTGTTCAGATCTAGGAGCTAGGTGCAAAAGGCGGTGTATACTACCCAACATTTGACAAAAAGGGGAGTGGCCATTGTGATTCAAAAAAGCACACATCTTAGTAAACTGGAGTAGGGTATACAGAGCAGGAAGATGGGTCATTGTAAGGCCGAAAATCTATAATCAAGGGTTTACTGTAGTGGGGTACTACGGTCCAAATATTGATGACACAAAGCCATATGAAGGGCTGTTGACAGAACTATTGAATTTTACAGACCCAGTTGTTCTGGCTGGCGATTTTAATGTGTTGTAGATGACTCGTTGGACAGTTCTAGTAATAGCCATTCAGTTATAAACAGCAAGATGCGAACATTAATCAAGACCTCTATGGTACAAGTAGGATGGTGCGACATCTGGAAGGAAAGGATGGGAGTTAAGAAGGGTTTTACATACAAAAAATAAAATATAAAGGCACCAATCTAGAATTGTTTTTATTTTAGTTGACCATGGGCTTAAAGACTATGTGGATAACATCATTAATTTTGGAGACCATTTTTCGGACCACTCATCAGTTGCTATGATTCTAGCAGTGAGCACTGAGACAATTCAAAGAAGGTGGATTATGGATCGCACTCAGTTGCTAGATGAACAGTGATAAAGACACTAAAATCAGAGTCAGAAGAATTTTTTGCTATAAATACGGAGAGTGCACCTGCAGGTATAGTATAGGACACATTCAAGGCGTTTTTGAGAGAGAAAATAATCAGTATTCGAATACTAAATAGGAAAGAGTTTACAGCTGAAGTAAGTCTTTTGGAAAGGGGTATTCAACAGCAGGAGCAGGACCTCTTAGAGGAGATAGGAGAAAGTGAGAAATCGATCTTACAAGCTGTAAAATAGGCGCTGTCTGATTTACTAGGAGGTAGACTAAGGAAGAGATGAAGGGAAAGTAAAATTGGGCATTTTCAATCTGGGGAGGTTTGGGGAAATCTCCTAGCATGGAAAGCGAAGGCAGACCAAGGATCTTTCATTAAAGAGGGTTAGGTCCGAGAAAAACGGTAATATTCTTGCTGGAATCAAGGAAATTGAGGAAACCGTTCAGATTTATTTTGGAGAATTATATCATGAGGGCCTGGCATTCACTGAGGGAGAAGTTAATGCATTGCTGGGGCAGGAAGTTCTGGACGGTATTCTTGATACCAGTAGTACAGTGCTAAACAGTAGCATAACTACCAACGAGATAAGAAATGCAATAAGGATAGGGAAGTTGGGGAGGACTGTAGGCCCAGATGGGTTACCACTAGAATATTATCAATTACTTGAAGTGGTCCTCTTGCCACACTCAACAAAGATGTTAGCTCAATTTTTTAAAAAGGGAGCAGAGCTCCCAGCAACCAGGGAAGACCTTGAATTTATGTGACTCTTATAGTCCAATTTCTTTATTCAATTTTGAATATATGTTTTTTGCAAATATCCTGGCAGAGAGACTTAATGACGTGGTTGGGGACCTTTTATATACTGACCAAAAAGGGTTTGTAGGAAGAAGAGGGATCCGGGAGTTGACTTTCAACCTGATAGGGGCGGCGGATATAGCTTCCACTTATAAACTCCCTTTACCATTTATTACATTGGATGCCACTAAAGCCCTTGATAGGGCAAATTGGGCTTATCTGCAGGTGATGTTAAAACTTTATAAACTGGGGGAAACTTTTGTAAGGCAATAGCCATGATATATAGAAAACCGCGGGCCAGAGTTTTGATAAACGGCAATCTTTCTGCGCCCTTTAGAATTTTAGGAGGGACAAGATAGGGATTCCTGTTATTCCCTCTCCTTTTTAATCATTATATAGAACCATTGGCAGCTAAGATTAGCAAAGAACTCTGAATAGTTTCCTTAAGATACAAGGAATGATACAAGGTACAAGGAATTGGATAATAAAGTGGCATAATATGCATATGATTTGTTGGTTTTCTCAACAGATCTAGACTTACGAGTCCCTCTATTAAATTACTTATCTTCACATATCACTAGGTAATCGGTAAACAGGGAGAAAACAGAGGCTATAGCGTGGAATTTGGAGTCAAACTTAAACATCTGTAAAAAGGAAATGAGAAATTTAGGCATAAAGATCACCCAGAATATTGAGGACATCCCTGAAACTAACTTCTTCAGTGTAATGCAAGAAGCTGGAAACCTGATGCTTGGTTGGTGTCATCTTCCATTGATGTTTTTCAGCAAAGGTAATCTGGTGAAAATGAAAATTCTTCCAAAATGTACATTCCTTTTTCGGACAATTCCTTTCCTATTTAAGGTGGAGTGGTTGAAAAAATTACAGGTAAAAATGAAAAGTTTTATATGGGACTCAAACTGTCCCCGTATTGCCTGGAAAAAACTATGCAGAAGGAAAGAAAAAGGTGGTTTATGTCTGCCAGATCTAACGTACTATGCCTGGGCTTTTCTTTTAAGGAACGGAAAGATGCTGTTAACCAAACCAGACAACTCCGACATTGTTAAAATGTTTGGGAGACAGCTATCAGATATCGAAGGAGAAATGCAAGGCTTAATTTTCAAGTTTGGCAACCCCAAGTACTTTAAGAGAGTATGCCTCAAAATTTTACAAAGTATGGCAGAAATTTGGTTTAAAATTAGGAAGGAAGTTAAACTCACGGACTATATTAAGTGGGCGCCGATTTGGAGCACACCAGGATTCCCTGAATGGACCAAGGATTCTTTGGCCAGTCTGCTAAAAGAGGCAGAAATGTGGAGATAGAGGGATATTATGGAAGGAGGAGGTTTGGTAACCTGGGACAAATTGGTAGAGCTGTCCAAAAACACTCTCTCCAGGTTTAAATATCTAAAAGTGAGAGGGTATTTCAGTTATATGAGGTAGATATAGGTACATCAAATGAGTTGGAAGATGGCCTAATGAGTAAGGAAGAAGGAAGTGGTGAGGTGGTACTGGCTATTGGTGGATCTCTCAGAGGAACACTTCAAACTTCCTACCAATCTATGGGGAACGTGCTTGCTGATGCTGCAGCTAGAAGACCTATGGCAAGTATCTTTTAACTTCCTCTATTCAACAGTTTATCTTGCCAACTTATGAAAGAACCACAACTTCTGTCTCCATAGATGGTATTGGATGCAATACAGGTTATCGAAGTCGGGGGATGGAAGATCATCAAGGTGTGTAAAATGTTGCCAAGAGAAGGCAGATAACATCCATATGTTTCCTGGAATGTCCGGGGATTCAGAAATTTTGTGAAGATGTAAATAGAGCTATCTCAGTCATAGCCGACACTGAATTCAGGTAAGCTTACCTCTGGTATTTTTGGGGATATTGTTTGAGCATGCTGATTTTACGAATGTCGAAAAAAGTTGTTTTTTTACCTGAAATATTTTGGCACGTAGAGAGATATGTAAAAAGTGGATCTGCACTTTGCCGCCAAATGAAGTAGATTGGATAAAACGCTGTTAAGAATATAATAAGTCTGGATAGAACATTGGAAAATAAAAGGTATACATTTTGTATGCTTGTTTTAAAGTGGCTAGAGTCTAAATGAAGGGAGCCATCAAGGGAAGGGTTTGGTCCAATGATTATGCCTTTCTTCTCAACGGCCTCCTAATTCTCCTGGATGCTCTGCAGTTTGGCTGGTTGGTAGTTAGGGCAGAGAAACAAGGAAGAACGTTATGAGACATTAAGACCCTTGGTACAATTAAATTGCTCTAGTAGGTGCTGGATTTGGGGGGCCCCAGAGCTGGTTTCCAAGGTAAATGAGGACTTAAAAAAAGAAATACTTCAAAAAATAGGGACAGGCGGGCAGTTCCTATCCTGGGTGGGCTTACTGTCCAGGAACCCGTGGCCAGCGTCAGAGTAAATGGGACTTTTCTATCGGGGACGACCTCTAGGCAGGGGCATCAGACAATTGCGCCTGCTATCCCCACCATTGTTGACAATAGCAATTGAACCTTTGGCCTGCTTGCTGCGAATAGACACATTGATGGTTTTGGCTCCTTTTCAGGGATCAGAACAAACTGGCACAATTCCATTGCATTCCCACTGTTGAAGGACAGCAGGGACCTAACACTATGCCCAAGCAAGTCTGCCCAGAGGTTTTATATATTTCTGGATTTTCGTCCCAAAAGACCAAGACCTGTTTCTAGTGGAGAACCTGGGGGAAATACTGTATTCCTATGAAACAGAGGTGGAATGTTGGTAGTGGTTGCCATTCTCCCTGGTGGGGTAAAGTGGCCAACTACAAAATGAGCTATCTGCCAAAATGTCATTATGCTTTACAGAATACCCTGTTTAAGATTTCTGAAGGGTTCTTTCGGGCTGTTGCGGATGCAATGTGTGGCCTGCTGTCGGGGTGGGTACCGGGGATGGGCAGTCCTTTCTTACTAAAAACCCTCTGGAAGTTGGAATTGTCCTCCCCAACCTACGTCAACAATTGGGCAACACAACTCCAGGTTGTCTATGACTGAGCCTTCTCCTTTCAGCAGGTGTCCTCCGTGATGGCCAAAGATGGATCCGGAACGATACGTCTGCCAACTATATGGGGGAAGAGGGATTTTTATTTTTTATTTTTTATTTTGTGTTTTATAGAGCGCGAACTTGACCTGTGAAGGTATCAGAGCGCTTTACAAGGTATACAGTGTTGAACAGACAAAAGGTTTCAAGTGCAGAAATATACAAGATCAACATGTAAGGTTACAATCACCGTCAGAGTCAGTAGCAACAAAGGTCCCATATGTTCTCGGCGTGAGGAGTTGGTGATCTGGGAAAGCAGTAGTCTTAGATTCGTCAAGCCCCACAGTGCTACTGTTACACTGTTAGGGGAGCTGAACAAGGAGAAACAAAGACAATCTACAATTTTCACACATCGCTCGCTTACAGAGCGCATCCCCGACAGTGCGAGGAAATTCCCGCAGCTGCGAAGATCGAGAACGTCGCAGCACCTGTTACCACTGCAAGAACCGACGCTTCGTTCACTTGCAGAACGCATCGCCCGGGTGCTGGAAAATTACTGTTGCCCCGAGTATCGTCGCAGAGCCTGTCGTCGCTGGGTGAGATCGCCCACCGCTTGCTTTCAGACCGCATCACATCGCTGGGAACATCGTCGCAGACCCATCACATTGAGGGGCTGCGAGAGGAGAAGATCGCTGCTGGGCTGCGCATCGCCACCACAACTGAGATCGTCGCCGTCCCGAAGATCGTCGCATCGTGCCTGTGCAAGACGCTTCATACCGAACCTGCACACCGGAATCCATACAAGGAATCGCATCCCTCCCCATACAGACCAGATTCATCACAACACACCCCCTGCATTCAGCGGGGCTGTTGCATCGCCTCCCCAGCTTTTTAGGAGTGACGCATAGCTTTTTTTTCAACGCTGCAGCTTCCATTTGGAACTTTTGTCGCATCTACAGGTACTTTGGGCTAAAGGTGACGCAACTGTGTATTATTTTGACGCAAACCCTAGAACTCTTTGAAAATCATATTCTTGAACTGTGTATGTTGGAATTTAGTCGTTTTGGTCTTGTGTAGTTTAGATAAAGATACTTTATTTTTCTAAACTGGTGTGGAGACCATTTGCGGTGTTTTCACTGTGCTACTGTGAGTATTGGTACAAATACTTTACACGTTGCCTTTGATAAGCCTGTCTGCTCGTGCCAAGCTACCAAGGGGGTGAGCAGGGGTTATCTAAAGAGTGTATCCTCCTTACCCTGACTAGAAGCAAGGGTCCCTATTTGGACATTGGTACCTACCTCTGCCAACTAAAGACTCCCATATCTGCCAGAAACTATATGGGCTATAGAGGGACACAGTCAATGGGACATGTTGGGAATCTCTAAGGTAGGATAACATCTGGAGATTCAATGAGATAATATATTTTTTCCTATTACAGGAGAAATACAAGTTGTCTGGTGGAGAGTTTCTGCGCTATCAGCAATTATGATATCTCCTGCAACCACATACGGAAGCCCTGCGAGCAACCCCAGACAAATCCCCTTTAGAATATAGAGCGCTGGAAGCCCTGCTAACCAGTCATACAGTCTCTCAACTATACTCAACTCTCCTACATAGCATCCTCCACCCACTGGGTCACCTATGAGAAAGATTGGAGGGGGACCTAGACAGCAGAAATTCTGTCATAGGGCCTATTTAACAAGAACAAGAATGTTCCATATGGGGAGGCCTGATATGGACCTTTGCTTGAAGGGATGCAGGCAGAAAGGCACATTCTTATATATACCATTTGTGGTTGTGGGAAAAGGCAGACTGCCTCTCTGTAGTCCTGGACTTCACACTAGAGTTGCTCAGCAACTGATAACTCTGGGCATTTGGGTAGAACAATCCATGGACTGATATCCCCTGCTTTTCTGTGACATGTCACTGATGGTGGTGAAACAAGATGTGATCCGAATGTGGGGCTGAGGAGACCTCCCGACGTTGAGTGCCTGGGACGCTATATTCAAGGAGGTATGCAGTCAGAAAAACTAGTGAACTAGACACAAGGCACAAAGCATGACGTTTGACAAAGTATGGGGCCCATTGACAGCAAGCCAAGGAAGAATCCTCCTGGTGGGGCTTGGGTGGGAATCCTGGGTGAACACCGGGAACGGGGAGAACTTTGGTGGAATGGAGAGAGTCATTGTGTGGCTACTTACGTTTTCTGGACTTACATCTTAGCTCACTAGGGCTTAGAGCGGTGCCTCTGTCAGTGGACTCGAATCTACTCTGCTTGGCATAACTCACGTTAATATTAACAGACTTGTGGCCGGTTTTCCACCAGGGTTGTATTAAAATCAATAAAGAGATTGCAAAAGATACAAAAATATAAACTAGGCAACCATGTGCAATACCGCCCCAACTCACTTAACATGCCCTGCAAAGCAAAAGGCCTTGGAGCAAATATTTAGGGACATTTTAGGAAAACTGTTTTGCAAGTTCATTGTTTGGCACAATTTTTACATAATTTTCTTGGGATGAAGAAACAGCTCCACCTGAACATCCCTGGTGAGGTTTATGCTCCCTAGGGCATCCCTGCATTAGTAATATATTTTAGGAGTGCCCTCTAGCTCTGTTTGTACAACCTATTGCTCATCAGAGGGCGGAGGGAGGTTGTTGTCTTGTGTGCTAAGCATGTTCACTCAGTGCAGGTTTGCTGGCTACCTGCTTGCATTAGAGCTCATGCAATTCAAGTGCCCGATATACAACAGAAAATAAAAATAACTACTGCTACGCAGCTCTGGTAAGTAAAGTCAGATATGTAATTCATGTGTGGCACTTATTCATGGCTGGCGTCAGTAGGATATTTCACCCATTTAAATTGAAAGGGGCACTGCGCCGCTGCAATGAATCCTACCACTGGGCCCAGGACAACCCAAGCCTCAGTTTGCCTTGATGCCACTGCCCATCTGCCCCTCTGCCCCCCCAGCAATCAACCTACCCTTCTATGCAACCTGCTAGTTGATGTGCAGGTGCCAGTGTAGTTAGTGTCTGTTATGGGTGACATAAGGCATAACAATGGGGGTCCCCAGCACAATGTAGTGAGGTAACCTCGAAGATTCCATATTTCTTCGCTCCGCCCTGACTCTCTAACAATCACCAACAAGACGCATTCTAAATGTTGCTTAGATGATGTCTGCTTGGTGTTTTAGATCAACTGTGACACCATACACTGGACGGGCCCTTTAAGAGCACCTCAGGCTCATCAGCTAGCGCTGCATTTAAACTGTTCAGCACGTGAACACGTGCCATGAAAACTGAACCCTTTTATCATTCCATAACCATACCCTGTGTGTAAAGTGTATCTAGCACAAGTGTGTCGGTGTGAGATACTCGCGGCTGACAGAGAAATTATATTGTGCATTCGAATATTTCCTTTTATCCAAAAGGGAAATGATTGAGACTCCCGTTATTATACAAAAAAATGCACTTTCAACCCCCTTGTGTGTGTCTGCAGCTAGCCCGTGGCCTCCACGCAGGTTCTTTAATGAATGCGTGCTGAAATTGCGCCTTCAGCAACTCGGGACTAATTGATGCTGAGAGGCATTTCTCACAGGTGTGCGGCCGCCGTGTCACTGACCTTTCTCTAATCATAAAACAGTAGTAGGGCGGGTTTATTTTGGAGGTGTTCACATTTAATTAAAATGTCTCCCATTCATAATTCAGTTCTTCCCAGTCTGCTATACACATTTTAGAAATGCACCCAGGAGCGTCCGGCCCAGCTGTGAAATGCTGAGACAGGATTAGCAAGGTATGAGGGATAAAGTATTCTCTACTGTACATTAAAATGATATGGCAAGCCACTAGTTATGTGGTAATATGAAGTTGTGGAATTCTGAGTAATGTTCAGCATTATTTTTATTTTTTTATATTGCACTAAAGACCTCTTCGCAAACTTCAGGTTGTACCATGTTTAATAGTACTAAAATAGTACTACTAATGTACTAGAAAAGGCTATTCACTATCCTACATGCGAAGGTCTATGCCTCCGCTTCACCTATCTTTTATTTACGGAAACCTCCGGTCTTACTGCGGAGATCTCATTTATATAGGTATACGTTTCAGTAGTAAATGTCGGACAGACTGCACACAGGAGCATCCTGTCCCCTGCTGGCCAAAAAGTGGAAAATACTTATAATTAAAGGGGAGGGGTTGTAGGAGCAATAATAAGTAAAGAAGCGTTAAGGGAGAGCAAGGAAGGGATTTAGGGAGGCTACTCTCCCATCAACACCACTGCTATTCACAAACTGTACTTCTAAAATTAACACAGTCAATAAGGCCCGAAAACAGTGAAAGATGTACTCCAGCTCAGAGTTGGAGTAAGTACAGCACCAAAAATGGCCAACCACTGGTACTGCAACACCCTCCCATGGATAATAATGAAGGTACAGATTTAAAAAACACAACCTGATAGGAAATGATGTTAGAATAATTTAATTATTTAAACTTTTAAAAAATATATTTGAATGAATTTTAGTATTATAAATGTAAAAATAGATAATATGCATATTATTTTACTTGTAAAATATTTTAATACCTTTTCAACTGCTTTAAATAAATGTGACTTTATCTTAAAATATAACGGATCTTATTACAATTAATGATATGCATAACTTTACATAACTTTTAATACATCCCAATTAAATATTAAAAATACATTCAGTTGATATTTTAAATAAATCTTTAAAATTATTTTTTAGTTTAACACACTTAATTCAATATTTGATTCTGAATTAAGGTACTAGTGAATTAGCACTTAGCAATTTTTTTCCATTTGTACTACTTTTAAAATAACTATATAATATTAAATACCATTAACATTTAACACAAAAATATGCTAATTATATTTTTGAACTTTAAGAAACTTTAAAACTTTTACCTACAATTTAACATTGGGTGATCACCACCCGATTGAAGAAGTCTTCACCATGTATGTGAACCCTCAAATACAGATGTAAAGTCACTAATAGTAGTAACTTTATGATCATATATGAACTCTTTGCTGTAACTTGATACATATGTAATCTACATAATGCATCTGGAATGTAAATAAGAGGCACTGGGTTTAAGAGTTATGTGGCGTAAAATGATCTCAAATATGAATATCTGTTGCATCTCAAAGGTGATTTTTAGCAAGAAATGTGTATATGAGCATCAGTTTTAAGGTATTTTTTTGTATAGGCAGCCCTGAAGAAATTCCTAAAAGGACTAAAATGTGTTGGTGCTGTTCTTGTGATGTTGTATAAAATAAATAATTATTTTGACCTTTTCAGATCTCACCATGGTCATCTGTAAAATCTGACATTCTCAGGAAATGTATTCTCTTTTAGAAACAAACTATGTTTCAGACGCGGACTTTGACTTCGGCCAACAAACATTTGTTTCGGGCTTTTGAGACATAGCCTCTCTCTGTCATCTCCCTGTCATTGCTTGATGAAAATAACATTGACATTCAGGAGAGAATAGAAGACCTGCTGTTATGCCTGAGGTAGCAATATTATTTATTTTGCAAAAAAAATTGAATTGATTTGAATAGTTCATATTCTACTAATGCCAGTTTCAAAGTGCCATTGGCTGAAAAGAAAGGAAAGAGTACAATGGCCAAAGGTACGTGCACAAGGCAAATCTCCAAGCACTCACATAATTTGATAGTGCTTCCTGTTGAAAACTCCACCACGAAGCTTTAGGGACTTTAAAAGCCTTCCTGGGAAGTTGTTGGCATTGTCAGGGATTGGGCATAGTGGGTGCTTATGGTTGTTTACCTGGTTTCTAAGCATGTCTATAATATGGAAAAACAACTCATGTCAGTTTTTTGGGTCATTTACAGAACCTTAAAACAATGATAGTATACATCAGATGCACCACATGAATGATTGGCTAGTTGTGCAATTGTCACATAGCTTGTATGTACTACCTATTGAGACATCAGGAGCTGTATTACCAAAGTGCTCAGGGGGCGCAACGGGCACTTTGGTATTACAGAAGGGGCTGCAGACGTTTGTGCTGCTCCTTCTGTAATACTGAACGCACTGGTGCACATACAGCACCAGAGCTTCCTCAAGTGGGCATCCCCTTATTTGCATGGGGGCGTAGCCCCATACAAATGAGGGAATCCCTTTGCCTCTGCTCCCGCACCGTATTATAGACGTGGGGGCAAATGGAAAGAAGCTCTCAGGGGGGCACCCTAATACCCTTTAAAAGTACAGGCGAGGTGCGCCTGCACTGTCAAAACAGGGGGCGGATTCAAAGCAGCTGCTCTGTTTTTCACATGAGCCGCATGATTTTGCAGCTACTCTGCGACAGCACGCATTTTCCTGGTTAGCGCTGGGCACACCTCTTGAAACCAGGAAAATTCACAGCATAGGTAATACGGCCCAAAATGTCATAAAATGTAATGAATCCAGGAGGAAGTCTCCAATATATTAACTGAAGAAAAACTACACAATAGACAATCATATTACTGCCAGGAGGCACTGGAATCAAGTAAGACAGCTGGGTTCTTCACAATTTCAACATGACTAGGCAGCACCCCATATCAGCAGGCCCAGGGAGGACAAGTCCAAAGGAACTAACAAAGGAAGTACTAGAACAAGTAACAGGACTGCGGTCTATGGATGCACAACGTTATGAAACAATCAGAGTTCCTCTAAATATGGAAGAGAAGGAGCTACTGCACTCCTGATTTATAGTCTCCCAGGTCCCTTTCCAAAGTAAAATAGCTCTGGGTGCCCGCTGCACACACCTCTAAAGGGTGTGGTCGCACTACATCACATTCACTAAACACAGTTACATCGAATACATTACATCAACACAGCACTAACAAGAATACTATTACAAAAAATGTAACTACATGCAAGTGTCTATGTACAGTTTTGGGTTTAGGTAAAAGAAATGTTACATTTGGGGTTAGGTTAATGGTAAGCTATACGTTGGGTTTAGGATTCAATTTAGTTTTAGGAGTGAGTTTAGACTAGGGGTTAGGATTAGTTTAACGATTCGGTTCAGAAATATAATAATCATGCAGTAGGTGTATGGCTAAGCCTAGCTTAAGTTAGGGTTAGGTTTAGGGTTAGACTTAGATTTAAGGTTATGGTGAGGGCCAGGTGTGATTAGGGAGTGGGAAAGGGTTAGAATTAAAGGTAATGTTACAGCTAGAATTACTGTTCAATTCAGGGTAAGAGGTATACTTACCTGTTAGGTTTAGACCTTTGGTCGATGTACATGTCCTTACGATGTGGGAATTTTAATGTAGTGGTTAATTAGATTACATTCATTCTCTTTCGAAAGATTAATAGAATGGCTCATATACATTGATAGCTGGCTAACATAGTAAGAAGTTGGAATCCATGTGATACGTAATGTGCGCTTTGAAATAAATGGGCCAACAGATGATTATAAATTGCAGGAAGCATGAGCTAGACTATGTCTACTCACTTTTAAACTCATACAAGCAAACTTTAGAGTAGTATTTGTTTCCCTTGCAAACTCCACAAACGCTTATGCATAATAAAATGAATAAAGTTAATTTGCATGATGATAATCAGTGAGAAGGAGCACTGTTTAGTGAACAGGTTAGCTGGGTGAATGAATTCCCTTCAAGACCTTGACTCACCTTGCTTTAGGACCAAGCCTCTTAATGGCAAACAAAGATTTGCATCTTATTTTGCTCCAATCTGCTGCTCCCCTTTGATCAATGTCGCTTTTAGTTCTTCTTCTCTGGCAGCTTATCGAGATGGTAATGATGCCATGGCTAAATTGTCTCAATCTGCCTGATCCTGCAGGATAGTTGTACATTCACAAAAATTAACTCACATCCGCCATCAATTTCCACCTTTACTCTGCTTCTCAGCACAAAGCCAAAGCAGTGAATGAGCATGAACTAAACTATCATGGTATCATTTAAAATATTGTTGGTGTATCTGGTGGAAATCTAAAGAGGACGTGCCTCTCCATGTTCTGTAAAAGGACAAAAGCACATATATGGTAGACACACATTTTCCTTCTTTCTCTATCCTGGGACAAATGCACGTCTGCAGTATTTTAAAGAAATTTAGAATAAACGAAGCACAGCTTGAGCTTAAACAGAAAGATTGAGTGCCGCCCGAGTTAGACCCACCCAAAGAGCAGATAAGATACCAATCTCTGAAGGAACATTGAGTTACCTTTAGGTTTGCAAAGGTTTCGCTGGTGGAAACAGCAAATGAGTTTTGTAATCATTTCATGAGGAATGGAAAAATCTCAGCATGAGCATCAATTTGAGAAGCAGCAGAAAAGTCAGGCCTTCCCCTGATATGATCCGATTCCCTCTCAGCTAACACAATATGGGGAAAGCTGGCCGCTCTGTATGACATGCTTAGTTAACGTTGACAGGCAGGACACAATAGGCATGTCATATCGTATTCTAGGGCAACTTTATAACTGTCATTTCTCTGCTAGAAATCCAGAAATACATAAAATGAGAAGCCGCCTGGCGGCCAAGTTACCGATTTTAATACATTCGCCGTTATCACAAATGTACCAGAATCCTATTATCCTACCCAAAGGGCCAGTCACTGTTATCCAGAATGTGAACTTGATTATTTTTGGACATGGATAATGAAAACACAGCGGTGTAGATATATATAAAATATATGTTGAAATTCTCTAACCTCGCATGCTCCTTTGAATGGCAATTGGAAAAAAAATGTGTTGTGCAGAGAGTAGTAGGCAGCAGCATCTCAAACGAAGTAGAAAGCTCTGTCCTTAAACTGAGTGCCTCATTTATAAAAAAAAATTGGCATGGGGCAGGAATGCACCATATTTACGAGATACCATGCATTCCTGACCTTTCAACAAGCTCCGGCACAGAACTTGGTGCCCAGCACCAATGCAGGAACCCTTGTGCCATGGTGTCTACATTGTTCGCAGGATTTGTTTTTTTGCAGGAAAACAATCCTGAGAGTCGATTTCTTTGTTCTATGTGTGCT
Organism: Lissotriton helveticus; assembly: GCF_964261635.1. Taxonomy (NCBI): domain Eukaryota; kingdom Metazoa; phylum Chordata; class Amphibia; order Caudata; family Salamandridae; genus Lissotriton; species Lissotriton helveticus. The sequence continues at coordinate 296,760,312 of NC_136070.1, forward strand.
GCAGAATGTGGCACACACGGAAAGAGGAAAAAACGAGGAGATATTAAAACATTTCTCCTTGTTACACCTGGTCTGGAGAAGCATAAGGTATTGATGGTGCCCCAGGTTTCTGTGATTTTGTAAATATGAGACCAAATCCATGTGTGTTGATGCAAACACTCACTACATGCCTTGGAACTCCGTATTGATGCAGAGTAAGGCAACACAACACTTTGCGTTGCCTTATTTACTCCATATTTATTAGGCCATGCAAAGCCATGCAGGGTGGCTTTTGCATCACCTCATAGATATGATTGAGAGGCCTGCGCTACCGGAGCATCACAAAATTTGATGTCCCAGCGGTGCAAATCTCTTGTATATAAGCCCCATAGGTGTCAAGTTTGAGTATATAGCACTGCATATTTATTCTGAAAAAAGTGTAGCCTTTGTAAAGCCTCCTAGATCCTTCATTCTATTTATACATTTATCTTGATTAATCTGCATTAGGCAAACGTGTGACTGGCAGGGCCTTTTGGGCCATCACCAGAACCGTGTGGAACAAACTTTTGGCTTGATTTAGATTTGGCGGCCGGCATATTTGTAATGGAGTATCCTGACCGCTGTATTATAAGTAAGGGAGTGGGGAACTCGTAGAGTTTCACTCTGCAGAGTTACAGAAAAACTGCGCGAGATTCCATGGAATTCCACCAATAGGCAGAAAATATACGGCTTGTACAACAATTTAGCACCAGTAGTGTGAGCAGTGTTGAAAACCAGCACAAACTGCACCATGCAGTCATTTGAGTAAATGTTGGTGCCACTTGAGTAGAAAATCTACTTGAGCGTCAGCAAATCTACTCAAACTGATGCCCTCTGACCATGACTGCTTACGAATGCTGGTGACCGCCCGCGTTGGAAAATTGCTCTAGGGGACGCTGAATCTTGCTTGCATATTTTGGAGCCTCGAGGGATATAAAGTTCTGCCATGTTGGGATTGTTGAAATTTGGCCAGCACTCCGTGTTAAAGAGTAATGCAGGGTGGCTAAAATTCCATTAATTCCATGGGTGGATCAGAACATTCCGGCCACCCTTAATTGTAAGTGCATCATATCCTATCACACTTGTAATACGGCAGATGGAATATCCATCAACTTTGAAATTAAGTATCTAGTCTAACTAACTTTAAATCAAGCCCTTTGTTTGCAATGTTGTTATAATGGCATTATGTTGATTTTGAGCACAGATAGCATACAATGTTTGTTTTTTTACTGAACTAAAGCTTTCTCCCTCTTAAGCATGTTTGCACTGTAAAAAAACGAAGTAAACATTGTGAACTACATATCAGTTACGTGCTAACAAGTGGTTTTGATGCACTTATCCAGACATTTCAAGATTTGTTTGTTTAAACTGGCATGTGTTCTGTGCAAGTGTCCCTTCTTTGTCACAAGGTTCACACAGCGTCACTGTTCTAAATGAAAAGGTACTATTTACATGTAACTCAAAATCAATGTTTGTAATTTTGTATCTAAGCAAATAGCGAATACTATTTTTATTATGAGGAAAATTGAACTAACTTGCAAATTTAATGTTAAGTAAAGTAACACACTCTTAAAATATTCTCTGTGAAAATTGGTGCCTCCCAGATAGTTTTAGTAATCCAGGCACAGGTTTGGAAGTTCCCAAGTATATTTAAGTCTTCCAAAGACGAGAAGGTTTTCACAATACATATGTGAGCACAGCATCTACAGAACAGCAACAGAAATTCATAAACAATAATACAAATACAGAGCACCTTCGTGAGAAATTTGGGTTGTTGGTTGAGTAGGGTGTTAACCCTGCTCAGGCAATAGCCACAGTCCCTGTCAGGGTGAACCTTTAAAGTCCCTAAATTAACCTGTGCATAACTCTCAGGTAGCTTGGCATAAAAGCAGTCAGACTTAACCTATAGGCAATGTGTAAAGTGTTTATGCAGCACACAAACAGTAATAAAGTGAAAATAAGAGAAATCCCAGAGTTATGAACTTAATGGAAAAACTAGTGCCTAAAAGATCAAAGTGCCAACCATGGACATCTAGTCATGCGAGACCAGGTCATAGTAGAAAAATATATATGACCATGATGGAGCACGAGTCGGATACAAAAAGTGGATTTGGCCTCATCTGCATTTACCTTTGGAATTAGAATACATTTCAGCGAAAAGTTGTCTGAGAAGGTAAAGCTCAGCGGGGCAAGGCTGCAGGCAGAGTCCGAGGAGGAGGCATCATAATTGGGGAGCCTCTGGAAAAAAGCTGTGCTGATGATTTCCATGTTCAGATTCAGTCTCTTTCTTGCAAATCGAAAATATTTAGCGTGAGGAAGCTGGAGACAGTAGGAGACAAGAGCCCCACAAGACCAGATACCCATTCTGTGAAGTACCGGTGAACAGGATTCACTGCGGTGGAGAACAACATAGTGGGAGCTGCTGCAAAGTCAGGATGACCAGCAATGCACCTAGAGTGAATAGACAAGCAGGTTGGTTCAGGCCTCCTCTGAGTTCTTAGAGCAGTTTCTATCCAAAATATTTTTCATTCACAAGCTTTGAATTTTGGCTGTCGGGGAACTTTTAGCACAACCACCAAGAGTACAGGACTGGATGGACCCTACATGTAGGGGTTAGGAATCACTGAGGGTTGGTCTAGGTACAGTTTCCAGATGGTTGGAGACGTTTCTGTCCCTGAGGGTCTGATTAGTAATCCTGCCACCTAGCCCTTGGAGTCACTCTGGTAGTACTGGGTTCAGCAGTGGAACAGAGCTCAAGAGGCATGGCAGGCCTTGGAGGGTTCAAGGAAGGTTTTGAGCAGCAGAGCAGTCCTTCAAGGTGCAGCAAATCAGTCTTGTGAAGTCCATAGCAGCAGGCAGTCCTCTGCGAGTGCTTCCACAGGTCCATAAAATGTACTGAAGTGTGGGTCTGAAGTACCTATTTTTATGCCTGGTGCTTTCTTTGAAGTAGGAGAAGTTTCTATAGAATTCTCTTTGAAGTGCTGGAAGTTTCTTGCCTCCATTACCCTGGCTCCAGGACAGCTGCATGAACAATGCAGTGGTGACAAGTCCTTTGTGTGATGTCAGGGAACAGCCTGTTCAGTTACAAGTGGGGCTGTGCCCAGCTCTGCCCCCCATCCTGCCAGTCCTGGTCCATCCAGGCACATATGATTCCCCTATTGTATGGCTGTCTGGGAGGACTATACAAAGTCCAACTGCCATCTAAACATAGTTATGTTACTCAGGAACAGGCTACAGAGACCAAACAGGGCAGGAAAATGCCACCTTTCTAAAAGTGGAATTTTCAAACCTTTAACGTAAAATCTGACTTTACGAGTAAGGAGGATTTTAATTTCTCAGACATCTTACCTGTTCCCAATCAAGCATCCTAGGACCGGTTTCTGGCTAATCAGCCGTCATCAGCCAGGCTAGCTTAAATCCAGTGGTGAAGTGAGCAAAGGGCCCACGTCTGGGCATACCCTGCCAACTTAGGGTGAACACAGCAAAACCAAAGGTCCCCTTTGCTTGTTTCCGGTCCAAGGAAGACATGGCTTGGCAGTTCGGGCTTGACTGTTCCCATGAAGCGATACCAAAGGGGATGATGGACGGAGTGCTTGAGCAAATCAAACACTCACCCCCAGTCAACTGATCTTGGTTTAATCCATCATCATTCTTTAGCTCACTCCACCACCCCAGTTCAGACATGTCCATATGCAAATCAGTCTGACCCTGTGCCTCATGGGAACAGTCCAGCCTGAACTGCCAAGCCATGTCTTCCCTGGACCGGAAATAAGCATCCTGGGACCGGTTTTGGATTCATAATCCTCATCAGCTAGACTATCTTGAATCCAGTGGTAGAGTGAGCAAGGGAGCAAGCAAGCAAGGTTGTACACAGTTCCCCTGGGGTAAAACAAGTAATCAGGTCTGGGCGTGGAGGGGGGGGAAGGAGGGAGGGATGACGCCGTCTCGTTCACATGGTGCAGCGCGACTGCGCTGGAGCAGGTCCGCCAGGTGAGAGGCCAATTGCTCACATGTAAACAGTAAGATTACTGTCATAGATTATTAACAGGCACCAAGTGCAATGGTCAAGTAAAGGGCGGAACCACCCGTGTCAGGTGCGCCTGTGACGTAGGGACTGCTAGCTAATTCAGACGCACATGATCCAAGTGTTCAAAGGTGAACAGTGTGTCTACCGTGAAAGTTCATCAGCAGACACCCTGTACAATGGTCAATAAGTGAGCGGAACCACCCGGGTGAGATCTGCATGTAGGGTAGGTACTACTGACTGACTCGGACGCACAATGGCCCAGCTGATTGTGTGACGGGGCTGGGGAGGATGGAGCGCCCCCAGACTGGTGCCTCAAACCTGGGCGGGGAAGGGGATGGCTCTGGGATTGGATGATATTCCGCTAAGGAACTTGTTGAGTATCTGGCATTCCACATCCTCTAGCTGACTGTCAGCTCACTAGGAGAGAGACCTGATTACTTGTTTTACCCCCAGGGGAACTGTGTACAACCTTGCTTGCTTGCTCACTGGACAAGTACACTGGACCCCTCTAAATATCGTCCATTCCTGTCCCCCCCTGTTGTTTACAGAGTGAGCAAGGGACCCACGTCTGGGCATACCCTGCCAACTCAGGGCGAACAAAGCGATACCAAAGGGGATGATGGACGGAGTGCTTGAGCAAATCTAACACTCACCCCCAGTCAACTGATCTGGCTTTAATCCATCATCATTCATAAGCTCACTCCACCACCCCAGTTCAGACATGGCCATATGCAAATCAGTCTGACCCTGTGCCTCATGGGAAAAGTCCAGCCCGAACTGTCATCTGCACCTGGACTCTGCCATCTGTGAGTCTACCCTGTGGTGCTCACCCAGTCCTGGGCCATTGAAAGTGGGCTTAAGGTTCTTTGCCCACCTCTGTGGACCCAATAGAACCAACTCATCTCCTCTGCTACATGGCACAATCCCTAGAAGTACTGACCCATCTCCGCTGCTGCATGAATTGGACCTGTCGCAAAGACTCGCATCACTGTGGCAGCAGGCATTTCCTTCAGAATCGCCATTACGCGACACATTCTTGCCGCAGGCTCTCATATCTCTCGGCGACGGCAGCCACAATGAAGACGCTGATCTCTGCATCACAGCTTTCCTGCACTTTGGAAACCACTCACCCTTCTGACTTTGTGCTGCATCCCCGATGCCAGACTTAGCAATGCACGCCTCGTCGATGGGATCTTTGACATCGATACAAAAGGACCTCACAGCCTTGCCGTATCTCAGAACCAATGCTTTGCCTTGGCTGTGTGATGCATTCTGTTCCATGCAATGCTCCACACATCAAGGTTTAAGGTACTCTGTTCAGCAGGCCTTACTGGGTCCCTTTAGCTAACCTACACTCCATCACAATTTGCCTGAACTTGTGACTCTCTCCCAGTCTGATGCAACCAGATATCCATCAAATTTAACATCTTCAGATATACTAATTGGATTTTTGTCGTTTTAGTCTTGTTTTAATTGTTAAAAACCACTCTATTTTCCAAATTCTCTTGTGAGCTACTTTTGTGGTGTGTTTTCATTTTCTTACTGTTTGAAGTGTTACACAAATACTATATAGCAACAACGGGGGTCCGTGTTCCTATATAGTAAAGAGTTTAAGATTGGTTGGTATAAGTAATGGTGAGAGGGATCTTCCTTAATAGGAAGTATTGCCCTCACACTCCAATGTGGGTGTCATGCTTCATCAGGCGTTTTGCTCCTAGTGGGGATGGTGGTGCAATGTCCCACAGGCCCAGCGAGAGGACTTTTTTCAGAGATCTATTAAATAAAACAGCTATGATGATGCATGTGGGTGTGTGGAGCTGATGAGTTGGTGTGCCAGTGGTATAAAACTACCTAAAGGGTGCCCAGCTTTATTTGGGGGCCTGTTAGAAATGGGATCTCCGGTTGGCTAAGGCTTGCGCCAAAGCCATGCAGAAACCACCACTCTAGTCAGGGCAAGGGAGTCAAACACCAAAGATAAACCCTGCTCACCCCCTTGGTAGCTTGGCACAGGCAGTCAGGCTTATCCCGGAGGCCATGTGTAAAGCATTTGTGCACACACACAGCAACAACATCCCAGGCACACCACAAAAGGAACTCCACACAAGGTTATATTAAAAATGGTCTTTGGATTCTCATAACACATTAGAATAGTACACACATAGAATATATGGTGCCACCTGGCACTAGGTCATATATACAAGGGAATTATTTACACATGACAGGGCCCTCTGGCCTCTGTCAGAACCATCACAAAGAAAACTTAGTAAAAGTAAAACAGCTCATAGACGTACAACCAGTAAACACTGATACTCACTGTACTTAGTATCAGCCTGTAACATAAACTACATTATGCACAGTATCACATCAGGTGCGAATTACATTCTGCGCCAACCTCACCAGCATAAACACATTATGCAATCCTCTCACAAGTCTAAACAAATTAAACTCTAACCTCCTAAGCGTAACTCATATTAGGGGCATAAATCACAGGGAACATGATCTCACTAGCATAAACCATAACATGCAAAACAACCTCATAATCATAAAAACACATTCAGAGGTATAACACAGGGTACGTAAATCATACTACATACTTGACATTTCCTAGCACCCTATAACTCACACTAGGGTCTGACGCCCTATAATCCTACAAGTTGCCCTGGCCAACTGGCCATCTCAAAAGGGGCTCTAATGCCCTATGTCCAAAAATCAGGGCGCGTTGCCTGTGCAGCACAAGTCAAGGGTGCGCAATTGCGCAGACCTAAATGTTTCAGCTGCCCACTACTTGCTGGGAAGCTGGGAATAGCAAATGAGGGCCTAGATGGAGCAGCAGGCACTAAGTGCTGCGCAGCTGTGGGTCACACCTGAAGGCCTGGCACTCACTGTGCCCTCTGACCAATTAGGCAAAACGGGCCCTGGCACGACTGTGCCTTCGGAGCCTCACAGGGGCATCTTAAAAACACATAGTCCATATTTGGAGCGCACTGGCGCTCAAAACCACAAGTGCCTGCAAGACGTGGCAGCTGCCCTCTAGCCAGTAGTTAAAGTTAAAGTAGGGGCTTGGCACCCGGGACCCTCTGGCCCCCACGGGGCTTCTACATAACATGGCCCCTTCGTTGGAGGGCAGGGGCGCTTAAACCAAACATGCCCATGTTGGAGCTGCCTGCTGCCAGACGGGGCCGCTCTGACTCTATGCCTTCAAGCGGCTCCAACACTATGAAGAGGCCAAAACTTACCGGGCTCTCCAGGTGGCAGCGATCTCCTGCTTCTCCCTGTCCCGTACTGGTGCAGCTTCTCTCTGGCTGTGCGGGGAACTTCTCCAGGCGTCACTCTGCACACAGGGCTCCCTCTTCCCTACGGGAGCCCCGCCAGGCACCGGCGGGCTCTCCACTTCACCCGGGCCCCCTCCTGGGACCTGGGACTTCTCCAAGGAAGCGCATGGAGGCGGGGTAGGCTCCCGTCCTTTCCAACACGACCCAGTGCAGGGTAGGCTCCAACCCGGGTCTCTAAAACGCCGGTCTTGCTTTCGGCCTCTACGGCTTCCATGCTAAGGCCCCACCCACAACTAGGTGGGCCGTGGATCAAGGCGGCCAAAATCTTCTCCTTCTCTCGGCGGCAAAGAGGGGTAGGCTCCCTCTCAAGTTAAAACACAAAGCGGGGTAGGCTCCCGCTAGAGGCGATGAAAATGCAGGTTGGGCACCAGCGAAGAAAATCATAAAATAAGCGGGGTGGGCACCCGTCTTTAGATAAAGATCACTGCAGGGTGGGCACCCGTTTAAAATTATAAAAGAATAAGTGGAATATCGCAGGGTGGGTACCCGCCTCCAGCCGCCTCACGGGGGAATCCCTTTCACCAGGATTCCTTCTCCCAGGGCTGCAGCACTGCGCTGCGCAGCCCCCAGCCTCTCCTCCTTGGGGGAAAGTGAAGGAAACAGAGCACAGCGCTCCCAGGGCACCAAAAGGCTGCAAAAGTCCTGGAGCAAAGAAATAAAGCAAAAGGTCCCAGAATTCTTCCAGGCATCAAGGGCAAGGCAGGGCCCAGGGAGGCAAGCCCTCATGGCAACCCCCGCCCCCCCCCCCCGGCCCCAGCAGCAGCACGCCCCGCAGTAACAGCACACCAAGAGTAAACAATTTCATGGGGTCACAGCCCCTATATTTACACAACATTTCCCTTTGTTTAAAGTTGCAGGGCATAAATCAGTGCACACCATTGTACAACACTTATCCTCACGAGTTCATACATACTAAACTCGCCCCCGCCCTCCTCTCATACCAGGAATTACCATGGACACACTTATCCCCAATGCATTTCTATTGGAGGGCAGGCCAGTCTCACCACACATACACAGAGAGTGCACACACTTTACACTGGACCACAGTGCTAAAGTGCTCAGAGGCCTAAAATCACCAACACCAGGGTACAGAAAAAGGCTAGGAGAACGCAAAAAGTTTCTGGGTGAATCTGCCAAAAGAGCCAAGTCCAACAGGGCCCCTTCAGTAGGATTAAAAGAAGTAAAGGTGAACAGGCATCGCGAAATTATGAAGCACAACTGTCTGGTGTAATGATGTGCAAAGATCGTTTGATTTAACTCAGTCAGGTCAGGTCGACATGTTTCATGCCCTAGTGATCCAGGAGGGATCCGCAGTGCTACTTCAGGACCAGAAATGTATGCGTACCCTGCCCTGAATCAGAGAGGGGAGACAACCTTTACAACGCAACTTTTACTACGCAGTGCCATTACGACGCAACTTTTACTACGCAAACCATTACAACGCATTGCGCTGGAGGGCGCTCTAGGATAGGGAATAGGTTTAATTTACTATCCAACACCTTCCCTACTATCCACGGGGACTGGAATTGGAATAGTAAATTAAACAATTCACTATCCAGCGCCCCAAAGCACTATGCGTTGTAAAGGCATGCGTTGTGAAAACCGCGTTGTAAAGGCATGCATTGTGATGTCATACATCCATCAGAGAGGGTGTCACGGTGCAATCATATGTAACATTCTTTAGAGGTTAAGCATATGGTCAAGAAAGTACCTATGATATGCTCATCCTATCGTGTTTCCTAATCCAACTCCCAATTGTAGGCCTACATGTGCCTTAGGTCAAAGCAGAGGACCGCATAACTACTGCAGTCGACAGTGGTCTCATATGTGGAGTAACGCATCTGACCTACCCCTCTCCCTGCCTCTCTGGAAGTCATGGAGAGGGGAAGGTCCCACGCAAAACAACTGCAGTAGTTATGTGGTTCTCTGCCTTAAACTGCACTCAGTCTGCGAAGGCAGGCATAGGGACATGTTTTAAGGGACTACTTAAGTGGGTGGCACAATAGGTCCTGCAGGCCCACAAGTAGCATTTAATTTACTGACCCTGGGTATATGAAATACTATTTTACTAGAAACTTCTACGCAGACTAAATATGGCAATCAGATGCAAGCCAATTTTACTATGTTTTAGGAAGTGAGCACAAGCTCTTTAGCCCTGGTTAACAGTGATAAAGTGCATAGAGTTTTAAGGCCAACCAAAACGAATTCAGGAAAATAGAAGAGTGAAGGCAAAACGTTTGGGGGAAAACCACCCTAATGCTGACAGGTCTAACAACCTTCTACAAACTCAATTGTTTCTTTATATTGGTAATCAGCAGTATTTATGTTCATTGTTCCTAATTTAACAACCTATGAAAAATGAGGCATTCGGTGGGCTTGTCATGATTGACACCTGTGGCTTCCCTTGGTTCAACCACTATATGCACAATATTCATGATGGATTGTGTTGAAATAATGTACAATTATGCTGAAATCTGGCCATTTTGGTAGAGCACTCACATCGACTTGACCAGTATCTTCAAAGAAGACTTCCAACGGCATGCACCCTGTTAACAGTTTAAGAGCTAATATATGGGTGAAGTAGATTTGTACGGTGTTACAGCTATGCTAGAATTGGCCCGAAAAAGAAGAAATTACAGTACAGGTAGACACTATATTAAAAAACTTTAGATAGACTTAAGGAGACTGGTTTTGAGAGATTCACAAAACAGCAATTGGTTTTCAATAACTCCTAATACTGTATGGGCCGTTTCTTTAAAGCAGAGTAGCTGACATTGCTAATAGAATCTCAGAAAACAGAACACCACTGGCATGGTAGCAGAATATTGTGGCCAAACAATCATTTACAATAATAGTATCTACACTCATTAGGGTGAGATTCTAAAAAAATATTTAGGCTGCGACATTTATATCAGACAATATTCTTGTCACTGGTATTCTGACATACAACCCCACCATTAATCTTCCCTTATTCTTTACCTGCATTTCTCTTCTATATAATCTTTTATAATTCTCTCCTCTATAATTGCTTGTTTTCCGCAGATCTGTGTACTGCAGGTTAAGCCTATCATGCGATTGCTCAATTTTTGTAACATCCCTTACTGCTTGTGCCATACTCTGTAGCCTTTCGTAAAATATGTTAGATGCAAAAAATGATAAAGTGTGCTTGTAAGGGTGCTTGCCAACATACTTTTATAAGTTGTCTAGTATCACTAGGAGAGCACCCTTCCATTCTAAGAGAACGAGTTTGTTTACCAATAATCAAGGACAACGACAAACATCACATCCTCGAACGTGACTGTAGGAAAGAGACACTTTTGTGATGTCTGCCTGGACTGAGCAATTCGTCTTTATCAGTCTTCCCTTTGACCTGCACACCTGAAAGGTAGCACTGTAAATTGGCCAGAAGGCAACATGCTGCTGTTATAAAACCTTCGTTTTAATAAATCTATAAACAAATTCATATGTAGGTGATTACATGTTTGGATTCGGAATATTTGTGTTGTAAAGCAAATTTTATAATAGTGAAACCAACGGTAACCAGATGTTTTCTGTTCCATGAACAGAAACATCTCCGTCAGGGCTCTGTTTATGGTTCTAATTAACACCAAAAATATTCATAAAATAAAATGTAAAATTCTGTGTAGTTTATCATGAAATTCTCCCATCTAACATGTGCCTGTATTCTTGGTGCTTTAAGAGAAATTGAGACTCTTCTAAAGAATAGGTTTTGAGATGCAAATAGCCTTCAGCCATGAACTCCGTTTCTTAGGGATATACGTTTGTTATTTCATTTACATCTAGAATACACTAAGCTAACAATCCCAGCTTCAACAGTCACTAACATTTACACAAATGGGAGTCTTTTCATCTCTCACATTTTGGGATGGTGCGTGTCAGCAATAAAATAACAATGTTGTCAAACTAATGTGTTCCATTTCTTTTACAATTATTGAAATGCAGAATTTTAGAGCCGAATTGGATACCATGTCCCTGCCGGAGAATAAAACAAATATTTATCATTTTCATGCAGTAGATTTGTTTTATTTTATTTTACATTTTTATAGCTACTCAATACAGTAAGTGCAAATAGGTCTACTGGCATTGTTGGTTTGTGCCCAATAGCTGAAAGCGATGGCACCCTTCACATGTTGCACCTCTGGAAAACCGGTGCTATGGCTCCTTTGCAATGTATAGGAGAGTACATTGAGAGAAACATGGTTCATTCATCCTTTTATACGGGACGAGATGTGTCTAAGTGGCTACACCTGCTGACTATTGAACATGAGCAACCAGGCTTGAATCCTGGTCTCGGCCCAACATCCTGTGATTTTGGGGATATCACTTTTCCTTCCTATGCCTAAAAGGAAACATGTCTGTTTCTGGTTCTGTACATGCTGTATAAAGCAGAAAAATGAAAATGCAAAGGGTCTCTTGCTACAAGCAACAAAAGATGTAACCATTCTCCCATTTGCTTAGTTTTTTAGGTCTGCCCTCACTAGGTTATTGCTTTCACAAAACAATGATGCAGAATATCGCTATATAAAGAGGCTTTTGGTGAGCTGGCTTAATCTAATTGTCTATTAAATTATCATTCACATGTTCCTTCCACCCACTACTGCATACAGCACGGGGAGATGAGCCCCCATACCTGTAGGTTTTATTGAATTTGAGTCACTGTAAAAAGCCTGTGCACACTGTTCATTTCTGCCTAAAAATAGTTCTGTTCATAATCTGGTTTAAAATGCACTTATGTATCATAACTAAATAATCTTGGGTAAGCAGTTATGTGATGATTTATTTTCCAACTAATTTTTAAAGTTACTGGTATAAAGTGTGTTAACAGTGCAGCTAGCCGAAATTTGAGTGCTTGGTAGTTCTTCAGTTTTGTCTCCTTCACAAATAATAACAATAAGTGGTGTGCTACTGAATGGATTGTTATTTTAAAAAATCTCTAGTAAAATTGACATGTCAGTGAATGCTTGTTAAGCGTTACATTTGTATTGCAAGCGTATGACAGCCACATTTAGCTTTCAATATATTTGTTTCATTTTTGTGGCATATTCCAGCAATATAAAATTAAAAACAAACGCTGCAGGAACCAGCTTACCAAGGCCCGACCTTTTAGATTTGCAATGCTTGTTTAAGTTATTGACACCACTGTTGCATTTCATGTTGAGACACGCCACCAAATACATTTTCAAAAGCTCTATACTGTTAAATGACGGCTGTAACCATGAACTTAAATTTCCTCACATATCGCTGAATCACTGGAGACACACTGGTTGTGTTCTTATGGGTAGGGCTAGAGTGCGCGTTGTAGCATAGTGCATACAAAGCATGAATGAGCTGGCAAGCAGGAAGCAGTGGTTTCATCAAACATGGCCATCACCTCTACTGAACAGGGACCCTTAGGCAAATGTGGCTTTCCCTCCTTACATCACCTCCCTGGCGTTATTTGTGTCCAGAGAAAGAATTGAAACAAGAAACAAATACTGCATCTAATTCTCTTCTTACCACAGCCTTCTAATCAGAAAAATAAACATGTAAAACTGTATAATTTACATGAAACAGTTTCCACACTGATGGCAAAGACTCGTCCACCAGATCCCATCAGAAGCCACCACACGTAGAAGACGTCATGGAAGTCACAGTTGCATCCTAATGTGGTCAATCAGGTGAAAATGATTATTTTCTTGATTTTAGCAAATGCTTCCTAATTTACAAACAAGCATATACCCAGAGTGTTGGAAATGACCAACTTTTGTGTGGCATTCTACCAGTTTTTTGGGGGTTGTTGAATCTGTACACTTTTCCCATGCTAATTAGCGGGAACATGCCTGTGCTCCCCTTTCAACATGATGAAATTGGCATAGCCCTGATTGGCATATTTAACTTACCTATTAGTCCCTAGCATATGTTACAAAGGGTAGCCAGGGCTTGAATGTCACCAGTGGGAGCGAGCACCAATTGTGCCACCGACAGCACTGACAGTGCAAACCTGAGCTACCATTTGTAGCTTGCATGTGTAGATTTAAACTGCAAATTCAGTCTGTCAAAGTAACCCCCTTTGAGAGATCTAAACCTTTTTTTTTACTAATAGTTAGCCACCCCTAAGTATGCCTTTTTGCCCAAAATTCAGGGACCAAGAAATTTAAAAGTAGGACCTGTAAAAGTTTAATGTACACATGTTCTTACAGTAAAAACAAGTCTCAGAAGCTATTTTCACTGTAGTAAGGCTGTCTGTTCCATGGAAAAATAGTGTTATCTCAGGCTACAAAACAACTACAAACTGCAGTCTTGGGATTATTGAAATATTTATTACAGACCCAATTCACTGGTAAAGCCAGATTTGCTAACAAATATTTTGGAAAATGTGCTTTTTGAAAGTTACCTTTTCCCTGCCTACAGACTGTGTAGGACCTTTTGCATGAGCTCCAACTGTCACCTGGCAATTGAAAAGCACCCTTGAGGTGGTGTGATAACTGCACCCAGGATAAAGGCCTTAGATGTGGGGATGTGTGTTTATTCCTCTGGCAGGGTGACATGTGGTCTGTATCCAGGACCTTGATTAACTTCAAACGTGTTCTGTCACTTGCAAATGTTAGCTTACACTTGGAGAGGGACATCCTTTGTTCCATCAGTCAAGCAGGGACCAATCCGAGCAGGAAAGGGGCTGCCCACAGATTTGATTTAGAGTGACCACAGAGAATGGGGCAGACATACAAGCTCTGCAAAGGGAAAGAAGGTTTCTGCCATTTTGGTCTTGGAGAGAGAAGGGCACTGAGGGATTATTCACAGTAGGGCACACAGGACATGCTCCAAGAGTGGATAGGGTTGCCCCATGGGATTTCTACTGTATTGGTTTGGAAGGGGCCATGAGTCACCACCACCCACAGGCTGGTGCAAGCAAAAATTTGGCACCCACACTACCATCCTCAGAACACTTTCTGGACATGTAGAAGAACAGAAGATGACTTTTCCATGTGCCTGTGACCTGATAAGAGCCTACAATACTGGATCTGCTCACCCTCTTATACCCAGGACAAAGACATGCATTCCAATGGTCATAATAAGGCTGACCTCCCATTCAAGAAAAGGGGTCACAAGCTCTGAGAGGCCTCTGAAGCTGCTCAGCTGACAAGGCCCAACTTGACCTGCCCTAGATTCAGTGGCTGGACTCCTTTAGGCTTCAAGAACCTTCAGAGGACCGGGACCAACCTGTCAAGCCAATCTGATGAAGATATGTTGACTCTGAACAGCAGATTCAGGTTTCTCCTGGTCAGAGCTTTTCTGCAGCATCAGATCCTATTAAAACAAGCATTTGCAATGCAATCAGTCTCGCCTTTGGGACCTTATATGAATTTAGCTATGCAGCACATTTGCCTGGGTGCTGAAACATCTACTGTTCTTTAACATGGAGGGAAAGTAAGCATCAAACTGCGTGACACGCCAGGTATGGGAACACATGGACAGAAATATTGCCTTTCAGAGGGAAATGGTATAGTCAAAAGCTTTGTTTTTCATATAAAATCTGGGCCTTCGATGGTCATATCACTGAAAATACAAGATTTGAAAAAAATATTATTTTGTACATGTGCTCATGGAAGACAATTTCTATGGACTGGAATCTAGAGAATGCTAAAGTGATTCTGGTATTTTACTGACCTCTGCTGGTCGTGTTCTATTAAGAAAGTTAAATAGAAGCAGTTGCCAGAAAAAAAAGTCCCTCAGCAGAAAGCAATTCTGGTATTTTACTGAACTCTACTGGTCGTTTCTATTAAGATAGTTAAATAGAGGCAGTTGAACAGAAAAAAAGTCCCTAAGCGGAAGCAGACAAGTCCTAGGGCTGATCTACAGAGCCCACAAAGTACATACACATATAAGTATAAACTAAAGTATATACAAGAGGTCTTGGATGCTCGACCCAAAAAGTGAACAAGTCTGAAGTTAAGCAGTCCTTTGCTGTCTGCTGTTACTTGCTCCTAGGTTATGATCAAGCCAGATGACTTGTCTGGGCACAAAATGCTTTTTGATGCAAATTTTATATTTAAAATTTTATCTCTAGATTTCTTATTCCTTTATTCGTTAAAATATTCACCATTTTTTTAAATTGATTTGGGATTTTTCTTGTGTTGTGTTTTGACTTTATTTCCGTTTTGGTACTGCATGAGTACTTTACACATTGCCTCTAAGTTTATCCACCCTCCTCTGTGCCATGGCTACCAGGAGGTTAAGCTGAGGTTAATTAAGTGACTTTTGTGGAACACACTGACAAGGATTATGGTTATTACTTGAGGTGAGTACTCATCTTTCTCAAATAATACCCCAATTTCTTACACAGGGCAGTAGGAGTCATTCGGTAGGTGAGGACCAAATTGTGCGGCAAGGTTGACTAAGTTATGTAGCAAGACAAGGCAAATTATGCTGAATAATGTGGCACATTTTATGATAGTATTACTTCATTATTATGTCCTTTTTTCCCATGTTTACCCTGCTTAAGAAAATGTTTAACCCCATTAGTACCAGTTTAACATCTAAATACAGCAATAAAGCACTAAAAATGACCAGTCAACCTTTGCTAAGGACCTTCCCCTGCACGGCACAATGTGTTGCAGCTTTTTTAGTAAATTTTAATCCGTTTAAGCTAGCAAATATTATTTTTGTTAAAATGTGCAAGTTATTCAGCAGATGATGGATTCTCTGGCAAATGTCAGAAATCCTCAATTATACAGAAAATTCTAAGGCCGCACAATTACAGGATTGTTTTGGTCCTGCACATACCTCTTTACATAACACTTTAATCCAATTTTGTTCGGAAAATTTTCAATCTAGGCAAGCTATTCTAGGGAGAATGGAAATAAAGAGGGCCAGCTGTGATGCGTGCACAGGCACACACTCCTGTAAGCATTCAGTAATACAGACAACAGACACAAACAGACTCATGTAAATATAAAATAACAGACACAAACACACAAAATCGTTTGGGGAAGTAAGTCTAAAAATTGATCACAGCATCTGGGTAGGACCATGACAAATAGCCTACTCTTGCATCTGGTGCAAAGGAAGGTGACAGGCCCTGGCAACACCATTGGCTCTCCGTGACCTACCACAGGGCCAATTTCTTTTCCATGGTGCCATGACGACGGCCATACGCAGACATTGGGGAGGGGGCATGACGGAACCACCCCGTTTTAAATATTGCAGAAATTTAGTCAAGTCATCAGGAACCTTCAATGCTATCACTTGTCTTTATAGAAAGATCAGGGCAGAGGTGATCCTGCCCCTGGAAGATCTTAGCGCACAATGAGAGGGGGACCTGGAGATTCCCATGTTGGAGGGGGACTGAATTGCGATCCTACAGCGCAGCCCCAGTTTTCCAGAAATGTCAGATTTATGCGTATTAATTTTTATGTGCTAGATAGAGCTTATATTATGCCTGGAAGGATTGGCAGACCCTTTGCAGTGGAGGGAGCAAAGGGCCTGAGATGTGAGGAGTAGAGGGCTGAATTTCACCGAATGTTTTGGGCATGCCCGGAACTTGGGCATTATTTGAAGGAAGTTACTGGAGATCTGACGGCTGTCACCGTGAGGTAGAACCCGTATAGGCCTGGACATTGTCTACTCTGTTGGTATCCACACACAGCTAGAAATAAGGCAACGAGTAGGATTGAAGACTTAGCTTTCATTCTTGCAAAAGGGGAAATTACGTGCAACTGGAAGACCTCAAGGGGCCCCCTGGTGTAGATTTGGAAAAGGGAACTAGGAAAATGGGTGAGATATGAGAGTGTAATGCTGCTGCGGGTACCTCAGCGGGGCCGTGGATCACTGGATATGGCCCGACTTGGGAAGCATCTGTGGATGCCCTGCAGAATCCTAATCCCTATCACCTGGGAGACTCTCGGAGACCCCCTAAGTGTTTCTGATCCTGAGGGTTATGGGCATCCTTATTATTAGAGATTTTAGTCAATTGGAGGTACTGGGAATTTGTAGGGGACCACTGTGCACTTGAACCGAAGTGATAGACTGCCCTAGAAAGGGACGGAGAGCTGACACCCCACTGGGGATAGAACATGGCAGGGCATGACTGTGACCGGGGTGGTAATAGGGAGGGCGCCGCTTGTTGTGGGTTGTTATTTAAGCATATGGGAGAGGAAGAAGCCCTGAGCTTGGGCTGATAATTGAATGTCAAAATGTTTACTGCAAAAAATATCACATTTTGACTGTTTTATCCTGGCTAGATTATTGTATTACATACAAATATTACTCAAAATTATTAAACCTCCTGGAAGAGAATTGTTGTATCAATAAGTGCCAATAAAATGTGTTTTAAAAAACCATTGCCTCTGCATGTCGGCCAGAGTTGTAAGCTTCATGTGAATGTATTAAACTGGGCTCCCTCTGTGCCTCTACCATAGCACACAAGAGCCCTTAACTCCTAATATAAAATACTTTGTTACTTCCCATCTGGCAAGCTAATAAAAGTTATACCAGATGTCAACGAGAATATTTGAACATGCACACACTACATTTCCCTCAATAAAGATGTTTTCAAGGAGGACTGCAACCACAGTATGTTTCTCCTATAAGCTTCTCTTTCAAAAACATCGATGGGGCATATGGTGGGTTTGGGTTAGGTCAGGTGTTTGGTGAGTTTACGTTGTCATGCAGGACACGGATATGGGAAGATGAAGGTGAGAGGGTCATGCTGGACTTAAAGGAATGTAGATCAACTGGCAGTCATTTGTAGGTTGTATCCCTAAGAATGATTCTGCCTATGATGTTTACCTTGTCCATATAGCCTTTCTCGTTAAGTATTGATTATCCTGAGAATGTTATTATGGCTGCTACTATTTTGTTTTTATATGTGCTTATATGGTTGCTGTTGCAAACCGAATGAAGCTTATTGTACTTGAACTTGATTCTGCCTACGATTTGTATTTTTGTTTTTTGTGAGCAAAGTTTGGTGTGCTACTGCATATGCACAATCAACCCTATATGCACAATCATGCACTGTCATTGTCTGTGTGTATTAGCGTTTCTAACTTGTATTTAGTTTAGCTTCTTTATTCACTTGACTTTTGTATTTGTAAGATTGTTTACTTTTATCTGTACTTACTGGCTGGAGATTGGTATGCTCACGATCTAGTTTGTAAACAGTCTGTTCACTAGCTCTGTAATTCTGAGCGGCTGACTTAAGTTCTATGATATGGGTGTGGACATGAGAACTCTCCTGTTGAGGACTATGGGGCATATGTACAAGACCCTATCGCCACCACAACGTCACTTTTCCGGACGTTGTGGTGGCGATAGGGGCTGCGCCTTATGTACAAGGCAGCGTTAAGCCACTTAAAATTGCTTAACGCTGCCATATACATAAGGCAACCTTACACGCTTTGGTTAGCGTGAAAGGGGCGTATAGTGGGTGTTGTGGTAGGCGTTCCACTGCAACACTCATTGTGTTTGGCGTTGCCCCCTATGTACAATGGTGGCATATATAGGAAGCAACTCCAAAATTAAGACAAAGAAAATCCTGGTCTTAAGTTGGCGAAACCAGCAGAACTGCATTGTTTGTCCTCGCTTTCGCATTTTCCATGTGAGCTGCCTTGTGCAGCACACATGGAAAAAGCCAAATGCCAAATGCCATGGTTTGTTTATGTACAGGAAGGTGTCCCTTCCTGTACATAAACAAACTTTTAAAAAAATGCAATTTTGTAAGTTTCATGTGTGCGGCATGAAGCAGCACACATGAAAGTTACAAAATGGCATTTTAGGATTGTTTATGTGCATGAAGGGACACCTTCCTACACATAACCAATCCTCCCCATCACACATACAACCTTGCACTCTGGTGCAAGGGTGCCTTGCCGCATTAGCGCTTAGTGCCATCGCAGGGGGAAACGCAAGGCTGCACCACATTCTTGTAAATATTTTGCTGCCTTGTGTTTCAGAAGTGGCGGAGCATGTCGTTAAGCCAAGGACACGGTCTGTCACTTCGTAGTACATATCCCCCTATGTTTTGTAATATTGGCGGTTTATAAGCTAAATGTAATCATTTGTGCACCTTTTTGCATAAGAGATATTTTTCCAGGGCATTTCAGAGTCTGTTTTTGCCCGCGCTTTTTATTTAAGAACTGTGTTGTGTAGGTAGCCTGCATGCGAGGAACAAGTTATTTGTATCCTGTGGTTTTAGCGAGATCCATTTTCTCCAGAACACCAGTTAACCCCTTCGATGCTGATGACGGAGCGGTTCCGTCATCAGCATCGGTTGGGCTGTGCTGATGACGGAACCGCTCCGTCATCAGTACAGCCCTGGGGGGGAGCGCTGGCGCTCCCCCCCTGGGGCATCGATCGTGCGGATTTTAGCTGGGGTGGCAGCGGAAGACTTTCCGCTGCCACCCCCTGGCCCCCCCACGCTTCCTGGTGACGTCAGCGCGCACAGCGCGCTGGACGTCATCAGGAAGCGCTGGACGCGCTGGAAGCCATTTGCTTCCAGCGCGTCCAGGAACAAGGTCGGTGTTCGGTGCTGCGGTGGGGCGGGGGGGCCGTTTTTCGGTGCCTTGAGGCATCGGGGGGGAGGAAACTGTGTTTCCTCTCCCCTGATGTCCCAATGCACGGCATTCCTGGTGCACGATAGCGCACAGCGTCGCAATCGTGCACCAGGAATGCCCCACTAGACACCAGGGATTGTGTTTGCCAATGCTTATCTGTGCAAGAAGCGACCCCTTGGGCAAGGGTCGCTTCCTTAGGGGGCCACATCATTTTTTAGACTTTTCTGCCCCCCCTGGGGCAGATCGGCCGTTTTGTTTGGCCGATCTGCACCCAGGGGGGGCAGAAAAGCCCACTAGACACCAGGGATTGGTTGTTATTGATAAAGGAAGCGACCCCTTGGGCAAGAGTCGCTTCCTTAGGGGGCCTAATAATGTTTTAGACTTTTCTGCCCCCCCTGGGGCAGATCGGCCGTTTTGTTTGGCCGATCTGCACCCAGGGGGGGTAGAAAAGCCCACTAGACACCAGGGATTGTTTGTTATCTATAAAGGAAGCAACCCCTTGGGCAAGGGTCGCTTCCTTAGGGGGATAAAATATTTTTCAGACTTTTCTGTCCCCCCTGGGGCAGATCGGCCGTTTTTTCAGCCAATCTGCACCCAGGGGGAGCAGAAAAGCCCACTAGTCACCAGGGATTTGTTTTTTATTTGAAAAGGAAGCGACCCCTTGGGGAAGGGTCACTTCCTAGTGGCCCTAATATTTTTTTAGACTTTTCTGGGGGGGAATAGAAAAGCCCACTAGACTCCAGGGTTATTTTTTTTATAGGGAGCGACCCCTTGGCCAAGGGTTGCTTCCTTGGTCCCATTTGTTTTCAGTATGTTCTGCCTTGTCTTTATTTGGCCTCTCTGTCCTCCGTAGGGTTGCTTCCAGGGGGCCCACGTTTATAATGATTTATAATCTTCCCCCCTTGGGGGCAGACACCCCATTTGTGACATACCCTGTGACATAGCCTGTTGTAATGTGTGTTGTTTTTGTTTCTTCTAATGTGTATTGTTTTTTTTTCTCTTTAGATTGTTGCAGTGTGCGGTTCTGTTACTGGTGGTTCTGTTGTGCTGCTGTTTCTGTAGTTGCATGTGTTTGGTAAGAGACTTTTTTTGTTCAATTGTAATGTAATTGTTTATTTTGCAAAGTGTGTAGTAATACGAGTATGTGTTGTTGCGGTTTGTTGTGATTGTAAAACATGTTTTGCATTTGTTTTTGATGTGTCCTTCTGTAGATGTAAGTTTTTTTTCTTCTTCTTTCTGGTGGGATATCGTTGCCTATTTGCTGTGTCTTTGCAGAGTAGGTGCTGGTGAGTGTAGTTGTGTCTTGTAAGTGAATTGTATATTTTTTCTAAATCTATTTTTTGGTGAAAAAGTCTTACATTTTTATCTTACTTTGCGCAGTGTTGGGGTTGTTGAGTTGTTTGTGCAGACTCCTTTATTTGTAAGGATAATGGCTAGCCGCCGTATTACTGCTCAGCAAGTTGTTGGAATGCTTTTTGATTCTTCCTCTGACCATGGTCCAGAGTCTGACTCTGATTCTGAGCCAGAGGTGGGAGGTGAAGATTCAGGTAGTGAGTTTTCTCTACGCATGGCTTCATCTGATGATGAAGACACTTTGAGTGCTGATGAAGCTACTTTTGGTGTGGATGATGTGCCTGTGGTTGGGGAGGACATTGCTGTGTTTACGGTTTTGGAGGACATGGTTGTGCCTGTGGTTGCGGAGGACAGTGATGTGCCAATTGTGCGGCAAGAGACATCTGGGCTGCAGCCTGGGGCTGCTAGACTTCCAGTTGGTGTTGTGAGACAAGAGTTAGCTGGGCGGCGGCCTGCGGCTGCAAGACTTGACGATGAAAGTTCTGACCTCTGGGTTGCACCAGGCATGGTGCAGCCGGCATTGCCTGAATTTACTGGTGTTCCAGGGTGTAGGGTGAACACTGAAAACTTTTTGCCTATTGATTTTTTCAAGTTGTTTATGGATGATGTGTTTTTGGCAGAGATTGTAGAGCAGACTAATTTGTATGCTGAAAATTTTTTGAGGGTGAACAGTGCCAGCCTTAAGCCCCACGCTAGAGCTACCCGGTGGACTCCCACCCATTTGGAGGAGATGAAAAAGTTTTTGGGTTTAACTCTTTTGATGGGCTTGCTTAGGAAACCATCAATGGCTTCATATTGGTCTACTAGTCCCTTGATGGCAACAGCAATATTTCCGGCAGTCATGACTCGTGATAGGTATTTGCTTCTGCTGCGGATGATGCATTTTGTTGACAATAGTCTTGCTTTGCCACGAGATCACCCTGATTGTGACCGTCTTTTCAAGATTCGGCCTGTCATTGATCATTTGGTTGATCGATTTTCTGAGATCTTTTATCCTGGGAAAGAAATTGCAGTGGATGAGTCTTTGCTATTGTTCAAGGGCCGCTTGGTATTTTGGCAATACATTTCTAGTAAGAGGGCACGCTATAGAATCAAACTGTATATGCTGTGTGACAGTGAGACTGGATATGTCTCTAATTTCAGGGTGTACACTGGTAAGGAATCCAGGATTAACCCCCCTGGTTGTCCGTCGACTTTTGGAGTGACTGAGAAAATTGTGTGGGAACTTGGTCGTGGATTTTTTAACAAAGGCCATAATTTGTATGTTGATAACTTCTACACTGGTGTGCGGTTGTTCAGGGAATTGGCCAAAGTGGACACTGTTGCTTGTGGCACAATCCGCTCAAACCGTAAAGGTTTCCCAAAAGAACTTGTTTGTCGAAAGCTTGCTCGGGGACAGTGCAGTGCTTTGCGTTGTGAGGAGCTTCTAGCTGTCAAGTTTACAGACAGGAGAGATGTCTACATGTTGACTACAATACATGATGAAAGCACTGAACCGCGGAATGTTTGGGGTCAGGTTGCAGAAGTGCGCAAACCTGTGTGCATACTGGACTACAATAAGTACATGGGTGGTGTTGACAGAGTTGATCAGAGGTTGGAACCGTATGCTGCTCTTCGTAAGGCTTACATTTGGTACAAGAAGTTGGCTATCCATCTTTTCCACTTGGCAACCTTTAATGCTTTTATTGTGTTCCAGAAATCTTGTCCCCAGTCAAAGTTGACTTTTGTAAAGTTTCAGGAGTCTGTAATAGGCAGCCTTGTTTTAGTGGAACAGGCAAGTGTTCCTAGAGTTGGAGTGGTGGAGGATGTTGCCAGATTGAAAGATCGCCACTTTCCTGATACAATTCCTCCTACAACCTCAAAAGACTTTCCCAGTCGGAGATGTAGAGTCTGTTGGCGAAGAGGTTTGCAGAAGGAGGTTCGCATGTACTGCCCCGACTGCCCTTCAAACCCCGGGCTGTGTGTACCTGCTTGTTTTAGATTGTACCACACGCAAAAGAAATTTTGGGAGTATCAATGAGTGGTAAAGTGAACTGGTTGGTCTTTATTCTGTAATAGTTATTGTTCAGTTTCAAAGTTTGTATTTGTGTAGTCTTTTTAGATTTAGTTGTCGAGTTAGTAGATTTGTATCAATTTGCAATTTGTTTTTGTTTCTCTTTTATTTAAAAAAAAAACTAAAGTATGATGTTGGTTTGCATGTAGTGTCCATTGTCTGACTGTGTGCATGGTTTGGCGCTTGACTGCCGGTGTCTGTGGACTGGTGCTTGTCTGGCGGTGTCTGCGGACTGGTGCTTGACTGGCGGTGTGCGTGGTCTGGTGTTTGGTTGGCGGTGTGCGTGCTCTTGCGCTTGCCTGGTGTTGTGTTTGGATTTGTCTTTGGCTGGTGGTGTTCGTGAAGTGGTGCTTGACTGGTGGTGTGTGTGGAGGGGCGCTTGGCTCATGGTGTGCATGGAGTGGTACTTGGCTGTCTGTGCACGGAGTGGTGCTTGGCTGGCGGTGTGTGTGTGGAGTGGTGCTTGGCTGGCGGTGTGTGTGGAGTGGCGCTTGGCTGGACGGTGTGCGTGGAGTGGTACTTGGCTGTCTGTGCACGGAGTGGTGCTTGGCTGGCGGTGTGTGTAGAGTGGTGCTTGGCTGGCGGTGTGTGTGGAGTGGCGCTTGGCTGGACGGTGTGCGTGGAGTGGTACTTGGCTGTCTGTGCACGGAGTGGTGCTTGGCTGGTGTTGTGTTTGTGGAGTGGCGCTTGGCTGGTGGTGTGTGTGGAGGGGCGCTTGGCTGGTGGTGTGCATGGAGTGGTACTTGGCTGTCTGTGCACGGAGTGGTGCTTGGCTGGCGGTGTGTGTGGAGTGGTGCTTGGCTGGCGGTGTGTGTGGAGTGGCGCTTGGCTGGACGGTGTGCATGGAGTGGTACTTGGCTGTCTGTGCACGGAGTGGTGCTTGGCTGGCGGTGTGTGTGGAGTGGCGCTTGGCTGGACGGTGTGCGTGGAGTGGCGCTTGGCTGGACGGTGTGCGTGGAGTGGTACTTGGCTGTCTGTGCACGGAGTGGTGCTTGGCTGGCGGTGTGTGTGGAGTGGTGCTTGGCTGGCGGTGTGTGTGGAGTGGCGCTTGGCTGGACGGTGTGCGTGGAGTGGTACTTGGCTGTCTGTGCACGGAGTGGTGCTTGGCTGGCGGTGTGTGTGGAGTGGTGCTTGGCTGGCGGTGTGTGTGGAGTGGCGCTTGGCTGGACGGTGTGCGTGGAGTGGCGCTTGGCTGGACGGTGTGCGTGGAGTGGTACTTGGCTGTCTGTGCACGGAGTGGTGCTTGGCTGGCGGTGTGTGTGGAGCGGTGCTTGGCTGGCGGTGTGTGTGGAGTGGCGCTTGGCTGGACGGTGTGCACGGAGTGGTACTTGGCTGTCTGTGCACGGAGTGGTGCTTGGCTGGCGGTGTGTGTGGAGTGGTGCTTGGCTGGCGGTGTGTGTGGAGTGGTGCTTGGCTGGACGGTGTGCGTGGAGTGGTACTTGGCTGTCTGTGCACGGAGTGGTGCTTGGCTGGTGTTGTGTTTGTGGAGTGGCGCTTGGCTGGTGGTGTGTGTGGAGGGGCGCTTGGCTGGTGGTGTGCATGGAGTGGTACTTGGCTGTCTGTGCACGGAGTGGTGCTTGGCTGGCGGTGTGTGTGGAGTGGTGCTTGGCTGGTGGTGTGCGTGGAGTGATGCTTGGCTGGTGGTGTGTGTGGAGTGGTACTTGGCTGTCGGTGTGCGCTGAGTGGTGTTTGGCTGGCGGTGTGCATGGTCTGGTGCTTGGATGGTGGTGTGGGTGGACTGGCGCTCGGCAGGCGGTGTGTGAGTAGTTACTGTCTGTTGGTCACTACACACACTGCTAGTTGAGTGACACTCCAAACAGTCCATCATTTTGTGTAGTTGCAGTGTCCGAAATGTGGGCGTGTGAAAGTGATGGGCCCTTGAATGGCGCTGTTTGCTGGTGTGAGTGTTGGAATGTGATGGGTCCGCGGCTGGCGGTGTGAATGTTTTGTATGTGTCACGCGTACGAAAGGTGTATGAATGGCCTGTAAAGCGGTTGGTGCCTTGACGTGGCTTTACAGCTCACGAGCTGAGAGTCAGTGGTTCAGTTTATCATACTTTCAATTATACACAGTGTATTTCATTTTTGTGAAATTACTTGCGTATACAATTGTATGTACTGAATCATCACTCACCCTCGTGCCAAATCCAACCAGTATGTGTGTGTGCTTTTGGATTAGATGGGTGTGTAGTAATAATTTTTTTTTCTCTTTCTGCAGTAGGGTGTACCTTGCCCCTTATTGTGATTGTTGTTATGTGTTGCTTTTCCATTCGGATGGTGTCAATGGTCTGGTTTGTATCAGGTATGAAAGGTGCGTGAATGGCCTGTGAAACGGTTGGTGCCTTGTCGTGGCTTTACAGCTCACGAGTTGCGAGTCACTGGTTCGGTTTTTATGCATTTATTTATTGACAGAGCATTTCATTTTTTTGAAATATCTTGTTAATAAAATTTTATGTACTGAACCATCACTCGCCCTCGTGCCAAATCCAACCTGTATGTGTGTGTCTTTGAGGAATAGATAGCCGTGCTTGAATGTTTGACTTTTGAGTAACTCTGTTAAGGTTTCCTTAGATGGCTGTCTCGCACGGGGCCAGAAACCCAGGTAACCGCTCTTGCAAAAGCTGGTGAAATTAACAATGCTGAAAATGTTAAGTCCACCATCTTTTGCAAGAGGGGTTACCTTGGTTTTTGGCCCCATGCAAGACAGCCATCTAGGGAAACCTACCAATCCCACACATTTCTGAAAAGTAGACACCCGGGGGCTTCCAAGGAGGTATGGCTTGCGTGGATCCTCCAACGTTCCTTTACCCAGAATCCCTTGCAAACCTCATTTTTTGCTTGGAAAAAATCAGTTTTTTCACACGTTTTAGTGTGGGAAAGCGTGGCATCACTGGGCTCACACAAATTACCTCCCACCCAGCGTTCCCCAAGGTCTCCCGATAAAAATGGTACCTCACTTGCGTGGGTAGGCATAGCGGCTGCTTTAGGAAAAGGCCCAATTCATACTGTGGAGACCAAAACATTACCTTTAGCCAAATAATCTTATTTTTTGAGGGGGTCACCTGAGCTTTTGGCCCGGGGCTTGGCAGGCATCTTTGGAAACTACCAAACCCAAACAGTTCTGAGAACTAGACACCCGGGGGAGTCCAGGGGGGTATGGCATGCGTGGGTCCCCCAATGTTTTCCTACCCAGAAACCCCTGCCAACCTGAAATTTTGGTCAAAAAACCCACTTTTCCATACTTTTTTGGGTGGGATCTCGCTGCCGGAACAAATGTCCTACCACCCAGTGTTTCCCTTGTTCTCCCGAGTAAAATGATACCTCACTTGTGTGGGTGGGCCAAAGGCATGTGACTCAGGCTGGGGTGCTTAATTTGTAAAACTTAAATATGACTAAAAACTACTTTTTTCAAAATTCATTTTTGGCGTGTTCTGCTTTCGGGCACCCACACAAGTGAGGTATCCTTTTACTCGGGAGAAAAAGGGGAGCGTAGGGTGGTAGGACTTTTTTGCCGGCACAACGATCCCACGCCAAAATGTTTGGAAAAGTGCTATTTTTACCTATTTTTAAGGTTTGCAAGGAGTTCTGGGTAGGAAAACGTTGGGGGACCCACACATACCATACCTCCCTGGACTCTCCCGGGTGTCTAGTTTTCAGAACTGTTTGGGTTTGCTACTTTCCAAAGAATACCACCCAGCCCCGGGCCAAAAACTCAGGTGCCCCCCCCCCCAAAATCAAAGTTATATTGCTTCATGGTATTTTATATTCACCACCGTTAGATTTGGACCTTTTCCTGTTGCAGCCACTATGGCTACCCACGCAAGTGAGGTACCGTTTTTATCGGGAGACCTGGGGGAACGCTGGGTGGGAGGTAATTTGTGTGAGACCAGTGATGCCATGCTTTCCCAGACTACAACGTGTGAAAAAATTGACTTTTTTCTGCTAAAATTGAGGTTTGCAAGGGATTCTGGGTAAAGGAACGTTGGAGGATCCACGCAAGCCATACCTCCTTGGAAGCCCCCGGGTGTCTACTTTTCAGAAATGTGTGGGTTTGGTAGGTTTCCATAGATGGCTGTCTCGCACGGGGCCAGAAACCCAGGTAACCGCTCTTGCAAAAGCTGGTGAAATTAACAATGATGAAAATGTTAAGTCCACCAGCTTTTGCAAGAGGGGTTACCTTGGTTTTTGGCCCCATGCAAGACAGCCATCTAGGGAAACCTACCAATCCCACACATTTCTGAAAAGTAGACACCCGGGGGCTTGTAAGGAGGTATGGCTTGCGTGGATCCTCCAACGTTCCTTTACCCAGAATCCCTTGCAAACCTCATTTTTTGCTTGGAAAAAATCAGTTTTTTCACACGTTTTAGTGTGGGAAAGCGTGGCATCACTGGCTCACACAAATTACCTCCCACCCAGCTTTCCCCAAGGTCTCCCGATAAAAATGGTACCTCAATTGCGTGGGTAGGCATAGCGGCTGCTTTAGGAAAAGGCCCAATTCATACTGT
This sequence comes from Lissotriton helveticus, assembly GCF_964261635.1. Classification (NCBI taxonomy): domain Eukaryota; kingdom Metazoa; phylum Chordata; class Amphibia; order Caudata; family Salamandridae; genus Lissotriton; species Lissotriton helveticus. The sequence continues at coordinate 296,788,150 of NC_136070.1, forward strand.
GGAGACCAAAACATTACCTTTAGCCAAATAATCTTATTTTTTGAGGGGGTCACCTGAGCTTTTGGCCCGGGGCTTGGCAGGCATCTTTGGAAACTACCAAACCCAAACAGTTCTGAGAACTAGACACCCGGGGGAGTCCAGGGAGGTATGGCATGCGTGGGTCCCCCAATGTTTTCTTACCCAGAAACCCCTGCAAACCTGAAATTTTGGTCAAAAAACCCACTTTTCCATACTTTTTTGGGTGGGATCTCGCTGCCGGAACAAATGTCCTACCACCCAGTGTTTCCCTTGATCTCCCGAGTAAAATGATACCTCACTTGTGTGGGTGGGCCAAAGGCATGTGACTCAGGCTGGGTGCTTGATTTGTAAAACTTAAATATGACTAAAAACTACTTTTTTCAAAATTAATTTTTAGTGTTCTGCTTTTGGGCACCCACACAAGTGAGGTATCCTTTTACTCGGGAGAACAAGGGGAACGCAGGGTGGTAGGACTTTTTTGCCGGCACGACGATCCCACGCCAAAATGTTTGGAAAAGTGCTATTTTTACCTATTTTTAAGGTTTGCAAGGAGTTCTGGGTAAGAAAACATTGGGGGACCCACACATGCCATACCTCCCTGGACTCTCCCGGGTGTCTAGTTTTCAGAACTGTTTGGGTTTGCTTCTTTCCAAAGAATACCACCCAGCCCCGGGCCAAAAACTCAGGTGCCCCCCCCCAAAATCAAAGTTATATTGCTTCAGGGTATTTTATATTCACCACCGTTAGATTTGGACCTTTTCCTGTTGCAGCCACTATGGCTACCCACGCAAGTGAGGTACCGTTTTTATCGGGAGACCTGGGGGAACGCTGGGTGGGAGGTAATTTGTGTGAGACCAGTGATGCCACGCTTTCCCAGACTACAACGTGTGAAAAAATTGACTTTTTTCTGCTAAAATTGAGGTTTGCAAGGGATTCTGGGTAAAGGAACGTTGGAGGATCCACGCAAGCCATACCTCCTTGGAAGCCCCCGGGTGTCTACTTTTCAGAAATGTGTGGGTTTGGTAGGTTTCCATAGATGGCTGTCTCGCACGGGGCCAGAAACCCAGGTAACCGCTCTTGCAAAAGCTGGTGAAATTAACAATGATGAAAATGTTAAGTCCACCAGCTTTTGCAAGAGGGGTTACCTTGGTTTTTGGCCCCGTGCAAGACAGCCATCTAGGGAAACCTACCAATCCCACACATTTCTGAAAAGTAGACACCCGGGGGCTTCCAAGGAGGTATGGCTTGCGTGGATCCTCCAACGTTCCTTTACCCAGAATCCCTTGCAAACCTCATTTTTTGCTTGGAAAAAATCAGTTTTTTCACACGTTTTAGTGTGGGAAAGCGTGGCATCACTGGGCTCACACAAATTACCTCCCACCCAGCGTTCCCCAAGGTCTCCCGATAAAAGTGGTACCTCACTTGCGTGGGTAGGCATAGCGGCTGCTTTAGGAAAAGGCCCAATTCATACTGTGGAGACCAAAACATTACCTTTAGCCAAATAATCTTATTTTTTGAGGGGGTCACCTGAGCTTTTGGCCCGGGGCTTGGCAGGCATCTTTGGAAACTACCAAACCCAAACAGTTCTGAGAACTAGACACCTGGGGGAGTCCAGGGAGGTATGGCATGCGTGGGTCCCCCAATGTTTTCCTACCCAGAAACCCCTGCAAATCTGAAATTTTGGTCAAAAAACCCACTTTTCCATACTTTTTTGGGTGGGATCTCGCTGCCGGAACAAATGTCCTACCACCCAGTGTTTCCCTTGTTCTCCCGAGTAAAATGATACCTCACTTGTGTGGGTGGGCCAAAGGCATGTGACTCAGGCTGGGGTGCTTAATTCGTAAAACTTAAATATGACTAAAAACTACTTTTTTCAAAATTCATTTTTGGCGTGTTCTGCTTTCGGGCACCCACACAAGTGAGGTATGCTTTTACTCGGGAGAACAAGGGGAACGCAGAGTGGTAGGACTTTTTTGCCGGCACGACGATCCCACGCCAAAATGTTTGGAAAAGTGCTATTTTTACCTATTTTTAAGGTTTGCAAGGAGTTCTGGGTAGGAAAACATTGGGGGACCCACACATGCCATACCTCCCTGGACTCTCCCGGGTGTCTAGTTTTCAGAACTGTTTGGGTTTGCTACTTTCCAAAGAATACCACCCTGCCCCGGGCCAAAAACTCAGGTGCCCCCCCCCCCCAAAATCAAAGTTATACTGCTTCATGGTATTTTATATTCACCACCGTTAGATTTGGACCTTTTCCTGTTGCAGCCACTATGGCTACCCACGCAAGTGAGGTACCGTTTTTATCGGGAGACCTGGGGGAACGCTGGGTGGGAGGTAATTTGTGTGAGACCAGTGATGCCACGCTTTCCCAGACTACAACGTGTGAAAAAATTGACTTTTTTCTGCTAAAATTGAGGTTTGCAAGGGATTCTGGGTAAAGGAACGTTGGAGGATCCACGCAAGCCATACCTCCTTGGAAGCCCCCGGGTGTTTACTTTTCAGAAATGTGTGGGTTTGGTAGGTTTCCATAGATGGCTGTCTCGCACGGGGCCAGAAACCCAGGTAACCGCTCTTGCAAAAGCTGGTGAAATTAACAATGATGAAAATGTTAAGTCCACCAGCTTTTGCAAGAGGGGTTACCTTGGTTTTTGGCCCCATGCAAGACAGCCATCTAGGGAAACCTACCAATCCCACACATTTCTGAAAAGTAGACACCCGGGGGCTTGTAAGGAGGTATGGCTTGCGTGGATCCTCCAACGTTCCTTTACCCAGAATCCCTTGCAAACCTCATTTTTTGCTTGGAAAAAAATTAGTTTTTTCACACGTTTTAGTGTGGGAAAGCGTGGCATCACTGGGCTCACACAAATTACCTCCCACCCAGCGTTCCCCAAGGTCTCCCGATAAAAATGGTACCTCACTTGCGTGGGTAGGCATAGCGTCTGCTTTAGGAAAAGGCCCAATTCATACTGTGGAGACCAAAACATTACCTTTAGCCAAATAATCTTATTTTTTGAGGGGGTCACCTGAGCTTTTGGCCCGGGGCTTGGCAGGCATCTTTGGAAACTACCAAACCCAAACAGTTCTGAGAACTAGACACCCGGGGGAGTCCAGGGAGGTATGCCATGCGTGGGTCCCCCAATGTTTTCCTACCCAGAAACCCCTGCAAACCTGAAAAATTGGTCAAAAAACCCACTTTTCCATACTTTTTTGGGTGGGATCTCGCTGCCGGAACAAATGTCCTACCACCCAGTGTTTCCCTTGTTCTCCCGAGTAAAATGATACCTCACTTGTGTGGGTGGGCCAAAGGCATGTGACTCAGGCTGGGTGCTTAATTTGTAAAACTTAAATATGACTAAAAACTACTTTTTTCAAAATTCATTTTTGGCGTGTTCTGCTTTTGGGCACCCACACAAGTGAGGTATCCTTTTACTCGGGAGAACAAGGGGAACGCAGGGTGGTAGGACTTTTTTGCCGGCACGGCGATCCCACGCCAAAATGTTTGGAAAAGTGCTATTTTTACCTATTTTTAAGGTTTGCAAGGAGTTCTGGGTAGGAAAACATTGGGGGACCCACACATGCCATACCTCCCTGGACTCTCCCGGGTGTCTAGTTTTCAGAACTGTTTGGGTTTGCTACTTTCCAAAGAATACCACCCAGCCCCGGGCCAAAAACTCAGGTGCCCCCCCCGCCCAAAATCAAAGTTATATTGCTTCAGGGTATTTTATATTCACCACCGTTAGATTTGGACCTTTTCCTGTTGCAGCCACTATGGCTACCCACGCAAGTGAGGTACTGTTTTTATCGGGAGACCTGGGGGAACGTTGGGTGGGAGGTAATTTGTGTGAGACCAGTGATGCCATGCTTTCCCAGACTACAACGTGTGAAAAAATTGACTTTTTTCTGCTAAAATTGAGGTTTGCAAGGGATTCTGGGTAAAGGAACGTTGGAGGATCCACGCAAGCCATACCTCCTTGGAAGCCCCCGGGTGTCTACTTTTCAGAAATGTGTGGGTTTGGTAGGTTTCCATAGATTGCTGTCTCGCACGGGGCCAGAAACCCAGGTAACCGCTCTTGCAAAAGCTGGTGAAATTAACAATGGTGAAAATGTTAAGTCCACCAGCTTTTGCAAGAGGGGTTACCTTGGTTTTTGGCCCCGTGCAAGACAGCCATCTAGGGAAACCTACCAATCCCACACATTTCTGAAAAGTAGACACCCGGGGGCTTCCAAGGAGGTATGGCTTGCGTGGATCCTCCAACGTTCCTTTACCCAGAATCCCTTGCAAACCTCATTTTTTGCTTGGAAAAAATCAGTTTTTTCACACGTTTTAGTGTGGGAAAGCGTGGCATCACTGGGCTCACACAAATTACCTCCCACCCAGCGTTCCCCAAGGTCTCCCGATAAAAATGGTACCTCACTTGCGTGGGTAGGCATAGCGGCTGCTTTAGGAAAAGGCCCAATTCATACTGTGGAGACCAAAACATTACCTTTAGCCAAATAATCTTATTTTTTGAGGGGGTCACCTGAGCTTTTGGCCCGGGGCTTGGCAGGCATCTTTGGAAACTACCAAACCCAAACAGTTCTGAGAACTAGACACCCGGGGGAGTCCAGGGAGGTATGGCATGCGTGGGTCCCCCAATGTTTTCCTACCCAGAAACCCCTGCAAATCTGAAATTTTGGTCAAAAAACCCACTTTTCCATACTTTTTTGGGTGGGATCTCGCTGCCGGAACAAATGTCCTACCACCCAGTGTTTCCCTTGTTCTCCCGAGTAAAATGATACCTCACTTGTGTGGGTGGGCCAAAGGCATGTGACTCAGGCTGGGGTGCTTAATTCGTAAAACTTAAATATGACTAAAAACTACTTTTTTCAAAATTCATTTTTGGCGTGTTCTGCTTTCGGGCACCCACACAAGTGAGGTATCCTTTTACTCGGGAGAACAAGGGGAACGCAGGGTGGTAGGACTTTTTTGCCGGCACGACGATCCCACGCCAAAATGTTTGGAAAAGTGCTATTTTTACCTATTTTTAAGGTTTGCAAGGAGTTCTGGGTAGGAAAACATTGGGGGACCCACACATGCCATACCTCCCTGGACTCTCCCGGGTGTCTAGTTTTCAGAACTGTTTGGGTTTGCTACTTTCCAAAGGATACCACCCAGCCCCGGGCCAAAAACTCAGGTGCCCCCCCGCCCAAAATCAAAGTTATATTGCTTCAGGGTATTTTATATTCACCACCGTTAGATTTGGACCTTTTCCTGTTGCAGCCACTATGGCTACCCACGCAAGTGAGGTACCGTTTTTATCGGGAGACCTGGGGGAACGCTGGGTGGGAGGTAATTTGTGTGAGACCAGTGATGCCATGCTTTCCCAGACTACAACGTGTGAAAAAATTGACTTTTTTCTGCTAAAATTGAGGTTTGCAAGGGATTCTGGGTAAAGGAACGTTGGAGGATCCACGCAAGCCATACCTCCTTGGAAGCCCCCGGGTGTCTACTTTTCAGAAATGTGTGGGTTTGGTAGGTTTCCATAGATGGCTGTCTCGCACGGGGCCAGAAACCCAGGTAACCGCTCTTGCAAAAGCTGGTGAAATTAACAATGGGGAAAATGTTAAGTCCACCAGCTTTTGCAAGAGGGGTTACCTGGGTTTTTGGCCCCGTGCGAGACAGCCATCTAGGGAAACCTACCAATCCCACACATTTCTGAAAAGTAGACACCCGGGGGCTTCCAAGGAGGTATGGCTTACGTGGATCCTCCAACGTTCCTTTACCCAGAATCCCTGCAAACCTCATTTTTTGCTTTGAAAAAATCAGTTTTTTCACACGTTTTAGTGTGGGAAAGCGTGGCATCACTGGGCTCACACAAATTACCTCCCACCCAGCGTTCCCCAAGGTCTCCCGATAAAAATGGTACCTCACTTGCGTGGGTAGGCATAGCGGCTGCTTTAGGAAAAGGCCCAATTCATACTGTGGAGACCAAAACATTACCTTTAGCCAAATAATCTTATTTTTTGAGGGGGTCACCTGAGCTTTTGGCCCGGGGCTTGGCAGGCATCCTTGGAAACTACCAAACCCAAACAGTTCTGAGAACTAGACACCCGGGGGAGTCCAGGGAGGTATGGCATGCGTGGGTCCCCCAATTTTTTCCTACCCAGAAACCCCTGCAAACCTGAAATTTTGGTCAAAAAACCCACTTTTCCATACTTTTTTGGGTGGGATCTCGCTGCCGGAACAAATGTCCTACCACCCAGTGTTTCCCTTGTTCTCCCGAGTAAAATGATACCTCACTTGTGTGGGTGGGCCAAAGGCATGTGACTCAGGCTGGGTGCTTAATTTGTAAAACTTAAATATGACTAAAAACTACTTTTTTCAAAATTCATTTTTGGCGTGTTCTGCTTTTGGGCACCCACACAAGTGAGGTATCCTTTTACTCGGGAGAACAAGGGGAACGCAGGGTGGTAGGACTTTTTTGCCGGCACGGCGATCCCACGCCAAAATGTTTGGAAAAGTGCTATTTTTACCTATTTTTAAGGTTTGCAAGGAGTTCTGGGTAGGAAAACATTGGGGGACCCACACATGCCATACCTCCCTGGACTCTCCCGGGTGTCTAGTTTTCAGAACTGTTTGGGTTTGCTACTTTCCAAAGAATACCACCCAGCCCCGGGCCAAAAACTCAGGTGCCCCCCCCGCCCAAAATCAAAGTTATATTGCTTCAGGGTATTTTATATTCACCACCGTTAGATTTGGACCTTTTCCTGTTGCAGCCACTATGGCTACCCACGCAAGTGAGGTACTGTTTTTATCGGGAGACCTGGGGGAACGTTGGGTGGGAGGTAATTTGTGTGAGACCAGTGATGCCATGCTTTCCCAGACTACAACGTGTGAAAAAATTGACTTTTTTCTGCTAAAATTGAGGTTTGCAAGGGATTCTGGGTAAAGGAACGTTGGAGGATCCACGCAAGCCATACCTCCTTGGAAGCCCCCGGGTGTCTACTTTTCAGAAATGTGTGGGTTTGGTAGGTTTCCATAGATTGCTGTCTCGCACGGGGCCAGAAACCCAGGTAACCGCTCTTGCAAAAGCTGGTGAAATTAACAATGATGAAAATGTTAAGTCCACCAGCTTTTGCAAGAGGGGTTACCTTGGTTTTTGGCCCCGTGCAAGACAGCCATCTAGGGAAACCTACCAATCCCACACATTTCTGAAAAGTAGACACCCGGGGGCTTCCAAGGAGGTATGGCTTGCGTGGATCCTCCAACGTTCCTTTACCCAGAATCCCTTGCAAACCTCATTTTTTGCTTGGAAAAAATCAGTTTTTTCACACGTTTTAGTGTGGGAAAGCGTGGCATCACTGGGCTCACACAAATTACCTCCCACCCAGCGTTCCCCAAGGTCTCCCGATAAAAATGGTACCTCACTTGCGTGGGTAGGCATAGCGGCTGCTTTAGGAAAAGGCCCAATTCATACTGTGGAGACCAAAACATTACCTTTAGCCAAATAATCTTATTTTTTGAGGGGGTCACCTGAGCTTTTGGCCCGGGGCTTGGCAGGCATCTTTGGAAACTACCAAACCCAAACAGTTCTGAGAACTAGACACCCGGGGGAGTCCAGGGAGGTATGGCATGCGTGGGTCCCCCAATGTTTTCCTACCCAGAAACCCCTGCAAATCTGAAATTTTGGTCAAAAAACCCACTTTTCCATACTTTTTTGGGTGGGATCTCGCTGCCGGAACAAATGTCCTACCACCCAGTGTTTCCCTTGTTCTCCCGAGTAAAATGATACCTCACTTGTGTGGGTGGGCCAAAGGCATGTGACTCAGGCTGGGGTGCTTAATTCGTAAAACTTAAATATGACTAAAAACTACTTTTTTCAAAATTCATTTTTGGCGTGTTCTGCTTTCGGGCACCCACACAAGTGAGGTATCCTTTTACTCGGGAGAACAAGGGGAACGCAGGGTGGTAGGACTTTTTTGCCGGCACGACGATCCCACGCCAAAATGTTTGGAAAAGTGCTATTTTTACCTATTTTTAAGGTTTGCAAGGAGTTCTGGGTAGGAAAACATTGGGGGACCCACACATGCCATACCTCCCTGGACTCTCCCGGGTGTCTAGTTTTCAGAACTGTTTGGGTTTGCTACTTTCCAAAGGATACCACCCAGCCCCGGGCCAAAAACTCAGGTGCCCCCCCGCCCAAAATCAAAGTTATATTGCTTCAGGGTATTTTATATTCACCACCGTTAGATTTGGACCTTTTCCTGTTGCAGCCACTATGGCTACCCACGCAAGTGAGGTACCGTTTTTATCGGGAGACCTGGGGGAACGCTGGGTGGGAGGTAATTTGTGTGAGACCAGTGATGCCATGCTTTCCCAGACTACAACGTGTGAAAAAATTGACTTTTTTCTGCTAAAATTGAGGTTTGCAAGGGATTCTGGGTAAAGGAACGTTGGAGGATCCACGCAAGCCATACCTCCTTGGAAGCCCCCGGGTGTCTACTTTTCAGAAATGTGTGGGTTTGGTAGGTTTCCATAGATGGCTGTCTCGCACGGGGCCAGAAACCCAGGTAACCGCTCTTGCAAAAGCTGGTGAAATTAACAATGGGGAAAATGTTAAGTCCACCAGCTTTTGCAAGAGGGGTTACCTGGGTTTTTGGCCCCGTGCGAGACAGCCATCTAGGGAAACCTACCAATCCCACACATTTCTGAAAAGTAGACACCCGGGGGCTTCCAAGGAGGTATGGCTTACGTGGATCCTCCAACGTTCCTTTACCCAGAATCCCTGCAAACCTCATTTTTTGCTTTGAAAAAATCAGTTTTTTCACACGTTTTAGTGTGGGAAAGCGTGGCATCACTGGGCTCACACAAATTACCTCCCACCCAGCGTTCCCCAAGGTCTCCCGATAAAAATGGTACCTCACTTGCGTGGGTAGGCATAGCGGCTGCTTTAGGAAAAGGCCCAATTCATACTGTGGAGACCAAAACATTACCTTTAGCCAAATAATCTTATTTTTTGAGGGGGTCACCTGAGCTTTTGGCCCGGGGCTTGGCAGGCATCCTTGGAAACTACCAAACCCAAACAGTTCTGAGAACTAGACACCCGGGGGAGTCCAGGGAGGTATGGCATGCGTGGGTCCCCCAATTTTTTCCTACCCAGAAACCCCTGCAAACCTGAAATTTTGGTCAAAAAACCCACTTTTCCATACTTTTTTGGGTGGGATCTCGCTGCCGGAACAAATGTCCTACCACCCAGTGTTTCCCTTGTTCTCCCGAGTAAAATGATACCTCACTTGTGTGGGTGGGCCAAAGGCATGTGACTCAGGCTGGGGTGCTTAATTTGTAAAACTTAAATATGACTAAAAACTACTTTTTTCAAAATTCATTTTTGGCGTGTTCTGCTTTGGGGCACCCACACAAGTGAGGTATCCTTTTACTCGGGAGAACAAGGGGAACGCAGGGTGGTAGGACATTTTTTCCGGCACGGCGATCCCACGCCAAAAAGTTTGGAAAAGTGCTATTTTTACCTAATTTTAAGGTTTGCAAGGAGTTCTGGGTAGGAAAACATTGGGGGACCCACGCATGCCATACCTCCCTGGACTCCCCCGGGTGTCTAGTTTTCAGAACTGTTTGGGTTTGCTACTTTGCAAAGAATACCACCGAGCCCCGGGCCACAAACTCAGGTGCCCCCCCCAAAATCAAGGTAGTTTTGCAATAAGGTAATGTAAATTCACCACCGTACGATTTGAACCATTTCCTGTTGCAGCCACTATGCCTACCCACGCAAGTGAGGTACCATTTTTTTCAGGATACCTGGGGGCATGCTGGGTGGGTGGACATTTGTTGATCCACGCAGATTCCAGAACTTTCCACCACAGAAATGTGAGGAAAATGTGTTTTTTTGGTCAAATTTTTATGTTTGCAAGGGATTCTGGGTAACAAAACCTGGGGGTAGGCGGACGAGTCACCCCATCCTGAATTGCCCTGGGTGTCTAGTTTTCAAAAATGTATAGGGTTGCTAGATTTCCCTAGGTGCTGGCAGAGCTACGGCGCAAAAACAAAAGGTAGTCTTTTTGTTCGAATCGTGCTAAATTTCACTGGGAATTTGAGGTGCGACCATGCTGCGTTTTGCGCTGTTTCATGTCGCAGCCACTATGCCTACCCACGCAAGTGAGGTACCATTTTTTTCGGAAGACCTGGGGGCACGCTGGGTGAGTGGAAATTTGTTGATCCACGCAGATTCCAGAACTTTCCACCACAGAAATGTGAGGAAAATTTGTTTTTTTGGTCAAATTTATATGTGTGCAAGGGATTCTGGGTAACAAACCCTGGGGGTAGGCAGACGAGTCACCCCATCCTGAATTGCCCTGGGTGTCTAGTTTTCATAAATGTATAGGGTTGCTAGATTTCCCTAGGTGCTGGCAGAGCTACGGCGCAAAAACAAAAGGTAGTCTTTTTGTCCGAATCGTGCTAAATTTCACTGGGAATTTGAGGTGCGACCATGCTGCGTTTTGCGCTGTTTCATGTCGCAGCCACTATGCCTACCCACACAAGTGAGGTACCATTTTTTTCGGGAGACCTGGGGGCACGCTGGGTGGGTGGAAATTTGTTGATCCACGCAAATTCCAGAACTTTCCACCACAGAAATGTGAGGAAAATGTGTTTTTTTGGTCAAATTTTTATGTTTGCAAGGGATTCTGGGTAACAAAACCTGGGAGTAGGCAGACGAGTCACCCCATCCTGAATTGCCCTGGGTGTCTAGTTTTCAAAAATGTATAGGGTTGCTAGATTTCCCTAGGTGCTGGCAGAGCTACGGCGCAAAAACAAAAGGTAGTCTTTTTGTCCGAATAGTGCTAAATTTCATTGGGAATTTGAGGTGCGACCATGCTGCGTTTTGCGCTGTTTCATGTCGCAGCCACTATGCCTACCCACGCAAGTGAGGTACCATTTTTTTCGGGAGACCTGGGGGCATGCTGGGTGGGTGGAAATTTGTTGATCCACGCAGATTCCAGAACTTTCCACCACAGAAATGTGAGGAAAATGTGTTTTTTTGGTCAAATATTTAAGTTTGCAAGGGATTTTGGGTAACAAAACCTGGGGGTAGGCAGACCAGTCACCCCATCCTAAATTCCCCTGGGTGTCTAGTTTTCAAAAATGTATAGGGTTGCTAGATTTCCCTAGGTGCTGGCAGAGCTACGGCGCAAAAACAAAAGGTAGTCTTTTTGTCCGAATCGTGCTAAATTTCACTGGGAATTTGAGGTGCGACCATGCTGTGTTTTGCACTGTTTCATGTCGCAGCCACTATGCCTACCCACGCAAGTGGGGTACCATTTTTTTCGGGAGACCTGGGGGCACGCTGGGTGGGTGGAAATTTGTTGATCCACGCAGATTCCAGAACTTTCCACCACAGAAATGTGAGGAAAATGTGTTTTTTTGGTCAAATTCTTATGTTTGCAAGGGATTCTGGGTAACAAAACATGGGGGTAGGCAGACGAGTCACCCCATCCTGAATTGCCCTGGGTGTCTAGTTTTCAAAAATGTATAGGGTTGCTAGATTTCCCTAGGTGCTGGCAGAGCTACGGCGCAAAAACAAAAGGTAGTCTTTTTGTCCGAATCGTGCTAAATTTCACTGGGAATTTGAGGTGCGACCATGCTGCGTTTTGCGCTGTTTCATGTCGCAGCCACTATGCCTACCCACGCAAGTGAGGTACCATTTTTTTCGGGAGACCTGGGGGCACGCTGGGTCGGTGGAAATTTGTTGATCCACGCAAATTCCAGAACTTTCCACCACAGAAATGTGAGGAAAATGTGTTTTTTTGGTCAAATTTTTATGTTTGCAAGGGATTCTGGGTAACAAAACCTGGGAGTAGGCAGACGAGTCACCCCATCCTGAATTGCCCTGGGTGTCTAGTTTTCAAAAATGTATAGGGTTGCTAGATTTCCCTAGGTGCTGGCAGAGCTACGGCGCAAAAACAAAAGGTAGTCTTTTTGTCCGAATAGTGCTAAATTTCATTGGGAATTTGAGGTGCGACCATGCTGCGTTTTGCGCTGTTTCATGTCGCAGCCACTATGCCTACCCACGCAAGTGAGGTACCATTTTTTTCGGGAGACCTGGGGGCATGCTGGGTGGGTGGAAATTTGTTGATCCACGCAGATTCCAGAACTTTCCACCACAGAAATGTGAGGAAAATGTGTTTTTTTGGTCAAATATTTAAGTTTGCAAGGGATTTTGGGTAACAAAACCTGGGGGTAGGCAGACCAGTCACCCCATCCTAAATTCCCCTGGGTGTCTAGTTTTCAAAAATGTATAGGGTTGCTAGATTTCCCTAGGTGCTGGCAGAGCTACGGCGCAAAAACAAAAGGTAGTCTTTTTGTCCGAATCGTGCTAAATTTCACTGGGAATTTGAGGTGCGACCATGCTGTGTTTTGCACTGTTTCATGTCGCAGCCACTATGCCTACCCACGCAAGTGGGGTACCATTTTTTTAGGGAGACCTGGGGGCACGCTGGGTGGGTGGAAATTTGTTGATCCACGCAGATTCCAGAACTTTCCACCACAGAAATGTGAGGAAAATGTGTTTTTTTGGTCAAATTCTTATGTTTGCAAGGGATTCTGGGTAACAAAACATGGGGGTAGGCAGACGAGTCACCCCATCCTGAATTGCCCTGGGTGTCTAGTTTTCAAAAATGTATAGGGTTGCTAGATTTCCCTAGGTGCTGGCAGAGCTACGGCACAAAAACAAAAGGTAGTCTTTTTGTCCGAAACATGCTAAATTTCACTGGGAAATTGAGGTGCGACCATGCTGCGTTTTGCGCTGTTTCATGTCGCAGCCACTATGCCTACCCACGCAAGTGAGGTACCATTTTTTTTCGGAGACCTGGGGGCACGCTGGGTGGGTGGAAATTTGTTGATCCACGCAGATTCCAGAACTTTCCACCACAGAAATGTGAGGAAAATGTGTTTTTTTTGTTAAACTTTTATGTTTGCAAGGGATTCTGGGTAACAAAACCTGGGGGTAGGCAGACGAGTCACCCCATCCTGAATTGCCCTGGGTGTCTACTTTTAAAAAATGTATAGGGTTGCTAGATTTCCTTAGGTGCAGGCAGAGCTACGGTGCAAAAACAAAAGGTAGCCTTTTTGTCCGAATCGTGCTAAATTTCACTGGGAAATTGAGGTGCGACCATGCTGCGTTTTGCGCTGTTTCATGTCGCAGCCACTATGCCTACCCACGCAAGTGAGGTACCATTTTTTTCGGGAGACCTGGGGGCACGCTGGGTGGGTGGAAATTTGTTGGTCCACGCAGATTCCAGAACTTTCCACCACAGAAATGTGAGGAAAATTTGTTTTTTTGGTCACATTTTTATGTTTGCAAGGGATTCTGGGTAACAAAACCTGGGGGTAGGCAGACGAGTCACCCCGTCATGAATTCCCCTGGGTATCTAGTTTTCAAAAATGTATAGGTTTGCTAGGTTTCCCTAGGTGCTGGCTGAGCTACGGCTCAAAAACAAAAGGTAGTCTCTTTGTCCAAAGAACGTAAAATTTCACTGGGAAATTGAGGTGCGACCACGTTGCATTTTGTGCCGTTTCCTGTCGTAGGCACAAGGCCGACCCACACAAGTGAGGTACCGTTTTTATCGAGAGACCTGGGGGAACGCTGGGTGGGTGGAAATTTGTTGATCCACGCAGATTCCAGAACTTTCCACCACAGAAATGTGAGGAAAATGTGTTTATTTTGTCAAAATCTTAGCTTTGCAAGGGATTCTGGGTAACAAAACCTGGTGGTAGGCAGTTGAGTCACCCCATCCTAAATTCCCCTGGGTGTCTACTTTTCAAAAATGTATAGGTTTGCTAGGTTTCCCTAGGTGCCGGCAGAGCTAGGGTGCAAAAACTACAGGTAGGCACTTTGCCAAATAAGGGTCAATTTGTAACTGCAAAATTTAGGTGTGACCACGTTGCATTTTGCGCCGTTTCCTGTCGCAGGCACAAGGCCGACCCACACAAGTGAGGTACCGTTTTTATCGGGACACTTGGGGTAATTCAGATTTGTAAATCAACTGTTATTACCAATGGACCTTTCATGCATTTCTCCCTTTCAATGAAAGACATTGTGTAAAAAAAAAATCTTTATGAAAAATGACCAATAATTCTCATGCAAGTATGAGTATTCCCAACTTTGAAAATGTGCAATTATATACTGTTTCTGAACTCTATAATTTGTACCCAATTCAGAAATACATAGGTGTCTTCCATACAGATTATTCCATGTATACATTTTCCAAGACAAAGTGCACTATACCCAGTAAATGAAAAAATACCATTGCAAGTTGCTGCTCAGTTTTTGGATCTGGGTTCGTCGGGTTCTTGGTGAAACTACAAGTCCTATATATCCCCACAACCAGGAAGGTCTAACAAATGTAACGGTATATTGCTTTCCAAGAGCTGTCAAAATTAGAAAAAGTTATAGGTGAAAATGTTGAGACAAAAGGCTGTTTTTTTCAACACAATTTCAAATATTCCAATATCTAACTGTTAGTTTCTATAACGAAACCTTCATGGATTTAGACAAATGACCCCTTTCTGAATTTATAATTCTGTCTACTTTTCGAAAATGTAAAGCTTTCCAGGATCCATTATTGCTTTCAAACTCATTTCTACCATTAACTGGAAGGAGGTGGAAAGCTCTAAAAATAGCAAAAATAGGCTATGTCCCAGAAAAATGCCAAACTGAGTGAAAAATTTCGGTTCTCTGACAAAAGTCTGTCATTCCCTGAAAGCTGAGAAAATGGAGATTTCAGCCCCACAAACCCTTTTGTGATACCATTTTCAGGGAAAAACCCAGAGGCTTTCATTTGCAGCCCGTTTTTCCCATTTTTCTGAAAAAAACAAAAAAATCACTATATTTTGGTTAATTTCTGGGACCCCTCCAAGGGAATCCACAAACCCTGGGCGCCTTTAGAATCCACATGATGTTGGAAGAAAAGGACGCAAATTAGGCGTGGATACCTTATGTGGTCAAAAAGTTACAAGGGCCTAAGCGCGCACTACTCCAAAACGCCAAAAAAAGGCTTAGCACAGGAGGGGAAAAGGCCTAGCAGCGAAGGGGTTAAATCATGTTCCAGACAATGGAAGCCGCGCGGACATGGACGCGAATGTGCACTGGTGAAAAGGACACTAGAGTTTCTCTTTCAAAGGTTTCTTCGCCTCGTCTAATTTTAGCCTTTTTAAGCGCGCTGAAGAGCTGGTTGGCGAAAACGAGGCGGGGCGGGCGCGCAGCATTGTACTTTAGCTTAATTCAAAGGTTCACAAAGGGTATTTTCTGTACGAAAGCTAAAATGTGTCTTCCTTTTCAATAAATTGTTCCTATTGTTTTTAAGAGGTGCAAAAGAGCCTTTAAGTGGATTGTAGACAGTGCTCGAGTCGGGGTACCACGTGGGTGGACGGTGTCCCCCCACTTATTTTACCAGGGGGACTCCATCCCCCCCCCCCCACCAAACAGCTGGACTTCACACTTTGGCCTCTCTGGGACGAGGAGCTCGGCACCTTTCGTGACGTCACTTACGGTCGTGACGTCACTTACGGTGACAGTGTCACCCCACTTCTTTTTTCCGACTCCTGCTCTGATTATAGATAAGTAGGATTTGGAGTTGAAAAGGCAGAGATAAATGAGGCATGTGTTGATAGGAAGTCGTTGAAAAGAAAGCGATAAAAGATAGTAAATTGGTGACGGGTGTTTCAATGTTTCAGGATCTCATCTCTTCTGTTGTCTCATCCACAAAAATGGCAAACAACCACTTCCCAGACAATTCAATTACATTCTTAATCTTTATTCGATTATACAAATATAATCATAATTTTTTTTTACATAAATACCCAAATTGTATCAGAAAAGCATAAAAACTATGTTCAAAGTCTCATATAATAAAAAAAAACATTCTGGCAAGATTTAACACAACTATACATATTAATACACAAAGTGCCATGAGGTTCGTATAACAAGCAGAGATGAGTAAAGAACACATCTCGAAAAGTCTCACCCGTAGGGTTAGTACAGCAGATGTAAATTAATTAACAGGTAACTTTCACCTAAGGCAAATAAAATACCCTGCCAAATAGATAAAGCCTAAAGGCCACCAGACTTTTGCAAACAAACAGCATTTTCAGATACCTACTCACACAATAATATACAAATGAGTTAGATAACAATTGAAGGTAATAAAATGCTGGCTTGTATTGAAAAAGAAAACAACGAAATTAAAGAGCTGGCACTAAATATTTATATCTAGAAGACTGATAAAATATACAGAAGAAAGAAAAAACGAACCAGCGTTTTGGGGGAGGATTTTACACATGGGCATAGAAAAATTGACTCAGAGTCATATTGGCCCAGGGGAAAGCATAGGTAACTTCTGATGGTGACTGAGCAAAACTTTGTCAGAAGATCCCTTTCCCACACATCATTTATTACTGGTAAGTATGGTTCCAGACCCATGCTGGTTTGAATAATAACCACTGTTATGGAAGAAGGGGAAAAGACATATTAGGTAAGGATATATAGCTGAGTCAGTCACAGTATTGACTAAAGCAGAAACAGGTCAGTTAGTAATGTCTAATTATCAGCCGATAATATCAAAATTTAAACATACAAATAAAAATCTATAACCAAGATAGTAAAATAACTGATATTCATTTATTTGATACTTATTCTTTTCCTTTTTTTCAGTTTTATCATTTTATGTAGATATTTCCATGATTTATAATATTGTTCTCATTATAAACACAAAGACATTTGTAAAGAACAGTACAACCAAAACTTAGACAAAAAGATGGAGGCAAGGCGGTAGATAAGACTACGTGCATTTCGGCATTATCGCCTTCATCAGGTCACCCTCTTAATGCACTGAAAACTGTTTTGGAGACAAATGGATCCGTGATATGCTAATGGAAAGATGATATAGAAGCCCAAAATAGATGACGTACTGCACGAATGCCACTACTGACTTTCTATATAAGTATAGAAAGCACTACTCATGGGATTCCGTGAATAGGTAAATTCTTTAGAGTGTCAATGTCGAAAATATCTCATGAAAAACATGCCAAAATTATAAATACAGGCATCGTTGACAAATGATGTACCGATTAATATTGGAAGTACAACTGTGCTAAGCAGCACACACTTGCTTCAAGGTAATGGATGCTGTGACTGGTAAATGCAGCAAACCGAAATACAAAGTGGACCAATGGTCCTGCTGATAAGACCCTAACTGCAGAGAATATGCATGGTCGATACGGAGGTCGGCAAAAGCAATGTGGCGGCTGAAGAATAAACCACTGCCAGACAGCTGCATGGATTATGACAGTTCACAGACGGTTGCACTCAGGATGGGGTATCATTTTCCAAATATTCAATTTGTTAAAAAGTATGCTATAACAGAAAGCAGCATACTTCAGGACAACAGTAATGCCCAAAAATTAAGCCAACAATAATCCCAAAAATCTAACCCAAAGTCTAGATGTGGACTTTAAAACAGCGTATTATGCTAGTTTTGTTAAAGTAAGTACATTTCCTGGTCACATACATCAATTATTAGATTCTTTGCTCATATAGTACTATGGGGGATATTCACAAGGAAGTGGCGGAGAGAGGTGTTAGCCTTCTTGGCTTAACGCCTCTCTCCGCCACTTCGGAAAAGCAAGGCTGCACTTTATTCACAAGGACATGGTGCAGCCTTGCTTTTCCCCCTGCGATGGCGCCAAGTTTCACAACTTAGCGCCAACGCAGGTACCCTTGCACCAGAGTGCAAGGGTGTGTGCAAGCAGGGAGTTTTGTTAATGTATAGGAAGGTGTCCCTTCCTGCACATAAACAAACCTAAAATGCCAGTTTGTAACTTACATGTGTGCTGCTTCATGCAGCACACATGTAAGTTATGTAGACTTCCTATACATAAACAAACCAGGGCATTTTGCATTTTCCATGTGTGCTGCATAAGGTAGCACACATGGAAAATGCTAAAACAAGGAGAAATAAAGCATTTCTCCTCGTATTGCAAACTTAAGACCAGGGTTTTCCTAGTCTTAAGTTTGGCGTTAGCTCCTATTTACGCTGCCCTTGTGAATAGGGGGCAGCGTAAATATTAATGGGTGTTGCGGTGGAACGCCCACCACAACACCCACTGAACGCCACTTTCACGCTAAACACAGCGTGAAAGAGGGCCTATTCACAAAGCAGCGTTAAGCCACGTTAAGTTGCTTAACGCTGCCTTGTGAATAATGCGAGGCCCCTATCGCCACCACAACGTCTCTGAAAGTGACGTTGTGTTGGCGTTAGGGGCTTGTGAATATACCTCTATATATATCCTTGAGTTCTTAAGTGTCTTACTAACATGGCAATATCCTTTGCTCAATAGTACTCAATTAACTTCAACACAATGACCATTCAGCCGAGTACTCTGAGATTCAAATTGCTCATTATATGTGTTAGACTTGGCATCCTTAGCGTGATTTCCCCTAACTTTTTGCCTTCATACCTCCTGTTTTTGCTGACTTTGTTTTTGATGGCCTTAGGATTCTACACACTTTCCCACTGCTGACCAGTGCTAAAGTGGTTGGGCTCTCTCCCTAAAATGTGTCAGCAACTTCACCGGAACTGAGTAACTCGATTGTGGCAACAGAATCGAGTTACTCAGTTGACAAACAGGTGCAACGTTTGTGGACACGCGGAATTCTTTGAAAAAAAGCCACGAGAAGATACAAAAAGCGCTTTATAATCCGCGCTTTAAGCGCCCCGTTAAGTAGACCACTAATGAACTATTAGGAATGAAATTCTCCTTCGCGCAATCTCATAAATTTCTTTTTTCAAAATTGGATTAAGAGTTGATACATAGCCGAATTCGAGATTGGATCCTCTTCATGAGAGGTGGGACTGTCCTCATTTTTCTACGAATAGCACAACAGTGTACAGAACATTTTTGCCTGAGCCTGAAGATACCAAAAGAGGCTAGGTTTTCAGAAGATTTCAGACAATTGACAAAGCCTTGATGAAAGTCCAGGAACTGGTTTCCTCGGACTAGAAACGCGTCGGCACATCTGAAGGAGCAATTTTGTTACATCAAGCGTTCCAACTGGCTGAGGCCAGTTGTCAAGTCGTTGTTCAACTAAAGTCTTGCTCTTTCTTTTTGACTTTGTCTCCTTTTTCTCTTTTCTTCATGAATATAGATTAGATCTATTGAACAATACGTTTTTCAATCCATTTCCTGTGTTTGTATTGTGTATTATGTGTAGAATGTATGAGAATTGTATATTTGCAATGTATATAATGTTGGTTTTGTAAATAGTTGTGTATAGGTCTAAGTGAAATATATTGAATGTATTTGTTCCTTTTCTGTATAACTTATATACGAAAAATAATTTAAAAATATCGAAGTGGACGGGTATAAAATAAAATACCAGGCCAAACATAAAAGAATTTGTGTTTGTCCTATTGGCTTGAATAAGTGGTTAAATAACAAGTGGGGGCAGGCATTTTGTGTTTGGTACTACATAATAGGGTCCAGCCTACCCCACTCTTTACATGGGCCTAACTCCTTAGTTTTTTAAACCTTTAGAAAGTTGACATTTTCTTGCCTTAGCCATTTGGTGCCTGCAGCCAGTCCCTGGTCACATGACTGGGCGTAGTTGGTTTTTGGGCTTTGTGCATTCCACCTAGACAGCCACACACAATGGGAGCTTAGGTGGGACTGAGTGGGCTATCCTGACAAGAGAGGAGGGAGGAGCTCAACTCAGCCTCACTTACACCTGAATTGGCTGCACCCTGTCCCCATACAAAGGGTAGCCTACCCCCATGTAGTTAGTCTGGATCCCAAGCTGGCAGGCAAGGGCATCTGTGCACTTCCAATGCATGTCTCTAGAGGGTTCTCCCCACTTCAAAAGCCCAATTGTGTATAAAAGAAGCAACTCAGACACCACCAATTCAGTACACTTCTGGACCTGTGGATACTCTGCCAGGAAGAAAGACTGCTCTGTTGCAGAAAGGTCAGCCCCACTCTACTGGACTGCTACTCTGCTGGACTCCTGCTTTGCTATGCTGCCCTGCTGCCCTCTTGCCTGGGTGAGAAAGACTGGACCTGCATCTCTTGACCCAAGAACCCAGTGTTGCTCCAAGGGCTAGTTGGATGGCCTCCTGATCTGAAGCCTCAGGCTTTCAACAACCTTGTATCAGCACCTGTACTACGCCATCTGTGAACCTACCCTGCCAAGTGGTGCGACCCCAGTCTTGGACCCTTGGAAGTGGACCTAAGGTGCTTACCAGCAGAACTGACACATCTCCTCGTTTGAGCAACAAATACTCAGGGAAAACCAATATATTACCGCTGCTGCATGGATTGAGCCCGGCGCAGAAGGTCTGCATCACCCTCGTGTTGCTCAAATATGAATTTTTGTAAAAAAAAACAAGACAAGAGGAGTTTGGCAAAACAGCAACTGTCGGTTTAATGAAACACTCAGCTGGGAGCAGAGCCACAGAAGTGGGTCCGAGGACTGTCTCAAAGTACAATCTATCTGAACAGGGTGTTATACATTTCTTTGGGCTTCATAAAGCAGTTTCTTAGATCCTTTTTTGGTAAAAGAATGCAGGCCTTGTCTGCGGAGTCATAGATAAGGACCCTGATAACAAATGCAGGTCGGCCTCGACCTTGTGTGAAGACAATGTGGGCCGGTGGGTAATGTGTCCAGATGTCTAGCATGAGGGGTGCATGATCACTGTGTGCACTGTATGTGCTGGATGTTTCTAACTTCAAATGGCATCTGACTTTATGGTGTTTTGGGATTGCACGCACCCCTCTGGCCATGTGTGCTTTTTGAGGTTAAACTCTCTGGACAATTGCAGTGTTCTGCGCTTATCAGGGGGATGGACCTGAGTTTGTTGTTCGCGTGTTTGTCTGTCAGCTACGTGCCACCTCACATGTGATGTATCAATCAGTAACCTCAGGCCTTGTTGCAGAGCCTGCTGAGCACATATTTCAGAGTCGGCTTGATGGAGAGTTTGTGACGGGGTGAATTTGATAATAGTGATGCAATTTTGTTCTTATGTACGATTGTATCATTATGAACATTGGAATTGATTTTATCAATATAAACGCTCGCATCTTTGGAACCACGCTATTGCAGACAGCGCTGCACATATCCGACCCAGGTCCTTGCATATGTCCTCAATGAAGACACTTGCCTTAGCATTGCCGCTCTTCAGAACCTATGCTTTGCCAGCTGCACGCTGCAACCTCAACACCTGCATCAAGGGAATCTTCGATGTTGATTCAACAGCACCTCGCGCCAAAGCCTTGCTACTTATTGGAACCAACTTATTGCTTCGAATACATGATGCTTCTTCGTCTCGGTTCCATGCAACGCTCTCCACCAGGATTTAAGTTACTTTGCTCAGCTTGCATAACCTGGTACCTGAAGCAGGCCTGCATTCAATCACAGTCTGCCTGAACTTGCGACTTTGTTGCAGGCTGTCGATACCAAATATCTCTTGTTGGTGCTTTGTGCTTTTTAGCGATATTTTGTCTCAAAATTTTAAAATCAATATCTCTGGTTATACTAATTGGGTTTCTGTCATTTTAGTCTTGTTTCATTTATTAAAAACTACTCTACTTTTCTTAACCTGGTGAGGCATCTTTTTGTGTGTTGTTTTCACTGTTTTTACTGCTTGAAGTATTGCACAAATACTTTTCACATTGCCGTCAAGTTAAGCCTGACTGCTCTGTACCAAGCTACCAAAGGATGAGCACAGATTAATTTGGGGTTTGCTGGTGCCTTGCCCTGATTAGGATTGTGGTTGCTGTTTGAACGGGGCTCACACCCTAATCAACGGTAACCCAATTTCTAACAATATGACTATTTATTTATTTAATTTAGTTTAATTTAATTTATTTATTGTATGTGATGCACATAAGTCAGTGATCGAAGATCATGTGGTAGCTTGAGAATAATGAATGGTTAGGTCTTATGGTAGGTGTAATAAGAGGTAATGGTTCTACATTTAGTTCTTCTAGAGAGCGGATATCAATTCACAGTAGTTAGGATGCATGCAAGTTGTTGAGGTCAGTTGGCTGTGCACCAATCCTCCAAGATGAATGGATTTTGGTTACTATAAGTCATGGAAGACAGATGAAGGCCTTCTTGAACAAAATAGTTTCCAATGCTGTCTTACAGATTAGTTGATTAGCCAGAGACCTTAGTTATGCATTGGAGATGATATAGAGTCACCTATGTGTTGATTTATGATTTTATTTCCTTTTGTAATTGGGTTTGGTGATTAGTTGTTTACTGTATACCGTCCACACTACTTTAACAATAACTCATGCCTTCTCCATGCACTGCTTTTTCCCTTTCATAATGTATGATTTATGCATTAAAAAATTATAGCATTTACAACAACAGTTATTACATCCCAAATCGTATCATTTGTGAGAATACAGTGCATGGTGGAGTGGTGAGTTATGGTTAATGCTTTGTGGCTACCGAGTTCAAAACACTGCGTATGGAGGTGCATAAGTTATAATAAATTGAAGTGGTGTCAATTATAAATTAGAGGTATAAGTAGAACTTTAGAATTTCTACATTTTCTGCAGTTGATTTCTGGTTTATATAGAAAGAATAAATAAAGTTATAGTAATTTAAAGGTGGTGTGTAAATGATACATTTAAAGATAGAACTACAACTTTAGGATTTGTAAAGTTTGTGTAGTTTAGGTTTTGTTCAGATAGAATGAAGAAATAAACTTTTCCTAACTATAACAAAAGTTTCACCTTTGGTTTAGTTCGTGAATTAAAATTAAAAAAAATAAAAATGTTTTTGAAATCTTAGAGTCCAGTGTCACTGAGTGAAGGGTCTTTAAGTTGGGTATTGTGTAGTGGAGTGTTGTAGAGTGGAGTGTTGAAGAGTAGGGTAGAATGGAGCAGAATAGAGTGGAATGGCATCACATACAGTGGACCATAGTGTCAAAAAGTGCAGTGGTGTGTTGCATATTCCAGTGAAATGGAGTATACTAGAGTGGACAGGCATAGCGTAGAGTCCAGTAAATTGCCATAATTTGAAGTGGTGCATTGTACAGTACAGTAAAGTGACATTGCATGTCATAGACTGTAGGAAAGTATCATAGAGTGGAGTAGAGTGTTGTACAGTGGAGTTTAGGGACATAGGGCCCGATGTAGGTAAATCTGATTTACCGACTCTAGAATACCGAATTTTACCGATTCGGTATTCTAGATTCGGTAAATCAGATGTAGGAAAAAATTTGGTAATTTTTACCGAATCTGTTTGATTCAGTAATAACCGAATCGGTATTTACCGATTCGGTAATTGCCATTGATTCCTATGGGCCTTGATGGCCATAGGAATCAATGTCAATTACCGAATCGGTTAAATACTGATTCGGTAAAATTACCCAATTGTCAAGGGGGACAGGGTGTCACTTTGACACCCTGTTGCACCCCTGATTCTGGCTTGTGTGCCATGTGGCACACATACATGCCCATGTAGACTGGCACAGGTGTAAATGCACAGATGTGCATGTACACAGGAATTTGTTATTTACCATGACATAGTATGTCATGGTAAATAACGAATTCTTAAGGGCCTGTGGCACTATTTTAGGTGCCACCTGCATATAGATGTACCGATTCGGTATTTTACCGAATCGGTAAATTTACCGAATCGGTAAATTCACCAATTCGTTAACATTTGAGCCCCCTACATCTCACAAACCAAATACCGGTCGGTAACGGCCTAAATCGGCCGTTAGCGACCGGTATTTCGTGTCCTACATCTAGCCTATAGAGTGGAATATATAGAATGGAATGGATATAGAGTGGAGTACAGTGTGGTGTAGAGTGGTTATAGAGTGGGGTACAGTGTGGTGTAGTGGCACAGAGTGCAGTAGAGTCTTGTAGAGGAGAGTTGCATAGAGTGGAGTAGAATGGAGTGGTATAGAGTGGAGTTGTGTACACTGCCATAGAGTGGGGTAAAGTGTTGTGCAGTGGAGTTGTGTTTCGGACAGTGGACATTGCTGGTGTGCTGTAGAATGTCAGAAAGTGTCAGAGTAGGGCAGTGTGGAAATCACAACGTGGATGACAGTGTTGTGCAGTGGAGTACAGTACAGTACAGTACAGTGAAGTATAGTACTGTAGAGTGAAGTGGCATACACTGTCATAGAGTTGAGTCGTATAGAGTATCGTACAATGAAGTGGAGAAGAGTGCAGTAGTGGAGAGTAGTGTAGTAGAGTGGAATAGTGTCTCACAGAGTATAGTCTAATATAGTGTGTTGGAGGGAGTTGTGTAGAGTGTTGTACAGTGGAATAGAGTCAAGTACAGTGCTGTACACTTGCATTGACGGGGTACATTTTTGTATAGTGGAGTGCTATACAGCAGAGAATAGTGTGGTAAAGTAGGGGGTGTAGGCTGTCGTGCCATTGAGTACAGTGTTGTTGAGTGGAGTACACAATCACAATCAAAGTTTTAAAACTATGTCTGTGTATTTGTTGACCTCAAAAGAGGTCTATACCTAATACATTTGAACTTGAACTTGAGTGGAGTACAGTGGAGTGGTGTGGAATGGAGTTGGGTGGAGCAGAGTGGCGTACACTGGAATAGAGTAGAGTACCATAGAGTTGAGTAGAGTGGAGTGGTGTGGTGTACAATGGAGTAGCATACACCACTCAACTCCATAGAGTGGAATAGTGGAGTGGCGTAAAGTGAAGTGGCATACAGTCGAGAGGCATACAGTGGAGTGGTGTAGAGTGGTTTGACATTCAGTGGAATAGCATACAGAAGAGTAGCATGCACTGAAATAGCATAGAGAGGAGTGGCATACAGTTGAGTGTAGTGTCGTAGACGGGAGTAGGGTAGAGTGGAGTTGTGTAGACTTGAATAACTGAGAGTGGAGTGGCATAGAGTGGAGTAGTGGGGAGTGCAGTGGCTTACAGTGGAGTGTTGTTGAGTTGAACAGCCTACAGTGGAGAGTTGTACAGTGGAGTGGTTTTGAGTGAGTAATGTAAAGCAGTTTATGGAGAACAGTGCTTTAGAAAAAAATAAGTTGTGCAGTAATTTGTGGGTATTACCGTGGTACTCTGTGAATTGTGTAAAGAGCTAAATATTAAAACATTGAAGTTACACTGTAGTACACTATGTTTGTCCAAAATAGTGTACTACACTATTTTTTTTAAAGAATTGCTGTACTTCCTAGGAAGTACCATGATACTCCGAACAATTTTTATGAAATTGAAGGACACTTATAAATATTTTTATTTACCTATTAGCACTTTAATGAATTGTTACTATGTAGGAAAAAAAATTAAAAACTGATACCTATATCTAAAGCTGTAACCCAGAACATAGCCAAAGTGTACTTAAAACAACATGGCTGCTTTTTATAAAGGCAGTCGTTTTCCAATAAAATGTATTGCCTTGTCATCCCTATGTACCTTCGCAAAATACCATTGCATTTTTCAAAATTAGTGTGACCACCAATGTCACTAAGTCAAAATGCCTTTTACATGTGAAAATACTTACCTATACCATTACAGGCAAGTAGCGTATACTCAGTTTATTTCGACCATCAAATTATGGGCAAGCAAAACTTATATTTTCAGGTACATGGCGTACAATTAAAACAAAGACCAAATGCTGGTGTGAAGCAAGGGATCAAAATGATTATGCACTAGGGGTGGGCATAACTTTTGTAATTCAGTGTAGCGTAATTATGCATATTTACCTAAGTCTTCAGCAAAATTACTCAGAATTTAGAAAGAAGAGTAATTCTGCTTCAGCGCTTTTTCTTAGCACAGAAATCCCCCCTTGCATCCAAAATGCACACAATGATATTTTTGTGCTAAGAAATGAAACTATTTGCAAAGAGAAGATGAATAGCAAGTGACTGATTACACTCGCCAAATGTGCTCTTGTGATAGGATTTTATTCCCCCAAATTACAAGAGCAGAAGTAAACATGTAATGTAATTATCAGTAATTCTATGCAACCTGGTACACCCTATGTGACACCACCCAGACAATCGTATTTAACTGGTCTCAATCAATGTCGCCTTCGCAGGCTGCCCACAGAGGGGGGGAGCATCATCACCAGCCAACATGGGTGCAAACATCCCCTCAGAATGTCACATGTAATTGTTAAGAGATGTAACTCACCTTGCCTGTCTCCTACCTCTTCTTCCCACCTTGTTTCTATGCCTTTTCTCTACCTGTCTCTTTCTCTTTTTCTCTAACTATCGTCAGGTGGGGTTAGCTAAACAAACGGGACATAACGTCTCAATATACTTATGTACGAGCCGCACTTCCTATGTTAACCTTGTAACGGAACTGCCAATGTGTTCTTGTATAAATATTTAATAAACATGTTGAAATAAAAAAAAAGTAATTCAGCATCAAAGAGTTCCATAAAATTACAGAGAGGTGTCCGATTTCACAGGCGTAATTGAATTTCAACAAAGGCCAAACAGGTCTCTAATCCATGCAAAGTACATGTAAATACTTCGATATTAGAGCCACTTCCCAATGATTACATCATAAATGGCAAACCCATAAACACGCCACTGCTCCAGCAGAAAATTGATCACTTTCAGGTCAGAACTAAACTTCAATAAACAGTCCGCTTCAAAAGATGAAATACTTAGTGGATACACAAACACCATGCCTCAAACTAATGGTATCTAAACGCTGCTTGCAAAACATTGCTGCACCTGCACAAAGTTAATCCTTCTTTAACCCAAGCCATTCTGCAAGAATATGTACTAAAAAATACATGCCTAATAGAACTACTGGTTTCAATTGCATACTGTACATTACTATGCACTCAAGGCCACAATATCATTCATTTCACATTAAACTCTGATGTTTAGGAATTAATTAGAAACAAAAACTGAGAAACCACTTTGGAGTAAACCAAATCATGGAAAACCAATTTTAAGGAAATACAATTTTGAGGATATTCAAAAGGGATAAAAATTAAAGGAAACATTTTAAAGGAAAGATACTTTTAAGAAAAAATCCAACATTATATTAAACTTGGGTGGAGTTTTGGGCTACTGTTGGGTTTTTGCAGTTCAGGGATGGATAATATTTAAGGTGATGAGAGGTTTTTAGGGGTGATGAATGATTGGAGTTTGGGCATAGAAAGGTGTTTTTAGGGTTGTGTGAGATAGGTTGAGTGTAAGACTGGTGAGGAGTTTTTAGGATTCATGGATCGGTGGTGTTTAGGTGTGTGAGGTTTTTGAGGATTTCTGGGATGGTGGAGGATGAGGGTGTTGAGAGACATTAGGGCTCATGCATGGATGGAGTTTAGGGCTGGTGAGGGTTTTTAAGGTTCAATGATGGGTAGCGACCCAAGTGGTGAAAAGATTTTAGGGTTCAGTATAGGGTGGAGTTTAGGGTGCTGAGAGGTTTTAATGACTGGAGTTTAGATGTAGAAAGGGGGGAGGTTAGGGTTCAGGGATGCGTAGTTTAGGGTGATGAAGAGTTCTTATGGGTTATGGATGGCTGGTGTTTTAAGGGGTATGGGATGGTTGGGTTTAGGTGTACACAGGGGGTAAGACCTGTAACCATTACATTTACACTTAAAAATAAGCATTCAATGGGCAATTTTGACCAAAAAGACATTCTATGAATTAGTTTCTATGAAGGTAAATGCCATTCATTCTGAAAATTTTCATTAAACAGTTTAGATAAAATTGTTTCTCATGAATGGTATTCCATGGAATTGTTTTTCTATGAAATCAAATACAGCCATTAGAATCACATTTTACAACAAATAATAAACAGGATAAAAGATAAAAAAATAAGTAGTTAAGGGCCAGATGTAGGTGGCTAAATACTGGTCTGTAAATTTCAGCGTTACCGACCGGTATTTAGCCATTCCTAATGTAGGTAAGGAATAAGTAAATAAGGAATCGGTAAATACCGATTCCTTAATACCGATTCCTTATTGCTCTGCATTTAAGGAATCAGTAATACCGATTCCTTAAATGCAATGTAGGAAGCACATTAAAGAGTGCTTTTGAGCCTTAAGGAATCGCTAAGTACCACCAACTTCAAGTTGGTGGTAAGTAGCGATTTCCTTTCAAAAAGCACTTTTTTGCTTTTTGAAATGTACCATGTGGCACACATCCATGCCCTTAGGGCATGTATGTGCGCCACATGTGCACACATGCACATTTCAGGGGTGCAACACCCTGGCACCATTGAAATACCTCCTGGTATTACCGATTCGGTAATGCTGAATCACTAATACTGAATGTCTTCAGATTCATTCCTATGGGCCTTTAAGCCCATAGAAATGAATGGGTAGGTATTCCTTATTACCAAATCTCAATTACCAATTCGGTAATAAGGAATATTAAGGATTCTGTACTTTTTACCGAATCTTTACCTACATAGGAAATACCGATTTCTTACTAGCGAATCAGTAAGATTCGCTATTAAAAAATCGGTATTTCTGATTTGCTACTTCTGGCCCTAAGTCATTAATTAAAATCACTCCCTGGAGCATATGGCATCCTGCCTGACTTTCAAGGCAAATAAGGTCAAACATCAGATGGCTGGGTCTGAACTGGGGTGGCGAAGTGAGCTAAAGAACAATGATGGATTCAAGCCAGATCTGTGACTGGGGGTGAGTGAAACGTTTTAGTGCTCTGTCCATCATCTCCTTGTGTTTGTTTTGTTCACCCTAAGTTGGCAGGGTATGCTCAGACCTGGATCCCTTGCTCACTTTTCCATTGGATTCAAGCTGGCCTGCTGATGAGGAGTGTTACCCCGAAACCAGTCCCGGGATGCTTGTTTCCCATCCAGGGAAGACCAGACTTGGCAGTTCGGTCTTGACTGTTCCCGTGAGGCACAGGGTCAAGACTTATTTGCATATGGCTGGTTCTGAACTGGGGTGGCGAAGTGTGCTAAAAAATGATGATGGATTCAACACAGATCTGTGACTGGGGGTGAGTGTCTGAAAAGTTTCAATCATCCGTCCATCATCGCCTTGTGTTTGCAAGCATCAGATGTCCCAACACCCATCAAGTGCCAGATGAAAAATACAAAGTGACACATAGTGGACAAAGGAGTCATCATAACTAAGATGGGCTGTGTAGTACCTTTTCATAATACTGAAACATATTTCAAGCCCTCCATCGCTACTTCAATATACAAGAGACAACAAACACTTGACCACAGGTGTACCATGCACAATCCTTTACGTTCTCAGATGGTATATCTGAATGTCCCAAAATCACCATCTGCTTTCAATATTGCAGTTCTTGATCTACGAACACCCAAAAACATCTGCATCTACATTCATAATCCAATCAAAAATGTGTTGCTAACTAATATTATATGCACTCCAGAACATTCAGTCTTAAATTCAGCCAGTCTCTGCAACATCAGTTTGTGCAGGATGCCTACAATTTTGCCCATAAAAAGGACTTTTTGAAAGAAGGCCAAGATGCTGCAGATTATGAATATGGAACGCCACACTGACTTTTTGCCCTGTGGAGGAAGGAAGGAGTTGACATCGTCGAGGGAAGGATTGACCAGCAGCTTGCGGAACCCGCTGCGCGGGTCCCGCTGCGTTGAGGCTGCACATCCGTTTCTTGGCCCCTGCTGGGTGAGAGAGTGAGAGACAGGGCTGCGAGCACTGGGTCCGGGACTCGCTTTCCCAGGAGTCCCGGCTTCCCAGAGGCCAAGTCACCTGGCCCGCTCTCCCTGACCGCCCCGCCCAGCAGAATCAGGTGAAAAGGACTCTGCCCGTTTAGGAACCCGGGAACGCCACACTGACTTTTTGCCCTGTGGAGGAAGGAAGGAGTTGACATCGTCGAGGGAAGGATTGACCAGCAGCTTGCGGAACCCGCTGCGCGGGTCCCACTGCGTTGAGGCTGCACATCCGTTTCTTGGCCCCTGCTGGGTGAGAGAGTGAGAGACAGGGCTGCGAGCACTGGGTCCGGGACTCGCTTTCCCAGGAGTCCCGGCTTCCCAGAGGCCAAGTCACCTGGCCCGCTCTCCCTGACCGCTCCGCCCTAATTAATAACGCCTATAAGAATCGGACCAACACACTGCGCGGGAGCGCGCGGGAGTGCCCGGGCTTAGGCGGGCCCTCTGTGGCCCTCAGAGGCCAGAGGAGGCTGGGCTGGGCCACTGACCCTGGTCGATTGTAGCAATCTCGCTCGCACTTTGCATCCCTAGGGCATACAGGTTATGTCCACTCGAAAAACTAGAAGTATGGCTGTTGCTAGTGCTAAAAAACTTACTGGGACACTGGATGACTTTATTACCCGCACACACGCACTAATTGACGAGGGAATCGTATTAATGGACAGGAGAGTATCACAAGATCTGGCCATGGCCAAACGCTCATCATTGGGTCTGATTGCGCTGGCCCAAACCCCTACCACTGTTTGCCGGCCAGAAACCCAGGCTCTAATACATAGCAATGGAGATATTGGGGCTATGGATGGCTCTAATAGTAACACTGACATCGTTCAGGACTTGGAGGCTTCACCTAACCTTAATATTCTAACTCTGAGTGGTACACAACCGCAAGAGTCACACACCTGTGATACCACCGATGTAAACGTTAGAAGTGAGAGGGGTAAGATTGAAGGGGCTATTCCTAAACAGAAACAGAAGGGGAATAAACAAACTACTTGTATACGAAAGAAGGGCCAGACACACCCCAACCCTAATTCCACTAACCGTGAGAAGCTCTCTGAGGTTCAAACTAGCTCAATAGAGGGGACACTCCCAAACAAGGTTGGTTTACCCCTAAATCTACCAGACGACACTTTAATTGATCAAAGCCTGGAGGAAATTTTACAGTTTAGTGTAGTCGCTGATAATCCTCCTCCATCAACGCCACCACAGGAGGAGGATGGTTTAACTATTAACAACTCTGTGATTTTCAATATGTTGAAATCACTGCTAGAACCCATAGAGGTAAGACTACGTTGTCTTGAAACTGTCCTTAAAAACATACACAAGGATATAAGTGCCCCTAGTTTCTCCTTAAATAATAAAACTGCCCAGATCTCTAATCAGCCTAAACCACTAAAACCCCAGGCGATTTCTACAAAAATATTGGAGACCGATAAAGGGTTGCCTAAGAATAATAGTAATATCACAATTCAAACTATTTCTAACAATAAGCCCCCTTCAGCAGTGGGAACTAAGAAAACTGCCTCCGGCCATACACCTTCAAAAAACAACTCAAATTTAACTCTTCAGGCTACCTCTAGGGATGGTCTATCCCAACCGACAATCCCTGAAGCACTTGATAATGTTAAATGTAAGGTCCGGAAAAATATCCATTTGCCTCCAGATGCCTGTCCCTATGTTGTTATACTTACTGGGGTCACAGAGATACCCGCAACTGAACAAGAGTCATATCAGACCCTAAAAAATAAAGTACGCCACTGGCTAGCCAATAATTATCCCCTCCCGCCAAATATTCCCTGCAATATCTTGATGATAGAGAGAGCTCCATGGGTAGGACATAATAGGAAAAATCTTCCAGGGGATTGCGTAGTGATTACCTTCGAGAATACTGAGGTCGTAGAATTTATTTTTAGCAGAAGGGCCCCGAGATACCAGGCGAACACAGTAACTGCTAGACCTCTCTCCTATTTTTATCTCCCACACAATCAAGCTGACAATCGATGGAGTTGGCTTAAGGGTTCTCACGATCGTAAACCCAGACAGAGATTCAATCCTCCCTGGATGCCACAAATCCCTGGATGGGAGGAGGAATGGGATGGGGGTTGGAACCTGGTTGGGAATAGAGGAGGCAGACCACCTCAAGGTGGCCCTTCCTTTGGTCCGCATTCTTCTCAACTATATCATTTCCCCCAACAGCGAAATGGACCTCCCAATGCTCTGTACTTCCCAATGGCGAATCGTTTTGAATGCCTCTCAAACACAGACTGGGTGGACTGACATATGCGGGGCTCTCCAAAGGGAATTGGGCATCAGTCCAGTCTAATTACCCCTCATAAGGGAGTGGCAACATCGTTTTTGATTACTGACAAACTCCCTTTTACTCCCTCTGATAGTTCGTTGGAGGCGCAGAACCGGGGCACACCATCTTTTCTCCCAGTCGCACCTCCCCAACTTTGTAAATTCCTTACCTGGAATGTGGCAGGTCTAAATGCAAAGGCGTTGGACCCCATATGGCAAGAGTTTGTAAAACAATACGACATAGTGGGTCTGCAAGAAACCTGGGATACCACAACTAATTTTGCACTAGATGGCTTTCGTAGTTTTTTTACCCCAGCAACCTCTAGTGCAAGAGGTAGGGCAAAAGGTAACCTACTTACATTGTGTTCCTTGGAGTTGGTAGGGGCATTCAAACAATTGGAATCTGCACCTGCAAACACGCTAGTCGTGGAATGGACCTTACCTGGCTTCCAACCTCTCTTAGTGGTTAATTTTTATAATTCCAGGGAGTCTTTATTTGTGAATGAACATTTGACTTCCTTACTACAATTTTTGTCAGCCTATAGAATCGACTGCACCTCTTCCCTAGAGATGATTATTTTGGGTGATTTTAATATTCACCCCTGTGAGGGTGATTGCCTTAATGATAGTTATGGGGGCTCACCGACGGAAGCCATCCCCCATTTTGTGCATACAATTGAGGGTGAGTGTCTTGAGTCTTTCCTGGCGAGTTTAAATTTATTTGAATTTGCCCAAAGTAGGAACGATCCCAGAGCTCCAACCTTCGTGGGGAAAGACGCTAATACTATTATAGACTTCATTTTTGTTTCATCTGGGGTACTAGCCAAGGCACGCGAGTACATGGTGGTCACTGCTAGTTTCAGTGATCACAATCCTGTCCTCCTGATGCTGGACCTAGACTGTTTCCGGACCCATAATCTATCAGATGTGGCAGCCCCAAGGGACTTGATAACTAAAGACCAGGGAAGGCGCCTAAAATGGGAACAAATAGTCCCTGAACACTTCTTCCATTCACTTGCCCAAGAGTCAGAGGCGGATATGGCAGTATGTCTGGACCCAACTGCGCGAGGCCCGGATGTAGTAGTCGCATACGAGGAGATATGCGGAAGGATTGCTAAGAACTTGGAGCTAAGGTCTATCGGGCTAAGGAGTAAGAAACCCCAGAAATGGTTCAATAAAGAATGTTCCCAGAAACATAGTGCTCTGATGAAAGCTCTAAAACAAAAACCTAGGGACAGGACGTTGGTGGCCAATTTAAGGAAGGATTACAAAACTGCAGTTTTTAAACGTAAATCTGGAATCAAGGAAGAAGCTTGGGAGAGCCTTTTATCTACGGATGTACAGAGAGACAGCAAAAAGTTTTGGGCCATTGTGAACCAACCCTTCTTTTCTAATGAAGGGAAGACCGACATGGACTGTGTAATAGAAGATGATAGATGGGTAGCCCACTTCGAAAAGATCTACGAATCCACAGCACCTGGTCTAACCGATAATGTCCACAAATCCCCTAACCTGGTTATGGAATTTAGTAGTTTGGAGGTTGAAAGGGCGATTAGAGACACAAGCAAACACAAAGCCCCGGGCCCTGATGGGGTTCCTGCAGATCTCTACATCCAATACCCCCAATTCTGGTCGAAGATATTAATGAACGTTTTTAACGCAATACCCACAGCTGGTTTTCCTTCCTCTTGGTCCACCTCTATCATTGTGCCCATATTTAAGAAAGGGAACAGGGGGGACCCGGCTTGCTACAGGCCAATCTCCCTGCTGGACTCTGCCGTTAAGATCTTGGGCAGGGTCATTTTGCAGAGGCTTGAGGATTGGCTTGGAGAGAGCAGGATCCTCTCGGAGTTACAGTATGGCTTCAGAGCACATAGAGGGACCATGGACCAGTGTCTCAACCTCCATTTAATTATCAGCAAGTACACAGTGGTGAAGGGGGGACTCCTTTATTTGGGTTTTATGGACTTATCATCCGCTTTTGATTTGGTCAATCGCACAAAACTGTGGTCTATTTTGGGTAATATGGGTTTGGACATAACTTTGGTTAATTTTCTGCACGACCTTCATTTAAATTTATTTGCATCTGTTAGGGTGAACAGGGAGGGAAGGTGCACAGCAAAGTTTAAGTCTGGAAGAGGTGTCAGACAAGGCTGCATTCTGGCACCTCTCCTTTTCACACTGTACATCAACTCCCTAGGTAATTCTTTGAACTCAGTCACCCCAGATATTCCGCGTATGGGGGGGGTTCCCATTCCGGTCCTCCTATACGCGGACGACGCCGTCCTCTTAGCTCGGACTGGCACAGGCCTTCAAAAACTCTTAGATCACTTTGACCTCTTCATGGAAGCTCTCGATCTTAAAATCAACTCGACCAAATCCCATGTTATGGTTACAGGCTCACGGAAAAAACACACGAAGATCAGATCTTTTAGCTGTAATAGTTCACCAATTTCCAGGGTCCCTTTCTTTTGCTATCTGGGCGTCACCTTCGATGAGAAAGGAACATGGGGTGCACAAATGAGATCAAAACAGAATGGAGTTACTAGATCCACTACAGCCCTCCTGCACTTCTCTAAAAAACTGGGATCAAAACCTATGGAAGCTATGACCCGCATCTATAAAGCTAAATGTTTGGCAATTGCCTCTTATGGGGCTGCCATATGGGGCTATGTTTCATGCCCAGGCATTCAGATCGCAGAAAATAATTTTTTGCGAGCCTTATTATCACTACCTAAATCTTCCCCTATACACACAATTCATAACGAATTAGGCTTGGGTCACGTTACTGACCTCTTAAAAATGGCCCCAGTGATATATTGGGTTAAAACGTGGACAAACGAGGAAATCAGTTTAAATCATTGCATCCTCAAAGATTGTCTGTCTCTGGATAAAGCCAATAACATCCCGTGGCTGGCGTATGTTAGAGCGGCATGCGCGAGACTTGGGCGTCCAGAAATGTACTCTTTACCCCACAATTTAAAAAAAGAGGATGTAAAGTGGGTCAAGCTGCATTTCCAAAACCTGTTGGAGGCTGAAAGGGAAACGGTAGAATTAGGTAAACCAATGGTACGATCACTTTTTCAACTCTCCTCAACTTTAGCCATGGAACCTTACTTGAAATATGTTACTAAGCCTTACCATCGCTTTTTACTCATAAGGTTCAGGTTCAATCTAATACACCTTGTGCTTGGCTCACAATCAAAGTGGGGCTCACCAGAGAACTTACCCCTCTGTACCTGCGACTGTTTTTCCATACAGGACACCCTCCACTTAGTTATGCTTTGTGAACATTATTTGGTGGCTCGCAAAAAATTCCTGGTACCTATTCTGAAAAAATTGAATTTTGTCCAGGTACGGCCAGCATTATTACATTTACAGATGCTGAACTCGGTACAGACAACATATGGGGTAGCTTGTTTTCTGGCAGCAGCTGCCAGACAAAATAAACTAAGAATGGCTGCTATTTCTAACAACCAAATTTTGACACTTGTATAACTTTTGTTGGACACCATGTAAATTTGCTCTTACAGTCATCTATTTTTAATAATATTCGGTTCTTTGTGCTTTTTATGAAAGTGTAGTAATGTCTTTTTATATAAGTTTAATTGAATTTTAAACTTGTTTTGTATACCATGTCTTGCTTTTATGGTTTTAAATAACCGAATAAAGTTTCTTTGACTGACCGAATGTAATATTGTTATGGAAGGCAAAGGGAAGTGCTGCACAAATATCCGTGGATCTCCTGCACACACAGTGAATCAAGCAGCCAACATCATCTTCAGACAACCTAGGAACTACACAGGTGGGTTTCAGGCACCGTGACACAGTACAAGAAGCCTCACAGCTGACATATAGGGCACTAATAGTGATTCCAGCTTCAGAAGCAGAGAAAACCAAGATGTAAGGTCATAAAAAAAATCTGGTTGCAGTTGTAAGTTGTATGCCCTTACGAAGACAAAATGACTTCATGTGAAGCAGCACTACCATTCATTTTGAAGGCTGAGAGCCCGGTAGAAACTCGCTCTGGGCAGCATAGGCAGGTGTTTCTGTGCTAAATATTAAAAACCATCAAATTAGGTGTTGCAAGGGCAACTCAAGCCCTTAGGTGAGATTTACCAAGCCACGCAGAGCCACTTTGGGTGGTTCTGTATGGCACGGTAAATCTATAGATACGCATGACAGTGGACATCTCTGCCTTGCATTACTCTGCCCTGGGAAGGTGTTCCATTGGTGAAGCTTTGGTGCTCCCATGCACACACCCTTACATTTTGGCGCATTCCTAGTTTACGAAGACTAGTAAGCCTGGGAATGCTATAAAATTCTGCATCTTCTCAGGGAAGGCCTACCAATGATAAATATGTTAATATCTACTTATTTTTTTGCAACAAACATAGAACGAGGATAAAGCCTCAATGGATTGTTTTTGTGCATTAAAACAAACCTGCCTGCAACACAGGCCCCCTTTGGCCCTGGTACAAGGGTGCCTTCATTGGCACTTGGCAGCCACAAGTGCGCTAGTGCAGAGGGAGAGCAGCAATGTGGATCTTAGTGGATCTGGTGCAATCCTGCCTTCTCTATTTGATGCAGTGCATTGCTACATGTTGTCTTGCTGCGTTGCGCTGCACCAAACATGGTTAATTCTACCCCTTTGTGCTAACAAAGAAAAACAAGCATTTGCAATTGTCACCAACCCGGTGAATGCAGTCCGTCAGCCAGCCCGTTGTTCCTTGCCTGGCCAGTAAGTCAGGCAAAGGGGAGGAGTCATGCTGTCACGCACTACCCAGAACAAGAGGGGCTGCGCCAAGGTGGGAAGGAGGAAGAAGACGGGAGCCAGCAACAAAAAGCCGGAGAACGCACAGCAGAGGGAGAAAGTGAGGATGCCACCCGGGAAGGAGAATATGCAGTAAAGACCCATCGGGAGCCTGGCCCATGCAAGGAGGAACAGAAAACCGACACCGAGATGAAGTTCCCTCCCCGCCGGTGGACAACAGACTCCACCTGTGTTCCAGGAGGGGTATGGCTCCGTCAAAGTGTGCCCGTTTTCTTGGAAAAAACAAATATAGCAACCAAGAAAAGAAAAAGGGGAGTAGGGAAGGGAGAAAAGAAGTGAGGAACAAGAAAGAAAATGGGAGGAAGAGAAAAGAAAGATGCAAACTAAAGGAAAGAGAGTAAAACAAAGAAAGAGAGGAGAAAGAATATCCTTCTTTTCTTTTGAATAAAGAAAAAGAGACAAAGGCAACAAAAACAGCTTAGTAACTATTCTGGGGGGCTGCCCAGTTCTTTTGTTTCTTGGCCATTTTACATTTTACATTTAACGTGCACCCACCCCAAATAGCAGAGCAATTCTCACTGTCAATGTGCACCCCTTCCTAAATAGCAGCACAACTCACTATCGCTAACCTTCAATTTTTGCAAAACACTTAACCACTTCTCCATTTCTATTGAGAGTTTTGGCCGTGAGGAACTCCGAAGGACCTGGAAGAAAGTAGAAGATGCTGTGAAAAGTTAGACTGAAACTCCAATCTTCTGACAATAAGATAACTGTACTTCTCTAAATAAAGAGTGATAATAATCCCTGCATCTATCCTGAGTAGTCCTTAAGCTGTAAATCCCTGTGTTGGATCAAAGCAATGCAATAGGTATTGCATTCACACGAGTTTCAGCTATTGGCTTTGTAAATGGCAATGCCTTTTATTTATGTTTTGGGTTTTAAAACATAAATAAAAGGCATTGTCATTTACAATAGTAATGACTTAAACTCTTGCAAATGCGAGACTTTTTGAATTGCAATAAAGGGCCTTCTCGACCCATTGTTAGTCTGTAAATATTAGAGGAACAGACTGGCCTGCGATGTCTTCAAAGTGGTGATAAATAGTGCGGTGAAGAAGATGTGTAAGTGTTGTAAATTACACAGACACAAAGGGGCCCATTAGTATCACCGATGCATGGCGGTGGCGATCCACCTGTGATCCGACCCTGCCCGCCACCCATTTCCCCTCGCCATATTACTATGGTGGGGGGACCGGGGCGGACGGAAAGATCATCCCCTGCTTTTCCGCCTGGTCAACCAGACCGGGCGGAAAAGGGTTTAATATGGTGGCAGTGTCTGTTACACACCGCCACCCATATTAACATGGGTGCGGAAAGATGCCTAAAAGGCATGCGGAAATTGACTGCGGGGGCCTGTTGCGGACCCTCAGGTACTCTGGGAGATGCACATGGGGGCACCTATGGTACCCCCCAGCAGTTCCATGCACAACATGGCAGGCACCGCACGGGTGCCTTTCATTCATAATCAGTAAGGAATGGATCACTTGACCTGATTAACCAGGGTTTGCAATAATCTTCCGAGTCTTCAATAAAAATCCCTCATTCACGTACTCAAATCATGAGGCGGTATATCTTGATTCT
The DNA here is from genome assembly GCF_964261635.1 of Lissotriton helveticus. Classification (NCBI taxonomy): domain Eukaryota; kingdom Metazoa; phylum Chordata; class Amphibia; order Caudata; family Salamandridae; genus Lissotriton; species Lissotriton helveticus. Next base: position 296,826,566 of record NC_136070.1, read on the forward strand.
CCGTCTTATATTTAAAACGTGACAGCATCATCATTGGGTTTTCTTTTAGTTGTATGGTTCCTCCATCCGGAGGAGAACCACTGGTTATTGCAATAGTGATCAACGAGAGGGTAGTTGACGAACAGTGCTATAGTGAGTGAAAAGCAAGGTGGTGGTGTAAAAAAATCTTGTTCACCTAGATTAAAGATTTTTAATGGTCTAGGTGTCAGATTTGTCTAAAAACTGTTTTGTGCGTTGTGTGGACGTGTTATTAGTCCTACACACTATGTTGTCCAAAAAAGGTCGGCATGTTTTCAGCCCTTGGTGTGACCAGGACAGTCAGGGGGGCTTTCTTCAGGACCTAAATCAAAATTAAGTGACTTGCTACAGGTATTGGTGAGAAACAGGGTGAATTCTACCCGTTCTTGGAGGTCAATAAGTACCTCAAAAGTCTTTGTTGGCGGACTTCAACAGGTTGCCGGCGAGCATACTTTGCAGCTTCAGCAGGATGCAGCGTTACTTGTGCTGGCTCTTCCCTTGGCAACCCGCGCGGTGCCTGCCATGTTGTGCATGGAAGGGCACAACATGGCTTCCTGGCATAGTGGCGGGCAGTGCTGAGTGCCCCCCTCCCACCACAATGACAGGAATGCAGGATGTGCCCGCCCCTGTGGCGGGCGCATCTTAATTGCCCCACGGGTGGTCCCGTTTCCCGATAGGGTGGCGGGCGGACATCCTAATGGACCCCAAAGTGTGAAGTGAGAGTTACATATGATCCAAACTATAAACACTAACAAAGCGCTCACAACACCTTTCGTTTTGTCGTGGCTCAGGAGGAAGAGCTGGAGGTGGGGGGCTATATCCTACCCTCTCCGTGATTTGAGTGTGCAGTGTGGCATTGTGTAATGTGATTGCTATCTTTCACCTAATAAAAACACTCTAGCTGTAGTCTGGCTCTGGCTTCACCTCCTGGTGCAGGGCGGACAGTGCTTTTTAGCATGCATGGAGGGAGGTTGGGATGGTGTAGGCTGCAGCTCTGGCCTCGTACAGTGCTATAACTAGTGAGCGAGAGGCACTGAGGCGATGGGATTGGTATTGGTGGTGGTGGTAATGGTGGTGGTGGTGGTATTGGTGGTGGAGGTATTGGTGGTGCTGGTATTAGTGGCATTGGTGGTGGAATTGGTGATGGCGGCATTGGTGGTGGTGCTATTAGTATTGGTGGTGGTGATGGTGGTAGTGGTATTGGTGGAGGTGGTGGTACTGATGGTGGTTTTGGTATTGGTGGTGGTGATAGTATTGGTGGTGGTGGGGTATTGGTGGTGCCAGTAGTATTGGTGGTTGTGGTACCGGTGGTGGTATTGGTGGTGGTGTTAGTATTGGTGGTGGTATTGGTGCTGGTATTGGTACTGGTGGTGGTATTTCTGGTGGTATTGGTGGCCATTGCGGTATTGGTATTGGTGGCCGTTGTGTTATTGGTGGTGATGGTATTAGTGGTGGTGATGGTATTGGTAGTGGTGGCGGTATCGGTGGTAGTTTTGGTGGTACTGGTGGTGGTGTATTGGTGGTGGTGGTATTATTGGTGGTGGTAGTGGTGGTGGTGGTATTGGTGGTGCTGGTGTTGGTGGTATTGGTGGTGGTGGTATTGGTGGTGGTATTAGTGGTGGTATTGGTGGTGGTATTGGTGGTGATATCGGTGGTGATGTTATTGGTGGTATTGGTGGCATTGGTGGTGGTGCTATTGGCATGTGTGGTATTAGTGGGTGTGGTGGTGGTATTGGTGGTGGTGTAGGTATTGGCAGTGATATTGGTAATGGTAGTGGTGGTATTGGATTGGTGGTGGTGGTATTGGTCGTGGTGGTATTGGTGGTGGTGGTGGTGGTGGTATTGGTAGTGTTGGTGGTTTTGGTTGTAATGGTGGTGATGGTATTGGTTGGTGGTGGCCTTGGCAGTGGTGACATTGGTGATGCTGGCGGCATTGGTATTGTTAGTGGTGGTATTGGTGGTGGTAGTAGTATTAGTGGTGGTATTGGTGGTGGTGGTATTGGTGTTGGTATTAGAGTTGGTATTGGTGGTAGTGGTGGTATTGGTGGTGGTGGTGGTATTGGTGGTGGAGGTGGTATTGTTTGTGGTGGTATTGATATTGGTGGTGGTGGTGGTGGTGGTGGTGGTGGTATTGGTGGTGGTATTGGTGGTGGTGGAGGTAGTGGTATTGATGGTGGTGGAGGTATTGGTGGTATTGGTGGTAGTGGTATTGGTGATGGTTGTATTGGTGGTATTGGTGGTGGTATTGGTGGTGATATCGGTGGTGATGTTATTGGTGGTATTGGTGGCATTGGTGGTGGTGCTATTGGCGGTGGTGGTATTAGTGGGTGTGGTAGTGGTATTGGTGGTGGTGTAAGTATTGGCAGTGATATTGGTAATGGTGGTGGTAGTATTGGATTGGTGGTGGTGGTATTGGTGGTGGTGGTATTGGTGGTGGTGGTATTGGTACTGTTGGTGGTTTTGGTGGTAATTGTGGTGGTGGGATTGGTGGTGATGGTATTGGTGATTATGGTATTGATGGTGGCCTTGGTAGTGGTGAAATTGGTGATGCTGTCGACATTGGTATTATTAGTGGTGGTATTGGTGGTGGTAGTAGTATTAGTGGTGGTATTGTTGTTGGTATTAGAGTTGGTATTGGTGGTAGTGGTGGTATTGGTGGTGGTATTGGTGGTGGAGGTGGTATTGATGGTGGTGGTATTGGTGGTAATGGTGGTGGTATTGATGGTGGTATTCGTGGTGGTGGTATTGGTGGTGGCATTTGTGGTGTTGGTATTGGTGGTGGTATTGATATTGGTGGTGGTGGTGGTATTGGTGGTGGTGGTATTGGTGGTGGTGGAGGTAGTGGTATTGATGGTGGTGGAGGTATTAGTGGTATTGGTGGTGGTGGTATTGGTGGTAGTGGTGTTGGTGGTGGTTGTATTGGTGGTGGTGTTGGTGGTATTGGTGATGTTGGTGATGGTGGTGTTGTTGGTATTGGGGGTGATATTGACGGTGGTGGTGGTATTGGTGGTGGTGGTATTGATGGTGGTAGTGGTGTTGTTGTTAATAAAACAGGCTTTTGAAAACAACCCATCAGGTGGCTTTAGTACAGATGACACATAACACAGATGTGCTGTTGTCAGCTTCAGCCCATTAGCACAGGATTATTTGCTACCTGTAATTCACATGACTTAATTTGCTAATCATTTCTAAATCCATTTTACTTGGGGTTTCAAACAGGCACAAGTCAATGCCGGGTTAAAGTGATTGAAAGCGGGCACCCATGTTACGGGGGCAGCCGTGCTGTTTAAAAAAACACAAACGGTTTTAGCTGAAGCAGAGCATGTCCGGCATGCAGTAAAAGAAACTCAATAAAGTAAATAGTGGTTACAGACTAAATAACAGGTCCAGTGATGCAACTGAAGTAAAGGGGCCAGTCGCCATGGGAGAGTAGAAATGAAGACAAGGCCATACTAAGGAGGGACTAACAAACCTATTAATGAATACGAAGGCAGCATTTACGAAAGGCAATGACACCAGCCAATGAAAAATACGGGGGTAGAGTGGGCGCGGCTTCTCTCCCATACTCTACTACAGCAGTCTCGCAGAGCGAGTAGAGCATGGTCGCTGCCGCTAGGCTCAACCTAACTAGTACAAACACTTGCTCTGAGATGGACACAGTGGCTTCAACTAAAATACTGGCTGGCATGATGCAACTGGAAAAATTCATGACTTTTGCTGTTGATAGGCAACAATTCATAGGAATTCCTAATGCTGATATGAACCAACAAAAATGTGCACCAGAGTTATTTGCAAAAATGGATTGAAAAATATTCTTGGGAGACTGAGTCAAGGAGTGAAGGATATAGGTGTCATGTCCAATGTTTAACCTCATGCAGGGCAGGCCATCAATATGGCCAGAACTTCACACCCATGAATAATCATGTAGAAGAGAGTATGCTATAGTCTGCCGAGGTAAGCATCCTACCACAATGCACCCCCAGGAGCCAAGCACATTCCATGAATGTCTGTGTCAAAAGAGTTTTTCAGACAGCAGTCTGTGTGTGTGGAATGCACTTACTGAATATATGCCAATTAACCTGGAGCTGCCTAATGCTCTCTTCTTGTGCAGGGTGACTTAGTTCTGATGAAAGAGAATAATGGCCACAAAACTGAAACTTCTTTTTTTTTTCTTTTTGCAAATGCATTTGTTACTAATGTGGTCAAAAGACAAGACAAGATTATGCCATAACCCTACAAAAAGGAATTGTAAGAGAGGAAGGTGTGCTCTGGTTAGTTATACTCTAAACTCCCAACGTGTCATCAGCAATGCCACATCTACATATTAGTACCATATCAGACAGAATGCAATAGTGGGGTTTAGGCATGATTTATCTACTAAGGTTCTTTTTATTAGGATCATGGCAGGGATTTAGCGACATCAAATTGTTGTCCACCATGCCTCATAGCATCGTACCAGCCAAATGAATGTTGGTGCTGCAGGAATTACTCTATTCCATGTCATATTCCTCCACACCTTATTGGTCATGTGTGCACACTTTTGCCAACCCTACGCCATGGAGGCTCAGAACTGTCCCTCATTCTCCCAGTGCAGTTCTCTACATACCATGAGCCAGCAATCAACTTAAACATCAATGCCTGGGTCAAGTGTTTGAAACACCACCAGACTGAGAGAACGGGGAGAAGACAACGTGCCACAATGCCTGACCTTTCACATGGGAATCCTAAATGAGGGAATTTGGAGGGAACTGTCTATCTCAGCAGGTGAGCTGAAAAATTTGCATGATGTAAACACTGTCAATAGGACGTATGGGAATGACACACCTTTCTAGGCTGTAGAATCTCATGTGTGGGCTGTAGTGGAGAAATTCCCAAACACCAGTGATATTAGTGTACTCCTTCCATGGGTAACCTTGGTGACACTCTGGCTTCCCTGTGCATGGAACAATTCATGGAACTGCATTACAGAGACTGCATGGTAGTTTTTGCTCTGCCTGAATCCTAGCTACAAAATGCATTCAGTCAAGAGCCCTGCCTGAATACAAAAGATTGATAAAAATGGTTCTGCTTCTTAGCACTTGTGTGTGAAGATTGTCTCAGACTTAAGTTCTATGTTGCTCAGGGCTCCGATTTCTGCATGGACCAGCTGACATCTTGTGACCACCTGTGCCCTACCTAAGCAAGAGTCACTCCCAGAAAGGAAAGGCCCTTGAAAACTGGTACATCATATCCCATTAATACCTGGAAAAGATTACCTGGGGGTGAAGAAAGCATCTGGTGTTGCATAGACCCACAAACGTTTATCTCATACTAAATGAGCAGAGACCCTTCTGTGCCTCTGGTGCGAGCACAAATAGATGAGACTTACTTCTGAGAAACTGAGATCTGGCTCTACACAGGGCCAGTTCCCACATATTTCATGTGTAACCGAAAGGAAATGCTGGAAGCCAGAGACCCTAGTTGGCATTTGAGGATAATAGCGCAGTTCCTGTCCACCCGCCAAAAAGTTATTATCTTGGGTCAGTGTCTTTAGCTAGACACCAGATGACAATTTTAACACTAGCATTGGCCTGTTTAACCCAGTAAAGCGGGTGCAAATAAACTCTGTGGCACCTGTACTACTGGAGTTTCTGGTTAGCACTTATAACTGTCCCAGTCCCGGGCCCCTTTTGCCCAGGCCCGGTCCCATTTTTTCTTTTTTTTTTTTAATGTAGGAAGTTTTGAATAGCGCTAGCCAGACCGCAAGGTATCGGAGCGCTTCACATAATTACAAGGCGATGCAAAAGAAAGCAAACAGAGCATAGCAAAGTACAATACAATGCAAAGAGACATTCAAGGTGCGAGTCACAGTAGGAGGAAGAGGGAGAAATCCATTACATGGTTTTTGGCCATCCCAGTCCGGGCGGGGAGCAGAATCTCTTAGGACTCTCCAGGGTGATCGTATCTGATAGTTAAGGAGCGATCAAGGAACAGGATTTTGAGCTGACTTTTGAATTTAGGGAAAGAAGGAATAGTTATGATGTTGGGGGGGATAGAGTTCCAAATTTTGGGTGCATTCCCGGCAAAGGACCGGTCCTTGGTTTTTTGTTTTCGAGTTTTTAGTGGGATCAGGAGTAGGGTGTTAGAGCTTCTGAGGTTCCTGTTCTGACCCGCTTTTTTAAGTTTGGCCACCAGATATTCAGGTTTGCCAGTGTGAAGGGCTTTGTGGGTGAGGCAGGCTGTTCTAAAGTTCGCCCGCAATTCTATTGGTAACCATTTGAGTTCTTTTGGTGCCGGAGAGGTGGTCAAATTTCTTTATTCCAGTGACCATTCTGGCAGCCGCGTTGAGGGTTGTTTTCAGATGAGCAAGATGTATTTTGGGTATCCCGGAGAGGATTGCATTCCCATTTGCTTAGTAGCTTCAGATTAAGGAAGGCGCTCTTAGCCGAGATCTTGATGTGTTTGATCAGATCTAGTTTGGAGTCAAGTGTGATGCCTAGTGATTTGACGAAGTCCGCTAGGGAGAGATTCTTATTGAGGGCGTCTATATCTTTTAGCCATTCGATCATTTGTGGGTTCTCTTCTTTGTTCGAGATGAGGAGTAATTCAGTTTTGTCAGGGTTCAGCTTTAGATGGTTGCTTGACAGCCAGCATTGGACTTCGTAGCGGAGGAGATTATCAGATAGATTTGGGTATCGTCTGCTTAGAGGTGGAAGGGGTAGTTAGCTTTCCTGAGTAGGGTGGAGAGGGGTTCCATGTGGATGTTGACGAGTTGAGGGGAGAGCACTGAACCTTGTGGAACTCCTCTATTGACTGGATGAAGGTCGGATTCCAAGCTTCTCATTTTGATTCTTTGTGAGCGATTATGCAGGAAAGAGGAGAACCAATTGAGGACCACATCGTCTAGTCAGCCCTTTCTTCGAGGGCTTTGAGGAGAAGAAAAGGGTCAACTGTGTCGAATGCTGCAGATAGGTCGAGGAGAATGAGGAGGCAGCATTGGTCTTGGTCCAGTGATTTGTGTATGTCATCAATTATGTTAAGGATTGCAGTTTCCGTGCTACACCCTTTCCTGAATCCTGACTGATGTGAGTCAAGGAGGTTGGTATTGCTTGTTCAAGTGCTGTGTTAGTTGTTGGAGAACACACCTTTCTAGTATTTTGGAAAGGAGAGGAAGATTGGAGACGGGTCTGAAGTTATTTAAGTCATTTGTATCAAGGCCTGGTTTTTTTAGCAATGGGGTGACTTGTCCCACTTTCAGGCAATCTGGGACGGTTCCGGTTTTTAAGGAGCTGTTAATGATCCTGCACCAAAGTGGGGCTAGGGAGAGTTTCAGTTTTTTGGTTAGAAGAGCAGGAAGAGGGGCAAGGGTATGAGATGAAGGTTTTGAGGTGGAGATAAGTTTGACTATTTCCTCTTCTAGAATGAGCTGGAAGAGTGACCATGGTTTAGTATTTGGGGGTGGAGCGCTACCAAGCACCCCCCCATGCTGGTATGGGATCGGGGAGAGCAGTTGATGACCAGAGAGCGCTCGATCTAGGAGACCTTGTCATTGAAGAAGTTGCCAAAGTTGTCGCAATGTTCTTTGGAGGCCTGTCCAAGGGAGGAATCCGGTTTGGAAGTTTGTTGTTTAATAATACTGAAGAGCTCCTATGGGCCTTTTTTTTGCGTTGTCGAGAGCAGATCGGAAATACATGGATTTCTTGTTCTTAATATGGTTGTTGTACTTCTTCCGGATGGATCTAAGTTTGTCTCGGTGGGAGATAGTAGGCACACTTCTCCATTGTCTTTCTGCAGCTCTTAATTGTCTCCTTTCTTCATTAGTGTCAGAGCAGAACCAAGATCTGGACGGAATGGTTCGGTTCTTTCTTTGTTTCAATGGTGCTAGTTGGTCGAGGAGGTTTAGCATATTAATGTTATCGAGTGAGGTAAGATCGGTTGTGGATAGATTTTTGTTGTTAAGAAGGAGCAACTTTAGCCTATCTTCCATGACTTCTAGGGGAATCTGGGAGAAATTTCTTGACCATTTGGGGGGATCCTGCACAGGAGGCAGGGATAGAACTCTTTGGTTAATGTGGAATAAGATCATGTGATAATCCGACCAGTCCATTGGGAGGATGTTGTCGATTGTAATTGTGTCTTGTTGAGCAATGATGGCATCCAAAGTTGCTCCTTTGTTATGAGTTTCTTCGGACCAATGTTGGGAAAGGTTATTGTCACAAAGGAGAGTATTAAGCGATTGGATTAGGGCGTTATTGGATTCATTCAAACGTAGGTTGAGATCACCCAAAATTATGTGGTTAATGTCTTTGAGTGCGCAATGGGCAATCAGGTCAGAAAGATGTTCCCCAAAAGTAGGGGTGTTGCCGGGTGGGTGGTAGAGAAGGTGACCTACTAAAGGGCTGTTGTCCTTAAGCTTAATAGAGACCGATAAACATTCAAAGGAGCTATATTCGCAAGGGTCCATTTCAGTGATGTCAATATCCTCTTTATGGATGATGGCTATCCCTCCACCGCGTTGGTCTATTCTGTCTTTATTGATGAGTTTGAAACCCGGGGGCACTAACATGTCAAAGCAAGGTGGGGAGCATTCATTTAGCCAAGTCTCCGTGATGAACGCAATGTCTAAGTCCTGAGAGAGGATGGCTTCGGCAAGTTCCGTTGCATGCTTGGGGGCAGATCTACAGTTAATGAGCATGCAGTTGGTAGGAATATTGTTTTTGGTTGACTGCTTTTCTAAAGGGGCCCTCGGTATGAAGGTGAGGGCGGGTGGAGGTCTGGTAAGCGTCACAGGTGTGAAATCTCTTCCGATGCCCATGATCACTTGAATCTTGGCGTTGGTGGCAATTGGTGGATGGGAAACATAGGTGGAGGCTAGTTCCATAGCTTCTTCATCTGCCATTGCTGCTGCAGATCGGAGCGGCCTATTTGATTGGGTCTCCACATCTTTACTAGTGTATGTCTGAGCTTCAGATGCGGGGGCTAAAGTTCTTGAGGGAGAATGAAGTGGAATCCCCGCGTCAGTTCTAGGGGGCCTTGGTGGTCGTTTCTCGGGCGTAGGTAAGTTTCCAGAACAGAAATTGAGAACAAAAGAGTCAGTCGAATCGGAGGCCCTGTGTTGGACATGTCGGGGCTTACGAGTCTTATCAAGATTGGAAAGGATGTCATCCAGGCCACTGCATATCATTTCAAGTTGACTCTCTAGTAGGGACAACCGGTGCGCCATATTTTTCAGGGCTGGTGATGAGCAGTTATGGGTAGGGGCATCTCGAGGAAAGGGGGCCAGATCCCCATTAGGGGTTTAATGCTGGGAAGGTCAACCGGGCTGTTAGTATTAGAAGCCCTTGGTCGGGGGTTAGGTCGTGAGCTATTCCTTCGTGGGTCGGTTAGAGTGATGCGGGGGTCCGTAGACCGGGCTCTACGGAGGGTGTTATGTTGTTGGCGTGGGTAAGATTGCTGGGGCGGTGGAGCTTGGTCTTCTCTGGTAGGTGGATGGGGGTCAGTGGGCTGATCTCGTGGGATGCTGGAGTGATGACGAGGAGGATAAGATAACGGGGGAAGCGGGCGTTGGTCATCTTTAGAGACCTGAAGGAGATGGTTCATGGGGACAGCGTGCTGAGGGGAGTTTCTGAGGGGGGGACTGGGGTGTCTTGTCTGGAGGGGGGAGGAAGATATTTCTAACTCCTGCAGAGGGAGGTAGCTCGGGGCATTAGGATGGGGTGGAGAAGGGCGCTGTGACTGCAGGTGTGCTGAGCAAAGGGTGGGGAAGAGGGAGTCGAAGGCCTCTAGGTTCTCAATATTGGCCTGTACCAAAACTGTGCCATTTGAGTAAATGGTCACTGAAGTATTCCCTTTTCTATTTGCTTGGTTAGGTAGGGAGGTTGTCAATTTGCAGCTGTGTGAGGTGGTCGTCGTTTTGGATATGTGAATTTGTATTCTCAATATGCAGTTCCAGCTTTCCGGACTATCTGTGTGGAAGATGAGGTCCATCTTAAACTGTCCTTTGGAGGAGCAGTGGTATGTGTCGGCAAATAGAGTTTCTGGGTGTTGTCTGATTAAATTGTGTTTGTGGTTTCTTCTCGCTTTTGGAGAGAGGTTAGGGGGGAAGCTAATCACGAAGGCGTTCACGCCGTGAGGTTTCATGTGGGACAAGGTAGGAGGTACGACGGAGGGTGACGTGCCTGGTGGCATTGTTGCGGGCTGTGAGGGGGGATGAGCTGAACAAGGGGACTAGAGGGTTAGCCTTGAAATGGGGGCCGTGATTGAGGAGGCAACGAGTAGACTAAGTGTAAGGTTGCAGGTGTCGAGAAGGAGGTAGTGGGGGGACAGGGCATAGGCTAACGTATGGGAGTGGATAGTGCAGGAGGGTGAGGGCGACGTGCGGATGGTTGATACCTTAGAACTGTCCTTAAGATGCTAACCTCATTGTAGTAGGCAGAGGGTAGACCTTATAGATTACCATCCTACTTGAGCTTTCTCATGGGTAGGTTACCTGAGGGGCGGGGGGAGCTATCCACTATGATATGGGGGCAGGTGGGGAAGGGCCACGCCCCAGCTTGCGCAGGAGCAGACTCTTGCTGTTTCGGCATCCTAGGAGGCAGCCATCTTAAGGCCAGGCGGTATCCAGTGGTCCAAGCCTAGCTCCATACTGTTGTTGAATTAATAGGCCAGGGGAGTCCACCGTGAACGGAAGGTGGGGGGGCCTTTCCTCAGCCTGCAACGCGATCTGGCAATGCTGGGGGCAACCACTCGATCTTCCCTATGTCACTTTCTGACCAGAGTGGCGGACATCTTAGGGTCAGGCACCGTTAATCAGCCGATTTCAACTCACTGGAATGATGAATTAGGCCTGAGGAGCCCATCATGTCGAAAGGATGGGGGGGCCTTGCCAAAGCTCGCTGTATGAATCGGTAAGGTGGAGGCAGCCTCTATGAATTTCCCTTCAGATGATGTATGTCCTGGGCGGCGGCCATCTTAGGGCCAGGCATCACCAGATCAAAGTAATCACCAGTTGTAGCGGTGAGGTGAAAGGATCCGTCCCACGTGAAGCGCGGGTGCGGAAATGATGAATTAGGACTGAGGGGGGGGCTCCTTACCCCTGCTTGTTGTGACCTCCGTTTTGGAAGGACAGATAATGTATGTCCTGGGTTGATGGACAGAATGTAGAACAATGTCATACATTCACCCCAGTACAAGGATCTGGGCCTAAACCCATCGTTTTTTTGCACTCCACACCACCCTGGGTTAGACACTGGCTATATGCAAATCAGCTCTGACCCTGTGCCTCATGGGAACAGTCCAGTCCGAACTACAAAACCATGTCTTTCCCAGACCGGTATCAAGCATCCAAGTACCGGTTTCTGGCTATCAGTCTTCATCAGCCTGGATAGCTTGACTCCAGTGGTGTGGAGAGCCTGGGACTCTCGTCTGAGCATACCCAGCCCACTCGGGGTGAAAATTGCAAAAAACACAGTTGATGGACAGAATGTAGAACAATGTCATACATTCACCCTAGTACAAGGATCTGGGCCTACATCCATCGTTTTTTTGCACTCTACACCACCCTGGGTTAGACACTGGCTATATGCAAATCAGCTCTGACCCTGTGCCTCATGGGAACAGTCCAGTCCGAACTACCAAGCCATGTCTTTCCCAGACCGGAATCAAGCATCCAAGGACCGGTTTCTGGCTATCAGCCTTCATCAGCCTGGATAGCTTGACTCCAGTGGTGTGGAGAGCCTGGGACTCACGTCTGATCATACCCAGCCCACTCGGGGTGAAAATTGCAAAAAACACAGGTGATGGACAGAATGTAGAGCCATGTCATACATTCACCCCAGTACAAGGATCTGGGCCTAAATCCATCGTTTTTTGGCACTCCACACCACCCTGGGTAAGACACTGGCTATATGCAAATCAGCTCTGACCCTGTGCCTCATGGGAACAGTCCAGTCCGAACTACCAAGCCATGTCTTTCCCAGACCGGAATCAAGCATCCAAGGACCGGTTTCTGGCTATCAGCCTGGATAGCTTGACTCCAGTGGTGTGCAGAGCCTGGGGCTCACGTCTGAGCATACCCAGCCCACTCGGGGTGAAAATTGCAAAAAACACAGTTAATGGACAGAATGTAGAACAATGTCATACATTCACCCCAGTACAAGGATCTGGGCCTAAATCCATCGTTTTTTTGCACTCCACACCACCCTGGGTTAGACACTGGCTATATGCAAATCAGCTCTGACCCTGTGCCTCATGGGAACAGTCCAGTCCGAACTACCAAGCCATGTCTTTCCCAGACCGGAATCAAGCATCCAAGGACCGGTTTCTGGCTATCAGCCTTCATCAGCCTGGAAAGCTTGACTCCAGTGGTGTGGAGAGCCTGGGACTCACGTCTGAGCATACCCAGCCCACTCGGGGTGAAAATTGCAAAAAACACAGTTGATGGACAGAATGTAGAACAATGTCATACATTCACCCCAGTACAAGGATCTGGGCCTAAATCCATCGTTTTTTTGCACTCCACACCACCCTGGGTTAGACACTGGCTATATGCAAATCAGCTCTGACCCTGTGCCTCATGGGAACAGTCCAGTCCGAACTACCAAGCCATGTCTTTCCCAGACCGGAATCAAGCATCCAAGGACCGGTTTCTGGCTATCAGCCTTCATCAGCCTGGATAGCTTGACTCCAGTGGTGTGGAGAGCCTGGGACTCACGTCTGAGCATACCCAGCCCACTCGGGGTGAAAATTGCAAAAAACCCAGTTGATGGACAGAATGTAGAACAATGTCATACATTCACCCCAGTACAAGGATCTGGGCCTTAATCAATCGTTTTTTTGCACTTCACACCACCCTGGGTTAGACACTGGCTATATGCAAATCAGCTCTGACCCTGTGCCTCATGGGAACAGTCCAGTCCGAACTACCAAGCCATGTCTTTCCCAGACCGGAATCAAGCATCCAAGGACCGGTTTCTGGCTATCAGCCTTCATCAGCCTGGATAGCTTGACTCCAGTGGTGTGGAGAGCCTGGTACTCACGTCTGAGCATACCCAGCCCACTCGGGGTGAAAATTGCAAAAAACACAGTTGATGGACAGAATGAAGAACAATGTCACACATTCACCCCAGTACAAGGATCTGGGCCTAAATCCATCGTTTTTTTGCACTCCACACCACCCTGGGTTAGACATTGGCTATATGCAAATCAGCTCTGACCCTGTGCCTCATGGGAACAGTCCAGTCCGAACTATCAAGCCATGTCTTTCCCAGACCGGAATCAAGCATCCAAGGACCGGTTTCTGGCTATCAGCCTTCATCAGCCTGGATAGCTTGACTCCAGTGGTGTGGAGAACCTGGGACTCACGTCTGAGCATACCCAGCCCACTCTGAGTGAAAATTGCAAAAAACACAGTTGATGGACAGAACGTAGAACAATGTCATACATTCACCCCAGTACAAGGATCTGGGCCTAAATCCATCGTTTTTTTGCACTCCACACCACCCTGGGTTAGACACTGGCTATATGCAAATCAGCTCTGACCCTGTGCCTAATGGGAACAGTCCAGTCCGAACTACCAAGCCAGCAGGGCCAGTTGGGCCAGCAGAAACTGTGGAGGTCCTAGTGGACATTTATGATGATTTCCAATGTGATTTTAATTAATTTTGAATGATTATTTTGGGTCTTTCAAATGACTTTTCACAGACAATTGGCATAGTAACACAATACATGCTCTGTTTTAGCTTCTATGTCCTAGCTTTCAGGTTGCATATTGCGGCAAACCCATGATCATACATAATGAAATGTATTAGCAGAGCAGCATTGCTAGTTCTAACACAACCACTGTTAGGGACATGGCTGTTAAGTTATGTTATGTTATATGTATTTTTATAATGCACAACACACCCAGGAAGATCTCCTGAAGCTGAATCATAAGCTTTATGTACCAAGCCACGATCAGAGTTAGATGAAGAGCCAGGTTGTCAGTTTCTTTCAGAATTTAAGAACTGAGGAAGTGGCTTTAATGTGCAGGTGATAGTCACACCGGGATCTAGGAGCAAGATAGGCTAAAACACACCACCAAATCTAGTTCTGTGTATGTGGGGAGGTGTGTGTGAGCAGAAGTCCAGCTGAGCAGAGATGTATGGTAAGTTTGTCGAAGCTTATGCAATTGTTGAGCAATATGGGGCCAAAATTGTGTAGCTCTTTGTAAGTGTGTGTGAGGTGTTTGAAGAGTGCTCATTTGTGGATTCGGAGCCAGTGGAGCCCATTGAGGTGCAGTAATATGTGTGTATGGGATGGGAGGTTGAGGGTGAGCCTGGCCACTGAGATTTGTGTGGTCTGGAGTCTTTTGGCCAGTGGAGCATTGATTCCAGCATGGAGTTTGTTGCCATAGTCCAGCATGCTGGTGATGAGGGCATAGGTGACATTTCTACAAGTGTTAGCGTAGAGCCAATTAAAGTTCATCTTAAGTATCTTGAGTGTGTGAAAGCAGGAGACAGACTGTATTCACTTGGCCGGTCATGGTGAATCGGTTGCTAATTACTATTGTGAGGTGCTTTGTGTGGGTTGCCAGGAGGGGTATGGGTCTGAATTTGTCTAACCATGAGAGATGCTTTTGTTAAAGATTCCTACTTCTGTCATACCTGCGTTGAGCTTGAGGCAGTTGTTTTTCATCCATCTGGATACTTTGGTCATGCAGGCAGAGAAATTTGTTCACGTTTTTGGTGTCTTGGAGAGGGAAAATATGAGCTTGGTGTTGTCAGCATAGGATATAATGCATAGAATATGATGTTTCTTGGTACATCATTGGCTCTGCCACCCAAAAATAGATTAGTGCTAGAGTTAAATGCTGTAGTGAAAAACAGAAATATCAGAAATTGAACGTTCTCATTTTTTTTACAGACTCAAAGCTGTAGAGCTTTAATGACCAGGAAAAATGCAGCGACTATCTGTTTGAATACAATACTTCGAAAATTGTTAATTTTCAGCAAGGATACAATAATCAGATAATAATACAGGTAGCAGCCCGAGCAAACACAGTAAGAATTGTTGTGAAGAAGGGTCCATACAAATCTTGTGTACTTTCTTAGTCGGAAAACTGGGAGCCTTATTGGCCAGTTCCCATTTTGTTACAGATACAAAGTCTCTAGTTATTAATGGGTTGGAATTTGGAGTAGTTTTTTATTTATCACGTTCAGATGAGTTAAATACCTCATCCTTTATTGCATTTCAGTAGGATAAACCTGATGAAATTTAACATGGTTAAACAGTGCAGTATTTACTGTAATATGTGGATTCCGGTGCTTTAAACATCAAAACCTGCATGCTGTTCCCTAAAAATTCAGAATAGGTGCTAGTTATCACAATCAAAAGGTTTCGATCCTCACAGTTTTGGATTTGATCAGGTACATTAAATAATACCTACACACCCAACACACTCAGAATCAGGGTCTACATCTTCACCAAGCAGTGTGAGAACTGTCATGGTACCTCTGGGCCTGGGTCTGTGGAGTATTCATGAAGAGTGATATTCTCCAACTAATCTTATGTTGTATGCTTAAAGGAACTCTTCTTAAGGTTCACTGACACAGCATTGATGTAAAACATATATATGTAAAAAGAAAATTGAGTAAAAAATATAGACAACAAAAATATTGACTTCTACACTTAAACAGGTAAGTACAAAATATTGACAAAAAATATTGATGTAAAAATATAGATGAATAAAATTTTGACTTTTATATAAATATAAAATGAAATATAATTTATTTTAAATATTAAATATAATTTTACCAAAATAAAATACATGTAATATACATTATAATTAAATTAAACAAACGTAAAAAAATAAACACACACATATGTATTATACATATATATTTACTTTAAAACAATTGATAAACTATTATTTTTTATTTATGTTAACAGTTTAAAATAACAATATATATTGAGGATTTAAAATATAAAAAAACTAAAATCTATAAAAAACTTAAAACCTTAAACTATTAAAAAATATTTCAACTTAAATTTTACCACACAATCAGTGCAACAGTGGGGAAAGTGTTGGATAGCAAAGGGGTAAAACCAAATATTCCCACTCCAATGAGTGCAAAAGTAGGGTAAGTGTTGTATAGCAGAGGAATTACATTTTCTATTCCAACTTTAGTGAGTGCAACAGTAGAGAAAGTGTTGGATAGCGGAGTGGAAACAATTACTATTCCCACTCCAAAGTGTGCAACTGTAGGGAACGTGTTGGATAGCAGAGGGGTCAAAATAACTGTGCCTACTCCAGTGAGTGCAACAGTAGGACAAGTGTTGCAATGCGGAGGTGTACAAATTACAATTCCCACTCCAGGGAGCGCAAAAGTAGGGAAAGTTCTGGGTAGCGGAGGGTAAGAATTACTATTCCCACTCCAGTGAGTGCAACAGTAGGGAAAGTGCTGGATAGCGGAGGGGCAAAAATTACTATTCCCACTCCAGAGAGTGCAACAGTAGGGAAAGAGTTGGACAGCGGAGGGGTACAAATAACTTTTCCCACACCAGTGAGTGCCAACAAAAGTACGGCAAATGTTGGCTAGCGGAGGAATTAAAATTACTATACCCACTCCAGTGAGTGCAACAGTAGGAGAAGTGTTGGATAGCAGAAGGGTAAAAATTACTATTCCCACTCTAGTGAGTTGAACAATAGTGAAATGTGTGGCATCCTGCCTGCCTCATAATGTTGTTTTATACCTTGCTTTTGTTCTACCAGTTTCTTGGTTACCTGGAACACCACTCCATGGTGTTCTGCATTCTGCAATCCTAGGTGCTAGACTGTAAATGTTCAAATCACTCGAGCGGTTACCTGTACTGGCTGTGGCCTGGATGGGTCCCTGCTTTCTCTACAAATAAACTTGGACTTGCTACTTCAAGCATCCAGTGTTATCCTTTCAGCTGCACCTAGGATCTTACACTGGCGTAGTCGGCAGCTGGAAAGGGAGAGGAATCCAAATCGCCTGAACATCTTCTTTTCTTGATTGAGGATAAAAAAAAAAACAACAGAGGAAAGCAAGGGAGGCTGCAAATTCCTGTTCTTGTTGGCCCTGTTCTCAAGGTACTGTGCTTTTCCTTTCAATTTTTGGAGGGAGGCTGGGAGCTATTGCCGCGTTCCATCTTTCCCTTGGATGATATTCAAGATGATATTAGACGAGGGCTCGCCCCTACTGTTGTTCTAGACTGTCCCATAGCTTGTTATAAAGGGTTCTCGCCCTAAGAACTTAAAACTGAGTTTGACTTGAGGGGGTCACGTCTCTCCCGTGTTGTCTTGGGCTGGGTGCTTTTGCTGCGGGTTCTGATCGACGCGGGCTTGCCCATTTACCTGTCTCCAATCTTTCAAACCTCATGCTTTGGCTGCCTGGTATCTCCATACTCGAAACCCTCCACGGCACCAGTCTTTTGATCACCCTAAATTTGGGTGCCCTGGTTATAGCCTGTGTTTGTGTCTGCTGTACTCTAGATCGTGTGGTACCTGCCCCGTCTTGTGTGGCGTGATTGAACAGACTCGACACACCTGCGAGGTTTGACTTTTTTGTGTCTATTTGGCTCTTGTGTCTATTTTCTGCTATGTCTTGACAACACTTTGAGAGGATTGTTATCCTTCAAATTTAATCAATGGTCCCTTCTCTCGGCATTTGAACTTTCAACGCTCACCTTCCATAGTTCCAACATTCTACTCCTGCCCCCGGGATCCTTCTTCTTGAGTCTCCTCGTCTGCGCAGCTGGAATGCTCAACGTCACGTCTGCAAAGCACGGCGTTACTTGTGGCGGGACGCTACTCACATTGCGTGCCTCCATTTTTACTTTTCAAGTGTTTCATTAGAGAGTGCTTTATTTTGCGTGCCACTTCTGTGACATGCACATATGGATTACACTTTCCTTTGCAACTGAGCAACACGACGCAAGTGAGAACATACAGTTTCTTGATGCGTGCAGCTTATATAATATGTGTGCTCATTACTACCTGCCATAACTGTGACGCGCTCAAAGGTTATTTATGTGTGCTGCTTATTACCACTACAACTTTCATTAGTGTGCCGCATCTGTGACACGCACACACTTCTTTGTTTCCAATTATTTTGTGTGCTGCTTCAATAATATGCATGCTTAATACCATTACATATTTCAACAGCTGTAACTGGATAGCAGAGGGGTAAGAATTACTATTCCAACTCCGGTGTGTGCAACAATAGGGAAAGTGTTGGATTGCAGAGGGGTAAAAATTACTCTTCCCACTCCAAAGAGTGCAACAGTAGGGAAAGTGTTTGACAGCAAAGGGGTAAAAATTACTATACCCACTCCAGTGAGTGCAACAGTAGGATAAGAGTTGGATAGCGGAGGGGTAAAAATTACTATACCCACTACAGTGAGTGCAACAGTAGGATAAGTGTTGGATAGCGGAGGGGTAAAAATTACTATTCCGACTCCAGTGATTGCAACAATAGGGAAAGTGCTGGATACCGGGGGTGGGGGTAAAATGACTAATCCCACTCCAGTGAGCGAAACAGTAGGGAAAGTGTTGGATAGCGGAGGGGCAAAAATAACCATTCCCACTCCAGTGAGTGCAAAAGTAGGGTGTTGAATCGCGGAGTAATTAAATGTACTATTCCAACTCTAGTGAGTGCAACAGTTGGGAACGTTTTGGATAGTGGAGGGGATAACAATTACGATTCCCACTCCAAAGAGTGCAGCAGTAGGGAAAGTGTTGGATAGCGGAGGGGTAAAAATTACTATACCCACTCCAGTGAGTTAAACAGTAGGATAAGTGTTGGATATTGGAGGGGTAAAAATGACTATTCCCACTCCAAAGAGTGCAACAGTAGGGAAAGTGTTGGATAGCAAAGGGGTAAAATGTACTAGTCCCACTCAAGTGAGAGCAACAGTAGGCAAAGTGTTGGATAGCGGAGGGGCAAAAATTACCATTTCCACTCCAAAGAGTGCAACAGTAGAGAAAGTGGTGGATAGCAGAGGGGTAAAAATTACTATTAACACTCCACTGAATGAAACAGTAGGATAAGTGTTCAATAGCAGAGGGGTAAAAAATGTTATTCCCAGTCTGGTGAGAGCAACAGTAGAGAATGTGTTGGACACCGGAGGGGTAAAAATTACTATTCCAACTCCAGTGAGTGCAAGAGTAGGGAATGTGTTGGATAGCTGAGGAGTAAAAATTACTATTTCCACTCCGGTGAGTGCAAAAGTAGGGAAAGTGCTGGATAGCGGGGAGGTACAAATTACTATTCCCACTCCGGTGAGTGCAACATTAGGGAAAGTGTTGGATAGCGGAGAGACAAAAATTACTATCCAGACTCAAACAGTTAAAACAAAAATGTGAATATTAACCCCTTCGCTGCTAGGCCTTTTCCCCTCCTGTGCTAAGCCTTTTTTTGGCTATTTGGGGTAGTGCGCGCTTAGGCCCCTGTAACTTTTTAACCACATAATGTCTCGATGCCAATTTTACGTCCTTTTCTTCCAACATCATGGGAATTGTAAAGGTACCCAGGGTTTGTGGATTCCCTTGGAGGGGTCCCAGAAATTAAGCAAAATACTGTAAAATGTTGTTTTTTTAAAGAAAAATGGGAATAACGGGCTGCAAATGAAAGCCTCTGGGTTTTCCCTGCTAATGCTATCAAAAAAGGGTTTGTGGGGCTGAAATCACCATTTTGCCAGCTTTTAGGGAATGGCAGTCTTTTGTTAGAGAACCAACATTTTTCACACAGTTTTGGCATTTTTCTGGGACATACTCTATTTTTGCTATTTTTAGTGCTTTCAACCTCCTTACAGTTAATGGTAAAAATGAGTATGAAAGCAATAATGGATCCTGGAAAGCTATACATTTTAGAAAAGTAGATACAATTCTGAATTCAAAAAGGGGTCATTTGTCTAAATCCATGAAGGTTTCTTTATAGAAACTAACAGTTAAATATTGGAAAAATTGAAAATTAGTTGAAAAAAACAGCCTTTTGTCCCAACGTTTTCACCTGTAATTTCTTGTCATTATGACATCTCTTTAAATGCAAAATACTGTTACATCCGGTGGACCTTCCTGGTTGTGGGGATATATCGTCGGGTTCACCAAGAACCCGACGAACCCAGAGCCAAAAACTGAGCAGCAACTTGCAATGGTATTTTATTATGTACCTGGTATAGAGCAATTATTCTGGGAAAATGTATACATGAAAAAATCGATATGAAAAACACCTATGTATTTCTGAATTGGGAACAAATTATAGAGTTTAGAAACAGTATATATTTGCACATTTTCATAACTGGGAATACTAGCATGAGAATTATAGGTCATTTTTCAAAATGACTTCTTTTTTACACAATGTCTTTTATTTGGAAGGGATTAATGCATGAAAACCCAATAGGTAATAACAGTTGATTTACAACTCTGAATTACCCTAAGTCTTCCTTGTGCCCACGACAAGAAATGGCGCAAAACGCAACGTGGTCACACCTCAATCTTGCAGTGAAAAATGACAGTTTTTTGGCAGATTGCCTAGCTGTCGTTTTTGTACCCTAGCTCTACCGGCACCTAGGGAAACCTAGCAAACCTATACATTTTTGAAAAGTAGACACCCTGGCAAATCTAGGATGGGGTGACTTGACTGCCTCCCACCAGGTTCTGTTACCCAGAATCCCTTGCAAACCTTAAAAATTGTCCAAAAAAACACATTTTTCCTATATTCATGTGGTGGAAATTTCTGGAATCTGCGTGGATCCACAAATTTCCACCCACCCCGCGTTCCCCTAAGTCTTCTGAGAAAAATGGTACCTCACTTGTGTGGGTTGGCCTACTGCCTGAAACAGAAAACGGTGCAAAATGCAACGTGGTTGCACCTCAATTTTGCAGTGAAAAATGACCCTCATTTTGCAAATTGCCTAGCAGTAGTTTTTGAACCTTAGCTCTGCCGGCACCTAGGGAAACTTAGCAAACCTATACATTTTTGAAAACTAGACACCCAGGGAAATCCAGGATGGGGTGACTTGACTGCATCCCACTAGGTTCTGTTACCCAGAAACCCTTGCAAACCTAAATAATTATCAAAAACAACACATTTTGTCCACATTTCTGTGGTGGAAAGTTCTGGAATCTGGGTGTATTCACAAATTTCCTTCCACCCTGCGTTCGCCAAAGTCTTCCGAGAAAAATAGTACCCCACTTGTGCTGGTCAGCCTAGTGCCTGCGACAGGAAACGGCACAAAACGCAACATGGTCACACCTCAATTTCGCAGTGAAAAATGACCCTTTTTTGGAAAAATGCCTAGCTGTGTTTTTTAACCCTAGCTCTGCCGGCACATAAGGAAACCTAGCAAACCTATACATTTGTGAAAGCTATACACGCAGGGGAATCCAGGATGGGGTGATTTGAATCCCCCCACCAGGTTCTGTTACCCAGAATCCCTTGCAACCCTAAAAAAAGACAAAAAAACAAATGTTCTCCACATTTCTGTGGTGAAAAGTTCTAGAATCTGCGTGTATCCACAAATTTCCTACCACCTTGCGTTCCCCAATGTCTTCCAAGAAAAAATGTACCCCACTTGTGTGGGTTGGCCTAGTGACTGTGACAGGAAACGGCGCAAAATGCAACGTGGTTGCACCTCAATTTGGCAGTGAAAAATGACCCTTGTTTTGCAAAGTGCCTAGCAGTAGTTTTTTAACCTTAGCTCTGGCGGCACCTAGGGAAACCTAGCAAACCTATACATTTTTGAAAACTAGACACCCAGGGGAACCCAGGATAGGGTGACTTGACTGCCTCCCACCAGGTTCTGTTACCCAGATACCCTTGCAAACCTACAAAATTGCCAAAAAAACACATTTTCTCCCCCTTCCTGTGGTGGAAACTTCTGGAATATGTGTGTATCCACAAATTTCCTTCCACCCAGTGTTCCCCGAAGTCTTCCGAGAAAAATGGTACCCCCGTTGTGTGGGTCGGCCTAGTGCCTGCGACCTGAAATGGGGCAAAACTCAACGTGGTCATACCTCAATTTCTCAGTGAAAAATGACCCTTTTTTGGCAAAGTGCCGAGCTGTAGTTTTTGATCCCTAGCTCTGCCGGCACCTAGGGAAACCTAGGAAACCTATACATTCTTTAAAACTAAACACCCAGGGGAACCCAGGATGGGGTGACTTGACTGCCTCCCACCAGTTTCTGTTACCCATAAACCCTTGCAAACCTAAAAAATTGTCAAAACAAACATATTTTCTCCACATTTCTGTGTTGGAACGTTGTGGAATCTGCGTGTATTCACAAATTTCCTTCCACCCGGTGTTCCGCAAAACCTTCCAAGAAAAATGGTACCCCACTTGTGTGGGTCAGCCTAGAGCCTGTGACAGGAAATTGCACAAAACGCAATGTGGTCATACCTCAATTTTGCAGTGAAAAATTACCCTTTTTTGGAAAAATGCCTAGCTGTAGTTTTTTAACCCTAGCTCTGCCAGCACCTAGGGACATCTAGCAAACCTATACATTTCTGAAAACTAGACACTAGGGGAATCTAGGATGGGGTGACTTGACTATCTCCCACCAGGTTCTGTTACCCAGAATCCCTTGCAAACCTAAACAATTGACCAAAAAACACATTTCCCCCACATTTCTGTGGTGGAAAGTTCTGGAATCTGCGTGGATCCACAAATTTCCACCCACCCCGCGTTCCCCAAAGTCTTCTGAGAAAAATGGTACCTCACTTGTGTGGTTCAGCCTAGTGCCTGCGACAGGAAACAGCGCAAAACGCAACGTGGTTGCACCTCAATTTCGCAGTGAAAAATGGCCCTTTTTTTCCAAAGTGCCTAGATGTTATTTTTGAACCCTAGGTGTGCCGGCACCTAAAGAAACCTTGCAAACCTATACATTTTTGAAAACTAAACACCCAGGGGAATCCAGGATGGGGTGACTTGACTGCCTCCCATCAGGTTCTGTTATCCAGAATCCCTTGCAAAAATAAAAAATTGTCAAAAATCACATTTTCTCGACATTTCTTTGGTGGAGAGTTCCGGAATCTGCGTGTATCCACAAATTTCTTTCCACCCTGCGTTCCCCAAATTTTAGCTGAAAGAAACTGTTTTTCACACATTTTTGGGTGGGAATTTGTGGCATCACCGGGCTCACACAAATTTCCTACCACTAAACGTTCCCCCAGGTCTGCCGATAAAAATGGTGCTACACTTGTTTGGGAGGCCCAAGTACCCGCGACAGGCAAGGGCCCAAAACGTAGTGAAGCAACTTTAAAATTGCCTATGTCAAAACCACCTGCTTTTGCAAGGGCGTCACCTGGGTTTTTGGCCTCGTGCTCGACGTCCATCTAGGGAAACCTACCAAACCCACACATTTCTGAAAAGTAGACACCCGGGGGCTTCCAAGGACGTATGGCTTGCATGAATCCCCCAATGTTCCCTTACCCAGAATCCCTTGCAAACCTCAAATTTAGCTGAAAAAAACAGTGGGTAAGCATGGGAAAGCGTGGCATCACTGGGCTCACACAAATTTCCTACCACCCAGTGTTCCCCCAGGTCTCCCAATAAAAATGGTGGCTCACTTGTGTGGGAGGCCCAATCAATCAATTAGTCCATTTATAGAGTGCGCTACTCACGCGTGAGGGTCTCAAGGCGCTGAAGGGGGGTGCTACTGCTGCTGGAAGAGCCAGGTCTTGAGATGTTTCCTGTAGGCGAGATGGTCCTGGGTAGTTCTTAGGTGTGCGGGGAGGGAGTTCGATGCCTTGGCCACCAGGTAGAAGAAGGGTCTTCCTGGGGCGGTGGTTCTGCGGATCCGTGGGACGGTGGCGAGGGTGAGGCTAGCGGAGCGGAGTTGTCGGGAGGGCGTGTAGAATGAGAGGCGGCTGTTGAGGTATTCGGGGCCCATGTCGTGAAGAGCTTTGTGTGCGTGGGTGAGGAGCCTGTAGGTGATCCTTTTGTTGATGGGTAGCCAGTGCAGGTTTTTCAGGTGGGCGGATATGTGGCTGTGGCGAGGAATGTTGAGGATGAGGGATGCGGAGGAGTTCTGTATGCGTTGTAGTCGTTTCTGAAGCTTGGCGGTGGTTCCTGCGTAAAGGGTGTTTCCGTAGTCCAGTCGGCTAGTGACGAGGGCATGGGTAACCGTCTTTCTGGTTTCGGTGGGGATCCACCGGAAGATCTTACGTAGCATTCGAAGGGTGTTGAAGCATGATGACCAGACGGCGTTGACTTGCTTGGTCATCGTGAGGTGGGAGTCCAGGATGAACCTCAAGTTGCGTGCATGGTCTGTGGGGGTCGGTGCGGTGCCCAGTGCCGTGGGCCACCAGGAGTCATCCCAGGCGGAGGGGGACTGTCCGAGGATGAGGACCTCCGTAATGTCTGAGTTCGGGTTAAGGCGGCTGAGCCTCATCCATTCCGCGACGTCTTTCATTCCTTCCTTCAGGTTGGTTTTGGCGGTGGCAGGGTCTTTGGTGAGGGAGAGTATGAGCTGGGTGTCATCGGTGTAGGAGATGATGTTGATGTTGTGTTTGCGTGCGATGGCGGCGAGGGGGCTCATGTAGATATTGAAGAGGGTAGGGCTGAGTGAGGATCCTTGGGGTACTCCGCAGATGTTCTCGGTGGCTTCTGAGCGGAAGGGAGGGAGGCGGACTCTCTGGGTTCTGTCGGGAGGGAGGCCCAAGTACCCGGTACAGGCAAGGGCCCAAAACGTAGTGAGGCGACTTCAAAATTGCCTATGTCAAAACCACCTGCTTTTGCAAGGGGGGTCACCTGAGTTTTTGGCCCCGTGCTCGACGGCCATCTAGGGAAACCTACCAAACTCACACATTTCTGAAAAGTAGACACCCGGGGGCTTCCAAGGAGGTATGGCTTGCATGGATCCCCCAACGTTCCCTTCCCCAGAATCCCTTGCAAACCTTAAATTTAGCTGAAAAAACAGGTTTTTTCACACATTTTTGTGTGGGAAAGTGTGGCATCACTGGGCTCCCACAAATTTCCTACCACCTAGCGTTCCCCCAAGTCTCCTGATAAAAATGGTGCCTCACTTGTGTGGGAGGCCCAAGTACCCGCGACAGGCAAGGGCCCAAAACGTAGTGAGGCGACTTCAAAATTGCCTATGTCATAACCACCTGCTTTTGCAAGGGGGGTCATCTGGGTTTTTGGCCCTGTGCTCGACGGCCATCTAGGGAAACCTACAAAACCCACACATTTCTGAAAAGTAGACACCCGGGGGCTTCCAAGGAGGTATGGCTTGCATGGATCCCCCAACGTGCCCGTACCCAGAATCCCTTGCAAATCTCACATTTAGCTGAAAAAACTGCTTTTTCACACATTTTTGTGTAGGAGAGCATGGCATCACTGGGCTCCCACAAATTTCCTACCACCCAGTGTTCCCCTAGGTCTGCCGATAAAAATGGTGCCTCGCTTGTGTGGGAGGCCCAAATACCCGCGACAGGCAAGGGCCCAAAACATTTTGAGGCAACATCGACATTGCCTGGAAATTGTGACAGACATTTTAAAGTTTGCAGGACATTGTGGATAAAAACATAACTTGGAATTAACAAGAGAGACATCACCATATACTCCCATGTTTTAACAATAATATTTACATTTAGTAGGTTATTCTTAGATGGAATGTACACCTTAACAGAGACACTCAAAAGTCAAACATTCCATAACACAGCTATATATTCCTCAAACACACACACATACTGGGTGTATTTGGCACGAGGGCGAGTGATGGTTTATTACATAACATTTTATTAACAAGAGATTTCACACAAATGAAATGCTCTGTCAATAATTAAATGCATAAAAACCGAACCAGTGACTCGCAACTCGTGAGCTGTAAAGCCACGACAAGGCACCGACCTTTTTACAGGCCATTCACACGCCTTTCATACCTGATACACAGAAGACCATTCACACCATCCGGGAGCAAAAGCAACACAATACAACATTCACAAAATGAGACAAGGTACACCCTGATTCAGAAAGAGAAAAAAGACAAATATTACTGCACAGCCATCTAATCCTCAAGCATACACACATACTGGTTGGATTTGGCACGAGGGTGAGTGATGATTCAGTATATACAACTGTATTATCAAGTCATTTCACAAAAATGAAATGCACTGTTAATAATTGAAAGGATGAGAAACTGAACCATTGACACACAGCTCGTGAGCTGTAAAGCCACGTCAAGGCACCAACCTCTTTACAGGCCATTCATACACCTTTCATATGTGTGACACATAAAAAATATTCACACCGCCAGCCGCGGCCCCATCACATTACAACACTCACACCAGCAAACAGCGCCATTCAAAGGCCCATCACTTTCATATGCCCACATTCCTGTCACAGCAACTACACAAAGTGATGGACTGCGTGGAGTGGTGCTCAGCTAGCAATGTGTGTAGTGACCAACAGTAAGTAACTACTCACACACCGCCAGCTGAGCGCCAGTCCACCCTCACCACCATCCAAGCACCAGGCCATGCACATCGTCAGCCTAGCGCCACTCCACACACACCGCCAGCCAAGCGCCACTCCACGCACACCGCCACCCAAGCACCACTCCACGCACACTGCCAGCCAAGTAACACGCCACGCACACCGCCAGCCAAGCACCAATCTACACACACAGCCAGTCAATCGCCAGTCCACGCACACCACCAGCCAAGCGCCAGCCAACACACACCGCCATCACATTTTGAATTTTTTTTACAAAACAAACACAAACAATTTGCAAATAGATGCAAATCTAGTAACACAAAATCTAAAACTAAATACATTGCACTAATGCCAACCTTAAAACAGAATACAAATTTTAAACAATACAGACCAGGCAGTTTATTTCACCACTCATGGATACTCCCAAAAATTATTTTGTGTGTGGTAAGCTTTATAACAAGCAGGCACACCCAGCCCAGGGTTAGAAGGACACCGTGGGCAGAAAAGACGAGTCTCCTTCTGCAAACCTCTTCGCCAGCAGACTCTACATCTCCTAGTGGTAAAGTCTTTGGTAGATGTGGGAGGAATGTAATCAGGAAAGTGGCGATCTTTCAATCGAGCCACATCCTCCACCACTCCAAATCTAGGACCACTTACTTGTTCCACAACAACAAGGCTAAATATCACAGAGTGCTGAAACTGAAGAAATGTCAACCTGGATGCAGGAGAACACTCCTTGAATGCAATAAAAGCATTGAAAGTTGCTAAGTTGAAAAAATGGATGGCCAACTTCTTATAGCAAATATAACCCTTCCGAATAGCAGTGTAAGGTTCCAACCTCTGATGTACTCTGTCAACACCACCCATGTGCTTATTGTAGTCCAGAATGCACACAGGTTTGTGCACATCAGCAACCTGACCCCAAACAGGCCCAGGTGAAGTACTCTCATCATGGATGGTAGTCACCATGTATACATCCCTCCTGTCCACAAATTTCACAGCTAGTAGTTCTTCACTACGCAAGGAACTGCACTAACCCCTCTGAAGTTTTTTGCAAACTAGCTCTTTCGGAAAACCTTTGCGGTTGGAGCAGATTGTGCCACATGCAAAGGTGTCCACTTTAAACAATTCCTTTAACAATTGCACAGCAGTATAGAAGTTATCAAGGTACACATGGTGGCCTCTGTTGAACAGCCTTCTAGCAAGATCCCACACAATTTGTTCTGAAACTCCAAAAGTGGACGGACAACCAGGGGGGTCAATAGTGGAATCTCTACCAGTGTACACACGAAAATTAAAAACATATCCTGTCTTACTCTCAGACAACATATACAGTTTAGTTCCATAGTGTGCCCTCTTGCTAGGGATGTACTGCCTAAAAACCAAATGACCCTTGAACAAAACCAAAGACTCAGCAATAGATATTTCTTTCCCTGGAATGTAAATCTCTGAAAATCGATCAACAAAGTGATCAAGAACAGGCCGAATCTTAAAAAGACGGTCACAGTCAGGGTGACTACGTGCCAACGCCGAAGAATTATCCACAAAATGCAACTTGAGTAGCAAAAATAAATACCGATCACGAGTCATAACTGCTGGAAATGTGGCTGTTGCCATCAAGGGACTCGAAGACCAATATGAAGCCAGGTTTGGCTTCCTTACCAAACCCATCAATAAAGTCAAACCCAAAAACTTCTTCAGCTCTTCCAGATTTGTGGGAGTCCACCGGGTAGCTCTAGAGTGGGGCCTAAGTTTGTCACTGTTCAGCATACAAATTAGTCTGCTCAACAATCTCCCCCAAGAATACATCATCCATAAATGACTGAAAATACTGTATAGGCAAAAAAAATCACAATCCACTCTAATCCCTGCATCACCGCTAAAGGCAGACAACACCGGCTGCACATGTTAGGATCAACCCAGAGTCCAGCACTTCCAGTAGGAAGACTAGCAGCCTCAGGCTGCAATCCAGATGCCTCTTGCGTCATCAGCACACAAGTATCCTCCTCTAAAACAGGCCCTTCATCGACACTGAGAGAACCATCATCATCCGATGATTCCATATGGAGAGAAAACTCACTGCCAGAATCTTCCCCTCCCTCCTCTCCCTCAGACGGACTGTCAGTGTCATAATCCAGCTCAGAGGAAGATTCAAGAAGTAAACCAACCACCTGCTGAACAGTCATTCTAAGGCTAGCCATAATGATTACTAATAAAGGTAACTTGTCACACAAGTCAACAACAACAATCACTATGTAAAATAAGCAATGAACAAAATTCACCTTTATCAAAAATACCTATACACTGCAAAATAATACCACTCACTTGCCAGAAGCAGCTAAACTCACCACCACGTACTCTGCACAGACACAGTATGGAACAACAATATCCCACTAAATAAGAAAGAGAAAACAAAAAATACACATAAGACAATGCAAAACACTTCACAAAGATTTTCATGCTCAAACCACTAACTAAATGCCACTATGACACCACTTACAAAAAAATAATTATTTATACATTGCAATATTACTCATTTGGAGTACATACAACAAAAATGTTTTTCTTACCTAAAAAATGCAACTACACAAAACTGCAGAACAACCACTGTTGAAACCGCAAACAGGTAAATCAAAAGCTTTACACTAAATTTAAAAAGAAGAAAAAAAATTAGAATCGCATATACAAAAAACGCACCAGTTCACCTGGGTAGGTAGGCTTAACAGTATAAAATCAATAGGGGAGCAACCCTTGCCCTTGAGGCCACCCCCACCAAAACAAAAATTAAAAGAATTCTGGTGTCTAGTGGCTTCTGACCCCCTTGGAGACAGATGGGATTAAACACATACTGCTACTCTGTCACTCAAAGAGGGCAGAAAAGGCCACAATCATCCTCCCATAAAGGGTAATGACCCATGTCCAAGGGGTGGATCCCCAACATAAAAATAAACCCTGGTGCCCTAGTGGCCCTACAAAAAAAAACAGCAGAACTGCCCTTCAAGGTGATACCAAAGGGGATGATGGACGGAGAGCTTGAGCAAATCTAACACTCACCCCCAGTCAACTGATGTTGGTTTAATCCATCATCATTGTTTAGCTCACTTCACCACCCCAGTTCAGACATGGCCATATGCAAATCAGACTGACCCTGTGCACTTTGATTGCCCTAAGTTGGCAGATGTGGGTCCCTTGCTCACTTTGCCAATGGACTCAAGCTAACCTGGCTGATAACGGCTGATTAGCCAGTAACTGGTCCCATTATGGTTGTTTCTGGGCCAGGGAAGATATGGCTTGGCAGTTCAGGCTGGACTGTTCCCATGAGGCATAGGGTCAGACTAATTTGCATATGGCCATGTCTGAACTGGGGTGCTGGAGTGAGCTACACCAACTAAAACCTAACATCATGGGCATACCAAAATGGCAAGGCAAAATATATGCACCAAAAACGGGGAGTGACCCTTGCCCAAGGGGCCACTCCCCCCTACATTTACTCAATTGGCACAGTATGTCAAATACATTTTAAAACATTTTAATCTGCCCCCCCAAGAGGGGCAAATAAAGCAAAAAGGATAGCCCCCAAAAGGGGAACGACTCTTACCTAAGGGGTTGCTACCCAAAACAAAAACAAAACATGTGGGCTTCCTAAAATGGCCCTCAAGGGGGGTGACCCTTGCCCAGGGGGCCACTCCCCAGCACATCCTAAACATTTTAATAAATTTGCCCCCCCAAGGGGGGCAGACAAAGCCTACCTAATTGCCCACAAGAGGGGAGCAACCATTGTCTTACGTGGTCGCTCCCCTAGACAAAAAAACATTGTGGGCTGCCTAAAATGGCCCCCAAGGGGAGTGACCCTTGCTGAAGGGGCCGCTCCCCAGCACATCCTAATATTTATCAAAAAATGTGCCCCCCCCGGAGTGCAGCCAAAGGCTTCCAACTTGCCCCCAAAAGGAGCGACCCTTGTCCAAGGGGTCGCTCCCCAAAAAAAAAAAACATTAGGGCTACGCAAAATGGCCCCCAAAACAAGAGTGATCCTTGCCCAAGGGGCCACTCCCCTGCTCATTGCTCTAGTGCATTGATTTTTGTTAAATTAATGAAATTCAAAGCCAAAGAAATTGCCCCCAAAAGGGGGAGTGACCCTTGCCCAAGGGTCCCCTCCCCGAACTAACAAACTTTGCAAAATCCCCCCCCAAAAATCCCTGGCATCTAGTTGGCATTCCTGCTGCACGATTTCACAATCATGCAGCAGGAATGCACAAAAGAGACATCGAGGGAAAGGAAAACCCTTTCCTTTCCCCCGATGCCTCTTTCTTTCGTATCCCCCCTCCCCAGCTGAGCACAGTATGCTATGACGAGCTCAGCTCGTAATGAGCATACAAGGGGTTAAAAATAAAGAATAAAAATAAATACACAATAGTTTAAAAATGAAAAATCAAATATATTAAATGTAAAAAAAGAAAACATCTTATAATATTAATTACATATAACAAAAATCTACAAATAATATATAAAATAATAAATACATTTATAAAAGATATTTCTTTTAAACTATTAAATATTTACAAACAAAAAATTAATTATTACATTGATGTATTTCTTTTATTTCCTACCCTATGACATCTTACCAATACCAAAACACTTCAACATTTTTTATTTAATGTTCTTCCATAATTAACATAATTAACAATCAATTGAAAATATATTATTATTTCAGCCGTCGTCGGCCCGGCTTGCTTGAATCCTGATGGAGCAGTGAGCAAGGGACTCATGTCTGAGTATACCCTGCCACACCTATAGTGGCCAAAAACGATTCAGAAAAGGGGGTGGTGATGAACAGAGTGTCTGAATTAAGCAGACCACTCTTACCCAGTCCAAAGATCAGGGCTTGATCCATCACCGTTATTTAGCTCACTGCCCCATCCCAGCTCAGAACCTGGCTATATGCAAATTAGTCTGTCCCTGGCCCAGTGCATCATGGGAACAGGGCAGACCAAACTACCAAGCCAATTCTTCACCAGAAAGGAGACAAGCTTCCGGGGACCGGTTTCTGGCATTTCAGCCGTCGTCGGCCCGGCTTGCTTGAATCCTGATGGAGCAGTGAGCAAGGGACTCATGTCTGAGTATACCCTGCCACACCTATAGTGGCCAAAAACGATTCAGAAAAGGGGGTGGTAATGAACAGAGTGTCTGAATTAAGCAGACCACTCTTACCCAGTCCAAAGATCAGGGCTTGATCCATCACCGTTATTTAGCTCACTGCCCCATCCCAGCTCAGAACCTGGCTATATGCAAATTAGTCTGTCCCTGGCCCAGTGCATCATGGGAACAGGGCAGACCAAACAACCAAGCCAATTCTTCACCAGAAAGGAGACAAGCTTCCGGGGTCCGGTTTCTGGCATTTCAGCCGTCGTCGGCCCGGCTTGCTTGAATCCTGATGGAGCAGTGAGCAAGGGACTCATGTCTGAGTATACCCTGCCACACCTATAGTGGCCAAAAACGATTCAGAAAAGGGGGTGGTGATGAACAGAGTGTCTGAATTAAGCAGACCACTCTTACCCAGTCCAAAGATCAGGGCTTGATCCATCACCGTTATTTAGCTCACTGCCCCATCCCAGCTCAGAACCTGGCTATATGCAAATTAGTCTGTCCCTGGCCCAGTGCATCATGGGAACAGGGCAGACCAAACTACCAAGCCAATTCTTCACCAGAAAGGAGACAAGCTTCCGGGGACCGGTTTCTGGCATTTCAGCCGTCGTCGGCCCGGATTGCTTGAATCCTGATGGAGCAGTGAGCAAGGGACTCATGTCTGAGTATACCCTGCCACACCTATAGTGGCCAAAAACGATTCAGAAAAGGGGGTGGTGATGAACAGAGTGTCTGAATTAAGCAGACCACTCTTACCCGGTCCAAAGATCAGGGCTTGATCCATCACCGTTATTTAGCTCACTGCCCCATCCCAGCTCAGAACCTGGCTATATGCAAATTAGTCTGTCCCTGGCCCAGTGCATCATGGGAACAGGGCAGACCAAACTACCAAGCCAATTCTTCACCAGAAAGGAGACAAGCTTCCGGGGACCGGTTTCTGGCATTTCAGCCGTCGTCGGCCCGGCTTGCGTGAATCCTGATGGAGCAGTGAGCAAGGGACTCATGTCTGAGTATACCCTGCCACACCTATAGTGGCCAAAAACGATTCAGAAAAGGGGGTGGTGATGAACAGAGTGTCTGAATTAAGCAGACCACTCTTACCCAGTCCAAAGATCAGGGCTTGATCCATCACCGTTATTTAGCTCACTGCCCCATCCCAGCTCAGAACCTGGCTATATGCAAATTAGTCTGTCCCTGGCCCAGTGCATCATGGGAACAGGGCAGACCAAACTACCAAGCCAATTCTTCACAAGAAAGGAGACAAGCTTCCGGGGACCGGTTTCTGGCATTTCAGCCGTCGTCGGCCCGGCTTGCTTGCCGGAAGCTTGTTTCCTTCCCAGTATGAGAATTGGCTTGGTAGTTTGGTTTGCCCTGTTCCCATCATGCACTGAGACAGGAACAGACTAATTTGCATATAGCCAGGTTCTGAGCTGGGATGGTGCAGTGAGCTAAAAAACGGTGATGGATCAAGCCCTGATCTTTGGACTGGGTAAGAGTGGTCTTCTTAATTCAGACACTCTGTTCATCACCACCCCCTTTTCTGAATCAATGCCTGAGGACCAGCTGGGGCTCCGAGCACCTGGGCCGCAGAGTCTCCATCCCAGTCCCCTCCAAGGACAAGCGTTCCCCGGCTATTTGGTCACATACCATGCATTCCAATGACACATCCAGATGGTGGGCTGCCCTGGAAGTCCTGTTAAGGGCTCATTTGCTTCTTTGAGCCCAGCCAGGGCTCCAGGAGGACGGGTGCATTTGGGCCTTCAGTCCCCTCTGTCACTCGGTGCGCATGGATTACAAGAAAGGGTGTGTAGCCTTAATCTACATTACTAGGGTCAGGGTACTCTGGACCACCTTTTGGTCTGGCAGACACCAGGCAGCAAACAGATAGTCCAGGACCACAGTCCATGTGGGCCCTGGGGTGTGGCTCCCCCATCCTGATTGTCGACCTGCCATGTGGCAGCGTGCCTGGCACAGGGTCCCATAGGCCCAGTGAGGTCTACCCTGTGCGACCAGGTCCAGGAGCTCTGACAGGGCCCGTCCAGGCCCTGGGTTGTGTGCTCCCACCCTGGGCTCCGTCCTCTGGCCTGCCGCACTGCCAATGGCTGACACAGGGGTCCATCAGACTGGTTGAGGCTTCCCTGCTTGGCTACGTTGAGGAGTTCCTATCGGGGTCCCGGCAGGCCCTGCGATGGGGGCACCCCCACATCCTGGCCTCTGTCCTCCAGCCCGCTGTGTGACAGAACACCTGGGATGGGTCCCTTGCGCCCAGGGAGGACTCTCTGTGCACCCAGGTCCTGAAGCTCTGACTGAGCCTTGGGGGCCCACCAGGCCTGGGGTAGGTGCTCCTGCCCTGGACTCCATCCTCTGGCCTGCCACACTGTCAAGGGCACAAGACTGGGGTCCATCAGGCCTGGGTAGACTTCCCCAGCTTGGCCGCATTTTGAATCTCTGATCGGGGTACTGGCAGAACCTCTGTGGGGTCCTCCCAGTCCTGGGCTCCGTCCTCCTTACTGCCATGTGGCCACGCCCCCGGAATGAGATTCTGCCGGCCCGGGTAGGCCTCCCCTGCATGGTCAAGTCCAGGAGCTCCGACTGAGCCCCAGGGTCTAGTTGGGGCCCGTGCAGGGTGCTCTCCCCCAGGGGTCCATCTGCCGGCATGCAGCATTGCCAAGGGTTTGGGACAGGGATCGATCATGCCAGGGGACTCCTTCCCTGATCGGCCGAGTTTAGAAGCTCTAATCATCGACTTGGTATGCCCTGGGGTGGGTCCCCCCTGTCCTGGTCTCTGTCTTTCAGCTCGCAGTGTAGCCAAGCCCCTGTGACAAGATCCTGCAGTCCCAAGGAGGCCTCGCCTGCGTGGCCAGGTCCAGGACCTCTAACCTGTCCACGACTGACACTTGAGTGCAGGGCTCCCCATCCTGGGCCCCATTCTTGGGCCAGCCGCATGGCAAAGAGCCCAGAATGGGGCCTCCCCGGCACCCTGGAGATCCGACCGGGCCGTGGGTCATTAGGGGCCCCCCTTGCAGACCCATGCTTGAGGGCCAGCAGGGGCTCTGACCACACATCCCCTTCAAGCAGAAGTGAAATCCCTTTCATTAAGGAACCGTGAGACCAGATTGCCGTCCCTCGGTGATCTCGTCACACGCAATGCTTTCAAAAGGCACATCCACAGACAGCGGTTCCTCAGCCATCTGGTCACGTGCAATGCTTTCCAAAGGTGCGTCCAATTGGCCGGGCTACCCTCGAAGTCCCAATGAGGGCTCATTTGCATCCATGAGCCCAGAAAGGGCTCCAGGAGGTCAGGTGCGTTTGGGCCTTCGGTCCCCTTTGTTACTTGGTGCGCATGCAATACAAGAAAGGGGGGTAGCCTTCCTTTGGATTATTAGGGACCAGGTACCCTGGACCCCTTTGTGGTCTGGCAGTTCTCACCCAGTAACCAGATGGCCCAGGACTGGTGTCCTGGTGGGCCCTGGGGTGGGTGCCCCCACTGCTCTGGGCTCTGTCCAGAGGCCCGCCCAATTGCAAACCACATGGAATGGGGTCCTCAGGGCCCAGGGATGTCTTCCATGCAATGCCGGGGACAAATCGAGGAACTTACCCCACCTGGGCATGGTCATGACTATGATGGGCAGCCCCAACCCCAAAATATATTTAGTTTTTAATAAAGAACATTCCCTGGTGTCTAGTGGGTTTTCTGCCCCACTCCTCCAGCGGAGCAGATTGGAGGTAGTTACCCCCATCTGCCCTCCAGGGTGGAAAAACGACTGTCACAATATTTTTTGGGGGGCAGGGGCATGGAAATGAGCACAGTGGGCACCCCCACCCCAATATTTTTTTTTTCATGACCCTGGTGTCTAATGGGCTTACTGATTCCTGGGGGGGTTAAATCAGGGGAAATTAACACCATCCACCCCCCAAGAGGGGCAGAAAGACTGTCTGACTTCTTGTTGAGGGTGGAGGCATATTCATGACAATAGGGGCAGCCCCACCCCTATAATATTTTTTAAATATGGACATTCCATATTGTCTAGTGGGTTTTAGCCCCCCCCCTCGGGTATAGATTGGGGGCAATCACCCTCATCTGCCCTCGAGGGAGGCAGAAAGTCTTTTGCCCTTTTTTGTCAAGGGGTGGGGGCATGGCCAATGCCATAGTGGGAAGGCCCATCCCCTATATTTTGTAGATTAACTCTGATGTCTAGTGGGCTCCTTCCACCCTAATGGTGGCCAATTGGGGTTAACTACCTCCACCCCTCTCCCGCTGAAGCAGAAGAAAGAAGGAAAATTGATATGAGGGAGCACAAGCCCTTGCCTAAGGGCCTCTCATGCAAACCTCGTGCCTAGTTAGTGGATACCTGATTGGGGATCCCTCGCTTGTTACAATCCCCAAGCAGGGATCCACTGGGCAGATTGGGGTTAACTACCTCCACCCCCCTCCCGCAGAAGAAAGAAGGAAAATTGATATGAGGGAGCACAAGCCCTTGCCTAAGGGCCTCTCATGCAACCCTCGTGCCTAGTTAGTGGATTCCTGATTAGGGATCACTCGCTTGTTACAATCCCCAAGCAGGGATCCACTGGGCAGAGTTACCACCAAGGATACCTCCCCCAACAGAATCAGTGCTTGGAGGCTGAGATATGCCCCAGAGCACTGATTCCGTGAAAGTAAAACAACCCCATAGGTTTCTTTCACTTTCAGTTTTACTGCCATGACATCAGCACACCCTGCATACTTATCATCATAGCAGTACAAACAAGCATTTGCAATGCAATAGGTCTTGCATTTGTGAGAGTTAGAGCTATTGGCATTGTAAATGACAATGAATTTTATCTGTGTACTTTGGTTTGGAGTGGATGTGTGTGGTTTGGAGTTATCTCCTACAACATAATTCCAGAGCCCCTGGCTGAAGGGGAAGGAAGAGAGAGGGCAGAGAGTTTTAAGGGGGCTGCAACTAGAACACATGGGACACTGTTAAGGCAGAAGTGGCAGAGAGTGGTGTATGAGGTGTCAGGTGCAGAACTGCAGTAGGAGAGATTTGGTAATTAAATTAGTGGTGTCATCCAATTTTAAAATTAAAAATTGCATACAAAATACAAGCGGATAAGTGTGTCTCACTACCTTCCACCTGAAATTTGCCTTCATTTATATTGAAAATTGGCCTTGTGACCCAAACCCAACCACTATTTTTGCGAACCCAGGGTCCATGATTCCAAATCGAGAGTTTGCTAAAGCTTTGTGCAAGATAATGATAGCCATAGCGTTAACCACTGAAGTCTTATTTTTACTTTTATAGCAATGCGAATGTAGCAAAAACCTCAAGCAGGATTTTCTTGTGCTTGTACTCTATTGAGGTACTGGGTTTTTAAGAACCGGCACAGAACCGGCAACCCAGCGATGTCAGGGTACACCCAGAGACCTCGGGTTCTTCCTGATTCAGACCACAGAAAGTCTTCTAGGTGAAGTCAAGGATCAATTTTATTGGCTGCAACCAAGGTAACAAGTGTCCTAGAAGTACAACACACAGGAAGTATATTCTCAGGAGACTGCTTCAATTTACAAAGTCAGGCTTCTCTTCTTATACAGAATTTTAAGCTTCAGGCAAAACATTCTTAGTTTTACAGTAAATCATTGACATTTTTCTAGTACAAAGAAAAAGCAGAGTCATGATGACATGTCCATATTTCACTTCGTGCTGCCTACAACAAATCACCCGGCAAGGCCCAACATTTCATCAGATATCGGTGGACCCCCAATAAAAACGGGCACCTCCCCACCATAAAGCAAGTGAAGCAAAAAGAGCAGACACAGATGCGAGCAAGATACAGCAGGTGTGTGCGCTGAAAATGGCTTTATGGCTTGTTGCGCCTTGATGCTATCTGGTTCGGCCACTGGGAGGGGAACTGACCTAACGAGTTCGGCCTGGGGCGATGGTTCCAACTTGCACAGGTCACAGGAGAGTCGATGAAGGTGTACGTGTCCTTTTGGGATCGAATCTGGCTGGATTAAGGCCTATGTAAAGGGCAACACACAAAATGGCCTCCATACCCAAAATGGAAGTTGAGGGTTCTGAACTAAAATGACGATTTCGAGGTGAAATCGTCACTCAAATTGGCTGGAAATGCTTGTACATAGTGTACTCGTCATTCTGGACCTTTTGATACCAACTTTGTCATGTTTCGACGAAGTTTAATTCTCGAGTCCAGAATAGTTACACGAGTCCAGAAGTTTCAGAACCACAAACCCTCCTTTTGCCCTTATATAGGCAATTAATCTATCCTCATGCTAATCTGAGTCCAGATCTATATTCCTAAAGTCGTTGAGATGTTGCTGTAACATCATTCTAGTACTTAGTTCATCTCTTGATACAGGCTTCCTTACACATGATGTGACACAGAGGCCACATACTGCAGGAGCACACTGTACGCATAGACAGAACAGGAAAAGAATGGCTAAGATCATCCCAATGACCATCAGAATTTTCCATCCCCAGGCGGATATCAGTTCCCAGAACCATCCCATTAACGACCAATCTCCTTTATCCACATGAATAGATTCGGAAATCTTATGTAGTTTGGAGATGGCCTGGTACACTGTTGGAGCGTTATCTGGGATGAAAACGCAGCAACTCGATTGGATCAATCTGCATACCCCACCTCGGTCTGCAAGTATGTCATCTAACGCGACCCTGTTCTGAAGGGTCATAAGTCGATCCGACTGGAGCTCAGCAGTCAAGTTACTAAGGGCACCAGCAGTTTCAATCACGGTGGACTCAACTACCCTTGTCAATTGCCTTATGTTCCTGCTGTTAGCCATGGATCCCCAGAACGGCAGAAAACCCTTTGCAAAGTCCCCAAATTCTTGACCTGCAGTGTCTTCTGTACTCAAGACACCTCTAACTATCCTTGTCCGGTGGTAATCTGCCGCTGCTGTGTAGGTGGGGGGCAACAGGAATGAAACAAAACATGAGCCCGAAAAGTCAGGGGGCAACCATGTATAGGCTCTATCATGGCAGATGAAATAAGTACCCTTAGCTGCTAAAAACGCGGGGGAAGTCTGGGCTGCAAAAACATACGTTTTAGTGCAGATACTCTTCCCTAATTGAGCCCTGGGATTCGTGCCATTACCTTGCAGACACAGATGACCCTGATGGGGTACAATCCAAATCGGGGAAGATCTCTTAGCTTGCTGTTTCTCACTCAGAGCGGCTCCATATCCAGTCGTGTTCCATCCTATGTATACTAGTGTCTCATCTCTCGGGATAGTCTCATAAGAAATACCTTCCTTAATCATGTCTACTATACCCTTGACTAGAGCACTTTTTCTAGGATTGTCTGTTACAGAACGTAGGGGGTAGATTTCATGTGCACATATGAACATTGTCCTATATGCCCATACAGAACCATTGTGACTAAATGGCAGGACCAGATAAGGGATACCTTTATCCGTTGTGTGAGGCATAAGACCGCACACCCAACAGTTAGTTGTGTTCATTACAAGTTGGTGTTGGTGCAAAAGCTGAACAAAGGAGTTATTAATGAACTCCAATCTCCTATTGGATTCATGGTCAGAAAGAGGGTGGAAAGAATGAGAGGAAACAGTAGGAGGAGGTATGGGTGATGCAGTGTGTGCAAATGTTACACAAAAAGAGAATAAAACATAACTTATTAAAAATATCATTACACTGAATAGCATAAAAATGCACAATATTATAAAACTTTTCTTTGTCATCACGTTACATAATTTGCGTTTAAAGTTCGTTGGTTTGGCAGATTTCTCCATCTCGGAAAACTCCATCCTCTCTAAAGTGCTGCCCGCGGTGGGAGGTTGACTCTGCTAAGGGATGCTTCTGTCAGTCTAGAGCAACTCCCTTGGACCAACCAGAACTACCGACCTAACGTCGTTAGTTGCACCCCAAAGACTTTAAGCAACCGCGGCCCTAGCAGCGGAACCCGGATGGCGGTTCGAAAAACAAAAAATAAGCAAGTTTCTCAGATGGGAGAGCTGCACTTTAAAAAAAAATGGTGTTCGGAAGAAAAATAATTTTTTATTAGTCCATGGATCTTAGTCTCAAATTGCAAAAGAAATCGCTTTATTAGTTCGTATTTCTCGGTCTCAAATTATACCGTTGTCTTCCAGGGACTGTTTGATCCTGGAACAAAAGTTCAGGCTCTGTAGTGTTCAACCGCTTGGATGGTGGCACGGCTTCGTGCGAAATGTTCTCATTTTCTTGTTCAGAGTCAGTTCTTTTTACACGTGCATCACTGACAGGTATGGCATGTGGCACGGTTTCAGGTTCTGGGTCAGCGACACCCTTCTGGACCCACTGGTCATAAGGCAGAGGAAAAGGGATTTTCTTACAATGGATCCCGTGGACCCAGTTGGCCTTCCCCTCCACCTGAACGGCTGATATTGTGGAAAGAAGGACGAGATGCGGTCCGGTCCACCTGGGCTGGTCGTTTTTAGTTCTCTGAAAATTCTTGACCAAGACCCAGGATCCAGGGTCTATCTGATGTCCCGGAGTCTCAGAGACCGGAGGCAGGGTGTCGTGAACCTGTTGATGCAAAACACGCAATTTAGCCGTCAATTCATAAAGATAATCAAGCAAAACAGGGTGTTCAAGTTCGCTGAATTTTGTGGGTCTAGGCACTCCCCATATGTTGGCTGGCCGGCCAAAAACGATTTCGTAGGGGCTAAGTTTCACTCGTGAATGCACAGTTATTCTAGTGGACAGGAGTGCTAAGGGTAGAGCATCAGGCCATTTAAGACCTGTGCTCGCTTGGATTTTGGCCAGTTTAAGTTTTAAAGTGCCGTTGTAGCATTCTACTAATCCAGCTGATTGGGGGTGATTTGCAGCGTGGAACTTCTGCCGGATACCTAGCCCTTCACACACTCTCTTCATCACACGACCCACAAATTCACTTCCATTATCAGACCAGACCATTCTAGGCATTCCAAACCTGGGGAAGTACTCTTTCACGAGGGCTTTTGCTGTGGACAAGGCAGTGTTGTCTTTTAAGGGATAGGCTTCTACCCACCTTGAGAACTCGCAAACAACAACGAGTACATATTTTAAATTGTTGCACCTCTCCATGTGAATGAAATCTAGCTGCAAAACCTCAAACGGATACGTAGGAGGTGCAAAATGACCAGCTGGAGTTGGGGTTCCCCTACCAGGATTGTGCTTCAGACATACCATGCAATTCTTGACAACATTCTCTGCACACTTGGGAATCCCTGAATTTTGCCATACTGGAGCCAACAACTCGCAAATCCCTTTTACGCTGATATGAGCCATTCCATGAGCCATTGTAACCACTGCAAGCACATATGCATCAGGTAACAGCCATCTCTGATGCTCTGATAATTCAATCCAGCAACCATTTGCATCCATTCTACCCGTACTTTCTCTCCACGTACTCAACTCTTTCTCTGTGGCCTCAGCTTGGATGGACTTCACACTCTCTATTCTGTCTTCACACATTCCAACCTCACCAGTCCATCTTGCAGGGCCTGCAACGTACATTCGTCTCATTACATTCTCTGCCGTTTCTTTCGCGATTTCATCAGCAAATGCATTTCCACGACCAACATCATCAGTCACCTTCTTGTGAGCACTACATTTCACGATCGCCATTTGCAGAGGCAAGGTCAGTGATTCAAGAAGCTCATTCACCAACTGACCATGCTGAATCTTAGCTCCATGCGAAGTCAGGAACCCACGTTCTCTCCACAATCGTCCAAAACTGTGAGCCACTCCAAATGCATAATGACTATCAGTGTAGATAGTCACTTTCATCCCTTTAGACAACACACATGCTCTCGTCAGTGCAATTAATTCTGCTGCTTGAGCTGAATTATGTGGGACACGTGCAGCTTCAACAATTGTATGCAAAGTCGTGACAGCATATGCTGCAGTCGTGTCACCATTCGGGAGTTTGAAGCATGAACCATCCACCCACAACGTACCATCACATTCAGCAAGAGGAGTATCGGATAGATCTACTCTCCCTTTCGTCTCTTCCTCTGTTCTAAGAAAACAATCGTGCTGTTCTGAAACACCTGATTTCTCCACAATTGGCAAAAATGTGGCTAGGTTTAAAGTACTGCACCTTTTTATGTGCACATGACTCGCTAGTAATGTTAATTCGTAACTGGACAATCGAGCACTAGTTAAGTGCTCTGCCTTGGTTCTATTTAACAACGTGTCTACTGCATGTGGGACCATCACGACTAGTGTATTATTCATTACTAGACCAGCAGACGGTCGAATAGAAACAGCTGCTGCTGCTGTGGCTCTTAAACAACTTGGCAATGCTTTAGCTACCAGATCCAAAGTCGACGAAAAATAGGCACATGGACGCTGCCTACCTCCAAATAACTGAGTCAACACTGACAATGCACAGCCCTCTTTCTCGTGGACATACAATGTGAAAGGCTTACTGTAGTTGGGAGTACCTAACACAGGAGCCGAACATAATGCTGTGCGTAATTCAGAAAAACTTGTCTGACACTCTTCAGACCAAGGAATGGGATTGGGTGTATTTTTACACGTTAATGCCACCAAGGGTTTGGCTAATAACGAAAAATTCGGAATCCACTGTCTACAGTACGATGTAATGCCCAATAAAGCACGCACTTCTCTCTGTGTTCTTGGCACACTCAATTTCGCTATTGCCTGAATTCTTTCTGGGGTCAGTTTCCTTCCCTCCTTCGATAAGAGGTGACCTAAGTAGGTCACTTCTTGTCGGCAATATTGCAGTTTGGAAAGTGACACCTTGTGATGAAGATCACACAGATGACGCAATAATGACAGCGTGGCCGTTTTACAAATTTCCTCAGTGTCTGCAGCAATGAGCAAATCATCCACATACTGAATAAGGGCAGCACCTTCAGGTAAAACAATTGTATCAAGCTGTGTTTTTAGAGCTTGACTGTATATTGACGGACTTTCACAGTAGCCCTGGGGAGCGCGTTTAAAGCGGAAGCTGCGACCTCCTAAACGGAAGGAAAAAATATCCCTGCTTTCTTCAGCAATCGGAATGCTGTAGAAAGCATTCTTCAGGTCAATCACGGAAAACCAAGCGGCAGAAGCTGGAATCATAGTCAATAATGTGGTAATGTCGGGGACAACTGGGAATTGTGGCACAACTATTTTATTCACCTTTCTCAGATCAATCACGAATCTGTACACAGGTGGCTGAGAGGGATCAGTTTGTTTTAAAACAGGCAGAACAGGACTATTGCAAACGTTGCCTCGTGTTTCTTCAATCACATCCTTTCCAATCAATTCGTAAACAATCACTAGCAAAGCTTTTTCACCCTCACTAGATATCCTATATTGGGGAATTCGAGGCATTTGAACATTGGCTTTCAATG
The DNA here is from genome assembly GCF_964261635.1 of Lissotriton helveticus. Classification (NCBI taxonomy): domain Eukaryota; kingdom Metazoa; phylum Chordata; class Amphibia; order Caudata; family Salamandridae; genus Lissotriton; species Lissotriton helveticus. Next base: position 296,869,515 of record NC_136070.1, read on the forward strand.
TTACAACATATGGTGGTATGTTTAAAAGACCCACATCATTAGGACCAGCGGCCCAAAGGATATCTGGAAGAAACGACAATTCTGCTGGAAGTGTATCCCTCGACAAATACATGGGAGAAACCACCTTTTTACCTAAAGTAAGCTGTACTCCTGAAGGAGAACAGTACAAAGTCGCATACAATCTTTTTAACAAATCCAATCCTAGCAAGTTTTCACCACAACCTGTTGTCAGAATAAGGGGTGCTTCGAATTCGCAAGGACCAACAGAAAGAGACAAAGGGTCAGAAATCGGATTTCTGACTGGGGTGCCAGAAAAACCTACAGAAACGTTCATTTCGCCAGACAAAGGTGCGCCAGGGAGTTTGGAGTGCATGATAGAACTCTTTGTAGCACCAGTATCCAACAGAAAAGGCTCTGACACACCTGATGTAATCACCTCCACGTAAGGTCCACTCTGATCTACTGGAACTGAAACAACTCCCTCTCTTTGTCTATGGCTGTCCTAGCAATCATTACCCTCCAAATACTCATCTTCTGTGTAGTAATCATCAACATAGTATTGAGCTGTCCTGTCAGATGCGTTGTTCTGCTGATCGAACCTATTCATAGAATTTTGGGGTGGAAGGGGACGTGCGTTCTGGGGGACGTTTCCACGTCCTCTACCTCTAGGCGCTTGTTGAACACCACGACCTCTTACACCAGAAGTACCATTTGCACGCTGTAACAGAATAGGACAACTATACTTGAAATGACCCTCTTCCTTGCAATACGAACACTGGTTGGGGCCTACAGGGACACGTGGCTGAGTGTACTCGGCTCTTTGCGAGTTCCTCTGATACTGTTGAGGCTGCAGAAAATTATTCGGGTAGTGATTCTGGTCACTATTATTTTGATTACCACCACCACGTGGCAGATATGCTTGCTGTAACAAAACCTTCGTTTTCAACTCCTTAGTTTTCTTTTCTGCTCTATCCTTCTCGTCTTTGTCTCTATTCTCGTAATATTGTGCAGTAGCTAATATCTGCGCTGAAGATGAGACTGCCCAAGAACTTTCTGAATCCTTTAACGTTTTACACAATTCTGGAAGCAGATTGTGCATGAATTTATCGACGAACAATCTCTGACCACCTTCTGTGGTCATATCTTGACCGCTGTGGTCGACAAATGTTTCTTCAAACCTGGTGAAGAAATCTGAGACAGTTTTTTCTTTCTTCTGCTTGCACGCAGACAACTTATCCCAATTTACGCGTATTGCAGGCATTATCGTTTTCATGTAATCAACTATTTTACCAGGGAGTTCTGCTATTAAAGGCTCAGGCTTAGCACCACCAACTTGTCGGGCATCTGCAGCAGCAATATTAGCCCATGAGTCACCTAATTCCTGATCATGATCTGCATGACGAATATTACCCCATAAAGGCTGTGGAACAACATTCCCAAATAACATATCGATATCGGCTAAATTCATTATACATGACCCAGCAGTTTGTGACAACTCCTTGTAATACCCTGCAGGATTTTTACGCGGATCAGGTAATGTCTGTTTAAGTGCTAAAACTTCAGCTCGCTTCCATGGGACATGTACCCATACACGCTGAAAGTGTGGCAGAATAGGTGGGTCAACAGTTGTGTCGCCCTCTCTCCATTGTGGGGGAACCTCTCTCATGGGGTATTGTCGCGCCTTTTTCCTACTAACTGCACTAGGCTCAGATTGTGACCCAGAACTGCTCCCCTTACTCCGATATGATAACAATATTTCAACCGCTTTCTCCACATCGGGACCCACAATCATGCCCTCTCCAAACTTGAACCGTACACGACACAACTCTTGCGGGTTGCATTCCAGATCATTGTCTTCCAAATCCTCACAAAGAAAAACACACATCTGTTCAAAAACATATCTCTGCGTCGGTGCTTCCCATTGATGGAAGACTTCCATGACAGACTCTACATCATACTTTACAGTGTCCATAACCCATTTCCGTGCTAAACGATTCAATGAGTCTCTCTCTTGATAGTCAGGCAGTCGACTTCGCAACTGTCTTCGTCCCATGTTAGGGGTCGTAGTAGGCGACCCAAAAAGAGGTGAGAAAAGGTTAGTAACAGTGCTGGCCATTTTCTGCCGAATGGAAGGTGAAACTGAAGGAAGAACGGGTGGGAAAACGGGGTGAGATAGGGCAGAGGCAGAGACAGTAGCAGAGGAGGCATCAGGAGAAATAGAAGGAGCACTGGGCAAAATCGTAGAGGGAGCATTATGGGAGGTAGAAAGTACATTAGGCAAAATCGTAGAAAGTACAGGTGAAACAGGTGTGATCGGTGGGCCTTGAGGAGGCTGCACCATAGGGACAGGAGTCAGCTGGAGAACAGCTGGTGGGTGCTGCGGAGGAATAGGAGGTACAGGTTGCACAACTAAAGGTTGCGGGGGTGCCGTGGCATTTTGCGCATAGGGGGTGGCGAACTTAATAAATGCGACATTAATGGATCTTTTTCACGCTCTTTTGCTGCCTCTTGCTGAAGAGACGGCAAAACTGGATAGCATTTATCCATTGCCATTTTACGTTGCCTGTGCAACTGCTCACTCATCTGCTCTTCTTCATTGTCTTTAAACTGCATAGCAGCTTGCATTACTGAAAGTCACCCTTCTCTCTTATTTTTCTTAGCTAATTTGATTTCCTTCTGTTTGGCCTCCTTACGCCATAGGCGGAAGGAGTCGAACATCGCCGGCCGGGCTTTCTTTTTGAACAATTTAACTTCAAGGTTATCTAAGATTTCGGTATCAAAGCTACCATATTGGGGCCATTTTAAAACACCATCTTTTCTGGTGTATTTGATCCACACTTCATTGTATGTGATGGGGCCTACCCCATGTTTCACATATAACTCGTAAGTTGGAGTTCCAACCGGAGGAACCGGACATGAGTCCTCCAGTCGGGAGTCCCTATTATTACACCCAAGACAAAACAAATTTCCAAGTCTAAGACTAGGCATCTTCGCTCTCTAGTCTAGCTCCAAACTTCAAAGGATTATCGATTACGATATTTCTCGTGAATACACGAGTCCTTCGGCTTTGGCGCTTGCAAGCTCCAAATCAAAGCCAACTCAGGACTGGGAGACGCTCCACTTATACTTAACTGAGATATCGATGACGTCACCAAAAGACTCGTTTAGTGTTTCGCTCTACCAATCTTCAAGGGTCCAAATCAGGGCGATAGCCAGGGCAGCAGTCCTTCGTAGCCGTCGGGAAGCGGGGAACCTCGCAGCAAAGACCTTCGGACCACGTCAACATGCAGGGGTCGATGAAGTGGTTGGCCGTCCTCCGGAATTTTCACACGAAGCTCCTCACGAACCTCAGGCTGACTGGTACCACTGGAATCGCCCCACGTTGGGCGCCAGCTGAGGTACTGGGTTTTTAAGAACCGGCACAGAACCGGCAACCCAGCGGTGTCAGGGTACACCCAGAGACCTCGGGTTCTTCCTGATTCAGACCACAGAAACTCAGAGTCTTCTAGATGAAGTCAAGGATCAATTTTATTGGCTGCAACCAAGGTAACAAGTGTCCTAGAAGTACAACACACAGGAAGTATATTCTCAGGAGACTGCTTCAATTTACAAAGTGAGGCTTCTCTTCTTATACAGAATTTTAAGCTTCAGGCAAAACATTCTTAGTTTTACAGTAAATCATTGACATTTTTCTAGTACAAAGAAAAAGCAGAGTCATGATGACATGTCCATATTTCACTTTGTGCTGCCTACAACAAATCACCCGGCAAGGCCCAACATTTCATCAGATATCGGTGGACCCCCAATAAAAACGGGCACCTCCCCACCATAAAGCAAGTGAAGCAAAAAGAGCAGAGACAGATGCGAGCAAGATACGGCAGGTGTGTGCGCTGAAAATGGTTTTATGGCTTGTTGCGCCTTGATGCTATCTGGTTCGGCCACTGGGAGGGGAACTGACCTAACGAGTTCGGCCTGGGGCGATGGTTCCAACTTGCACAGGTCACAGGAAAGTCGATGAAGGTGTACGTGTCCTTTTGGGATCGAATCTGGCTGGATTAAGGCCTATGTAAAGGGCAACACACAAAATGGCCTCCATACCCAAAATGGAAGTTGAGGGTTCTGAACTAAAATGACGATTTCGAGGTGAAATCGTCACTCGAATTGGCTGGAAATGCTTGTACATAGTTGTAACGGAGTGAGGCGGAATGTATCCGAGGAGTGGTGGGCTCCCGGAAATGACCCTGTTGTGCCTCCTTCCTTACAGAGGGACCCCTGGGAGACCGGACTGGACGACCTGGATGAGGAACACGGCGCCTTTAAGTAGGCGTTCTCGGAGGAGGAGGAGACCACTCCTCCTGTGTACGTCAGTGAGCTCGGACTGGTTAAAGCACAGGAAGTAATGCACGAGGGGTGTGACATCACCCCGGAGGAGGAGAAGGCGAGGAGCGGCGACGGAGAGCGGTTTGGGAGGAGAGAAGAAGGCGATTGCGGAGGACAACGAAGAAACCCCGAGGAACATCCCGGAGGAGGAGAAGACGAGATCAACGGTGTGCCAGGAGGCCAACGACCCCGTGAGCCGCCGTGCCACTCTCCCAGGGGAGGAGCGTGGCTGACCCAGGTACGGCAGCGTATGGCGGTGTGGGCGGGAAGAAAGCCTGTGTAAATAGAGTAAATAGCCCCGTGTTCGTTTGTCCCGCGTCTTCCCCTTCCTACTGTTTCCTTTACCCCGCGTTTAACCCTCACCTCCTGTAGCCTCCCCACGTCACCGACAGTAGTTGAGCTGCACGTTGAACACTGGTGACCCCCTCCCTACCTCACTACACACGGTCCCAAAAAGGTGCACTCCCCGGAAGACAGCTGAACTAACGGCTCCCTCTCTGTTGGTCTTCCTTTTCATGGGATCCGGAGCGGCGAGCCGTCCTCCCTGACCAGACCTAGAAGAAAAAGCCCGGGGACCTGAAAACGGAGAAGCGAACACCCCTGCTGCCAAAACGGATCCCAGCCAGTTTGCCAGGGAAAGACTCACATTTAGAACCAGGAGAACTTTAATGCTCAATTCAAAACGTGCAATCACAATAAAACCCTCTTTGCCTGCAAGACCCGGTGTCCATCTCATCCCTAACGTGCAACCTGGTACAACCATTAGACCTGACCCCGACCCTACTACAAGTGCTCCCATCAACCCTGGTCCACCAGCCCAGGTTACAGTGGTGTCAGAAGTGGGATCTACTCCCTACGAACACGGAGCCCAGATGGATCAGGTCATACAAACATTAATCGAAGGGCAACAGAAGCTGGAATGGGCCGTCAGCCAACAAATCAGTACAGCGGACGCGGATCGTGCCTTGTTCCGCAGCACAATGACCCAGCAGATGGACAACTTGCAGAAAGTAGTGCAGACCCCAGGGACCGCGGTCTCGGTGGATCGAAGACCGGCTGGTCCTCATCCAGCCGGAGTAGCCTTGCAGAAATACGTCTCTGGAGAAGACCCGGATGCCTTCCTGGTCAATTTCGAGAGGGCAGCCCGTGCGTGTGGGTGGCCGGAGGAAAAGTGGCCCTTCTTCCTTGCCCCCTTGTTGACGGGTGAAGCACAGACAGCCTACCAGGTTGCAAACCATGCGGGAACCTCCACGTATACCGCAATCAAGGAGGTGATACTGGATCACCTCGGGATGGACGCTGAAGCATATCGCATCAGGTTTCGGAAAGAAAAAGGAGTCACGGGGGAAAACCCCAAAACCCTATATCTACGCCTAAAAATGGCCACGGAGAAATGGTTGCGACCAGACGACCGGAGCAAGGAGGACGTCGTGACAAGCATAGTACTGGAGCAGTTCATGGAAGCCTTACCCTACGGGACACAAAGATGGTTAAGACAGCATCCAGGACTGACTGCTGCTCAGGCCATCGAGATGGCTGCCAACTATTCTAGAGCCGCGCCTAGATCTTTTCCGTGGGAGAATGAGAAAACAGCAAAGACACCGGTACCACCCACTAAGATAGAGAAAAAAAAGACTATCTACGAACCCCTAAAGCCAAGACCTTTCCGCCCGGAGGCCACTCCAATGAGGGGTCCCCAGTGCTTTGAATGTGGGGAGTGGGGCCACATAGCTCGGTTGTGTCCCCGGAAAAAACCTGTTGAGGAACCCATGGAAGTCGGGTACATCCCCAAAGCAGTGCTGTACACCGCCGAAATGGGGCCATCATATTATGTAAGGGTACTGGTAAAGGCCCTCCTGGATTCTGGGTGTAGGCAGTCAGTCATACGGGAGAAATTGCTGGCTCATTCCCAACGAAGGGGGGAGGGGGTAGTACACATCCGCTGCGTCCACGGGGACGTAAAAACCTACCCCATCGCACACATCACGATAAAACCGATAGGAGGGGAGCCATGCTCAGTGAGGGTAGGGGTGGTAGCGTCACTGCCCGAAGAACTGATTCTGGGGGTGGACAATCCCCATTTCCTGGCCCTGTTTCAAAGGGAGTTAGCCCGTCGTCCGGTGGAGGCCTACGTGTCCGCCGAGCCCTGGGTCATAGACAAGGGGTTCAAATTTGCGCAAGCCAACGACCCTACCCTCTTGAATGCGTGGGAGGCGGCTCACGTCGGGCAAACAACGGCCTCTGCGCAAAGGTATCCCCAGTTTTGTATCAAGAACGATCTGCTCTATCGAGAAGGAAAAGAGGGAGACCATGGGCAACTGGTGGTGCCAAAGGAATTCCGCGACCAGATTTTGTTCTATGCACACACTCATCTAACCGCAGGACATAGCGGGGCCGAAAAGACCACCCAAAACGTGCTGCGTCTGTTTTATTGGCCCGGAATATATAAAGAAACAGAGGCCTACTGTCAGCAGTGTGAGGTATGTCAGAGGAAAAACCTGACTAAACCCCCGGCTGTGCCCCTACAACCCCTGCCCATCATAGGCAATCCATGGGAACGCTTGGGGATGGACCTTATAGGGCCCTTACCTCGCACCACTAGGGGCCACACATACGCCCTGGTAATTGTGGACTATTCCACCCGATTCCCCGAGGCTTTTCCTCTAACTACCCCGACCACCAAGAACGTAGCAGAGAAGCTTGTGGAACTGTTCTCGAGAGTAGGATTCCCCCGGGAAATACTAACTGATCAGGGGACGCCCTTTGTGTCACGAATGATGAAAGAGGTGTGTAAGACCCTGGACCTACAACACATCCGTACTTCCGCATACCACCCACAAACGGATGGTTTAGTGGAACGATACAATAGGACATTGAAAACCACGCTGAAAAAGCTGTTGTGTTCCGAGAACAAGGATTGGGACAAAATGCTCCCGTTAGCGTTGTATGTTGTCCGATCCCAGGTCCAGAGCAGCCTAGGATACTCCCCTTTCGAGCTATTGTATGGCAGGCAACCGAGGTCCCTACTGGAAATAACCAGAGAAGCCTGGGAAAGGGAAGAGGCGCAGGAACAACGCTCCCTACTTGACTATACCCAACAGTTAAGGTCCAGATTGGGTAAGCTGAGAGATTTGGCTTATTCAAACCTAAGGTCAGCCCAGAGGCACCAAAAGCAGCACTACGATAAGGGGAAAAGGAGGAGGTTTCTGAACGTAGGGGAGTGGGCTTTGGTATTACTCCCTTCGTCCACACACAAATTCAGGAGTGAATGGAAGGGACCCTACCGTGTCCTGGAGAAATACGGCAGTACGACCTATAAGATACAAATGACGCCTAAACGCACTCAAACCTACCACATAAATCTCCTAAAGAAGTGGTTAGGACCTGTCCCACAACCGGCTAACCTAGTGCTACCTGAAGACAGGCCTGGGTCAACCTTAGACCACCTACCCATCAATCCAGAACTCACAGACGCGGAGAAAAAGGCCTTACTAGGAAGACTCCGCCCTTTCTCTCCCTTGTTCTCGGACACACCGGGGTGCACCCATCTGGCAGAACACGAGATACATACTGCCCAAGGGAGTATAGTGAAACAGAGGGCTTATCGCATCCCCGCAGCAAAACGGGCAGACGTAAGAAAAGAAGTCGCTAGCATGTTAGAACTGGGGGTCATAAGACCGTCAAAGAGCAGCTGGTCATCTCCCATAGTCATGGTGCCCAAACCTGATGGGTCAACCCGTTTTTGCATGGACTTCAGGGCTTTGAATGCAGTGTCCACCTTTGATGCGTTCCCCATCCCCAGGGTAGACGAACTTATTGAACGAATAGGTGACGCCAAATTCATAACCACTCTGGACCTGACCAAAGGGTATTGGCAGGTACCCCTAAGGGAGGAGGACCGTCACAAAACCGCCTTTGCCACCGAGGACGGGTTGTACGAATTTAACGTCCTCCCTTTTGGACTCCACGGGGCACCAGCCACATTCCAGAGGTTAATGAATAGAGTGTTGGCCCCTCATACCAGGTACAGTTCTGTGTATCTTGATGACATTGTCATCTTCAGTCATACATGGAAAGAACACTTCGAACACCTGGCTGAAGTACTGACCTCTCTGAGAGAGGCACGTCTACATGTCAACGCAAAAAAATCCCGAGCTGCCTTCCCCAAAGTGAAATACCTCGGCTTCATGCTAGGAGATGGGGTGATAGCACCCCAGGAGGAAAAAATAAAAGCTATCACAGAGACTCCTTTCCCCTCCACAAAAAGGGAGCTAAGAGCGTTTCTGGGCCTGGTGGGATACTACCGACGGTTCATACAGAACTTTGCAGACATAGCCACCCCCCTGACTAATTTGCTGCAGAAATCCGTCAGAAACACCCTGCCTCAACCCCCTACACAAGAAGCCAGGGACGCCTTCCTCCGCCTGCAGAGAGCCATCACCACCAGTCCAGTACTTCTACCCCCGGATTTCGGACGTCCCTTTTCCCTAGCCACCGACGCTTCGGAGACTGGTATTGGGGCAGTGCTGTCACAGACAGGGGCGGATGAGGCTGAACATCCAGTACTGTACATCAGCCGTAAACTACACCGAGGGAACGGAAGTACCCCACTGTTGAAAAGGAGTGTCTGGCCATACGGTGGGCCATAGATAAACTACGCTATTACCTGGAGGGCAGGGCGTTCACACTGTACTCCGATCATGCGCCACTGCAGTGGATGCAAAAGAACAGGACCCAGAACGCTCGGATACTACGGTGGTTCCTCTTTCTCCAGCCCTTTGCTTTTACGGTGGTGCATAGGAAGGGGAGGGACAATGGGATCGCGGATTACCTCTCTCGCTTGCCAGTTCTCCCCGATCGGGTGAATCCAGGGGGGGTGGAATGTAACGGAGTGAGGCGGAATGTATCCGAGGAGTGGTGGGCTCCCGGAAATGACCCTGTTGTGCCTCCTTCCTTACAGAGGGACCCCTGGGAGACCGGACTGGACGACCTGGATGAGGAACACGGCGCCTTTAAGTGGGCGTTCTCGGAGGAGGAGGAGACCACTCCTCCTGTGTACGTCAGTGAGCTCGGACTGGTTAAAGCACAGGAAGTAATGCACGAGGGGTGTGACATCACCCCGGAGGAGGAGAAGGCGAGGAGCGGCGACGGAGAGCGGTTTGGGAGGAGAGAAGAAGGCGATTGCGGAGGACAACGAAGAAACCCCGAGGAACATCCCGGAGGAGGAGAAGACGAGACCAACGGTGTGCCAGGAGGCCAACGACCCCGTGAGCCGCCGTGCCACTCTCCCAGGGGAGGAGCGTGGCTGACCCAGGTACGGCAGCGTATGGCGGTGTGGGCGGGAAGAAAGCCTGTGTAAATAGAGTAAATAGCCCCGTGTTCGTTTGTCCCGCGTCTTCCCCTTCCTACTGTTTCCTTTACCCCGCGTTTAACCCTCACCTCCTGTAGCCTCCCCACGTCACCGACAGTAGTTGAGCTGCACGTTGAACACTGGTGACCCCCTCCCTACCTCACTACACACGGTCCCAAAAAGGTGCACTCCCCGGAAGACAGCTGAACTAACGGCTCCCTCTCTGTTGGTCTTCCTTTTCATGGGATCCGGAGCGGCGAGCCGTCCTCCCTGACCAGACCTAGAAGAAAAAGCCCGGGGACCTGAAAACGGAGAAGCGAACACCCCTGCTGCCAAAACGGATCCCAGCCAGTTTGCCAGGGAAAGACTCACATTTAGAACCAGGAGAACTTTAATGCTCAATTCAAAACGTGCAATCACAATAAAACCCTCTTTGCCTGCAAGACCCGGGGTCCATCTCATCCCTAACGTGCAACCTGGTACAACCATTAGACCTGACCCCGACCCTACTACAAGTGCTCCCATCAACCCTGGTCCACCAGCCCAGGTTACAATAGTGTACTCGTCATTCTCGACCTTTTGATACCAACTTCGTCATGTTTTGACGAAGTTTAATTCTCGAGTCCAGAATAGTTACACGAGTCCAGAAGTTTCAGAACCACACTATGAACAAAATATTAACAGTAAAACAAGCTTTTGAAAATGAGATAATTTTTTTGTTCCAATGCGAACGTAATAAAAACCTCAAGTAGAGTATTCTTGTGCTCCTACTTTATGAACAAGATAATAAAAGTAAAACTAGATTTTGAAAACGAGATAATGTTATTGTTCTAGGAGTAACAAAATGGTTGTGCTGACTTTGAAATGTGCCCAGGAAATGCACCTTGTATTTTTTAGCTTTACAAACTCACAAAATAAAGCCTTACCTCTTTCTTTTTCTATTTTGAGGACCTTCTTTACAGCCATCTTCTTGCCCTGCAAAAGCCATAGTGCGAGGTATACGCTGCTGAAGCGCCCTCCGTAGCAGTTTTCAAAAAACTGCCGGGGATATTTTCAACGCTTCGCATTAAACATTGCAAATCACGCTTAGTGCGATTTTAAATATCGCCGCCTATCGCTGGTTTACATCGCCATTTTAGCGCCGTATTTACAACGCCTTGCTCACATGCGATGTACAAACCTGCGATAGACGGCGATATTCATCATTAGCATGTGAAATCAAGCGATGATTTCACACGCTAATAAAAAGCTGGAAAATAGGGGAGTGTGGACAAAACCAAACAATCCACCTCCCATTCAAAACATGCCTAAGTCAAGTTTGGACCAGGCATTATGGATCCTGCGATAACCACGGTGCGCGGCTTTTATCATCACTTCGTTGTTCTGGGGCTGCATTGTAAATAATGCAATGTCCTGTTTGCGACCTTTTGTCATGGTGTTACAGGAAGGTACGCCTACTTTGCATTTCATTAGCGATGTATGTCACTAACATGCGTGGCCTTACAAAAATGGCAGCTAATGCGCTAATGTATGTTAGCGCCGCCTTGTTAATTGGGTGATTAAATTATTGCCACTTTAGCGGCAAAATGTGATGCTAAAGCGGCGATAATGCCCTTGTAAATATGCCCCAACAAGTCGTGAAATTGTATTTGCACAAATAAAGCCCTAGTTTGTCCCCATGTCAGGCAGTGACAGACTTTAGGCGTGCTTTGAACTCTTTACTTTCATAGCAGTTCTCGAATCTGAACCACGCAGCCTCTCCTTGTTGTTATCCCTCCCGAAAAGTTTAAATGTCCTACACAAATGACCCCACTGGTATATAATGCAGGTTAACCCTTTATAGGGCGGTACCTAGGAGTACATAGTATACACAAACATTTGAAAGCCCTGCTTCCAAATCACTCACGAAAGAACTACACAACATACTAAGTAGAGCTGCAGAGGTGTGCAAGCACCGTGTTAAACAAAAGCAAGGCGCAGCTGCCATATATAAAGATAAAGAGTGGCGCACCGCAAAAAACAAGCCTCTGCACACGAGTGGTAATCAAATGGAGCCTTAGTCACAAGCAAAAATGAGAATCATTCAACTGCTTACAATTATATGTGGAATAGCAATGGCTGCCCTGGGATGAGCAAGTAGATGAAATCCAATATAGCTACCGCCATGATTAAATAACTAAGTGGAAAGTGTAGTATGTATTTCTCCGCAGATGAGGCAGTCCACATTCTGCCACAAGGTTGGTGGTGGCGGACAGTTGACGTAGAACAAAGATCCTTTTGATAAATCCAGGCGTAGTTCAATTAGCGGGACCAGTCTCACTTACCCAGACACCAGTGAGCTGTTTGCACATTAATAGTGGTGACAATCAATCAATCAATCAGTGACACTTATAAAGCGCGCTACATACCCGTAGGGTCTCAAGGCGCTGGGGAGGGGGGGGTGCCGCTACTGCTCGAACAGCCAGGTCTTCAGCTTCTTCCTGAAGGAGAGGTGGTCTTGGGTCAGGCGCAGGTCGGACGGGAGGGAGTTCCAGGTCTTGGCGGCCAGGTAGGAGAAGGACCTTCCTCCTGTAGTCGCTCTTCGGATGCGGGGGACGGCGGCGAGGGCGTGGTTGGCTGATCGGAGGTGGCGTTTGGGAGCGTAGAAGTTGACTCGGCTGTTGAGGTAGCTCGGGCCTTGGTCGTGTAGGGCTTTGTGTGCGTGGGTGAGGAGGCGGAAGGTGATTCTCTTGTTGATGGGGAGCCAGTGAAGGTCTCTCAGATGACCGGAGATGTGGCTGGATCGTGGGATGTCGAGGATGAGTCTGGCTGAGGCGTTTTGGATCCGCTGGAGTCTCTTCTGGAGCTTGGCGGTGGTCCCGGCGTAGAGGGCGTTGCCGTAGTCCAGTCGGCTGGTGACGAGGGCCTGGGTGACGGTCTTCCTGGTCTCTGAGGGGATCCACCAAAAGATCTTTCGTAGCATGCGTAGGATGTTGAAGCACGCCGAGGAGACGCTGTTGACTTGCCTGGTCATGGAGAGGGAGGAGTCCAGGATGAAGCCCAGGTTTCGTGCATGGTCTGTCGGTTTGGGTGCGGTGCCCAGGGCGGGAGGCCACCAGGAGTCGTCCCAGGCGGAGGGTGAAGAGCCCAGGATGAGGACCTCCGTCTTGTCCGAGTTCAGTTTCAGGCGGCTGGTCGTCATCCACTCGGCTACCTCTTTCATCCCTTCGTGCAGGTTGGCTCTGGCGGCGGCGGGGTTGTTGGTCAGGGAGAGGATCAGCTGGGTGTCGTCGGCGTAGGAGATGATGCTGAGGTGGTGTTTGCGTACGATGGCCGCGAGGGGGCTCATGTAGACGTTGAAGAGGGTGGGGCTCAGTGATGATCCTTGGGGGACGCCGCAGATGACTTCGGAGGCCTCTGACTTGTACGGTGGTAGGCGGACTCGCTGTGTTCTTCCGTCGAGGAAGGAGATGATCCATTCCAGCGCCTTGTCCTGGATACCGATGTTGCTGAGGCGCCGTGTTAGGGTGCGGTGGCAGACCGTGTCGAATGCCGCGGACACACTCCAATAAAGGCACAAAAGTTTGTAAAAAGAAGTACACAATATGCCCAGCCTAGGAAAGGGAACCCGAAACGAGCCCATCCCTAAAACATTATTATTAAACTAAAGGCAATTTACCAGCCACGGAGGATGTGGTATAACATACAGAGCTGCCGACTTACAGTCTGGGGAAGCAGGTTCGTGTCTCGTATCGGCCTGCGCCTGCTAAAAAAAAAAAAAAAAGCTGATCCAAAAAATAAAATTATAAAATTGCAGACTTGTTGAACTCCCTTTAATTACTAACCATTATATGCACAAAGCAAATGCCAATTTTTACACTAAAAGTAAACAATGTCATACTCGAAAGACTGGGGAAACAGACATCCCAAAGTGCGTTGTTGGGAATGCAGCAGTGGCAAGTCGTAACAAGTAGTCCCTAAAGGAACACATAGCCACCTACAGTGTAAGTAAACTGTAGTTGGCCAGTGCTACTTGGCATCAAAAGGAAATGATGTATGGGAAGAACCAACTAATAAGCAGGCAGGAAAACAGAGCAATACAGGAGTGAACCACTGGCAAGCTGCAGGGGGGATTCCACTCCACAAAGATGTTACAGCAGGTCTTCCATACAGCCCATGCGCGTTGCCTAGGCTCGACCTAAAAACATAAAAACACTCAGGCTAATCTGGAAGCTCTCTCCAAGCAGCCGAGCTAAAAATAAAGGACTCCCTCTGGTGCAGAGCCACAGAGGGGTCTTTATATACCTCCACAGGGTCATCTAATGTCTGACCGAAGCACTGGGGTGGTAGTGTGGGTGTCAGCCATTGGCCAACACCCACCCTAAAAGGTTTAATAAGGACTGATAATTGACGACCAACCTATTCTTATAACTTTGGGTCCTGCAATAGTCTGACTTGTTAGACTTGTAGGTGTGTGATGGTTAGTAGTTGTGTTGGTACTGTCGTTGGCAGCACTAATAGGGACAATGGGTGGTTGAAGCAGCAGTTGCCTCCTGATGAGGGCCCTCGCACTTAGGGGCCGATTATGATTGCGGATAATCCGCATCCTCTGGGCCGGCGGAATCAACCGCAGGCCCGGAGGATGCGGATTATCTGCTGCGGACTGGAAAAAGTCCCCCTGCCAGATTAGGATGGCTGGGGGATCTATTTTCCGTCTGCCGCTTTTCCGGCGCGGTCGCCTTCCGACCGCGGCGGAAAAGCACTAACATGGCTGGCAGTGCCTATCAGACACCGCCAGCCATATTAGGATAGCTGCGGTCATATGCCTTTCCACGGTGGCATTTTCGCCGTGGAAAGGCATACGGTGTTGTCTTCGGGGGCCCGTTGCGGGCCCCCAGGGGTGAAGGGGGTGTGGGGGGTGCACATGGGGGGTACCTATGGTACCCCCCTGCCTTTGCGTGCACGAAGCGGCAGGCACCACGCAGTGCCTGCAGCTTCGTGCATGCAACGGTACACATGCATTTTTTAACATTGCGGCGTGTGCTGCTTCAAGCAGCACCCGCCGCAATGTTAAGAATACAGGATGTGACCGCCAGGGTGGCGGTCACATCCTAATTGGCACGGAGGGACCGCCGCTGCCCATGCGGACGGTCCCTCCTCCTCTGGGGTGGCGGACGGACGCAGGTCCATCCGCCATCCTAATAGGCCCCCTAGTGTTTAATTTGTAAAGAAAAAGAAAAAAAATGTCTTGGAGGTGTGTGATTTTATAACCAAACTCATATTGTCACTAAATCATCAGAAAACTCCTTGGTGACCTAGAATATTGGTGCATTCTATTGTTAGTTTTCACAATATGCCATCCTTTTATGGCATCTTCAGCCTCATACAGAGTTCTGTAATGAATTTCTAGGTAATTCTGGAAGTTAAAATAACATTGCTGACTGTTACCTCCAGTTTTATGAACTTAATTAGGCATGGGTAGTAGCGAGAAATCAGTCAAGGGTTGGCGTAGGCAATGTTCGCCCACCTCACTTTCCCTACCACATATGAAGGTGAAGAGCCACTTGGCTTCCAATTATGGAGACTCAGCTCGTCTCTTAGAAGTCAATTTACAGGAGTCCAACAGGTACATGACTGACAGCTTAACAGTGGCAGCATGCCCACCCAATTCTTATTTGCAATTGTCAAGAAAGGGCTGGCGGTCATAAACTGGCAGGCTAAACAATGACATTGCATTTTTTAAATGCATTAATGAGGGGAAAAAAGTTTGGTAATTCATCTATGTAAAAAACATGCCACCCGCAACTCCATTACATAACAAGCAGGGAGAATCTGCTCCAGAGTTGTAGGCATGAGTATTTTGAGTAAACACTCCATGCCACAGCAGCAAACGACTTTAAAATACGGAAAGGACAAAAATATAGTTTAAACAAGTTGCTGCACATTTTCTTCATTACTTCAAATGATCAGAGTTCTAGGCAGGAGATTAAGGCGCAAAAATAGGGATACAAATACTGGAATTTCCACTCAGTTCTCCATTTCTACCATAGCCTCATGCTTACAGCTGCATTGTCACATTGTGCCACGAATAATTGGCATAGTAGAGAATACATTCAAAAGGGAGAGCTGTCATTTGTCTAGAGACAGTTTTAACTTATTACATAGTAGCATAGAGGGTTAATGTTCCTGCTGCAAAGCACAATTGTGACAAGCAGATCACAGGTTAGTATATTATGCAGGTAGCTTAGTCGGTTATTGTTTTTTGTCACAGACATTCTTTTTTTAATTGGAATTCATAAGTAACCAATCCTTCTAATATAGTTCATTGAGCTATGAACTGGCATCACAGTCCTGCATGAAAAATGAAAGCCGTAGGTTACGAACCTCATTGTTTATTTGCCTGAATCTTTCATTGTTATAAGGTTGCTAGAAAGGATTCCTTTGGGTAGCACTACAATTTTATTAGTTTGAATCCCCAATTATTGTGTTGCATATGGTGCAGATTTAGTAACAATTTGCACCTGATTTGAATCACAAAAGTGATGCATACCTGGTGCAAAATGCTGTTGTGGGCCTTAACACTTAGGGGCCGAATAGGATGGCGGACGGATGCATGACCGCTGGGCTGGAGGCAGTGGAAAATGCACCTCATCGTCCGCCAGCAGCGGGCCTTCCGTCCGCCATATTAGGAAGGGGAACTGGGCACATTTACCGTCCGCCGCGTAAAAATGTGAACCGCCGTGGGAACACACCAGACGCCATGGCGGACAGAGCCAATCCAGGCTCACCGCCATGTGGAATGACGTCCCGACCGTACGCAATATTACGATGTGGCAAACAAACCAGAACACCGCAGCGGAAACACCTCCATCTCATAGACGGCGGAAGCACCACAACGGAGAGGGAAAGCATTGCCACGAGACCCACCGCACGGACCCGAGCGCCATGGACCTAGCCCTACACGCCTTCCCGGCCCTGTTCCTACTTCACCACCAGCAAGTCATGCACCGTATTGGACACCGCCGCAGGTACGCAAGCATGCAATACACACATCACACGCCACAGCATACATGAACACCGGTACCTGTCCACACCAGACACCCTGGTGGGGACAGGCCACACACAAATGCACCCACACCAGTCCCACCTCAGCACAATCACCCCCCGCATCAGGCACACGCCGCCCACGCAACACCACAGCCAGCCCATGGACGGACTGCGCTGCACTGTCGGCGGTTTGGCCTGTTACCGCGGCTACTCCGTCCATGGCGATCATTTTTTCAATGGTGCCGTCCGCGGGCGGCAGTCTTTGGAGACATCCGTCCGCCGCGGTTGGGTTTTGCTGGAGGGGAATCCTAATAGCACCGCCGGTTTCCCCACGGTGCGGTCGGACGGTCATTTCCCGCGAGACTGGCGGTCCGGACGCTTTCCGTCTGCCATCCTAATCGGTCCCTAACCTTGGATTCCAGACCCGCATGCTGGCATCATAAAATCGTAGTTATTCTTCCCCTTCGTTTCTCCAGACCAAGCACTCTTAACTCATGATGCCTATCAGTATGGCTGGTATGTGACTCCTGCACCTTATAGTCCTCACTGTCTCAAGTAAGCCTTGCTATACATTGATTTACACATTTGAATGACTCATGGGCTCTGTTTTACATGCTTGTTATGTAAAGTGCCCTGACACTCTACATTGGGATGAGTAGTACTATAAAATATATACATGTGAAAGAGGGGCTACACAAGATGAGGGGCACCATTGTAGGTTGACAGCTAGGGCTGGATGTAATATTCCATTCCGCCCATGGGATTGGCAGAATTTCTCGTACGTGGCTCCAGAATGGTAGGATGGTGAGCAGGAGCAATATTTGAGTCCTCTCGAGCGATTTATGGTCGCTTCGGGACATACAGCATGATTTTTCTAACACGGGCAGTGATGACCATTCGAGGTCAGAAAGCTGTAGCTGCGCCTTCTGGGGCTTCACTTGATGCCCTTTTTGCTGATTTTTCAGCACCACAGAGAAAAGCGGGGGCCGCATCGCCTCCCCCCCCCCCGCAGGTATGACAGGGCATCGTCCCCCCTCCCCTTGTCTGCAACCCATGGTGGGGCGCGCCCCGCCGCGTCATCATGACGCGGTAAGCACGCCTCACCATCGATTGGGTAAGAGCTCTCAGTTGACCTGGAAGCGTTAGGATCGCTTCCGGGTCAAAGCGGGGAGCTGAGGTCAGGCCAGTTGGAACTGTTCTGACTGGTAGAGGGTTTAAAAGGCCAGGGAACGCCGGAGGTGTTCTCTTGTTCCCGCGCTCCTCAGGCCTGCCCTTTGCCCACCAGCCTTCTAGGAGGCTGTTATATTTTTCTTTGTTTTCTCTTTGCTGCAGGTTATCGTGGAAATTGGCGAGGTGATCTAAGACGGAGCTCAGGCACCGGTGGAAGGACGGCGTTCGTGACTTCCTTTGTTAACATCTGTGAAGGTGACGGCGGGCGGTGTAGTTCTTCTATTGTCTTCTCTTGTCTCCTCTGCAGCTGCGGGTCAAGCGCGAGGACGAGAGCGGTCGATCCGGTGGTCCGGGGTAAGGCGTACATGCGTCTGTGAGGTACGGTGAGGGGGGGCACTAGCATGCCGGTGTAGGTGGGGGCCATGAGCGGTGTATGAGGGATGCATCGTGAGCCTCAGTGAGGAGCGGTCTTCTGGCAAAGTTCCACTGCGCATTTTTTATTAAATTGAAGGACGCTCGGGTGAGTGCCCCTTGGGTTGGAGCGCAGCTTGTTTGGCCTGCGCCTCCTATGAACTTCCAGTAGCGTGGCGTTTGTAGCAGGTATATGACACAGTCAAACGGGCCCTCTGTGCAGGTTTTGGAACATCCGGAATAAGCCAGTAATTTAAATTAACTATATAGCAGCCGGAATGAGCCAATCATTTAAATAAATGATATAGCTGTGTGCAACTGCCCTTTTACGTAGGTTGTTTTCGGCTAGGACAGGCTCTAATTAAGATTTAATCTTACAAATTCTGGGAGCAGTGGGGCAGACAGTTTGGGTGGACTTTGTGGGCATTTCACAACATCCCAGGAGATAACAGCTTCCAAATTGTGTGATTCTGGGCAAAGCACTTAATCTCCCTGTTCCTTCTGAATGTGTCCTTGGGTATTGTCACTGGTGCTCAGGTAAAACGCTCCGATACCTTTTGGGTCGGGTTTGGTGCTACATAAACCTGCATACTTTCTTTCTTCAAAAGATTAGTAATCGTGTTTTGAGTGAGATTACTGTGTGGCACCCAGAAATTAATGTAAGGAATACACAACATCCTGGAGTCGGATGGGCCTATTCCTTGTGTGTCCGCAACAATTACTAATCTTGTTTTTGTATCCTAGGAGTACACAAGGGGTGCTCTGCAGTCTGGAACAGCAAGGAGCGGGGCTGTGGTCGTTGTTTAAGGGGACACGGGCAGGCCTGCACTTCACTGCTTCTGAGGGCTGCCGGGCTAGAGTTTGCTCGCCCAACACCCAGGCTAGCTGGTGTGGCACGGTCCCAGTTGTGTGGTGCTTACAGCCAGTCCCTGTACCCCCAACTTGCGGCAGGTAAGGGCCTGGAAAGGTCTCCCTTTAGGTAGCAAAGAACATTGTGCTTGTGGTGTTATTGCAGATCAGGGTGTGAATTACAGGGTGATTGTTGGCTCAAAATATGGCCAGTAAACGTGGCACAAAGCGCTCCCGCATGGAAAACATGTTGGAAGGAACGATGAGTAGGATGGTGACAATGGATAGGAAATGGGGAAAGGTAGAACAAATGGGGCAGAGTATTGCGGAGCTCAGGCAAAGGTTGGATGAACAGATAGGGCCAGCAGCTAGGCCCAAGCGCACAATAGTGCCCCCAAAACCCAGAGGGGAATTGGAACCTTTTCTCAAGCGGGCTAGAGCCAGGAAGGGGTAGATTCAGGATCCCACTCCAAATTTGCCCTTGGGGGGGAGTCCCTCAAGGGAAGGTCCCTCAGGGTTCCCAGCGCCACCAGTAAGCCCTGTACCTATTCCTCAGGCACCGGCCAGTTTACCGGTGACCCCTGCGCCTGCCACACCAGTGCCTGCACCAGGTTCAGTGCCCCCATCCTCAGTCCCGGTGGTCCCGATACTGATTCTGGTGTTGCCTACACCTAGCCCGCGCCATTCCCGGGGATTCCTGTCCTGAACACAGCGGCCTCCACCCTGG
This sequence comes from Lissotriton helveticus, assembly GCF_964261635.1. Classification (NCBI taxonomy): domain Eukaryota; kingdom Metazoa; phylum Chordata; class Amphibia; order Caudata; family Salamandridae; genus Lissotriton; species Lissotriton helveticus. The sequence goes on from NC_136070.1 coordinate 296,889,428, forward strand.
TCCTGGCACCTCAAGAGTTGAGTCAGATCCCGCCGGAATTAGCGGCTCAGATATCGGCAGTTCTCCCTTGGCTAGGGAAGGGGGGCATGTTACCATCTTCAGTGGGCTCCAAAGAAGTAGGAGAGGATCCTTTAGCAGAGGCACATAGGATGGTGTTGAAGATTATGGCTGCCCCAAGCGGAGTGGGGCCAAGTACTCCTGGTCAACCCCAAGCAGCGCAACAAGTGAGCAACACCGACAAAGAGAAGATGATGGAGCCAGCGGGTGCTGGGGAAATAGGTAAGGAGGTGGCATTACCATTGCTAGGCGCGGGTACACCACCCTCTACGAGGGACTATTTGGCAAGGCATGTAACACGAGAAGTGAAGGAATTAATTTGGGCTGGTCAATATGTTTTCTTTGCTTGTGGATAACAGGGAAATGGAGTATGCTAGGAAGCAGAAAGATTGGATGTTGCCTAGTGAATGGTGGGTGGAAATGGCGAGATTCAGAGTTGAAGAAACTTTGACCATTTGGATTAGGGCCTTCTCAGCATTTATGGTTATTATAGCTGAGCATTCACTTAACTTGCAAGCAGAAATGGCGTGTTAACAGAGCAGGGTCACAATGGTGCATGATAATTATGGGGGTGTAGCATGGAAGGATTATGCCATGAATTTCAGGAAAGGTAAGAATTTGACTCATCACTTACCTGGGACCAGGTTGACTCGATATCATGGTTTAATCATTTTACTGCAGGCCAACCAAGTAATCCAGGCCAAAGCTGGAACAGAGGTTACACCCCCAAATCATCTCAACCCTTTTGGCCGGCACAGGCCGGGGGCTTAGTCTCTGGTGCAGGGAGCAGTGGGGGGCGAAATGGGGTCTACTGGGATTTTATTGAACGAGCATGCACCAGGGCACAAGGCAGGGGTAAATTTAGACACTCATGCTCCATATGTAATCAACCTTCCAACCCTGAAGCAACATGCCGCAAAAGAGGTAACACATCCTCTGCAAATAGAGGGAGAAAGAAACAGGAATAAAGAAAATGTACGGCTGGTGTCACATTCACCCATTGACGTTCTGTCTATGACTCCTTGGCTGAACAAGTACCCAGACCATGCCTCTGCTAGGATGTTACAAAAAGGTTTTTTGTATGGTTTTAGGATCCCAGCGGTGGATTACACAGGGACTCCAGAGTGTAGAAATCAACTGTCTGTTAGGAGCAGCGGCCAAAATTACAAGAGAACTACGCTTGGGCAGAGTAGCGGGTCCCTTTGATTAAATCCCTGTGCAAAATTTTGTTTGCTCACCCTTGGGTGTGGTCCCGAAGAAAGAGGAAGGTGAGTTCAGACTTATTCATAATTTGTCAGCACCTAGAGGCACATCACTAAATTACACCATCAATGAAGAAGTCTGTAGTGTAAAATATGCCTCTTTTAACCTGGCAGTGGATATGCTAATGGTTTTTGGACCAGGGACCTTGATGGCCAAGTCAGATATTGAATCCGCTTTCTGGCTACTGCCGGTACATCCTCTAGATCACCATCTGCTAGGTTTTTCATTCCAAGGTAAATTCTATATGGATATGTGTATGTCCATGGGTTGTTCCATGTCCTGCACCTACTTTGAGTAATTCAGTTCATTTTTGGTGTGGGATTTTTAGACAGACAACACAGCACCAAAATGTCATGCATTATTTGGATGACTTTCTCTTCCTTTGGTCGGTAGGCTCTCGGGAGTGCGCGTGGGCATTGCAGGAATTTTGCATGCTCATGCGGGCTTTTGGGGTCCCGCTGGCACCAGGAAAGAGGATGGGTCCATCAACAACAATAGAATTCCTGGGCTTTAAATTGGACTCGGTAGAAGGTTGTTTCAGGTTACCAGAGGAAAAAATCATGAAATTTAGAGCAGCACTCCAGCAATGTTTGGCAAAAGACAAGGTGACACTGCACCTACTACAGCAGACTGTTGGCCAGTTGAACTTCGCATTGAGAGTGATACCCATGGCACGGCCATTCTCCCGCTCGATCTCACAGGCCATGACTGGTCTGCGGGAGATGCACCATCACACAAGACTGTTGACCGAGGTCCGCCAGGACATGCGGATTTGGATCGCATTTCTGGAGGGTTTCAATGGCAGGGTAGTGTGGCTATGTCCCCCTACTACGTCTTCAGAGTTAGGTTCATGGACTGACGGTGCAGCCAGTTTGGGATTTGGTGCCATATTTGGAAACAAGTGGTGGCACAGCAGTGGCCGGCTTGGTGGGGGGAGAATGGGCTGACAGCCAATATAGGTTTCCTCAAGCTATTTCCAATCTGGGTTGCACTGACCATTTGGCCTCAACAGTTGTGCAATTAATCTTTAATTTTCTGGTCAGATAACATGACAGTAGTGGAATGTATCAACCTACAGGCGGCCCGGTGTAAAATGATACTCCGCTTGTTGAAAGAGATAGTGCTGGTGTGTATGAAGCTGAACATACAGTTTAAGGCCAAACATGTTCCGGGGGTGCTAAACAATGCAGCTGACGCACTCTCTCGCTTCAAGATGCAGGTTTTCAGGGAACATCTACGATCTGCGGAGGTGACGTCAACACACTTCCTGGAAGCGCTCTGGCAAATTGGTGCCCCCAGCTACAGAACCTCATGGCAGCTAGCCTAGCGCCCAGGACCAGAAGAGCATATGAGGGGGGTTTTGGTCTTACTGTGCCTTTTTGGGACAGGGTTAGGCGGAGAGCTGGATTAAGTCAGGGAACTTCCAACTGTACTTGGACACATTGAGCAGGGAGGGGCGCTCGGCGGCGATAGCCAGCCGGCACATGGCAGCTCTTTCTTTCTTTGCACAGATCAGGGGTACCAAGGACCCCACAAATAGCTTCATTGTGAGGAAGGCTCTGAAGGGGTGGCGGTGCCTCCAGGGGACCGCCTAGGACACGAGACAACCGATAGGTTTAAAACGGCTGGCAGCACTATTAACAGCCCTGAGTGCCATTTGCAGTTCAACAGGGGAGGTGCTGCAGTTTAGAGCTGCCTTTTCACAAGCTTTTTATGGGGCATTCAGGGTAGGGGAACTGGTGGCACAAAATAAGCAGGATGTGCTAGGTGGACTCCAGCTTGAACACGAACAGATACAGGGTGATGCGCTGTTGATTACCATTAAGAAATCAAAAACTGATCAAGAAGGCCGTGGTGAGGGGCTGGTAATTCATCGGGCACAAACTAACCCATGCTGCCCAGTGATGCACTTGGAGGCCTTCCTCCGCCAGAGGGTAGGTGCAGTAAGGGGGACACTATTAATGCATGCAGACGGTACCCCACTGAACAGGTTCCAATTCAAAAGGGTGTTGGCCGTGGCAATTGACAGGACTGGTTTAAATCCAAAAGATTTTGGGACACATTTGTTCTGAATAGGGGCTGCCACAGAGGCAGCTGCTAGAGGGTTGCACAATAGCAGAGTGAAAAGAATTGGGAGATGGCCTTTTAATTGTTACAAGCGTTATGTGTGGTTGCACATGTTGTGAGGGTGGCAGGACAATTAGACTGATGCCTGCCTTGTTTGTTTGCTTATATTTCTGTTTCTTGAACCTGTCACGCAGGGCGGAAACTGCCGTCAGCACATCACCAGCAAGTTTCTTCACCACGGCGGATGCATGCACAGGACAAGGACGCACATGTTGTATGGGTTATTGGTCATTCTTATGTAAGGCATGTCAAATCGGTTTTCTTGCAGATAATTACAGACAGAGAGCTGAACCGGGAGGTTTCAAGGTTTTATTCCATGGAAGAGGGGGTCTCTGCCTCAGTCAGTTTAGTGGGTATGTTACAGAGCTGTTAAACAGACACACCCCGCCGCCCACAGTTGTTATCTTGCACTTGGGCGGTAACAATCTGGTAAACTTGGGGAGAAGGGTCCTGATGAAGGAGATAATCTCTGAGGTAGGCTGGTTAGCTAAGACATGCCAGGGCTGCACTATAGTTTGGTCCCGGATAATACCCAGACTGAGATGGAGGGTGGGGACTCTGTCAAAGCGTTGAATCACTCGGTAAAGAGGATCAACAATAAAATAGCGAAATTGTTTAGGTCACATCAATTGCAAAACATAGCACATAGATGTGTCAGGGAGGAACCGTTCTTCTTAAAAGACGGGGTTCACCTGACTAGTGGGGGCAACGACATATTCTTGGAAAACATCATGGCTTGGCTAGGAGCTTTTAGGGCAGGGCATGACCTTTCGGTGTAGGAGGATTGGGGGGGCAGATATTTGGGCAACTATGCTGGCCTGTGGCGGTAAGGTCATTTTAAGGTACTTAGGGGGCGGGGCCATTATTGAATGGGGTCGCCCAGGGGGAGGGACTAGTGGTCTCTCCTAGAACTCCAGGGGCGCTACATCCGGTTAGATGGATGGGTGCGGGGGAGAGGGGAGTCACGCTTTCTTTAGGCTGGTTGGCCACCCTGCATGGGCACCATGACATCACTAAACGATGCAGAGTGCAATGGCCCCCTTTGTTAATGGAGTTCATGGAGCGTACGGGGGTAACCGGGGGGGGGGGGAGTACCATCTCAGTAAATGGGCCCTCTGCGCATGCGCACTCATATGTGAGGGCGTGGCTGATTGATAAGGATCTGACACCGGTTAGCGACCTTGCCGTAGGCCCAAATAGGATATGCAGATGAATTGTAATCTAATGTCAAGTATGTTTTCTGCATAAATAATTGTGTAAATGTTGTTTATTTCTAATTTTTATTTGCTTTTATGTTTTAATAAACACGGCCGGGGGGTTGAAAGACCCCTCGCCTTCCAACGAAAATCCTCTCTCATGTCCAATTTTAATAACTGTGGGGGAAACACAAGGCAGGGGAGGGAGATGGTCGGTAGTCCCTGACCATACGCGCTACCGGGGCTAATTCACAGTGCAAGCAAGAGCATATTGTCGCACGACACTCAACACTAGTGGTAGCAAGGAAATCCGTTAAAAAGAAGGTCAAAGGGGGGGGGCACCAACAAAGATTGTGGCATCACGCGCCATAACTGCTAAAGCCAACCTAGTTTACTTTGCTCTAACAGCGCAAAACAAGGAAACTGAAAATGTTATTTTAGCCCTGCACAGGCGGTGAAAACAACGGTCAAAATTGGGACGCATTTATTTTGCAATTTGAAATCTGGTTACTGTCACTGCAGTGGTTTCTCTCTTGTTGAAATATTTTTTTTAAATTAAGTTTTAACTTACTTTGAAAGTCTTTTAAAAGTGAGTAAGAATTGTAAAATATCACGGACCTGGTACATGTGCTTTGTTATTATTATTATAAGTACAGGCTTGATGGTGTTTACTTGCACTGTCCACTGCGGTTCATCTACCTTCCGGTCTCCTTTACCACTATGAGAGAAGATCTTGAACCCACATCTGCTCAAAGAGAGCAGAGGCCAGGCCAGATGTGACCTGCAATTTACAGAATGGAAGTAAACACAAGGCGCGCGCCGCCTGCCATCTGCTGCTGTCGGGTAGCAGCAGGACCACACTGGCATTTCAACCTCATTTTGCCCAGCAGGGGAATAGAAAGTAAGATTCTGCGGCTGCGTTTTGCATCTTCATTGTGACCTTTGCGCATCTCTGCGCTGTGCTCCACGCCGAGGTGCAGCTCAAACAGTTTATATCTAATTGATAACTTGCACATTGAGAATTGCTTTTATCCTTCTCTGGATAACTGTGCTAACTGTGCGAAGCTGTCGCAGTTTTTAGAGAACCAACCTTTTAATGTTTGCTCAAGATGGCGAGACATTATTTACGTATTCAGTAGTTGTTGACATCATTTGTCGACTCGTGGGAGGTGCCAAAAAGTATGCACTCAAATCCAAAAACTATAAATACTTTTGTAGCCTGTAAAAATACCTTGACAAATACACCGTCTTGTAATTTTAAAATTAAGTACCGTTCAGATTTAAGATATGTGTTGTGGATATTTAATAGAATAATGTTGCATCATGTTATTCTTACTTTTATTCAATTATGTCCACTGGTAGGCACCTCTACATAATAAATCTTTGTAATTCTTATAGTTCAAGAAGTCTTTATTCGATTAATGCATCATAAAAGACGTAAAATACAATATATACACAATAAAAATACACTAATTCAGTTTCGATCTTCCATTTTGTGGGGAAAGGCGGGTATGCCCTCTTATGCACGGATTAAGCCACAACATCTTTACAGACGACAATGCCGGAAGGACTAAACAATCACACATGAACATAGCAGCACATGAATTAGAGAGGTATAACAGGATTAAGTGGTGACCTGAAAAAAATGTGATTCATTTTATTGTGCAGATAATCATGCAATTGTCATAATTAAAGAGATTCACCATGATCGAAATGCTGAAAAGTGGTAGCTCTTGGACGCGATTTGAAGAAAAGTTGCATGAAATTAAGGGTCTAGCAAGAGAGACTACCAGTGGTATTCCCATAAATCATAATGGGCCTCTTGAAGGATTATATCTCACATATTTTTCAACTCAAGAAATTCCACAAGAAGAAGAAAGTTCTTGTTGAGAAACACTGGGTTCCCAATTTAAATTTAAACTATATTTTTTTGTAATCATTAAAATACTTGTGATCATTCAGTCATTTATGGTTCAGCACAATCAATAAGGGCTGGAATACTCTGTTGTAGTAAATGAAGACCAATACTATCCAAAGGAAAGAGATATAACAACTGATCCTCTCAGCAAAAGTTTCCACTCCCATTTTACAAGTGGTGATCACAACAGAGACCGCAAAACACCCTTCACAGTGTGTGAACCACAATGATATCCCCTTTCAAATGCAAAAATAGACTATTGTTATCTCACAGGAAGACATCTAAATGCTGTATTAAGTAGACAAAGCTTAAGGTGCTAATAGTCTGTTCTTGGTCAGTATAGGGTCACAATAACTAGTACATTTACAATCAAGCCACAATATTCGGAATTTAACTTGTGGGTAACTTCAGAAAGATTTAAACATTTCCTTCTTCTTTTTTCAGTGCTGTCCACTCCTCCCCTCCATCTCTTCTCTTAGAGCACAGTTGCACTCAGCAGCTCACTACCTGTCCCCCCAGTGCTACCATGCCCACCCTTTTAACTTTGAGCTAACATCCTGCGACCTATAACTACTTCTATTCCCTCCATACTGACCACTTTTTCACTTCACCTTTCAAATTGGCATCTTCTTATCATTGGCTCCTAATTCTTCCTATGGCTCCAAACAAGTACTGTCTTCCACCTCCTCATAACTAACCACTTCTTCCATCGAGAGCCCAAACGCGCTTTTTTTTCATCAAACTTGCATATATCGCGATTTTGCAGCAATATTGTTTTTAAAAACAAATGCTTTTATGCCATTGCTGTGTCCCGAGGGACCTCAACACCATGGGTAGGGGGTCTGGGTATTCCTACCCCACCCCCTTTTCTTTATTTTCACTTTTTTGTGGGACTTGATGAAGCCAAGTCCCAAGATGGCTTCCAACACTTCCTGGTTGAAGTGTTGGCAGTCAATCAGAGCGGTGCATTTCCCTGCATGAGCTTGTCTTTTTTACGAAGGCTTCACAACTGGAGATACATCTATCTTTTTCTTCTTAAAGTTATGAAACATTACCAAATTGATTTACACCAAATATCAAAATGCACAATCTGAGTAAAAACATCTATCTTTATGACAAATTTGGTGCAATTTGGTCCAGCAGTTTGAGCTGTAATTTCAATAACGCGTTCCTGTGGGAATTAACATTACCACAGCAAGGATCACCACCAAACTTTCCAAGACACACAGAATCTATTTTTAACACTTTTTTTTAAAACAAATTTATGAAGATTGGTTAAATGATGCCACAGTTATAGGCCAGTCAAAAAAACACTTTTCTTATGGAAACTAGGTCTTAACTATAACTGCCTACTGATGAGAGAGCTTCACAGAGATGCTGTGCCACTGCCTGAACAGGAGCAGAGGGCACCACTCATAAAGAGTATGATGCACCGCCCAACTTACACCACAGCCCTGACCCCTGTCGATGCCAGTGCCACAACCACATCATCGTGTAGTAGATAACTGACGTGGGTGATCTCCCAAACTCAGACAATGCACCGTCATAAGGAACCGACACATCACTGCTGATTGTGTCTCACCTCCCGTACAACAGTAAGGAATGGACGCTTCACCTCCCCTGCCCAGCAGTAAGGAACCAAAGCCTCACCTCCCAAGTGGCAGTAAGGAACCAATGCCGCACTGGCTCTGTGACACCTCACTTCCCCAACGGCGTGAAACATCTTTATTTTCAATGTACTGTTACTGGGGGTTCATGTGACTCCATAGCCAGTCCGCGATTTTAATAGTTGGATTAGTACATGTCACGACATTGAGAAAGGTCCGGTTGGAGCTATTGTTACAAGCTATATTTTTACTGTAATCTTTTTAAAAGTGATATCTCAATTTGTGTATGTTGGATTTTTGTCATTTTGGTCTTGTTTTATTCAGATAAATATTGGCTATTTAGCATTTGTCTAAACAGATGTGGACTACATTTGCAGTGTTTTCACTATGTTACTGTGTGAATGTACAAATGCTTTACAAATTGCCTCTGAGATAAGCTTGACTGCTCGTGCCAAGGTACCAAGGGGGTGAGCAGGGGTTATGTTAGCTGTTTGACTCCCTTACCCTGACTTGAGTGAGAGTCCCTACTTTGACAGGGTGCAAACCATTACCACCTAGAAACCCCATTTCTAACAGTATGTTAATAATGTGATCATGAATGGTCTATACAATTGCTCCTATTCATGACATCCCAGTCTTGAATTCATTGAAATTGGCTTCTTCTTTTCTTGAATCTCTAATTTTTCAGCCTTTTCTTTTTGTCTTCTATCTCTAGTGGATAACCAATCGGCTAATCACACTGATCAAACTATGGGGCATATGTACCAGCCCCTATCGCCATGAGAACTTCACTTTTTTTTTTATATTCCTGTGGCGATAGGAGCTTTGCCTTATTTACAAGGCAGCGTTAAGCCAGGGAAAACCTGGTTTTAACCTGGTGAAGCAAGGAGAAATGTTTATTTTGTCCTTGTTTTTACAGTTTTCATGTGTGCTGCATTGTGCAGCACACATGAAAACAGCAATAGACCAATGATTGTTTATGTACAGGAAGGACCCCCTTCCTGCACAAAAACAATAATTTAAAAAAAATGCTGTTTTGCATCTGCTGTGTGTGCTGCATTAAGCAGCACACACAGTAGTTACAAAACGCCATTTCAAGATTGTTTATGTGCAGGAAGGGGAACCTTCCTGCACATAAACAATCTTCCCCTGCAGGCAGACACTCTTGCACTATGGTGCAAGGGTGCCTGCGTTGGCGCTAGGGGGAAACGTAGGGCTGCTCCATTTTCTTATAAACATGGTGCATCCCTGTGTTTAAGAAGTGGCAGAGCGTGTCGTTAATCCAAGGAGGCTAACGACATGCTCCACCAGTTCCCTTGTACATATGCCCCTGTGTCTTTAATGTAAAGATCCCTCAAACGTATATATGCACATCATACTTATTTAAAAGTACTTTCAGCCAGCTCTCTTCATCCATAGGTCTGTCATTCACATTTTCTTCTGCCCAGTACAGCATACAGCCTGAGGCAGTTGCTGCTCAATTCAGCCATTGTCTGACTTCACTGTGAGTATTGGCATTTTACCCTTTCACAAGGAGCTCATCCATACACAAACGTTTCTTCAGTGTTAACAGCGGCGACTAAAGCAATAGATCCTTTTTTAAACAAAGAATGTTTGCAATTAAACATTGTTTTTGTTGTATTGACAAGGGAGGCAGATTCCTCAACAATAATTTATACAAAAACAATGACAAAATAAAACAAGCACTAACAAAGCCAAAAGGTTTGCAGGCAATGCCAGACCTACTGGCTTTGTCATAAGCGCATTGAGACATTTGCAGTCTCAGTGATAACAGATGTCTTATTATTTGATGACAAAAAACATTGAATGATTTCTCACTCGTGAAATTATAATTGTAATACACTATAAATCTACTGGAACAATGTATTCCCTACTGGCCCAGAACGCAAAAATTAAAGCTAAGGGACAAGAGAAATCCATTCATATATAAGTATGGCAGCCCAGTGAGTGGCTTGAGCGCCCTCTGCTCCGCACATTTTAAGGACTAGCAATACATTGGCAATAAGGTTCTAATGGCCTGTCCCATAGGTGCTGGTGTGTCTTTCCACAGTCGCACACACAGCACCATTTTCCCTGTCTGCTACCTGACTCTAACCTGCAGTTTTCCCGAACTCAACAAGGTTTAGAATACTGGTGAGAAATAGCAATATATCGTAAGTAGTCAAGAATACACTAAAAATGAATATTTTTCTATGGACATATAATTTTAGTTAAGGCAAAAATATTTGGCAAACACCAGACCTAAAACGTTTCAGCATTCAGGCATTTTGTGTGGAAAATTGGAGCAGTTGGAGCCAGGCCATCTTTCCAAATATTCTGCCGCCTCGAGCTCTGCAGGCTGTCGAAAGGTGGGCCCGTGCATCGATTAAGTCATGAATTATGTAGGCAGGGATGGAATGTGACCTTAACAAAGCTGTCGTGCCACCACCTGCCATGCTTCAGCCTGCTGTGCTTGAAGGATGCTCTGATAATGGCGGAGGGGGAGAGAGGGAAAGAAAGAGCGATATCATTTTCAGAGTTCGCAGCCATTATGGGGCACTCTATCTCGCTCCTGACTTGATAAGTTTTTAATCTGAGTTGCCTGGGAGGTAAGAACTAATAAAATACTTTATCTGAAGCAAGTGCAAGAAATACTCATAAACTCAAAGGTTAATCGGCGCGAGAGAAGAGCAGGTGAAGGAGACAGGACAGTTTAATGTTGCTCGGCCTGGTCAGGCCTCGATTAATCATTCTGCTCCTTCGCTTAAGTATGCGCATTTCTTTTTGAATAAAATGTAGACAGTCAGGAATACTAATGCAGAATTAAAGCAGCACCTCTGTACCCGCGAGGAGTTCTACGTTGGTGATCAGAGTAACTGGATTCGGATTGAATGTATGTGTTTAAAAACTTTTCAGTTACTCCCCCCCCCCGCCACATGGAGACTGTAATCTTGGGCATGTATGTAGCTCTTTCTGTTCAACTATTAAATTCTGAGTTACGTTCTGAAATCAACCCTTGCGGGTATTCTACCACATTATCGCTGTCTAATATTGTCTGAAAAAATATTGTGTTCTACATGTCTTTTAGATCGCCCCGTTGGAGCTATGTATCTGATTGTAGCAATATTTTTGAAGCTAATAATAGAAAATGATCCCATTGTAGCAATATTTTTTAAACTAATAATAGAAAAGTATCCCAATGTAGCAACATTTTTGGAGACGATATTTAGGCCGTGATATTTGCAGTCCGTACTAATATAATAAAGAGAGAGACCAAACCTTTGAGGTGGGTAAGCTTCGGAACCACAGCGCCAACCGGAGCGCCGCACGCAGCATTGGAAAGGTGAGGCAAGGCAGATGGACATAGGCTATATACCAGCAAAACATATACTTTAGAAGGGCAAAGTACGTTGTTTGACAAAGTAGTCCCTTGGAAGTAGCACCAGCTCTGAGGTGTGCGTGTGGGTGGGCGTGTGCGTTCAGCATTCACCATTGTAATGTCTGAGACGCCTGCAGCATGAGAAAAGCGTTGTATCACCGTGAGAAAAGCGTTCAAGCACGTCGTCAGGTGTGTTCTGCGAGGGTGGGCGTGTGCGTTAACCATTCAGCATTGTAACCCATGGAGACGCCTGCAGCCTGAGAACAGCGTCCTATCACAGTGAGAGTAGCGTTCGTGCACGTCGTGAGGTGTGCAGGCCGTTCAGCGTTGTTGTGGGCGTGTGCATTCTGAGACGCATGCTGCATTGTAAAGCGGGGGGGTAGCGTTTGGTAAGGTTTGCCGTCGGATGTTGCCACCGTGTTGGACAGGCCGCGTGGCTGGGCCGTCCCCCCTCCGCACAACGGGGCCCGGACCCCGGCTCTCCCTGAATCCCCAGCAAGAGCCACCCCGGCATCCCCCCGAGGCAATCCACAACCCGTCCACAATGGGACGCCAGCTCCTGAACCCTCCCGTACCGGCTGGCCCTGGTCCCCGTCAGCACCATGGCCCCGGCCCAGCCGCCATCTTTGGACACTACAGCACGAGGCCGCATGGCCTCGACTCGACCCCAACCCTGGGCCTGGCCCGGCCCCGACATCGCGGCACCAACCTCCACACAGGAGGTAAAGAGACCACTTGGCAGGTCAATGAAAGAAGAAGGCGTCAACGGCTCTCCTCCGCCGGGTGTCGATCACCCCCGGCCTCCCTGGGCGCTGGCTCCAACCCCCTGCTGGGTGTCGGGACCCCCTCATTCCGGACCTCCCGACCTCAAGGCGCGAGGGTCCGGGCATCAAAGGGATCCAGACCTATAACTGGGTAAGCCCCAGACCAGGAGGGCAGTTGTATCCTGGAGTCGAGAGACACCGAGAAGAACTCATCCTTGACGGACTGCTGGCGCTGCCGCAGCCCTGCCCTGTGAACACTTCGTCTTGGCCTGCTGGCGCTGCCGCGGCCCACCCTCGTGAAACCATCATCTTGGCCTGCTGGCGCTGCCGCGGCCCTCTGCAACGTGAACTACCGCCTTGGCCTGCTGGCGCTGCCGCGGCCCTCTGCAACGTGGACTACCACCATGGCCTGCTGGCGCTGCCGCGGCCCTCTGCCCATTGAACCATCGCCTTAGCCTGCTGGCGCTGCCGCGGCCCTCTGTACTTGAACCATCACCTTGGCCTGCTGGCGCTGCCGCGGCCCCTTCGTTGTCGACCTTCATCGTAGCCGGCTGGCGCTGCCGCGGCCCAACCTTGCAGACTCCTAAGCTCGAGGATTGTGAGCTTCTCTCTTACCACCCTCTGTACCGACCCGGTACCAAGACTGTCCCGCTACCCCTTTCCCTACAGAGACTAGAATTGAGAGGACCCTCGAGTCCTGAATCTCCTGTACCGCTGATAACCTTGCCGCAAGAACCCTATATAAAGAGTGTTGATCTCATCCTTGTGTGGTGTCTATCTGTGGGGAGGGAAGTGACTTGTCTGTACGATCGCCGGAGACGGCCCTCATCGGAGGCCTCTCCCCCAGTATTCGGCCGACCCTCTGGGTCCCCGTCTAACATTGGTGGCCAGCGGCGCGATCCGAACCTACGCATAACCGTACAGAGGGTCACTCGCCCCACGACACACAACCACCATGACAACAAAAGAGAGCGGAGCAACAGAAAAATTCCAGATGGAAAAGCTGGAAGAATACAACCACAGAGAACTGAAACAATTTTGCATGGAATTAGGCATTTCGACCACAGGACTGAGCACGAAAGAGGACTTCAAACGAGCCCTGGAATCTTGGGGGAGACGGGTATGACCGTACCCCAAACACAAAGCCACGAGACACCCGAAACAAGCCCCACGCCGACGGAAGAAAGAAGATCGGGTCTCTCCCCAGAAGAGGTCCGGGAACGAGAAAAAAGCAGGCTCCATGAATTAGAACTGGCACGACTTCGCTTAGATGGGGAGCTCAAATTGGCGGAACAAAAAATAACGTTGGAACACTTACGGCTCCGAGAGGAGCGAGAAGAGAAACAAAGGCAGAGAGAGCTAGAAGAGAAGAAGCTAACCTACGAACATGAGCGCAACCTCAAAGAACTAGAGATTCGGAAGCAGAACAAGGAACTCGGGGTCCCCGAGCGCACGAACACTCCTGCCCCTACAGACCCCAAGGTCCACATACCCAAAGATGTCGTCAGAGAGTACTACAAGAACGATGACATCCAGCAATGGTTCAAAGCGTACGAAGTAGCCATGACCTCCCACCGGATTCCCCGAAGCGACTGGGGAGCCGGGTTATGGGGGAGGTTTGTCAACGAAGGGCAAGACGCCCTGCTGCAACTCCCGGACCATCTGATGACATCCTACGACCACATGAAGGCCGCCCTCCTCACTCGATACGGACTCACACCCGAGATGTACCGCCAGCGGTTCCGCGACTGCAAACGGATCCCGGGTACAACTTGGGTGGAATACGTGAACTTCTTTAGCCGGGCCTTCGAGGGGTGGATCAAGGGCAGCAACGTGACCACCTACGAACAGCTCTTTGACCTTGTTGTGTGGGAGCACCTTTCTAACAACTGCTTCATCGAACTCAGGCAGCACCTCCTGGACAGTAAACTAACGGAACCCCGGCAACTCGCCACCGAAGCTGACCGATGGGAAAGCACCCGAGTTGGCCGAAACGGACCCAGCGAAGCGCACAGAACTGCCCAAGGGCCCCATCGCCCCCGTGGAGGAGGAGGCCAGGGCCGGGGTAGGGACACCGGCCCGGTGACTCCCGCCAGCAACACCCCGCCCCCGGCCGGCAGGGGAAACCCCCAGATGCGACCCGGCTTCCGAGCCAACATCACTTGCCACCGATGCCAGCGACCCGGCCACTACGCAAATGATCCCAATTGCCCAAAGAACCCGAACCCTTTACCCCGCCAGGTCGCTGCTGCAGCCCTGGGGGAAGAGCAGCACCCAGAAGACCAAGAAGAGTACGAAAACGACCAGCCTTAGTGGGAACCGGCCGCCATGTCCCTGGTTTGCTTAGGGGAACGAGACCTGATCCCTCGGGCCCCCCTTCCCGCCAACACGCAGAAGTACAGCCAGTGGGTCAACATTAATGGCCGCCGGGCGGAAGCCCTCCGCGACACCGGGGCCAGTGTGACCGCGGTCCGCTGTCATCTGGTGGCCCCGGACCAGATCTTGCCGAACATTCTTTGCCCTGTCCGGTCGGCCGACAACTCAGAAAGTCTATGTCAAATGGCCTACGTCCCCTTCGAATGGGGAGGAGTGTCAGGGATGCTGAAAGTAACTGTCTGCGATGATGCCCCCGTGGATTGCCTCCTGGGGAACGATCTCGAAAGTTCTCCCTGGGCAGCAGTCGAACGGAGAGAGCACCTGGGGATGCTGGGCCTCCCTGAATGGGTCTGTGCTACGACCCGGTCCATGACCGCCCGTGCCGTCCCCAGTCCAGAAGAACCCGAGTGGCCGGAGCCTCCTCCCGCGATTGTCCCGGAGGAGGCCACCCCAGAAGCAAGTCTCCCGGCCCAAACCGAAGAAGGACCCGGTCAGCTCCCGGACCTCCCCGACCTGGCCCAGTGGCGTCAAGAGGGGGGCCCCACCCAGGAACAATTCCAACAAGAACAAAGAACCTGTCCCTCCCTCGAGGGACTCTGGCAGCAAGCCCTTGCCCAGAGCGCAGGGGACACCTCGGGGGCCCACTGGATCTACTGGGACAATGACCTGCTCTACAGTGAGCAAAGGATTGCAGAACTGGGGGCCAGTCGGGTGCTGGTGGTGCCCCTCCGCTTCAGAGATTTCCTCTTGAACTTAGCCCACGATATACCCCTTGCCGGACACCTGGGACAGGACAAAACGTACGACCGCCTGGTGACCCACTTTTACTGGCCCCGAATGCGAAAAGATGTCACCAACCACTGCAGGGCCTGCCCCACCTGCCAGGCCAGCGGAAAAAGTGGCCGAAAAACCAAAGCACCCTTGCAGCCTTTTCCCGTCGTCACCACCCCGTTCGAACGGGTGGGAATAGACATTGTGGGGCCCCTGGACCCCCGAACCGCCCAA
Source organism: Lissotriton helveticus (assembly GCF_964261635.1). Classification (NCBI taxonomy): domain Eukaryota; kingdom Metazoa; phylum Chordata; class Amphibia; order Caudata; family Salamandridae; genus Lissotriton; species Lissotriton helveticus. The sequence continues at coordinate 296,905,120 of NC_136070.1, forward strand.
GGATACCGGTTCATCCTGGTCCTGGTGGACCATGCCACCCGCTATCCCGAGGCTATCCCTCTTCAAACCGTGACGGCGCCTGTGGTAGGCCGAGCCCTGATGGGGATCTTCTCCCGGGTGGGCTTTCCCCGGGAGGTCGTCAGCGACAGGGGCACGAACTTCATCTCGAAATACATGAAGTCTCTCTGGCAACAGTGCGGGGTCACCTACAAATTCACGACCCCCTATCACCCCCAAGGAAATGGATTGGTCGAGCGGTTTAACCGCACTCTCAAAGGAATGATCATGGGCCTAGAAGAGCCCCTCCGTCGCCAGTGGGACGTGCTACTCCCGTGCCTCCTGTTCGCCTACCGAGAGGTCCCTCAAAAATCCCCAGGCTTCAGCCCATTTGAACTCCTGTACGGGCACCCCGTCCGGGGTCCCCTCAGCCTAGTCAAAGAAGGTTGGGAGAGGCCACCCCAGAAAACTCCCCCGGATGTGTACAAATACCTCTTGGCCCTTCGCACCCAGACCCGGCGATTCAGGGAGATTGCCAAAGTCAACCTTGAAGCCAGCCAGGAAGACATGAAGAAATGGTATGACCAGCACGCCTCCTCCCTCGAGTTCGAGCCGGGACAGCAGGTCTGGGTGATGTCCCCGGTTGAACCCTGTGCTCTACAGGACAAATGGTCCGGGCCCTTCAAGGTGATCGAACGCAAGGGGCCCGTCACCTACTTAATCGACATGGAAACTTCCCGGAACCCCCTACGGGTCCTCCACGCCAACAGACTCAAGCCCCATTTTGTACGTTCAGAACTCAGTCTCCTGATGGCTACCGATAATGGGACGGAAGAAGACTCCGAGCCCCTTCCAGACCTGCTGAGGACCCTCGAGCAGGATGGCTCCGTGGAAGGGGTCCGACTCTCCGAGGCCTTGGCCCCGGAGCAACGTCAAGACTGTCAAGCTCTCCTGACACGATTCGCATCCTTGTTCTCTCTCACCCCTGGGGTCACCCCCTGGTGCCTTCACGATGTGGACACCAGGGACAGCCCCCCTATTCGCCACAGGGCATACCGCGTACCAGATCGGGTGCGCGCCTGCATCCAGACCGAGGTGTCCAAGATGCTAACACTGGGAGTGATCGAACACTCGGACAGCCCCTGGGCCAGCCCCGTCGTCCTGGTCCCCAAGGCTGCCGCCCCGGGCGTTGCCCCTGAGCTCCGGTTCTGTGTGGACTACCGGGGACTGAATGCCGTTACCAGGACCGATGCTCACCCTATCCCCCGGGCAGATGAGCTAATTGACCGTATGGTGGCCGCCCGCTACCTGAGCATCTTCGATTTAACAGCGGGCTACTGGCAAATCGGCCTCACCCCCAGGGCCCAAGAACGATCCGCCTTCTCTACCCCGGATGGTCACTACCACTTCAGGGTGATGCCATTCGGCATGAAAAACGCTCCGGCAACATTTCAACGACTCGTGAACCAGGTACTGGCGGGCCTCGAAGGATTCAGCGCCGCCTACCTGGACGACATCGCTGTGTACAGTCACCACTGGACCGACCACCTCCGCCACCTGCGGAAAGTTCTACACGCCCTCCAGCAGGCCGGGCTCACCCTCAAGGCCAGCAAATGTCAGGTGGGCCAAGGGTCCGTGACCTACCTAGGACACCAGGTGGGAAGCGGTCTGGTGGCCCCCCTCCAGCTCAAGATCGCTGCCATCCAGGCCTGGCAACCCCCTACGACCCAAACCGAGGTCCGGGCCTTCCTGGGGCTTACCGGGTACTACCGGCGGTTTGTGAAGGACTATGGCAGCATCGTGGGGCCCCTCACGGAGCTCACATCCAAGAAGAGCCCCAAAACGATCAACTGGACTCCGGACTGCCAATCGGCCTTCGAGAAGCTGAAGGCCGCCATGTGCACTGCCCCCTTGCTCCAGGCTCCCGACTACGGCCGGGAATTCATCGTGCAGACGGACGCCTCCGATCATGGCATGGGGGCCGTCCTCTCCCAACTCAACACCGAGGGAGTCGATCAGCCAGTGGCATTCATCAGCCGACGCCTGCTGGCCCGGGAACAGCGCTGGAGCACCATCGAGAGGGAGGCCTTCGCCGTAGTATGGGCCCTCAAGAAGCTCCGGCCCTACCTCTTCGGCACCCCCTTTCGGGTGCAGACAGACCACCGACCCCTGCAATGGCTGATGCAGATGCGGGGGGAGAACCCGAAACTGTTGCGCTGGTCCATCTCCCTACAGGGGATGGACTTCACTGTGGAGCATCGTCCAGGCCAGGACCACGCCAACGCAGACGGCCTGTCACGATTTTTCCGCCTCGGCGAGGAGAGTCCCCAAGAGGATGGCTGACTCTCCCTGCCTTCAGCTGGGGGGGACGCATGTTGGACAGGCCGCATGGCTGGGCCGTCCCCCCTCCGCACAACGGGGCCCGGACCCCGGCTCTCCCTGAATCCCCAGCAAGAGCCACCCCGGCATCCCCCCGAGGCAACCCACAACCCGTCCACAACGGGACGCCAGCTCCTGAACCCTCCCGTACCGGCTGGCCCTGGTCCCCGTCAGCACCATGGCCCCGGCCCAGCCGCCATCTTTGGACACTACAGCACGAGGCCGCATGGCCTCGACTCGACCCCAACCCTGGGCCTGGCCTGGCCCGACATCGCGGCACCAACCTCCACACAGGAGGTAAAGAGACCACTTGGCAGGTCAATGAAAGAAGAAGGCGTCAACGGCTCTCCTCCGCCGGGTGTCGATCACCCCCGGCCTCCCTGGGCGCTGGCTCCAACCCCCTGCTGGGTGTCAGGACCCCCTCATTCCGGACCTCCCGACCTCAAGGCGCGAGGGTCCGGGCATCAAAGGGATCCAGACCTATAACTGGGGAAGCCCCAGACCAGGAGGGCAGTTGTATCCTGGAGTCGAGAGACACCGAGAAGAACTCATCCTTGACGGACTGCTGGCGCTGCCGCAGCCCTGCCCTGTGAACACTTCGTCTTGGCCTGCTGGCGCTGCCGCGGCCCACCCTCGTGAAACCATCATCTTGGCCTGCTGGCGCTGCCGCGGCCCTCTGCAACGTGAACTACCGCCTTGGCCTGCTGGCGCTGCCGCGGCCCTCTGCAACGTGGACTACCACCTTGGCCTGCTGGCGCTGCCGCGGCCCTCTGCCCATTGAACCATCGCCTTAGCCTGCTGGCGCTGCCGCGGCCCTCTGTACTTGAACCATCACCTTGGCCAGCTGGCGCTGCCGCGGCCCCTTCGTTGTCGACCTTCATCGTAGCCGGCTGGCGCTGCCGCGGCCCAACCTTGCAGACTCCTTGAGGTTCCGCGACGATTTGAACCCGTGTTTTCAACATTGTCGTAAACTCATAATCTTGGTACCGTTGAACCGCAAATGATCCATTTAGTATATCCTGGTGTTTTCACTACGTTACGAGTAAGAGCACTCCTGTTATAAACACATTGCCGATACACCGAGGGCATCCATTTTAGATCATAGCATCCATCTTGTCTTTTTGCCCTCACATAGCCAATGAACACACAGTGACCTCTGATTATTTGATTTCAATTAAGGACACGTAGGCTTTAGCCGGCGATTCACCTTGCTAGTGACACGTGCACCTTAGGTCAGTAACGCTGTGGCCGCATGATTCGGCAAATAACTGCCTCCCCAGCCTGAGGCCAGTCCTGCTATACTGGTTTTCGTGCTCGTTGGCCTGATCATGATAAAGCGACCGAAGCTGGTAGCCTTGCCCATTTACGACCCACAAACATCTCTTATCCTACTTTCCTATCTTCTGCACCTGGCTCGGCTCTTTCCCTTCTGGGCCTTTATTAGGGGGAGGTGACGAAATTTACGATGAGGCGGTCCGGCTCGTGAATGAAAAGTTGACGTGGGATTGTGATGGAACAGTGGGAACCCCTCGTTCGTAATATTTTGACATCAGATACTGTGGACGATTCTCGTGTAACGCCAAATAATTATTGTTTAAGACACAAAGGTTTAGAAACGTACTAGCATGTAAAGAATTTGCCCCAAGCTGAAAATATAGTATTTAAGGAGCAACCCATTTTGTACAAATTGAACAGTCTCCTAGACTCTGCCCGTGTGTAGATTCTGTGATTTCTGTGTCCCTGCAGTAATAAACCTTTGGTCTTTGACGCCACCATCGAGAAGCCCGTGTTTCTGTTTATGTGTGCACCGAGACAGGTAGAACTCAGGGGTCTTCGGGTGTTGTCCCTGACACCTCTGGACGGTACCGAAAAGTCCAGAACTCCATCCTAAGCTCGAGGATTGTGAGCTTCTCTCTTACCACCCTCTGTACCGACCCGGTACCAAGACTGTCCCGCTACCCCTTTCCCTACAGAGACTAGAATTGAGAGGACCCTCGAGTCCTGAATCTCCTGTACCGCTGATAACCTTGCCGCAAGAACCCTATATAAAGAGTGTTGATCTCATCCTTGTGTGGTGTCTATCTGTGGGGAGGGAAGTGACTTGTCTGTACGATCGCCGGAGACGGCCCTCATCGGAGGCCTCTCCCCCAGTATTCGGCCGACCCTCTGGGTCCCCGTCTAACACACCGTGTGCGGCGTATCTGTGCACTACGCCATCTGTGGGGAGTACGTCAAGCGACCAAGCCGGGACGGCTCAGGGGCAGTTGCATACTGTCGCTTGCGGAGAGGGGAAACACACGCTCAGCCTTCGTAGAAGCCAGGACGGTCCGGGGGTCTTTGCGCACTGTCCATACCTATTACAACCATTACAGACGTTCGTTTTTATACCCGAACAACGTCGGGACGGGCCGCTAGTTTATATATATGGAGAGAGAGCATGTGCATTTATTGGTCCTGCTGCATTCATAGAGGTTGTGCAATGTACAAAGGAACATTTCCCGCCAATAGAAATGTTATATCTTTTCTCATTGGTCTTGTATTGACAGTATTGCCCCATTCGAGATACCTGTGGATGGTTAAGGAGGCAGGAACCTTTGTCCATTTCACTCTGTTTTCGGCTATTTTGCCTGTCTTGCATGTTTTATCTTGTTTTTCCTTTATTTTTTAACCTGAATTGTACGTATCTTTTTTCTTTTGGTTACTTCCTTTCTTCCATTTTATTTGAGAAGAGAATCCAGTATCAGGCCAGTGGTGCCTCTCAGCCACAGCAGGAATAGACATATGAGGAACAGGGCATGATTTCCAAGAACTTGCCTCTCTAGTTGTTAGTATGACTTGATGACCAGCTTCCCACACCACCAGTTTGTGTTAACCTGTAATGCAGTCTCTTTAGGATAGTTTTGGCACTGTGATCATTCCTCTTTTGACAGATTTTCAGACTGCTATTTGACAGAGACACATACCACACTTTGAAAAACAGTGATTAAGGGGTGACCTTGTCTAAAAATCTGCAGCCCAAGTAAATACATTGGACTGGCTAGTAACTCGCACTCAAAATACTACAAAAATCCATACAACTCATTTATAGCATTTCTGAAATATATTGGAAATGTATCTTCTGATTTGTTCTGGCACCATAGTCATATTAAGCAAGGAAAACATGTAAACTCCAAAACAACAACCTTGTTGACATGAAATTATATTGCAGCATTTTGATATGAGGCAAAACCACCCTTCTCATGATCTTAATTGCATTTGATAAATCTGATACAAGGATTTCAGGGATGGTTACACAACATACACAAGAACCAATCTGTAAAGGACAGTGAACATGAAGAACTCCCCCACCACACACTTGCTTGTTTTTGTATTTTTGAGTGTGTAGTGGTTTATTTCGGCTGGATTAAATATTTTTCTTTGTTTGTGTTAGATTTGGGGTTCTCTAGTTGGCAGAGGTATGTACCTTTGACCAAATAGGGACCCTTGCATCTAGTCAGGGTAAGAGGATACACCCCTAAAATAACCCCTGCTCACCCCCTTGGTAGCTTGGCATGAGCAGGCAGGTTTATCTCAGAGGCAGTGTGTAAAGCATTTGTAAACACATACAGTAACCCAGTGACAACACTACAGATGGACACCACACAAGTTGTAGTATAAAAAGAAGTATTTTTATATAGACTTAACACAAGACCACAAACGACAAAAATCCATAATACTGTAAATTAAAAATGGTAGAAATAGCTTAGTTCTCTTTAGATGGTAAATGCAACACTTTAAGTTCAATGTACCTTTGGATTCGTAACGCTATACAAAGTAAGTGTTGCAGGGAAGGTCAATCAATCAATCAATCAATCAATCATTTGTAAAGAGCACTAAATACCTGCGAGGGTCTCAAGGTGCTGGGGGGGTGCGTTACTGATCGAACAGCCAGGTCTTGAGTATCCTCCTGAAGGTCAGCAGGTCTTGGGTCTGTCGTAGGCTCAGTGGGAGGGTGTTCAATGTCTTGGCGGCGAGGTGGGAGAAGAATTTCCCACCGGTGGTTGTTCTTCAGATGCGTGGGACGGTGGCGAGTGAGAAGTCGGCGGAGTGTAGCTGGCATTTGGGGATGTAGAAGGAGAACCGTCTGTTGAGGTAGGCTGGGCCAGTCTTGTGGGGTGCCTTGTGTGCGTGGGTGAGGAGCTTGAAGGATATCCTCTTGTTGACGGGGGGCAGTGCAGGTTTCTCAGGTGGGGGGTGCTGTGGCCATGCCGTGGTACATCGTGGATCAGTTGTGCCGAGGCGTTTTACATGCGTTGTAGTCGTTTTTTGAGCTTGGTCAGGGCTCCCGCGTAGAGGGCGTTTCCGTAGTTGAGTCTGCTACTAACGAGGGCCTGGGTGACTGTCTTTCTTGTATCTGTCGGGATCCATTTGTAGATCTTGCGGAACATGCGGAGGGTGTTGAAACAGGAGGAGGAGACAGCGTTGACTTGCTTGGTCATTGAGAGCATTGAGTCGAGGATGATTCCCAGGTTGCGTGCGTGGTCGGTGGGTGTCGGGGCTGCCCCAAGTGCCGTCACAACACTGTTAGAATGCAGAAGATATGGGAAAATCCCTGAAAAGTTCCACAAGCATAATTCCCTATTGGTTACATTTCTTTCTTCTCACCCATTGACACATCGAGCCAGAGCACAGACAACTGCAGTAGCAGAAGTCCCCGCATCTACTGGGGGGAATCGACAACCTAGAGAGAAAGGCATTACAACCTCACTAACTGGTAAGTCAAACTGGCCAGGAAATGGTCAAAATGCATACATTGTCAGGAGACGAGAGAGGGACAAATAGTGCACACCTATGAAACTCAACCAGAGATACAAAAAGTGCTTCATTAGAATAGGAGTTGTTAATGGACATACACCTTTACCATATGCCATTAGTGAACATTTTAAGAGAAAATATAACATGTCTTGGCTCATCATACCTTTGTAATTGTGGTACACAACATGTATCTCACCAACAGTCCCAGCCGGGGCATCAAATCCTGTAATCAAGTGCCACAACTAGTCAAAAGGGTGTGCCGACTATATTGTAATTGTGTTTGTAGACCTAATCTAGGAATCCTATTTGCACAGATATGGTGATGATGAACAAGCAGTGAGATACCAGTCTCAGTAGTATTGACAATGCATCCACTGTCCAACTTAGAATATTACCAATAGACATTAGATTGCACAGTCCACACAGCTGGTCATGTCCTGCTTACATTGGATGGATTATTTGTTGGGCATCAACAAAACACAATAGTCAACCTTACCTCTGGATTAGTAGGCATGCCATTGTGATATAGGTAGCATCATGGTAGTGGGCCCATGCTAAGTTATATGTGGGATCACTTATGACATCATGTATGACACACTACTGCAACGGTGGTGCCCACAACTGCTTGTGCTTGTCCTTTGTGCCAGAAATTGAGTGCATCACATGTGGCAGCAGAAATGTAAAGTTGCAAAACACACTTATCATTGCAGGTACAATGCGGTCCTCCCAGAATCCAAGACACACACTGACTTCTGCTACTAGGTTGGACGTGACATCTGGTCAGGGACCACACACTGCTCCGGTGCTGGGCCAAGGTAAGTCAACCTGGCTGAATGTTCATTAATTGGGCCATTCACCTCCACCGTAAGTTGTATGTTTGTATAACACTGTTGTCTTGCATCACAATATGCTCACATGTGGCATCTGAACACATGGCAGCTCAGACTCTGGTGGCAAATGAGAGGCTGACACAAAATGTATGCCAAGTGAGTGCAGAATGGACATACGATAGAACCATGTGTCATATGAACTGACCAAAACACAACAGGCTTGCAATTCAGTGATAGGATAAATCCCTGACTAAATTATGCATGGTCAAATCAAAATGAAATCGGTATGGCTGAGGCACATACGGAGGCCAGTTGTGTACCTTAGAGATGGGTGTAGGGGCTGCTAAGGTGACTCAACATGCAGTTACACCTGCAAAATGAATTGGCCGAAGAGCAACATGATAATCCAGTGCAGGCGGGAAGCCTCAAAGCTTCTCACATCATCGGTAATGTGTGATCATAACCAAATGTTGTTTTCTGCTTGCCTCCCTACTATCTTATTCACATGTATAGGTGAGTGTTTGACATAAGAGGTTTGGATGTCTGCTGCACAAGACACCATTCGTTGTCAGGTAAGTAGTCCCTTGATGTTGGAAATAGAGTATGGTAACATAAGACTCTCAAAGGATGGGCATTAGAAATCTGTGTTCTCACATTCAAAAGTGAGCTGTGTGACCTCATGGGTAGGAAGCACAAATGAACAACATCATGTCCCTGACTACTGCACATCTCTCACATGAACTCCTTTCTGACTTGTCAGCAGACAACATTACACTCATGAAAAATGTCAGTCTCAATGGCAAAGGTAAAATCATTGTGATGCGGATGAGTCTGGGTCATTTATCCCCTTCCTTGAAATATCAGTAACCTTCTCATACAAGTTTGTCAGTTGATGTGTCATCCTTTTGATGGCAGTGCTGCATGGATGTAACAGCTGGCAAACGCTGAATGTGAGCAGGTGCCCACATGTAAAGTCCATGAGGTAAACATGCTGCACATTGTCCTGGATTACCTGAAAATGGTTATTGAGAATGACATGTTGGCTCATAGCTACAATCTGTTGTACTAAAATATGGACATGTATGTCTCATCACAGCCATGTCTGAAATGGGGTGGCTGAGTGGGCTAAAGAATGGTGATGGATTAAACCCAGATCAGTTGACTGGGGGTGAGTGATTGATTTGCTCAAACGCTCCGTCCATCATCCCCTTTTGTATCTCATCACAGGTGCTGGCAGGATGATACCACTGCCGCGGACAACATTGCGGGGTATGCATGACATCCTGGCTGCATCAATGAAACCCTCGCGGACCTGTCCCTCAGGTAAATCTGGCCTGAGGTGTGTCAATAGCTTTGATTACTAGGCCATGACAGAGATCAAGGTCCCCCTCTGCATGGAATCAACAGTTGTTGTTTACAAAGTGTAATACAAATCAGGAGTGTCACATGTGCCTGTCTGTCAATTGGTGATGCAGATCATTGAGAATGTTGTCCCTACCCTCAACAGCTATGTCTACAACATCTATGAGGAGACAGGTTCAGCAGGATACACCAGGGTGGAACGCGAAGGGACAGCGAGTTGTGGCTGGAGCTGGTGAGTTTGCTAGTATTATGTACAACTCTGTGTAACACCTCAGTGCTATGGTGTGAGCGGTCATTTGTGGTGGTAAACTAACCAGGTCACATGATCCTCACCTGCTGATGCAAACTACAGTTAATACAACCCTGGTGTTACACCACATGTAATACCAGGTCAATCACTAATACGGTTGCAACCTCTGTGTTTCAGATGATGCTGAGGGAGAGGATGACAGGCCAACAACCAGTGCTGGCAGCTGGGGAATCAGAGGGGAGAATCCCCTGATCCTCCAGGCAGTAATGTCGGCAGCAAGTCAGGCTCAAGAGGAGGATCAAGATCATGAGGACGTTGACTTTGAGGAGGATTATGACCATATATCCATCGACTCCGTGGATGACGATACTGATGTCACGGCATCACATCCTCTGACAAGCAACGCTCGTCTGCCTCGACTCAATCGAACAACACCATGTCCTCAGCATAGATCAAACCAGCCACGGGTCCCACACATCCACTCACAGACATCACTCCCTCACAGCCCTCACGTCCGGGATCGACATGGTGGTTCCCCTACCCGCTCTTCACTAAGCAGTGTATCCCTGACATTCACTCCACTATCTGTGGGGAGTACCAACCCTGTTGTGGTGCAGGTATCCCCTGGGCACACTTCTCCTGCCCACAGTCTTCCACCTGCCACCCCCCTGTTGTTGGACCTGCTCATCCCATCCCTGGCAGACACCTGCAGAAGGGGCCTGCATGAGGCGATGGTGGCCAGTGGGAGCAGGACTTCTACCAACAGCAGGCAGATGTTAGGCAGGACATTCGTGCCATAGGGGCTACCCTGTCAGACATGTCTGGGTCCCTGCAGGACATGGTCCAATTCCCTCAGGTGGTGGACAGGGTGTGCCAAGCTTTGGATAGGATGGATAGCACTTGGCAGGAAATGTCCAGGAATATGACAGACCTGATATCCATCCAAAGGGAAGAGAGTGCAAGACACCATACCTTGGCCATGAAGATGATGGAGGGCATGGTGAGAGTGATCCAAAGTCTCCCTTCACGGCCAACGCAGGGAGGGGCACAATCATATCGGTCTGCAGGAAAACACATCCACACACCTGTAACACCAACTGTACAGCACCACAGCAAAGGTACACAAACACACAGGCACCCTGAACAGGCACCGCGACCACCCCTACCACCTGTAGAAACACCACCAATCTCTGGACAGTCACTCCCACCACCCCCATCACCTGCACAAACACCACCAACCTCTGGACAGTCACTCCTACCACCCCCACCACCTGCAGAAATACCACCAACCTCTGGACAGTCACTCCCACCACCCCACCACCTGCACAAACACCAACAACTTCTGTTCAGTCACTTCCACTACCTGCACAACCAGCCCTTATCCAGGAACAGACACCAAATGTGCAGACACCATCTGCACCTGCACCTCTTGATCACCCTGTACAACACCCACATACACAAAGGCGACAAGCTCAACCTGAGCCCTCACCGCATTCATCACCCCCACTATTGTGGAGACGCAAACACGATCGCCAGTGACATTCACATGGCCAATTTGTCTAGGGGTCCTTAGGTGTATAGTGAAAATAAAGATCTACAAAAGTAATATCCTGTTGTGTCTCATGTCCTGTCTAACGATGTAGGCATGTGTGTGTGTGTGTGAGAGACAGTCACAAGTGTAACACATCATAGCAACACGTTATTATGTGCATAGCATTTGACTCACAAAATATGTGTCTATATTTGAAAACAGACATTCAAAATGAACTCAAACAAGTTAAACAAAGTAGAATTCCTAAAAGATATTTATGTAGGAACAAAAACTAGCCGTCCGTTTGGAAGGGAGAAAGGAAAACAAATGATGATCTTAATGCAGAAGGAGAAGGGAACTTGGATTGGGGTGGGGCAAAACAAATATAATACATCAGGGAGCGTCAGAGAAACCAGTCTATTAACAAGGGGAAAAAGAAATCCTCGTCCAGAACAATGTCTCAGTCTAAAAGTCAAGTGTCCTTCTGGTCTTCCTCCAGGACCACAATGTCTAGCTCCTCAGGGTCGGACACATCCACATGGCTGGCTGCTGCAGGAACAGGCACCACATGGGCACGTGACACACGAGGAGTATGGGGGGAAACAGTGTGGGGCAACGGACAGAGGGACACAATGACGGTGGTAATGGAATGGATTTGGTAGACAAAACACGACATTTGCTGTGCTCAGGGACTGGGTGCCGAGGTTGTCCATAGATCGGACAAGGTCTGCTCGCATCGTGCATATCTCGGACACACTTGTAGCAAGATGCGAGCGGACATGTCAGGTTGACCCTCGACCATCCAACTCAAGTCCCCTGGCACGCCACAGGAGGAACAACACCAGGAGGGGTGGGGGGGACAGAAGGGTTGTGGTGCCTCTGGTCTGGAGCTAATGTGTTTGGCTTGGTGGCTACGAGGAGGGGGACAGGTTTCAGGGGATCGAGCTGGAGCCCCCGATGGCATGGGGGACTGTAGAGGTAGGGAGGGGCAGATGGCAGTCCCAGAATGAATGTTGGCCGGCCCCGGAGACACCTCTTCGTGAGCCACTGGTGATGAGTGTGTGGGTGAGTGGTTCTCCAACACATCATGGTCCGAGGTGTCTGGTCCTTCCCCCCCTACAATGTCCTCAGCCTCCACCCGGGACGTTGTACCAGAGTCGTGTTCTTCCTCATCCCGGTGGGCGCAGCCCCCTTGCCTGCAGATGTTGAGGTCCCCTCCTCTTCTTCCTTGCTGTTGGAAAGAGGGTGTAGCTGCTGGCGAACTGATGTCCTCCTGCTCCGGACTTGTTCCTGCGTGTCTTCTGTCTCACCAGCCGTGCCTGCTGGAGTGTAAGCAAAATCCTGATGTGGTGGATGTCTCATGCAGGACGATACACATACATAGATGAGCCAAGGTCAGATTTTGTTTTCCTCTGATCACACTCTACAGTTGTCAGGGGCCAATTTACAAGTTCTGGCGCATCTCTGCTAATCAGCAGAGGTGTGCCAGCAGAGTTGCGACGCATCTGCCCACCTGTGCGCCACCCCTGATGTGCTGCATTTACAATGCAAAAACAACAGTTGATGGACAGAATGCAGAACAATGTCATACATTCACCGCATTACAGAGATCTGGGCCTAAATCCATCATTTTTTTGCTCACCTCACCACCCCAATTCAGACATGGCCATTGCAAATCAGCCTTGACTCTGTGCCTCATGGGAACAGTTCAGCCCAAACTGCCAAGCCATGTCTTCCTTGGACCGGAATCAAGCATTCTAGGACCGGTTTCTGGCTATCAGCCGTCTTCAGCCAGGATAGCTTGACTCCTGTGGTGTGGAGAGTACGGGACTCACGTCTGAGCATACCCGTCCCACTCGGGGTGACAACTGCAAAAACAACAGTTGATGGACAGAATGCAGAACAATGTCATACATTCACCCCAGTACAGAGATCTGGGCCTAAATCCATCGTTTTTTTGCTCACGACACCACCCCAATTCAGACATGGCCATTGCAAATCAGCCTTGACCCTGTGCCTCATGGGAACAGTCCAGCCCGAACTGCCAAGCCATGTCTTCCTTGGACTGGAATCAAGCATCCTTGGACCGGTTTCTGGCTATCAGCCGTCTTCAGCCAGGATAGCTTGACTCCAGTGGTGTGGAGAGCACGGGACTCACATCTGAGAATACCCGTCCCACTCGGGGTGACAAATGCAAAAACAACAGTTGATGGACAGAATGCAGAACAATGTCATACATTCACCCAAGTACAGAGATCTGGGCCTAAATCCATCATTTTTTTGCTTACCACACCACCCCAATTCAGACATGGCCATATGCAAATCAGCCTTGACCCTGTGCCTCATAGGAACAGTCCAGCCGAACTGCCAAGCCATGTCTTCCTTGGACTGGAATCAAGCATCCTAGGACCGGTTTCTGGCTATCAGCCGTCTTCAGCCAAGTAAGTTTGAACTGTGTACTGCATTTACCAGGATGCAAAGGGGCGAACTGTGCTGGGACTGTAAGGCAGTGTGCTCCCAAACCCCATTCTGTTTATGAACTTACATTACATGTATGTTCACTGTCATATTCTGAATTGAGTTTGACATGGATATCTCATGTGTATTATTGTGGCTTACGCAACTGTATGGGCCAAACCTCAACCTTGGCATTTCTGTGATCTATGTGTCCTGTCACTGCTACATATGCCAGTTCAAAAACCAGTCCACCAAAGGAGAACATGAAGAGTCCAGATTTAATAGAATTTGGGCATAGATATGGATTTGCAGCTATTAAACGTCTGGACAAGTGTCATCTGCGTTGTAGCATTGTATGGGACAAGCCGAATGTGGGTCACACATCCACATAGGGTCTGGACTACTCCTCTAGCTACAATGTGAGTATAGCCTTTTACCGTCCCCACACATCATCAGACAATCCTGTGCCACATATTGGCTTTGTTGACTTAAAAGATAGTGCAGTACACCGGTGAACAGTGGTGGGTGGTTGTGACAGCTACCTGTACATGTAAAATGTCATACAGGCCACTGAGGGTGAGACATCTGTCAGTGGACACCCTTGTAAATTTAGGAAAACTTAAGAGGGATGCAAGGATGTCAAAGTCTGTCTTGACTCCATGACACATGATGAGCTGTCCCAATTAGAACCCAACTCTACAAATGCAATGCAAGTCACAACATCCAATACCCTATGGCCTGCCATGCGCACACTGGACAGTCTCTGTACCATCGCTCATCCACGCCGAAACTTTCAAGATAGGAGCTGACCGGAGCGAGCCATAAGTTTTGAAAGTTTCACCAAGATTCGTCAATCGGCGCCAAAGTTACTGGGAATAGAATGTTAAGATTTTCCTATGGTAACTAGGTCCTAACTATAACTACCTACTGGCGACCGCCAGTAGGTAATATATATATGTACATGTACACACAAATACATATATATAGATATATATATATATGTATATATATATATTTATATATATAGTACATTCTTAAACAGTCAATACATGTTTCAAACACATTGCACTTCTTCGGGCATAGAAAATATATACAACAATATTTTTCATACATTTACGTGCTCAAAATCAAAAACCTCACTTTTTAATCAATCGACATCATAGACAAATGACATAGCTTTACAGTTTTACCCAGGAGACAACCATCAGTTTTTATCAATTTATGTCAGGATTACTTCTTTGTCTCTTAACACCTGCATCATAAACATAGCATCTCATCCTACCCCAGAGAACACAAATTATTTTCAACTGTTTATCCATCACAGAAACCTCTTATATATTGAATTTATTCAAGGCTATAGAGGTTGGATTAATCTCTGCCCCCTTTTAATGTTAGCAGTGTTGCGGTTCCCCCCCATGCTGACCTCTAAACATGAGAAAGAAAAATTAATAACATTCTCATATTCCAAATACTTTACACAAGCATCAATTCCTTTCATGTATAGATTCCCTATTAATATTGGTAACTTTGATTATATTCCACAAAATGTTTTTCTTAATGTGGAATTACTTTTCAGTACTGTTTTCTGTAATTAATAATATAGTACCTAGGTATAGTAAGTGTGTTTAGACCAGTATGCAAATTTTTAGTTGTAAACCGACAAGTGAAATCACACTTACTTGATAATACATGTTCAAACAGGAATATGACATCCTCTATCAGTATAGTGCTTCTCAGCAGTACTACCTTGAACCTCCTCAAATTACTTCTTTAGCGACTGTGCTTCCGTAAAAACAGCGAGTTGCACCATAGTACTGACTAATGATAACACTATTGACTACATAATTCCCAAATGTTCCTAATTGATAATCTCATCTTTGTCCAAGCTCCCTTTCCTGTGAATCTGTGTAATTGTCCTCTAGGATCAAGTTGTCTCCTTAAAAGTAATATGTTCCCCATGGGAATCTAAAAATTGGATCCATACAAATATTCAGATTCCTTTCCAATTTTACATCTGCATATTTATGTGTATTCTGTCTTGTAAAGTAGTTTCTACCCTTTACCTCGTAGAAGGTTACTAGTTCTACTTCATATTTAAGAGAAAAACACTACATTTACTATACGTAATTTATTTATGTCGTCAGTTAGTTTTAGTTACACCCTACGTTATCCATATTCCACCATATTTGTGTTAATTGTATGACTGTTCAGTAGTAGATAGATAAAGCAGACACTGACCACAAGTTTCCCCTCTTATGGATCCCGGCACTAGAAGTTATTTAATCAACCAGTACATTGTTGAAGGTTTTATTCCTGCACATGTAGTTCCTCTCGAGAGAACAGGGTTCTTTCTTGCTTTCTCAGGTGCTCAAGTGTAAACCTTGAGGCTTCGCTCCCGTTTTCTAAAAAGCCTCCACTATCTTAGCTTTCACTATTCCAAGTAAGAGCTTCACATGTCATTACTCGCTGCAATTTAGAACTGCCTGAGGCATACGTTTTCGTTTCTTGAAAACAGCAGTTCATCACACCTCTGCATACGGCCCTTCCTCTTCCCCCTCGTGTTGTCAGCTACCAGTTTGGGATGGCTATCCTGTGCTTAAATAGTGGACTAATAGTTGATGCAAGCCACCTACTTCAGTGACGCTAAGTTTTAAAAACCTGTTGAAGCAAATTAAGCGCTCATAGTAATAATATATAATAAGAAAAATAAGGAAGCTTATAAAGTGCATAGCTACTCCTTTAGGAGTGTCCCAGCGCCAGATAATCAAGTTCATAACCAAAAATACAAAGGCTCAGGTGAATTGTTGAAACAGTCATGTTTTAAAACATTTTCTGAAACAGGAGTTCAGTTCTAGATTTGCCTTAACTGCAAAGGGAGTGAGTTCCACAGCATGAATGCAAGGAAACCAAAATAACTCCTGCCCACACGAGCTTTCTTCTCCCCAGTCACTTCTGATAAAAGCGCCTCGGAAGACCTAAGATGTCTTGAAGGAGAGTAAGATGAAATGATGCAGGTAGGCAGCACCATTTTCCTGTGACAGTGACAAAGAGCTTTAAATGCAACACGCTTCTTTACCAGAAGCTCGAGGAGTTTCAGAAGAGCTGAGCCCATAGATGACAGCTTTGGAGTATTTAATAACAGCTAACTGCCAAATATGTTATTAAGCACTCCTTCATAATAAACGTATAATTATAAATGCTCCATAAAATTCAATTGGGGAACTGACACTGAAGAATAAATAAACATGCTGTATTTCAGTCACATTTCTAATGAAAAATAAAGAACACATTTACAGCTCACTGTAGTATTGAATAGTTGATTCCTACAATTTATCTGCCATGTACTCCAGTCGTTGCCTTTCTGCTACGCTCTCTCCCATTTGCAAGAAGCATTGTATGGCAGTCATTGGGGCTTTAAGTGGGATGAAAAAACTGAGGGGTCTCTCAAGGGGGCGTGGGTGTGGCTTAAAAACACATAAGCTAAAAATGTGTGCTTAGCATAGTGTGCCGCCCGACTGGTATTTTGCTGTGTCTGTCATTGCAACCAGATATATGATACAACAAGTAACATCATATCTACAACAAGTCAGGACTATTGGTGTTGTCAATGGTTGTTAGTTGCATATGATAAATAAGCAGCAACTGTGGCTTGTATATACAATTTAAAAAGCTTCCACTTAAAGCCCTAGTAACACCATGCCATTGGTGCTGCTCCTGAGTTTCACAGAGAGAAGGGAAATGCAGAGAGAAAATGACTCTCTTTGAAGGATTTCCCTTCCCCTATAACGCTCTAGAAAAACGGACCGCCTGTTCCAGGGCACAAAGCAGAGCTCGATAGAGACCCGTTTGCAGACTTCTCAATTTAGAATTGAAGCTTATTCATTGTTTATCTCATCACAATATCGAGCCAGTGACTTCTACAATACATCTGCATTGTGTTCCAGACGTAGCCTCTCTGCCACCACTCTCTTTTTCTGGCATGGAGCATTTTACACCCATCATGTTACTGGTACTCCTCTGTAAACAGCTAATTATTATGAATACTTTACAGAATTCAAAAGTGGAGTCTAAACACAATTAGACTGTTTTTTAGTGCTTAGACCAGGTCTATAGTGTAAAATAAACAATGTTCTTCCAAAGCTCACTTTAGTATCGAATCAGAGGTTTAATTACTTCATCTGCTACAAAGCTGTCTGTCAGCTCTAGCTTATTCACTCTTGCGCTTAGAGAGAATTCAACCTTTGTAGTCAAACTTCAGAATCTCATGTTGTTAACTGAACTTATTAGTGTTAGCTCTGTAAAACCTCACAGCAAGTCTTAGTTTGAATAGAATTACATGCTCAGGCTTCATACACTTAATCTGTGAGAAAACATGATTTTTTCTGTACAAGCTCAACTGCAGTTTCAAGCCCACAAAAATATTGTTTTATCTCTACCGATTAACGTGCCTATCAATGCTAAAAAGTATTTAGTTTGTACTCTAAATTAGCAGTTTTGATCCTACCTATGTGGAATAGAGTAATTTTGTACGATATAATAGCTAATTTTGAACTTTAAAGTATGCTACTACATGAGGTCTATACTGGCTAGTTTTAACATCTGTACGGTTTGTAATATATAGCGACATTTTACAAACATTTTCAGGATTCCTATTGTGCCTCACTAAAGTCTTAGACATAAAGACCTCTAGGTTATCCAAGATCAACCCTCTCCTGACTCTAACCTTTGCCAGAGAACTATTCCTTTACTTGCAAGAGCAAATTAAAAGTTGTCTCAAAGTCTTG
Source organism: Lissotriton helveticus (assembly GCF_964261635.1). NCBI lineage: Eukaryota > Metazoa > Chordata > Amphibia > Caudata > Salamandridae > Lissotriton > Lissotriton helveticus. The sequence continues at coordinate 296,923,504 of NC_136070.1, forward strand.
ATGGATAGCTATGGTTCTCGATTACGATTTTTTGCTAAACTTGGTATAGTGGAACACTTGTTTAATATGGTGTTATGATACATCTAAGTACAGACAAGAAATAGAACTTTCAAGAAGCTTTGTCTCTATCAAAGCTTACCAACATTGACTAAAGATGTGTAAATAGATCTCGATCTATGTTTAATCTGTATTGTGCTGTCTGTAGTTTCTTTATCCAAAACGTTTCTCTAGCTCTAATCTTTTTATCTAAGTCACCCCCTCTTCCATTAAGTGTGACATGTTCTATACCTATTAAATGAATTCCTTCCAATTCAGTTCTTTTTTGTCTGTGTTGGAAGTGTACAGCCATTGGGTACTTGTTATCATAATTCTTAATTGCCCTTATGTGTTCCATCCATCTACTTTTTAATGTTGTCACCACAGAGCCTATATACATTTTACCACAGATGCAAGTCTTTGCATATTCAGCTACATGTGTCACAGTTCATGTTATGTTATGTTATGTTATTGGGGGTTTTATCGAGCGCTCAGCTACTCTGGCAGAGTGTCCCGGCGCCAACAGACCATACACAGCATAACCCCAACAGGGAAGAGGGTTACTGAGAAAACAACCACGTCGTGAGCTATTTCCTAAAGGACATTAAATTCTCACTCTTTCTTAACGAGAGTGGCAGGACATTCCAGGCCCGCGGAGCAAGATATTTAAAAGACCGACCCCCAATCCGGGCATGCCTAATTACTGGGATCGTGGCCAGTGACAATGATGCCGACCGTAAGGCTCAGGACGGGTGGTGAAAGCCAATTCTCTTCCTCAGATAGAGTGCACCGGTGCCATGGAGAGCCTTAAATGCGATGGTAAGGGCCTTGAACTTAATGCGTATCCGGATTGGCAGCCAATGAAGAAAAATATCATACTGCGGTCGTCATGTGCTATCAGAAAATATTTGGTATGGTTCGTTAAGTATTAACAGCAGATGCATTCACTGCATCTGTGTGATCCTTTCGGAAACCTAGTGAGCCAAGGGCTTTCTATTCTTTCTCCTCTTTGACTCTCTATATATAATGCAGAGTCACTTCAACTTAGTAATGTTCTGTTTGTGGGCGCCTTTCTATATACAATTACCTGCTTCAAAGGTACAATTTTGGGATGTCTGAGTCTAGACTAAGGATAACCCAATGTTTCCTTAGAGTATGGTACACACTTTTTGCCCTCGCTGTATGTGGCAATGAATCTCACAGCACTATTTTCCAAAGTTTTTTACTTACTTTTATCTTTAAGAAATATTATGTGCTCTTGTTCTTGCTTTACTTATGACTTGTTAATCATAACCTCTTCTCCTATACCTCTCTCAGATATATTCTGCTACCTTTTCAAATTCGCCTAGGTCACTGCAGTTGCGTTTTGCACGCAAACATTCCCTAAATGGGATAATGTCTATCTGTCTTTTCAGGTGACCTGAGTCTGCATGTAGTATTGAATTGACAGATGTAAAATTCCTATAGAGTCTGGATTCAAGCTTTCCTTCTGCTGTATACATTTCTAAGTCTAGAAATCAGATCTTCTTTCTGCTGTATTCCAGACTCAATATAATATTGTGTCTGTTTTTATTGTGTTACTCATGAAAGGGTTTCAATGAGTCCTTACTCCCTTTCCAAATCAAAAATACTTTGTCTGTGTACCATCCCCAATATATCAGGCTCTCTTCTATGTTGTCACTCCAGTTCCAGGCATGCTCCTTCTCATACAAACCCATGAACAGGTTTGCATAGGAGGGAGCAAACCTGGAACCCATTAGAGTTCCTCGTGTCTGATGCGAGAGGTCATTTCTATACAGAAGATTGGTTATTGAAGGCTGCATCTACTAGGTCTATAATCTTATTCTTATTTGAATGCTGTAAGTTACTATCAGATTTTATATATATAGTATCTTATTGCTTCTAGACCATTTGTGTGTGTATGTTATTGATTTGTCTTACAAAATTCGTAGTGTCTTTAATATAGGATGGAAGAGTTCTGACAAAAAGGTGCTAAAACATGTCAACATATTCTCATTTTTTTTTGTGGGAATACCTAGCCCTGAAATTATTGGTTGGTCCAGTGGAATCCTCCCCTGTTTGTGAACTTTGTGCCGAAAATAGATGAGGGGAGTCTTGGCATTATCTACCCACAAATAATGAAACTATAGCTTGTGTCCCCAACATGACCTGCTTATGATCTTACATATGACATCACTCATGAAATATTCTATGACATCATTCATGACATCACTGATGGCATCTCAAATTACATCAATGACAACATCACCGATTACAGATGCTGATTATGTTAGTAAAATTGATTATGATATGTTTAATTGAATATATAAAGCAATAATAATTTTACAGTCTCGCAAGATACTCACGGGAGTCGAACACACAATCTCCTGCATGGACTCCGAGTGGGCTGTACTTCCTGTTCAGCTTGTGCGATCTACCCACAAGATCTTGCATTTGAAATTAGGTTATTAACAGTGTTTTGTTGTAATTCTGAACAAATTAAGACATTTGAGATGCTGATTGGCTTGGAAAAGTTGATTATAAATGGTTCCATGAACTATACAAAGCATTAATATGTTTACAATCTTGAAGATGCTCGCAGAAGTCTCACAAGAGGTCCAGGAGAAGAACCAGACCCTAGGAAATGGTTGTGATTGGTTCATATGGATGCCCTTATTCAGAAAAATAAGATTCCTTTCTTTTTGCTTTATTTCTCTATTGGATATTGGTGAGGGTAGATATATCTGGATTGCTCTCCTTTCCTGTTTCCCTTCCAACATAAACATGTCTTCATCAGATTCTGATGAGCAGCCAGGGGCAACAGCACCAGCTGAGCCTCCCAAGGAATACTTGGTGTGCCATTTCTTTAAAATGTGCCCAGGTGACAAGAAAGTTTCTGCAAAGTACGTCATCAGTAAACTTTACAAGACGGAGTTTGACGGAGGAATAGAAATTAGGCCTGGGCTGCAAATTCCGTTCTGTTTGTGGAATTAGCGGAATTCGGGTAATTTCGCGTTCCAATGAGAATGCGAAATTGGCCAAAATTCTGCTTTCGGCGACTTCGCGAAATGTTTTGCTTGTTTGCGTTCTCAAATGTGTGTTCGTGAGATATTTCTCCCCGAGCACGCAAACAGCGATTGCAAACAGTAAAAAAGCATCGCGAACAAGCAATGCCGCGTGGACGTGGAATTTCTGCATGTTCGCAGGTTTTTTTTACCGTTTTGCGGAGATTTGCATAACGCGATTACGCAAATTCCGCCCACCCCTTATAGAAATAAACAGTATAGTTTAGTAGAGTACCACAGGCATGTGGAGGGATTCAGATTTATGCATTCATAAAGGCTTGCTCAGGCAGAGTTGGCTTGTGCTGTGGAGCTAGAGAATTCTTCAGGGGCATCCACATAATTTTCTCCGGTAGATACTGTGACTGTGCAGGTAGTAAGTGCAGTAGCAGACAATAACTTTGCTTACCTGGATAAAGCAATATTTTGCTGCTTGTGTAAGCAGATATTTTGTTTCATCAGAGACACGCTGGTAAGCTCTGGAGAAGCTTGTCCAAGATCAAAATAACCTGCTAGGAAGTTGTTTCTGTTTAAACCTTTTTTCCAAATCTTTCTCCTTTTTGTTTTTGTTTTCAAGCAGATGGTTTTGATGTCTGTTTAAAAGTAAAAGTAAAGTCCACATTTGTAAAGCGCACAATCACCCGTAAGGGTCTCTAGGCGCTGGGGGGCCGTCGGGAAGATTAAGCGAGCTATTGCCCAGAGTCACATGGTGCTGGGCTAACCTGCCGCCGGAGCCGGGGATCGAACCGTGGTCCCCAGATTCCAGCGTCAGTCGCCCTGGCCGCGGCGCCACACCTCTTCAAACCACAAGGTGTATATTTTTGTTAAACCCTATTGGAAAAGTTGCAAAATACAAAAAAAAATATAAAAAATGTTAGAAAACACACAAAAATGTATACTTGTTGAAAACTAGTAACAAAAATGTCTCTTTTCAGAGCTACCCTATAGTTTCATGATCTATGTTGTTTGTACTAGGTTTTATTTTTTTTCCTTCTCAAAATGTCTTGCAAGATTCTTGCGAGAGCCAGAAGAGCCCACTATAATTGGCAGTTTCACGAGAGCTTATTGTGTGCGATCTGAGGGGGAAGCGCTTCCTGGTTTGCTCTTATGAGACAGCCCCTTTTATAATGGAGTGTGCATTTACACTGACTATATCCTGATATAGTATGCATAATTGATATACACCAGAATAGTAACATTGTGTTTAGTTTAATAAAATGCAATCCATTATGTAATTGTGGGGACAAATAAATCACTTAGATTCATGAAAAAGCCCACATGTTTTGTGTGCATGAGATCAACATTGGTACATAGCACATTAAAAATTGGTTGACATTTGACCGGAGTCAAATTTAGAAGGTCACAACAAAGTATGAGGTGTTTACCACCAAACAAAACATCATAGTCAGTTGTTAGAACCTCTTGCATCCTCAGATAAATTAAAGCTATAATAAGGTTTGATACCATGCTAGCCTCATCAATAATCAGACTTTTAATTTCTTGAGAACTCTTGACACTTCATGACAAGTAATATGATCGCTTTAGGTATTCTAGTTTGTTGTCATGCTCGACAGGCAACATAAGTAGTCTGTGCAATGTAATTCCTTTAATGTTGTGAGCAGCTTGTCCAGTAGGAGCAGTCACAACACATAACATAACATGTGTTTTTGTAAAGCGCACATTCACCCATAGGTCTCTTGGCGCCGAATAACAGATGTTTATTGTTACCCAACTCAATGTTACTCATTTTACCGACCTCAGATGAATGAAAGGCTTAGTGGACCCGCTGGGATTTGAACCTGTGACCATGAGGTCGAACACAGGCCTCTGCAGTGGATGCATTAGTCCACTGTACCACCAGACCCAGCATTGACTCAATAAATGATAAGTCACAGCTAGTTTTTCTCTGAATAAATGCAGTCAGCTCTTTAATAAGAAATGTTTCCCTATAACTGCCTGACCACTCTAACACAGTGAAGTGTAGGCTTGTAGCCGCAGTCCATGCAGGTAACAGCGGAGGGGGATATGGAGGGATGATGCAGAGGGAAAATTAAATAAATAATTAATTCTCCCTTGGCATCATCCCTCGAAATCCCCCCAAAGTGGCCCCACCACTGTTACCTGCACAGACTGCGGCTGTAGGCTTGACTGTTTTACAAATACATTCAAACTTATCATGTACCACTCCATACTCTACAGATTTTGTTATTTGTTCAAAAATCTTTGGCTGTTCTTCATTGACTTGTGAGATCAAACTTTCTAAGTCAACACTCTTGTCATGCCCTTTAGGCTAGTCCTTACATGTATACCCCTATTACATACATTTGTCCCATCCGCATGACAAAACGATTCAGGTGACATTTTACCTAGTAGCTTGCTCCTGTCTCTTCGCCACCAGGCTCTTAGTATTCTATCAAAGTCCCTGTATTTGACATACATAAACATGTCCCCAGGCACTGCAGAATTTTTCTGTATAAGGGTCACCACTTTTTTCATCCTTGGTTAGCTGCCAGCTGTGCATGATCACATTTGTTTAGGAAAGCATTGGTGATTGTTTTCAAAACAATTATGATTGTTTTCAAAACATCCATGATTGCTTTCAAAACATATCGATTCCAGAATAAACCCTGGAGTGACCACTTTAGTATAAAAGACCCTCACTCCCCTCTGCAAATTAGAGGAGAATTCCTTCAAAGCGGACACAGGGTCCTGCATGCTGAATCTTCGACACACAACCGGCTGACATCTCTTGCGGGGTGTCATCCTCGGAGCAGAGACGGGCTCCTTTGTTCTCAACCATCAGGTGAGGGAGCTGGTTCATCCCTAGGGGTTTTCTTGCCTACACTCATATATAAATATACATGCTACATATACAGATCTAGGCTAGGTAGATTTTGGCAAATTACTTAGGGCGAACATTTTAAGAATATGCAAGTGCTACTGTTTTTATCTGAACTGCTTATGTTCATATTATTAGCACTATGGTAGAAATGTATCTACTATTTACTATATTGGTACTAGCAATCTCTTTTGTATGCTTCGCTTCAGTTTCCTGTTTGTTGCAGCACATATGTTTTATATAAGGCTGTCACTGGACCAATAAATGCTTATTAAAATGTCCTAATCGCCATCTTGTGTATTTTCTGAGAGTAAGCAAGCAAGAGTGTCTGAGCGAAACGGACTGTACTGTTTTCCATGATCCCTAAGGAATCTGGGTTGTCATGTTCAGTGGTTGCCAGAAACTACCTACACCACTGCAAGACACAGGAGGGTGGTAGTGACACTGTAGAGCTAGTTTGTCTAATGGCTGACATATGCTGTAGGGGTGTCCGGAAGTGGTTAGGTAGACCAAGCCCTTAGTTTAGGTCATCCAAAACATGCAGGTCCTGGGGTATCCTAGGAACTACACAACACTCTCACTCCTTGCTTGATCTATAGCATTTTTTACCTAATTCATAGATGTGGATGTCTGGTTTTTAATAATAGGCTGGCCAAGGGGATCTTGACAATTAGACCCTGAGCTCTGGCTATCTTCTGAGCTGTCCTTTGTAACTTCTGTAGCACTTGTTTCCCCCTGTTGGATTGTATCATTGAACATTTTCTGATATGTGGGAAATACTTCACCTTGGATGCTATCTTTGACTGTTTGGAAAGCATCTTTGTAGCAGTCATAGTCACCTAGCAGTTCAGTTTAAAAAAAATTGCATGAGAGCCATGTAAAAGAATTCTATTTTCTGTTTGACAGCTCAATTTACAATGATTAATTACACTTGTTTTCCATGTTTTGCTAGAATATCTGTTACAGCCAGTCACTCCAAACTTTTCTTAATCAATGTTCTCATGTGGTATTTCTGTATGTATTTGTACTGCAGTACTTCATACAAACACATGTTTTCTAGATGGACATTTCAATTAAGGTAATTAGTGTCCATTGTTTTAAGGAGATCAGTGTTTTCTGGATCAAACTGAGCAAGATCCTCAATTATAGGAAACAGTCACAACACAGGTATTTGTGTTGATGCCAGGCTTAAACAAGCCCAAATTATTGATTTGGACTTCCCATTTAAGCTTGAAGAATAGAGTTTGTCACAATCTTCATAATATCCTATTTCTCTGTGTGACAGCATCTATAAACAGTAAAGCTTTTTACTTAAAGACTTCTCTGCTGCTATCTCTTCCCATACATTCTAAATTTATGTCTTTTCTGACTGTGTTATATATGAAGTAATGTACCAAGCTACAGCAATAGAGTTGTTTGCTACAAACTGAATATCCACGTTAGCATTCCACACGGACAGGATTACTGCATTGTAATAATTGATAAGTTTTGAAGCCTCACTTCTTCTCAGGCTTTATGTATTTTTAAGTGATTTCCCAGTAACAGTGTGCCTAACTACAGACATAAAACTTGTCACTCCTCCTTTGGAGATTACAGGTCTAGGGAATCTAAAATGACACTTAGGGCCACATGTAGGTGGCCAAATAGTGAGCGCTAAGGCTGAAATTTGCAGAATTTTAGCATTTGCGATAGGTATTTGGCAGCGAGCAATGTAGGTAAGTTGAAACCTGCTAGTAAAATAAGGAGTCGCAAAATTGCTATTCCTTATTTTGCTCTTGCATTTAAAGAATCGCATATTGCGATTCCTTAAATGCAATGTAAGGAGCACAAAAGAAAGCACACTTTAGCCTTAAGGAATCGCTAATTACCACCAACTTCAAGTTGGTGGTAATTAACGATTTCCTTTAAAAAATCACTTTTTTGCTTTTTTTTAAATGCCATGTGGCACACATTCATGCCCTTAGGGCATATTTGTGCGCCACATGTCCACACATGCACATTTCAGGGGTACAACAGGGTGTGCATTTGGAACCCTGGCCCCCTTGAAAATGCGCCCGCAATATGCGAGTGCCTCTTGGTGACTCACAAATTGCTGGAGTAATTCCTATCCATTCCTATGGGCCTCTTGGCTCATAGAAATAAATGGGAAGGTATTCCTTAATTGTGAATCGCAATTTACGATTCACAATTAAGAAATCACAAAAAATATTGTGATTCCTACCTACATGGCATTTTGCGATTACTTAATAGTGATTCCCTAAAAATCGCTATTAAGGAATCCCAAACATGCATTTACCTACATACGGCCCTAAGTGTAGTATTTCCCTTTTGCTCTGTATCTCTGTTGACAATATTTGCCACATTTATGCGACTGGACTCGCAACACTTTTTGCCTAAGAGTTCTGTTCTGAGACTCTCCTGGAATGTCACAAGCTACATATTGCTCAATCAATGAAAACACTGAGTCATCATTATCTTGACCAAACTTTGGCGCATCTTTCACCCACATTAACATATGCATATGTGGTGCTCCTCTAGCTTGGTATCATTTTCTCCAGAAGAAGTCAACAACCTCACCTAGTGGTGTATTCTTTTTATTGCAGATAAAATAAAGCATGGCTTCAAATTTGTGCTTGAAGTATCTACAAACATTTTCAGGATCAATGGAACACAATTCACCTGCAGACAGTAACTCACTAAATGGAATGTTTGCATTATCTTGCCTGAGAAAGTTATACAAATCATCTCAAGCATGCTCTGCACAGATGAAGTGATAAACCAAGTAGATGCACAAAGAGTCCGTAGCACACACTTCAGCCCAGCATGAGGCAGAAACCAATATTCTTTGGTACTACATTAACAAGCCATAACATTAAAGAAAATAACTGTCTAGTACCTCATCTTTGTCATGTACTTTTTGCTCAATATCTCTTGCAATGATGTCATTAAACCATGTGCCTTTTCTCATAATATGGCCCACAGCTTAAAATAGCACTGGCGGATCACTCTCAAACAAAAGTTGAAAAATGTATGGTATGTTTTGCATAAAGCGGGGATCTTTAGAATGCAATCTACTGCATCTAAATCTATATTCACTATAAGACCCACAATCTCCTGTTGGAAACAACAATGAAAAACATTGTGCTTCTAAGCTCTTTTCGCACACACTTTTGGTTTTCTTTTTCTTGCGTGTTCCAAGGTAGTAACGAACCACGTTACTCAGAGGCATTGTGTGGCAGAGTAACAATGCAGTTAACACCACCATGGTCCCCAGATTTATAGAGCGCTAGAGGTGGGTAGTGATGTGTACTATACGTGCTATATACAAACAATGCTATTCACAAGGGGGTTTTTGTTTCAGAATCGCTATCAAACTAAACTGTAGGCGCGATCGCGAACGCGCTAGCAGATTAAAAATTCTCACTTTTAAGGTGTCAAGGATTCACACCATGGGTCACAGGAGGGGGGTGGGAGCGTAATTGGCACACCCTGCAAATTGTCAAAACAAAGGGAATAAACGCACAATCAGTCATGCAGATTTGGATTGGTACTTAGCTTAGCGAAGTAATCGATGGAAGGGTTCTGCCTTCTGCCCCTTGTGAATAGCATTGTTTGTATATAGCACGTATAGTACACATCACTACCCACCTCTAGCGCTCTATAAATCTGGGGACCATGGTGGTGTTAACTATATTGTTACTCTGCCACACAATGCCTCTGAAACCACCAACTGGAGCACAATGGACTGACATTAAGTGATCAGCATCACAAGTCATTGTATGTTTTGTCCTTCATGTTTGTCCTTGTTATTCTTTTTCCCACAGGTGCAGAAACCGTAAGTTCGGAAGCCTCCTAAACCAGGAGTAATTAGGAAGACATTATTTTCTTCCTAATTTTTTGCACTTTTCACTTTGTATTTTCCACTTTCACGCCCCTAGGTAAGGGTGGGCCTTAGAGAGTCCATACCGCCAGGGTTTCATATACACTGAGTCCTGATGAATGCCAGGTAAATTCATACCATTTCGTGGCTGAAACATGTCGACTGATATTAGGAAACTACCACTTAATTAATTGTGGACGAATTTCCTACACATAATTTTTATCTATAAGTCCTTAGTGATCATTATAATAAAGTTAATTTTGATACACTACTGACTCCTTTTAACCTCTCACCACTCACTTAATTTTCTTTGCACAACACTGCCTTAACCCACCAACCCGCTCCGCAGTAGATCTGGCGTTGAATCACACAAAAGAGACGCTAGGTCTCTTTTGTGGGGCCCGATGATGAAGCATGTCATCACTAGGTGGTGAGTGAGGGCTTTCCTTAACGCCTTAAGTGAAGTCGTTTATCTGCTCCAAAACGGTGGTTCGTTACTACCTTGGAACACTCTTGTCTTGTTTATTGATTCATACTGGGGTGTAAGAGTGTCCCACTACTCTCCCTGCCTCTCTTCTTGTTTTGACATACTTAGCAGCGCAGAGCTGTGAGAGTTTTTTCAACTTAAGCCTTCCGTGGTTGGCTTTTTTTAGTTATTTTAAAACTAATTTCTCACTACCGTATGGTCACCATGTCAAACTTGGGATTAACATACTCTGAGTCAGAAATAGCGGACATCCTGTCCGACTCAAATCTATTTGCTGACCCTGCAATTTCACAGGCAATTGCTCATACCTCTGAATGGGAAAAGCTTACTGAGGTTAAACGTGAGAGGATACGTACCATCCTTCATGGTACTATATTAAAACAGTACCTGATGAAGAACACGGCCCCCAAAGGGCTACTGGTCACAAATGCCCCCAGGATTTTCCTAAATGATGCCACCTTCAGGAAGGAATGGGCCATGATCGCGTGGCACTGTACCCGCGACTGGCTCGTCCTTATAATTAAGACAGCACTAAGACTTTCTGAGACCCTATTGATTGAAATCCAAGAGACTGAGACCCGCTTAAAAACAACAATAACAGGCTTCAAAAAAGAGCTGGACGAAATCAATAAAGACCTCAATGAATATAACGAGAACTTAATGCAGGCTAAAGTCACTAAGTTTCAAAAAGACTTAGCTAAATTTGAATTTGAAAAAATCTACCCTTACTCAGCGGCATCGTTCACACCGCCCACAAGAAATTCAACTAACAATGCTCAATCGGATGATGATTCATTTAACAGTAGTGGTTCAAGTACCGGCTCCTACAAACAAGGTAGAAGGAGAGGTAATAGAGGAAACCGCAGCAACAGAGGGCGACCTGCATTTCACAACCAACCACAAAGATGGCCCATGCCTCCACAAATGATGGACACGGGACAGCAGTTCCCTTTTCATCAACCACCTTACCCAATGATGGGTTGGAACCCGGGCTTCATGCCACCAACCAACTTCGCCCCCCAATATCGCCAGCCTTTTTTAGGTGTGGGCAGGAGAGGAAGAGGGAAGAGAAGAGGGTCCAACCAACTATCGTGGGAAGACACGGACATGGTGAGCAACCACACCCACAACAAGGACCAGCAGCCGGGAACGAGCGGCATCTAAGCTTGATAACAAACCTCTCTGACAAAATCTTATCACCAGTAGAAACCAAGGTTTTGGAAAAAGGATTAGGTTTTATTCCCACTTCCCGACCTGACAATTTTAGACTCCACTGCGAGCTCGGAGCTTTCTTCAGGAAGTTGAAACTAAAGGCCTTCTTCGAGGGCAAGGAAGACCCCAACGAGGCACTCCGAAATGGTGACACTGGCCTCAGATTGAGTTCCACTTTCAACCCCCTGTGCCGGCGGCCATCACAGCCTTCGAGCAGGCAGTATTTTTAGACCTAGAGAACTGCCAAGACCCTAAATCTTTTAACAATTTCACCACTGCAGAATATCATGCATTGCAAGATTTGCAAAACGATCAAAGCATTACTATAAATCCGCAGATAAGGGCGGAAGACTTGTCATACAGAACACTAATGACTATGATAAGGCATGTCGGTTACTTCTCAACGATCAAAAAAACTACAAACTTTTGACGACAGATCCCACGGAGAATTTGAGAACACGGATCTCGACACTAGTAAGGAGAGCAGAAGAAGACGGACTCATTTCAAAGAATGAGGCGGATTTCCTCAATACTAATGAGAGCACAACCCCTTACTTCTATACTCCCCCCAAAACACACAAAAATTGGATGCCACCACCCGGACGTCCTATCGTGTCACGGATTGGCTCCTTACTGGAACCTTTATCGCGCTTCTGCGACCATTACTTGAAGCCGATAGTACAGAGCACTCCCACCTACCTCAAGGACACTAAGAGCCTTCTCCAGTTACTCGAGAACCTGAGTTTCACTGAAAATACGGTAACGCTAGTCACGCTTGACATTGAGAGCTTATATACTAGCATCCCCCAGGACGATACCATCAAGGTCCTGGGGGCAGCTTTAGACTCCGTAACTTGGAACTATCAAACCTCTAAGAGCTTCATTTTGGAGTGTGCCACGTTGGCACTTAAAGAGAACTTTTTCTCCTATGATGGCAACCTCTACCTCCAGTGTACTGGTACCTCTATGGGCAGTATTTTTGCCCCAAGTGTGGCTGGTCTTTATGTAGCAGACTTCGAGGCCAAATACATCCTGCCAACAAACAGCCCTTTCTCTCAGTCGATACAAGTCTGGCGTCGCTACATCGATGATGTCCTGGTCCTTTGGACCGGTGACGATGAAGAACTTCAGGCCTTCTTGACATGGGTCAATACTCTCGACCCCAATCTGAAATTTACATACGCCACCAGCAAAGCTGAAGATACCTTCCTGGATGTCACAATTCAAGTCTCTGGAACTAGGCTCACTACCAAGACTTACCACAAGCCAACTGCCAAAAACAATCTTCTAGAGTATACCAGCTTTCATCCTCGTCCCTTGAAAGAGAATCTCCCTTACGGCCAGTATTTACGGCTGAGACATAACTGCTCTGAACTACAGGATTTTAAAACACAATTTGCGGAATTATCAACTAAACTCAAGGTCAGAGGATACCCAACCTCAATCCTGAACAAAGGTTATAAAAGAGCTCGCAACCAGCCAAGGGAGGCTCTCCTTGAGGAAAGGGAGAACAACCCAAAGGACATCCCATTGACATGTGTAACAACACATAGCACATTGTCAAATATAATGAAAAAATCTATAAATAAAAACTGGCGAATTCTGTCCAGCACCAACAAAACTTGGGAGAAACCTCTCTTCTCCTTCAAGAAAGGCCAGAGCATAAAGGATGCACTGGTCCACACACGACCAAGACCTAAAATCACAGAAGTATCGAGATTGATAACTGACATCTGGGGTCTTCCAAAGGTGGTGGGCCACTACCCGTGTTCCAACTGTAGTGTCTGCCACTTAACAACACACTCAAAAATGTTAGAATTAGAACCAGGCAAGACGTGGACACAAAGGGATCATGCGAACTGCAACACACAGAACGTAGTTTATCTCATTACGTGTCCCTGCGATCTACGCTATGTAGGTATGACCAGCAGAAAGGTCAAACAGAGAATCTGTGAACATCGGTCCAACATCAGATGTAAAAAATCCACCACCAAAATGAGCAGACATTTCCTGGAACTCAATCACACCACAAACGACATGCACTGGACAGTAATTGAACACCTTGGGAGTGGCAACAACGTCAATCACCGCCTTTTCGAAAAAGAACAGCGGTGGGTCTACTGACTTGGGACCCATACTCTTGGATTAAATGACGATATCCCATGGAACTCTGTCTTGAAGTAAACATAAAGGAAGCCGAGCATCCCTCAATCACAATCCTAGATTGATTACTGTATTACACCTATTTGAATTGTCACTTAGAGCATATGTCCACCACTACATATGATAGTTAATGGAGCGTTTTAGTCAACGCCCCCATCTAATCAATTCATTTGTATTATGTACCTGTATACCCCCTGTGCGCAGTATTTGCTTGTTTAATATACCAAGGAGAACTGTTGCATTACAGTGAATGTCAACATTAACTCCCGCGCTCCTCAGTAGAGAACCGATCATTCACTCCTTTCTAGCGTTTAACAGTGTTGTCCCTAACAACGACAACACCATCCCCGATTGGCCCATTATAACCACGTGACGAATTGACGTCACGTATCGTTTTGTGGCCCTCACCTATACTTTGATGTGGCCATGTCTCTGTACTGTTATCCTGGATCTCGATTGAAAATCAGCATAAGACACTGGCTCCTGATTCGTGAACCGGCCATAATCTGCATTACCCGATTGAGAAGGAATCACTCGACTTTTCTTTCGGTTGTCCCTAACAACGACAACATCATCTCTCATTGGCTCTTAGAACCACGCGTCATTGCATTGGTAAGCGCCGATTGGCCCACACCCATGCCTCGGCGTGGCCCGACCGCGCCCACCCGGAAGCAGACTACCGCGAAGTACTTACTTAACGCCCTCGCTGCCTCGCGCTCACATCTTCGGGGTCCAGTCGAGGGTTGATGCAGGTATACAACGGGTGCCGAGCGTCGAGGGCGTGAGTAAAAAAGGCAGAACCCTTCCATCGATTACTTCGCTAAGCTAAGTACCAATCCAAAGCCGCATGACTGATTGTGCGTTTATTCCCTTTGTTTTGACAATTTGCAGGGTGTGCCAATTACGCTCCCACCCCCCTCCTGTGACCCATGGTGTGAATCCTTGACACCTTAAAAGTGAGAATTTTTAATCTGCTAGCGCGATCGCGATCACGCCTACATTTTAGTTTGATAGCGATTCTGAAACAAAAACCCCCTTGTGAATAGCATTTTTGTATATAGCACGTATAGTACACATCACTACCCACTTCTAGCGCTCTATAAATCTGGGGACCATGGTGGTGTTAACTATATTGTTACTCTGCCACACAATGCCTCTGAAACCACCAACTGGGGCACAATGGACTGACATTAAGTGATCAGCATTACAAGTCATTGTATGTTTTATCCTTCATGTTTGTCCTTGTTATTCTTTTTCCCACAGGTGCAGAAACCGTAAGTTCGGAAGCCTCCTAAACCAGGAGTAATTAGGAAGACAATATTTTCTTCCTAATTTTTTGCACTTTTCACTTTGTATTTTTCACTTTCACGCCCCTAGGTAAGGGTGGGCCTTAGAGAGTCCATACCGCCAGGGTTTAATATTCACTGAGTCCTGATGAATGCCAGGTAAATTCATACCGTTTCGTGGCTGAAACATGTCCACTGATATTAGGAAACTACCACTTAATTAATTGTGGACGAATTTCCTACACATCATTTTTATCTATAAGTCCTTAGTGATCATTATAATAAGGTTAATTTTGATACACTACTGACTCCTTTTAACCTCTCACCACTCACTTAATTTTCTTTGCACAACACTGCCTTAACCCACCAACCCGCTCCGCAGTAGATCTGGCGTTGAAGCACACAAAAGAGACGCTAGGTCTCTTTTGTGGGGCCCGATGATGAAGCATGTCATCACTAGGTGGTGAGTGAGGGCTTTCCTTAACGCCTTAAGTGAAGTCGTTTATCTGCTCCAAAACGGTGGTTCGTTACTACCTTGGAACACTCTTGTCTTGTTTATTGATTCATACTGGGGTGTAAGAGTGTCCCACTACTCTCCCTGCCTCTCTTCTTGTTTTGACAGACTTTCTTTTTCTTGCTCAATATGGTACAATTCTAAAGAATCACCCATCATATCTCCTGAATGTGGAGAGGAATGCTTTAATGTTGATGTATTTCTTTTAATTTACCTTACTTTTGAAACTGAACAGAAGGAGCTGATGTGGAAGATTCTGTTCTAAGACAGGTAACATGATCCTCTAGATCAATATCTGAGTAAAACACATTTTCTATTTTAAGGTATTGTAAAGCCCTCTTAATCCTATCACTGCTAACAAGTTCCTGCTAAATTCTCTACTCTTTAGTAGGCACTCCATTTACTAGAACCATCATCATCAGAAACTTTATTTCGGTCAATATGACCTCAAAAGTGCAATCAAAATACATACAAGTAGAAGATAAAAGAAAAATGGAAATATAAAATAACCTCATGATACAATTACATGTTTTTCTGAAAATGAGGATTAAATGAATGTCAATATATACATTATTACTAAACAATAAAAATACGAAAGTTCACAAGCCTATTAGAGTGTTCTATACCCTGAAATGGGGGACAAGAAATCATATCGCAGAGGGATATAGTAAGCTATAAACAAGAATTCATCTATGGAAAGTGCATAGGGTAATCAATCAATCAATCAATCATAACACTTGTATAGCGCGCTACTCACCCGTGAGGGTCTCAAGGCGCTTGGGGGGAGGGGTCCGCTATTGCTCGAAAAGCCAGGTCTTGAGTTGTCTCCTGAAGGTGAGATGGTCCTGGGTCAGTCGAAGGTGGATGGGGAGGGAGTTCCATGTCTTGGCTGCCAGGTAGGAGAAGGATCTGCCTCCGGCGGTGGCTCTTCGGATGCGTGGTACGGCGGCGAGGGCGAGGCTAGTAGATCGTAGCTGGCGGGTGGGAGTGTAGAAGGTCAGTCGGTCGTTGGGGTACTTGGGGCCCAGGTCGTGGAGAGACTTGTGTGCGTGGGTGAGGAGCCTGAACGTGATCCTCTTGTTGACGGGGAGCCAGTGCAGGTCCCTCAGGTGGCCGGAGATGTGGCTGCGTCGGGGGATGTCAAGGATGAGTCGGGCGGAGGCGTTCTGGATGCGTTGGAGTCTCCTCTGTAGCTTGGCTGTGGTTCCGGCGTAGAGGGTGTTTCCGTAGTCCAGTCGGCTGGTGACGAGTGCCTGGGTGACCGTCTTCCTGGTTTCGATCGGGATCCATCGGAAGATCTTGCGGAGCATGCGTAGGGTGTTGAAGCACGATGAGGAGACGGCGTTGACTTGTCTGGTCATCGAGAGGAAAGAGTCCAGGATGAAGCCCAGGTTGCATGCGTGGTCTGTTGGCTTGGGAGCGGTTCCCAGGGCGGGAGGCCACCAGGAGTCGTCCCAGGCGGAGGGCGATGGTCCCAGGATGAGGACTTCCGTCTTGTCTGAGTTCAGTTTCAGGCGGCTGTTCTTCATCCACTCGGAGACGTCTTTCATCCCTTCGTGTAGGCTGGTTCTGGCGGTGTCGGGGTCCCTGGTGAGGGAGAGGATCAGCTGGGTGTCGTCGGCGTAGGCGATGATGTTGAGGTTGTGTTGGCGTGCGATGGCTGCTAGAGGTCTCATGTAGACGTTGAAGAGGGTGGGGCTCAGTGATGATCCTTGTGGTACGCCGCAGATGACTTCGGTGGCCTCGGATCAAAACGGGGGGAGGCGGACTCTCTGTGTTCTTCCGGTGAGGAACGAGATGATCCACTCCAGTGCCTTCTCTTGGATACCGATGTTGCTGAGGCGTTGAACTAGGGTGCGGTGGCAGACAGTGTCGAACGCTGCGGAGAGGTCCAGGAGGATGAGTGCCGCTGTTTCCCCGTTGTCGAGCAGGGCTCGGATGTCGTCGGTGGCTGCAATCAGGGCGGTCTCGGTGCTGTGGTTGGCTCTGAAACCGGACTGCGAGGGGTCGAGGGATCCGTTCGTCTCAAGGAAGGCGGCCAGCTGTCTGTTGACGATCTTCTCGATGACTTTCGCAGGAAAAGGGAGGAGCGAGATGGGGCGGAAGTTCTTGAGGTCGGTGGGGTCCGCTGTTGATTTCTTCAGAAGGGCGCTGAGCTCGGCGTGCTTCCAGCTCTCCGGGAAGGTGGCGGTGTTGAAGGAGGTGTTGATGATGTTCCGGAGTTGGGGTGCGATGGTGGAGTCGGCCTTGTTGAAGACGTGGTGGGGGCAGGGGTCGGTCGGAGATCCGGAGTGGATGGTGTTCATCGTGCGGGCTGTGTCTTCGGTGGTCACCGTGGTCCAGGTGCAGAGGGTGGCGGTGGGGTGCGTTGGTTCGGCGGTTGGGTGCGTGGATGGTGCGCCGAAGCTGTTGTGGATGTCGGCGATCTTGCGGTGGAAGAACGAGGCGAGAGAGTCACAGAGATCTTGTGAAGGAGTGATGTCGTTGTTGCCGGTGCTGGGGTTGGAGAACTCCTTGACGATGTTGAAGAGTTCCTTGCTGTCATGGGTGTTGTTGTCCAGCCGTTCCTTCAGTGATTTCCTCTTGGTGGTGCGGATACGTTGGTGGTGCTTGCGGGTGGCTTGTTTGAGGGCGGTCATGTTGTCTGTGGTCTGGTCGAGGAGCCAGGTTTTCTCGAGGGTGCGGCAGTTCTTCTTGGAGTCCTTGAGTTCGTCGGTGAACCAGGAGGCCTTCTTGCTTCTGGGTCTGCTGGGAGGTTTCTTCAGTGGTGCAAGGTCGTCGGCGCAGGCGGTCAGCCACTGTGTGAAGTTGCGGGCTGCTTCGTTGGGGTCCGTTGTGCTGGCGAGTGGGCTCTGGCTGAGGGAGGTGGTGAGCTGGTCGGCGGTGATCTTGCTCCAGCTCCTGTGAGGAACCTGTTGCGGGTGGTGGTGAGTCGTGGTTCTTCTGAAGCTGAAGTGGACGCAGCTGTGGTCGGTCCAGTGGAGTCCGGTGGCGTGGCTGAAGGTGATGTGCTTGCTGGAAGAGAAGACGGGATCAAGCGCGTGGCCGGCGTAGTGGGTCGGGGTGTTCACCAGTTGCTTGAGTCCGGGTCTGTAGACGAGGGTGCCTCTGAGGGTCGTCTTTGGGTCGGTGTGTATTTGGAAGTGGAGATATTCGGCGGCGGCGGCGAAGATGTCGTTGGAGTCGGTCGTGATGCGGATGGTGTTCTTGTGTACGATGGCGATGCCTCCTCCAGTCTGGTTGACGCGGTCTCTACGTATAATCTTGTACCCGTCCGGGATGGCGATGGCGATGTCGGGCGCTGAGGAGGCGTTCATCCAGGTTTCTGTGAGGAAGGCGATGTCTGGTGATGTTGTGTCGAGGAGGTTCCAGAGTTCCACGGCGTGTCTGTGTACAGAGCGGGTGTTGAGCAGGATGCACTTGAGGTGGTTGCTGCTGGTGTTTGGCTTGGTGGGTGCGGTGCAGGTCCGGAGGCAGGTGAACTTGCAGGTTTTGCAGGTGAAGGGTCCGTGGATGCGTTTCGGGGTGGCCCGGCAGCAGGCGGGGTTCCGGCCGGCATTGAGTGCGTTGAGGGCGGCGGCGTCGTAGGTCCGTCGGGTCGTCTTGCGTCAGCGGGGGCCAGGGGTCCTGGCACTGGGCGCGGGCCAGGCACGGACGGGCGCAGACGGACTTGCCTTTGGCGCGCCTTCGGCGCACCATCGGCGAGCCCGCTGCGCGTCAACGCTGCGCGTTCGTGGGAGCGACATAAGAAGGAGCTGGTAGGGAGGAGCAGCTGGGTGGCGGGGCGGCGAATGGGTAGGAGGGGGCGGAGCCGCAGGGAGGCAGCAGCGGGAAGGAGGGCAGAGGGCGGCTCAGCGGCAGCTGGGTCGCCCTGTGGGACAAACGCAAGATGAAAAAAACGAGTGAAGAAAAGAACTAAGGCAGCAGAAATGAAGGCAGCAGAGGGCACTAAGGGCACCAGAAGGCAGATGTAAAAGAGAAGAAAGAGGCAAAGCGCAAGAAAAAAACGAGCAAAAAAACGAGTAAAAAACGATTAAAAAACGGGTAAAAAAGAACTAGGCAGCAAATAACGAAGGCAGCAGAGGTCACCAGGGCACCAGAGGGCTGATGGAGGCAGTAGCAGGGGTGTGTGGGGGCGACCTCGCCTGGTTACAGGCTCAGCGGTCGCTCCCTGCACCTCTGCGCTGTCTCCTTAAGAAGGAGCTGGGGGAGAGGAGCAGCTGGGTGGCGGGAGCGGGCGGCGAATGGGCAGGAGGGGGGTGGGGCCGCAGGGAGGCAGCGGCGGGAAGGAGGACAGAGGGCGGCTCAGCGGCGGCTGGGTCGCCTTGTGGGACAAACGCAAGATAAAAAAACGAATGAAGAAAAGAACTAAGGCAGCAGAAATGAAGGCAGCAGAGGGCACTAAGGGCACCAGATGGCAGATGTAAAAGAGAAGAAAGAGGCAACGCCCAAGAAAAAAACGAGTAAAAAAACGAGTAAAAAACGATTAAAAAACGGGTAAAAAAGAACTAGGCAGCAAATAACGAAGGCAGCATAGGTCACCAGGGCACCAGAGGGCTGATGGAGGCAGTAGCAGGGGTGTGTGGGGGCGACCTCGCCTGGTTACAGGCTCAGCGGTCGCCCCCACACACCCCTGTGGGTATTACCCCCGCAGAGTAATAAATAAATAAATAAGTCAGTTATAAAAAAGTTCATAAAAAGATGACCACAATCTTATCTTACAAATGTTGGCACAGTCCTCACACTGGAATTACTCCCTGCTAGGGGTTACTTCTACACAGAGAGTTTTTACAAAAATTGAGGAAGTAAACTGATTGATTCACAGTTCCCTCGCGCAATGAATAAACACATTTTTAACATAGCAAAATGACACAACTATAAGTTTAAAACCAACAATAGGTAACCATGGAAGGGTGGACTACCCGACCTATAAAAAAGTAGAATAGGTACATTTCTATTGTGGGGGCTTCTGTCACCTGTTGGGAAGATTTTAGAAAATGCCTGCGAGTGCACCACATGGAAAATAAAAAACCTGCGACTGAAAAGACAATAGGGATACTTGTATCATGCTTAAGAATCCTGAACGCCTCCAAACAGTTTCGAGTTCCAAGGTTCCTACAAATCTGCGCCAGCCAACGTTTTCTTGCTTTGTGGTAGCCAGGGCAGCTGAAGAACACGTGAAGTACTGTCTCATCAGGGCAGTCTCAAGCCGGGCAATTCAAAGCTTGAAGACCCTTCCATTTGTGGGTAAAGCAGCGAAGTAGCAACACCCCGTACCTATACGGAAGGTAAAGTTTTCTAGCGGCAGCTCGCTTGATGACATCTAGGGCCGACTCAGAGAGGAACCCATCTTTTATCTCAAGGAAGGCTGAGGTTAACTTGCCTATTCGGGGACAGCTATGGAGCTGGGCCATTCTATGCTCCTCAAAGTGTGTCTTCAGTTGTTTCTTGGATAGTGAGGAGCAGGCAAGCTCAGGATCAACCCAGAATTCCCGTAGCCCCATGCTAATGAACGTGTGTTTGATGTATGCTAACCACAACAAATTAGCAGCCCCCGCATATTCATTACCTCTAAAAGTTCCTCTCTATAGGATGAAAGTTCTAGGGTTACCCAGAAACGACGCCAATACATTAAGGGTTTTATGATTCAGTACTTCTGAAATTGCCATAAGCCCCAAGTCTAAATGGAGTGGGGTGAATGGGGTGCTCTGTGGGAGATTCAACAGATGCCCTAGAAAGTTGTTCTCTACCTGTGGAAAATTCTCGGGACCAGAATGGCCCCTTAGTTCAGCCCCATATAATATCCCTCCCCAAGCTTGCACCTTGTAGATTTCTACAGCTGAGCTAATTGGTTTCAGGGTGGACTTGCAAAAGACCTTCA
This sequence comes from Lissotriton helveticus, assembly GCF_964261635.1. Classification (NCBI taxonomy): domain Eukaryota; kingdom Metazoa; phylum Chordata; class Amphibia; order Caudata; family Salamandridae; genus Lissotriton; species Lissotriton helveticus. Next base: position 296,944,864 of record NC_136070.1, read on the forward strand.
TAATCCCACCTGATGATTGAGACAGTTTTAGGGATGACTTTTTAATATGTGCCACCCAATCCATTTTATCTGTAATGGTAAGCCCCAGATAAACGAAGGAGGAAACTCTTTCGAGGGTTTTGCCATATAATAAGGTATTGGAGCATGTGCTCTTGGAACTGTTAAGCGCCATACATTTGGTTTTATGCAGGTTAATTTCTAAACCTCTATCTCTGCAAAGAATTTCACATTTATTAAGGATCCTCTGTAACCCCATAGGCGATTTAGATACTAATAATGTATCATCGGCAAACATCATTGCCGGGATCAGTCGGGAGGCTAGCTTGGGTGCATCTAGGTCTGTTTCAACCAGGAGTGAATCTACTAAACCGTTAATATATAAACTAAAAAGAGTGGGAGCAAGGACACAGCCCTGGCGGACACCGTACTTAATCGGAATGGGAGCAGTTAGCTCACCATCTTTACCAAACCTGATTTGTGCGAAATTGTCCTCCTGAAGCCGTTTAATGAGATGGGTTAGATATTCTGGGAACCCCAACTCATGGAGGACTGTCCACAGTTTTTCCCTTGGGACCAGATCAAAAGCTGACCTCAGGTCCACAAATACTAGGAAGAGACTGCCGCCCTCCAGACACACGGTTTTCCAGTACAAGAGCTCTAATCTGAGTACTTAATCCAGGGTAGATAATTTTTCCCTGAATCAGGCCTGTAAAGGGGACAGGATCTTCTGTTCTTCCATCCAATCTCATAGCCTGAGCAGCAGAATGCGCGCAAAGATTTTTTGAGAAATATCAATCAGGCTAATTGGCCTTTAATTGGTTGGCAAGAGTGGTGAGCCTTTTTTGAAAATTGGGATTATTTCAGCACCAAGCCAGCTGGATGGGATCCTCATACCCTGCAATGTAGTGTTGAATAAAACCCAGAAATACAGCACCCAGACAGCTGGCTCGCTGCGGAAAAGGTCCCCGGGAATCTTATCCAGGCCTGGCGCTTTGCCTGGAGATATTTTCGCTAGGGCTCCCTTGATTTAATTTAAGCTTATACTGATACTGGAGCGGCTGTCATGGGGGGATCAATGAAATCAGGATGTAGGGGAGAATCAATCCCTGAATGACATCCTGCTGCTGACACACCAGGCAGCAAGTCTTCCTTGGAGTAGAGGGATTCAAAGTGTTCCCGCCAAACCTCCTGATCCAAGTTCTGATCTACCAATGTCTTGGGTCCAGAGCTGTCAGAATTGACAACGCCCCAAAAGGTCCTCATATCCCTGTCCCCGAGGGCAGTTATCAATGCATCCCACCTCTCTAGCTCCCACTCCTTTTTGGCTTCATGAATGGCCACCTTGTATGCCTTTCTTGCTGTTTGATTTTCAGGCGATCATTGGCCTTGATTGATGCTACTAACTTTCTTTTAGCCATACGGCACCGATCATTAATTCATGAATGGGAAGGCTTCCTACTTGGGTGATTTGTTTTTTTTATTGGGTAGAAGAAAGTCAGTGCAACTTCTTCTAATTTGGTATGGTTTTTCACCACCATCTCCATGTCGTGACCATCCCCTTTTACGGCCAATGAATTAGATGCCGCCAGAAGAACAGGGAATAAAGCTTCATACAAGGTGCTCAGTTTGTCTTGAGAGTGGGAAAAATGAGTCCATCTCACTCTTCTCCTGCAATTGGAGTCAATTTTAAATCGCTAGATTCAACTGTGGGTAGGGCTTTACCAAGATTAAGTGGTTTGAGTTCCAGTACTAGTGCGTAGTGGTCACTGTCCTGCCGTGGAACAATTTTAAAATCAATCAACCTATCCCAGGATTTTGAATCAATTATAATGTAATCTAGTAAAGAGCCATGCAGCCTGATTCATCAATCTCCCGTTTTGCGAGCCCCTAATAGCGATTCATAACGAATCGCTATTAAGGACTTGCAAAACGGGATTCATGTAGGAATTGCATAAAGAAATGCGATTCCTACACATTCCTTATTTGCGATTAGCAAATTGCTAATCGCAAATAAGGAATAACTCCCCATTCATTCCTATGGGCCAAAAGGCCCATAGGAATGAATGGGGAGTATTCCTTATTTGCGAATAGCAATTAGCTACTCGCAAATAAGATAGCGATTTAAAGGGTGCCAGGGGTGTCCAAAGGACACCCTGTAGCACCCCTTAAATGCAAATTGAAACAGGTGTTGCGCACACACATGTCCAAAGGACATGTGTGTGTGCAACATGCAACTTAGAAAAATGCTTTTAAAAGCATTTTTCTAAGTTTTCGCTATTTACCACGAGGTTTGACCTCGCGGTAAATAGCGGGCCGAAATTGCGAATAGGCAATTTTTAAATGGATGATGAATTGCATTTAAGGAATCTCAAATAGAGATTCCTTAAATGTAATTCCTCGCAAAATAGCGAAATCGCAATTACCGATTTTTGCATTTGGGGTGATGAATCCCAAATGCAAAAATAGCGCTCGCAAAGGGCCAGATTCTCAGAATCTGGCCCTTTGCGAGCCGATTTCGGCTTGATGAATCAGGCTGATGATCTTTTCTAAAAAAGGTATAACTATTGGAAGTATCAGATAATGTTCTACCATTGCATGGCCTTAACGAGTACTTAAGGACAAGACAATTCATTTGGATCGCCAGGGGGGACCATTTTTTAACCGGTGGGCATCTTGTCTCTGGGATTGCCCAAAATGTGTCCTCGTCAAAAAGGCTATCCGGGGAAATTCCCTCCAGGGGCTTAAAATGGCAATTAAAGTCCCCTCCTAGTATTACCATGTGATTGGCAGCAATGGTACCTAAAAATACAGATAGTGCTTCCAATGTGGCTGACTCTTTGCCCAAAGCTATGGGTCTAGAATATACATTAATAAGAGCTACAGAAATCTTAGAAGGAACCTGGAGTATAACACACAAAATGCCGTTAGAGCCTGTATCTATCTGCTTAGCCATACAGCCTAAATGGACTCCCACTCATGTACTTAGGCCACCAGACAGTCTCCCTTTACCCCCACTTAATGCGGGTATGCTAAAAATGGCGAAGCCCAGCTTAAAAGCCTCCCCTCTTGCCTATGTTTCATGGAACATGCAGATCTCAAATTGGCTGGTATATGTATCCCACTCCGGGTCATCTATTTTGTTCTTCAGACCCGTGTTGTTCCATACTAAGACCTTGGTTTTGTGACAAGTGGGGGGATTCTTTTTCTGGAGGGCCAAAATGTGTAAGGGCAAAGAAGTTATTGGTGATCCACTAGCTTCCCCAACATTTGGGCCTCCAGGTGGGCAATCCCTGAGTTTATCAGTCAGCGGGTGTGGGCAGCCAAGGGATCTGCTCATGCTCCCACCGGTTAAACCCTCATCCTTCGGGCGACTAGTCATCGTAGCGATAAACTGTGTCTGGCTTTCTGATTGTGGGGTGCTGATTTATGCCTTAATTTTGGGGGGGTTTGTTTTAGTCAATCTACTCCATCGAGGCAACTGAATCTGTTTCCAATGGGAATATTAAAACTGAAATGCTTTTGCCAGTGTTGGATTGGGCGAGGAAACGCACCATTAGGATGAACAGGTCTCCATCGCAGCCCTTGGTGCTGGGAAACATGAGGGGGCAAAGTGGGGGGTAGAAATAACCTAAGGGAAGTAATACAATTCTACCCTTGTCGCTCCCCTCCTCTCTAGCTAAAACTCTTTGGGTCACCTGTGAATTTCTAAAATTAATAACTATTTAGTCGCCATGTATGTCCTTGTGCCGTCTGCCAATCCAACCCACCCTCCGTGTGGTTAGAATCTCGTCCACGTGCTCATAACTAAAGGGGGTATGGTTTACAAGCCGATGGCCGCATTTGTTTTTTAACTCTTGATAAGATTCTGAATGGCCCCTTTTAAGTTCAGGAGTACCTGCGAGGATGAGGACATATGGGGTAGAAGCAGGGGGTAAGTTTATGGCTGGGGGAGCAAAGTAATTGGTATCAACTATGTTTGTAGGCACATCACCCCCACCTGCCTATTACTTGATTTTAATTCTCCTGTCTTTTCCCTCGATGTAGACAAGAGAGTTGCTGGATTGGCATTGCCCCGAGTTAAACATACCCCACTACCTCTAATTGCCTCCAATGCCAGACTTCCCCTATTAGGTGTTGGAAGCAGGGCTTGCTCAGTAGTGATTGGGTGTGGGTTAGCCAGTGAATTACTAGTAGAGGGCTGGGTATTATTCCTAGGATCTGGGCCAGGGATACTATCAATTGCCCCCTTGTTCTAACCCAGTCATTAAGGATAGTAGCCAACCCATTAATTCTATCTTGAAGGGGTCTTAGTACATCCTTTACAATGCCCCTCATTTGTATCTGAAGATCAACCACCAATTTTCAAGTGACCACGGTGGCTGGTCACTTGTGGGATCTGGACTCTCATCTAAGGTTCCCCCCCACCCCCAGAGATTCCATTATCGGGGGTTCTACCTAGCGGCTTTTTCCTTCTTGTTATAGCTTTCGCCTTGGGATTCAATTTAGATTTACATTTCCTTCCCTGTTGTGTTGGCGTATTAGCCCTAGGTCGTTCTGGAGCAGCTGGTTCAATGATCAGGGGTTGATCGCTAGATGGCTCAGTTACAGGGGCCACTGTGGATTGGAGGGGGCTAGAATCAGGGAATGCTATGTCTAGATTTGGAGTCAGAGACAGACGTCTCTCGGTTCTCTCAATTTCAGTAGCTATTGCTCCCAAAGCTTTTTCTAACATTCTGTCTATGGAAGTTAGTTTGCTGGACAATGGTTTGGACGGGACTAACATCTGTTTCTTTTCTACACATGCCCGTTTCCCCATTATGCAGAATCTTGGAGTTAAGCTCTCCCACAAATTATTAATTAGATTTAAACAGTGAGAGTGTTTACAATAATACACCCACTATCGGGCTCAATAGGCTGTAGAAATTACATAAATATCAAAAAAGTAAAACAAGATAAAAAAGACACTGTCCAAGGCAAAAAAAATCCTGTACACGTACAGTTCCTTCAAATTCACTGTACAAAGTCAATAAAAAATACTCATAGCATCAGCCTTAAACAAGGAGGAAACAGAACCAGTTATTTAGTAAACTGGATGCGGAGTCAAGAGTACCTTGATTTCGGGGCCCAATATATGGATGTTAGATTTCTGGCCCAGCCCAGCCTCTTCCTTGGCCCGGGCACAACCGCGCGCGCCCCGCGCTGCGGGAGGGTCGGGCCGGTTTTGAGGGCCTCTGTCGCCCTTTAGCGGCGTCACTAGCTCTGTGCCACGCGAGGCCATCTGGAGGTTGGAGTTTGGTCCTCGCGGGTGTCCTAACGGCTCCGCTCCTCTTTTCAGCGCAGGGATGAAGGTGGCAGCAGTGATGACTGCGTGGCTGGTTCCCACCAGAGCCCCAAAGGTGAATGCAGATGGCTGTCCCCCTCACGGCTGAAAGAAGCTGAACAGCGTCCCCTCTTCTTCTTCTTCTATGTCCTACATTTTAATGTTCTCCTTAATATACAAAGGCAAGTACACAACTGTGCGCGTATCAAGAGAGAGAGAGTGGACTAGAAAGCTAGTCCGAGTCCCCGTAGTTTATATGTGTTATCAAAAGAGACTAGCTTAAATATGACCAATATTGTTAGGACTCTGATTAGATTTGTCATGGGCACCTCGTTGGTGAGTTCATGAAGCCCTCACCCACCAACCTGGTTGGTGGCATGCTTCATCATCGGGCCCACCCAGTGACACCTAATGTGTCCCCGGTGTGCTGCGACGCCTGATTACAGCGGAGCTGGTATTTTACTGAGAGTGCAGTGTGAGGTGTAAAATGAAGTGTGAGTTAAAACGACTTGGCGGCCCAAGCCTGCACATCGTCTGTCAATTTATTATACATCCTGTATTTATGCAAAAGGCCCTTCTCTGCCACTGCCCATTCAGCCATGTTCATGCCCACTCTCGCACTCCAGGAGGGGTAACAGAGAAAGCCAGTGAGTAGCCACCCCGCACTGGGTGATAGTTAATCCCAACACCAGGAACTTCCTGATCAGACCCTTTTTCTTAGGGACTGGAAGTAAGCCTAAAAGGCATTTTTCGGGAACCCTCAGGACCACCCAACCTTTAGCCGTGTTCAACCAATCAACCACTGTCTGCCAAAAGGTATTAAGTGCATGGCATCTCCATAACATGTGGATGAAGTTCGCCTGTTCAACCAGACACAGCAGACAGTTAGAGGATCTCCCTGGATACATAGTGTGTAGCCTTGCCACGGGTACATATATTTGGTGGCTAACATTATAATGTATCAACTTAAACCTGACATTCGCTGTGGCGATCTGTACCACTGCATGCACAGTTTCCCACTCCTTTTCCGTGAGTTGTTCCCCAAGCGCCTCTTACTACCTACCTTGTACCTGCAGCATGCTCTGTGGAATATCATCACAGAGCTCCCTATATAAAAAAGAGATCAATGTACAACCTCCCGCGATGTAAAGAAGTATGGCTAGCCTACTAGATTTCTAGGGGACATCTGGGGAAAATGGCCATATATTGCTAGCAGTGGTGGTCGTCGGGGCGAATTGTAGAAATTGCCTCGGCCAAGATTAAAGGTCTCTATTGCATCCTGGAGCATTATAAATTTGTCTTTTGGATTCAGATCACATGATACAGATCACATTGGGTTTTACAACCTGTCACATATCCATCACCATTGTGTGTGTTATTTGAATGAAGGGCTGCAAGGACCATATCAGCATGTCTGGTGCATAAGGGGCACGCTGTAGCACTCGATAAACCACCCACTCCCATGTCCTACACACCTGTCATACCATGTAGGGGACCAAGTTGGGGATTCTCCTCCCCGACACCACGAGTTGAGGAAGGGGCACCTCACCATAGGCACCGTGGAGTGAAAGCTTTTCTCAGTTTTTCCCTTCGTCAACCAATGCACTGCATGCTGTAGTTGTACGGCTGCGAGGTGATAGAGCTCCAGGTTGGGCAATTCCAGCCTCCCTCGGAACCAGGACTGTTTTAAAGTTGCCAGCTGCCTAGAGTGTTTTGACAATGATCGTGTCCAGTTCAAGAAACTGTTTCCTGAGGATAACAAATAACACACCTTGAAAGACATAGAGACAACAGGGCAGTACAATAATTTTCACAAGTGCCACTATACCCCTTATGGATGGGTGGAGCATGTTCCAGAATTTAACCGATGGACTTATGCCTTCCAGTACCATTCCAATATGCAAGGATTCAAACGTCCCCGCCTCCCCTGCAATCCGTATCCTAAGATACCGCACTCAGGCAGCATCCCAAGGAAGATCTGTTTGCGGGGACAGATGTCGCGGGGTCTCTGCCATAACACCTAATGGAAACAGTTTTAATGTGGCCAGGTTGATGACATGGAGTCCAAAGACCTCTCCAAACTCTATGAGGGTCGCCAGCAGAATAAGAACGTAATACTCTGGCTGTCTCAAATAAAGCAATGCGTTACCCACATACAGAGAGATCACATGTGTGGTCTCTCCTATCATCACTTCCCAACTGTGCAGCACTGAGAGCAACCGACACGCTAACAGTTCCATTGTTAAGGCAAATAATAGCAGCGTCAACAGACACCCCTGTGTAGTTCCTTGTTGAAGGGGAAATCTATACCACACCATCCGGTCAATACGGACCCTCGCCATCTGATCCCGATAGAGCAACTGAACCCATTTGATAAATGCTACTCCCACTCTTAATTTGCTCAGGACCTGCCACAAGTATTTCTGCACATGTCGCTAGCACCTGATTGAGCCCAAATTCAACGCCTAGGGAGCCTTGAGTGTCATGCTGTGGATTGAGCCCAACGACTGCATGGAGCCTTGCTGCCAAAAAATGGTGGCTGCTTGCTGACGAAGATACACACCATCGACTATGAGGCAACCGCAACCCCTTAAGCAGGGGGGAAGTGAAATCCCAAGCTAAGACAGCCTCCAGCCCATGAAGACGCTGGCCAGGCAGGTAACTGAGTGATTGGGACCCTGAACATCACAGCAGTCTGCTAATGTGCTAGGAGGTGAGGAACAGCTCCGAGAGCTCGCTGTTGCGGTGTGCTGCGGTGAACTGGCAGACGAATTCCATGTCTGGGTCTTGTGGCTTAGTGGACTAATGTGTCCACTGGAGGGGCCTGTGTTGGACCTCATTGGCACAGATTAAAATCCTGGCATTTCCACTCAGCCTTTGATCCTTCTGAGGTTGATAAAATGAGTATCATTGGAGCTCAGTAACAATGAACATATGTTATTCAGTGCCAAGAAACCCTTAGGTGAATGTACGTTTTACAAATACACATTCTGGGAGTCAATGGCTGCTGTTTGCATGGTGCACGGCAGTAGCAGGAGTTAAATCATGATCTGGCCTAGAAACTGACCCTTAAATGCGAGACAGCCGCTGTCCACGCCGTAACCCCATATTGAATTTGGTGAGTGCAGCCACCATTTCCACAGGGGCACGTTGTGGGGTATGGCCTAGAACAGCTGATATGGGCTGAAAGGTTCACTGAATAGCGAGCCCGGGACTGATGACAGTGCACACCACTGTATCACACGGACTGGCCCTGTGTTGAACTGCCCAAGACAAATACATCGGCAGAGCCGCAGCTATGGACCACCTTACAGACTTTCAGTTTGGCTGGCACAAGGATCAGAAGTTGGGGGAGCCATGTAGCACTGTGGGTTACTAATACAACACTGTACTACAATGAACACACCTAGACTGAGTTTCTCGCTGCTATGGGGTTTATCATTTGCCTGCTGATGGTGTTCTGAAGAGTGCTGTAGTCTGAAGGGACTGGAGACTGCAAGGTCTGAGTGGGCTGTGTGACATTACACTGTGCTGCAGACCGCTGATGAAAGAAACAGCAAGCTACCTGTCTCTTTCCTGGGGATCCCCTACCAAGTACCTGCTTCCCCATGTACAGTGATACATCTAAGGGCACTGCCTGGCTTGTGGCCGTGGATGGTAGGTCCTAACTAACATACCTAATTGAGAGGTAATAAGCCAGTGACAATGGGGAAAACAGACAAGCAGAAATCCCACCTTACATTTAAAACTAATCACACACCTAGGGCTAAAAACATGTCTTATCAGACTCTGAACAGGAACTGCAACTGTTGGGCAAATCGTCACTAGAAGCCACATTGCTGGCTATGCAGCAAAGCCTGCAATCAGTCGATGGGAAAATAGATATGCTGAATTTTCATATTGACAACATGAAGCTACATAAAGTGACCGTCCTGACTCGTGCAGTAGCGGTCGCTCCCCACGCTCCCTGGTCACCACCTGGTATCGTAGCGCTTTACCGCTTTACCGATCTTAGCTGCAAAATCCTAATTGTGCTCTGCTTTCTTTAATTGGAATTGGAATTGTGCCAGATTAATAGCGTAACGCTATTTAGCATAGCCCACATTGCGTGCATTTTAAATTGTGCCTACCTAACCTCATAGCGCTATAGTACAAAGTGCGCATTGATTGCGAATTCATTTTTTGCCTGATTGTGCCGGTGCCTCTGCCCACATAATAGCGATAGTCCTGCTTGAGCCCCAATCTCGTCCTGTTTTCACTTTTGTTTTGCTGCCATCTTGTTGTTGTGTCCCCCAGCCCGCCTCTCCACCCCGCTCCCGCCTCCCAGCTGACCCTCCCTCGCTCCGCCCCCCCACTATCCTCTTATGTCAGAACAGCTGATGCGCAGCGAACGTGCCCCATGCGCGCCGAAGGTGCGCCAAAGGTAAGCCCGTCTACGCCCGTCCGCGCCTGGACCACGCCCAGCGCCAAACCCCCTGGCCCCCGCGATATCCCCTCCACCCGCATTACGTACGACACCGCTACCCTCTCAGCACTCAACCCCGGCCGTCTCCCAGACTGCTACCAAGCCGCCCCAGGGCACACCCATGGACCCTTCACCTGCCACTCCTGCAAGTTTGACTGCATTAGGATTCACACCAAATCCACAAACCCCAAACAGAGCTCCGGCGCTAATCACCTGAAGTGTATCCTGCTCAACACCCGCTCTGTCCACAAACACGCCATTGAACTATGGAACCTACTAGACACCACAACACCGGACGTCGCCTTCTTACAGAAACCTGGATGAACGCCTCATCAGCTCCCGTTATCGCCATAGCCATTCCGGAAGGCTACAAGATCATCCGAAAGGACCGCATCAACCAAACAGATGGAGGCATCGCCATCGTCCATAAGAACACCATCCGCTTCACGACCAGTTCTGATGACACCCTCGCAGCTGCCGAACACCTTCACTTCCAAATTCACATCAACCCCAAGACCACTCTCACAGGCACCCTCATCTACAGACCACCTGGCCCCCGCACACAATTCAGCGAAGACATCACTGACTTCATCAGCCCACACGCCCTCCCCTCCAAGGACTACATTCTACTAGGTGACCTCAACTTCCACCTGGAAAAGAACAACGACAGCAACACCAGCACCCTTCTGGACAACTTCACCAATCTTGGACTCAAACAACTTGTAGACACCCCCACCCACCACGCCGGGCACACGCTCGACCCAATCTTCTCCTCCAGCAAGCACATCTCCTTCAACCACGCCACAGGACTCCATTGGACGTACCACAGCTGCGTTCACTTCAACTACAAAAAGACCACGACCCACAACCACCCACAACGAATCCCCCGCAGAAACTGGAATAAAATGACCACTGACCAACTCCTCACATCGCTTCACCAAAACCCCCCTACCAAATCACTGGACCCAAACCAAGCAGCCATCAACCTCACACAATGGATAACCCACAGCGCTGACGAATTAGCACCCTTGAAAAACAATCAATTCATACAAGGTAGCAAAAAAGCCCCATGGTTCAATGATGACCTTAAGAAATCCAAGAAGTTCTGTCGCACCCCCGAGAAAGCAATAAAACCCAACCACTGACAACTTGACCACCTTCAAGAACGCCACCCGCAAACACCACCAACTGATCAGAACCACCAAAAAAGCAGCACTCAAGGATCGACTCGACAACAACGCCCACAACAACAAGGAACTATTCAACATCGTCAAAGAGTTTACCAACCCCACTGCCGGCACCAACGACGTCACTCCCTCTCAAAATCTCTGCGACTCTCTAGCCTCGTTCTTCCACAACAAGATCGCTGACATGCATAACAGCTTTGGCGACCAGTCCACCCCACCCACCCCCGAACAAACCCCCCCCACCAACAACCTATGCGCCTGGAACCCAATCACCACCGAAGACACCATCCGCCTGATGAACTCCATCCACTCAGGATCGCCAACCGACCCATGTCCCCACCACATTTTTAACAAAGCAGACTCCATTATCGCACCCCATCTCTGAGATGTCATCAACTGCTCCCTCAACTCCGCTACCTTCCCGGAAATCTGGAAACATGCCGAACTCAGCGCCCTCCTGAAGAAACCCACAGCAGACCCCACCGAACTTAAAAACTACCGCCCCATCTCGCTCCTCCCATTCCCTGCCAAAGTCATTGAGAAAACCGTCAACAGTCAGCTCGCCGCCTTCCTCGAATCCAACGGCTCCCTCGACCCATCACAGTCCGGCTTCCGAGCCAAACACAGCACCGAGACCGCCCTCATCGCAGCAACAGACAACATTCGAACTCTACTGGACAACGGAGAAACAGCTGCCCTCATCCTACTTGACCTCTGCGCAGCCTTCGACACAGTCTGTCATTAAGCATGGGCGTAAAATCCGCTCCGCTCGCGGATTTTTCGGATTTTCGGCAAATTCGCAATCCGCGAACGCTCGCGAATTTGTCGAAAATCCGTGAATCCGCTCGCGGCGGATTTTTTGCTTGGTTGCGGCGCGCGGCGTGGTGCACGGCGTTCACTTTCCGTCATTTTAGCGTTTGCCGAGTTGTTTTTCTTTGCGAGTGACGCGCCATTTTAGATCTTGCTGCGTGTTCCCGCGGGAGTTTGTCGCCCGCGAATACGTACTCGCGGCTTGCCACCTTGCACAGCACACCTCGCGAGAGTTCGCAATTGCGAACACGTAGTTGCGGCGGAAAGGAACAATCTCGCACTTGCGAAATAGAGATTTTGCAATTTCGCACAAGAAAATCACCAGCAAACAGGATAAACCTTCAGAAAATTATGATTTTTATCAGAATCACTCCTCAGGTTGACATTTGCATGGCCTTTTTTTTTGCAAGGAGTCCATTTTGGGGGGGGAGGAAGGAAGTGCCCCACAGTCTCCAACTTCCTGTTCCTGTCCAGCAGGCTCCTCCCAGTGCTTTGTCCATCTCCTGGTCACTTTCATTTGGATCTGGAGCTGGAAGGATTACTTTTTGTGGGTGCTGCTGGATATTTGGTTTTGAGGCCTTTTTGACTGTCTTTGGATCACTTTTGGATTAGAAATCAACTTTCACAAGTAAGTTTGTTTGGGGCATTACAGTTGCTGCAAGTACAATTTTGGAACTTTTTCAGAAAATTAAATAAATTATATTGTGGGTAGCCACAGTATCCAGTAGGACCAGGGTTGGTTATGGGTGCATGATACAACTGTTTTGTTGAATTTAAACACCATTGAGGCCATGGATGGGCTGGGATTGTGCAGATTTTATTGTTTTTTGTCGTTTTTTTGGGCCTGCTGGTGTGGCCCTTTGCCCAGGGGTGGTGAGTGTTGCATGGGCCTAGTCTTTCTGTGGGGTGTCTTCTTGAATTTAAACACCATTGAGGCCATGGATGGGCTGGGATTGTGCAGATTTTATTGTTTTTTGTCGTTTTTGGGGGGCTGCTGGTGTGGCCTTTTGCTTGCCCAGGGGTGGTGGTGGTGCATGGACTGAGTGTGCCTGTGGTGTGGTCTCACTCTCTTTGATGTAAACATCATGGATGGCATTGGATTGTGGTGATTTCTGGCTGTTTTTCTGTTTTTTGGGGGTGTACTGTTGATGTGGACTGGCCATGTGGGTGGTGGTGGTGGCCATCTTGAGTGCTGGCTGGTACAGGCAACATGTGCTTGGGGTGTAAGGGGGCCATTTTGAGGAGAGGCAGTGTCTGAGGCCTGCACTTATTTTGCCTACTTTTCATCCCTTATGCCCAGGGGTAGTGAGTGTTGCATGGGCCTAGTGTTTCTGAGGGGTGTCTTCTTGAATTTAAACACCATTGAGGCCATGGATGGGCTGGGATTGTGCAGATTTTATTGTTTTTTGTCGTTTTTTTGGGCCTGCTGGTGTGGCCCTTTGCCCAGGGGTGGTGAGTGTTGCATGGGCCTAGTCTTTCTGTGGGGTGTCTTCTTGAATTTAAACACCATTGAGGCCATGGATGGGCTGGGATTGTGCAGATTTTATTGTTTTTTGTCGTTTTTGGGGGGCTGCTGGTGTGGCCTTTTGCTTGCCCAGGGGTGGTGGTGGTGCATGGACTGAGTGTGCCTGTGGTGTGGTCTCACTCTCTTTGATGTAAACATCATGGATGGCATTGGATTGTGGTGATTTCTGGCTGTTTTTCTGTTTTTTGGGGGTGTACTGTTGATGTGGACTGGCCATGTGGGTGGTGGTGGTGGCCATCTTGAGTGCTGGCTGGTACAGGCAACATGTGCTTGGGGTGTAAGGGGGCCATTTTGAGGAGAGGCAGTGTCTGAGGCCTGCACTTATTTTGCCTACTTTTCATCCCTTATGCCCAGGGGTAGTGAGTGTTGCATGGGCCTAGTGTTTCTGAGGGGTGTCTTCTTGAATTTAAACACCATTGAGGCCATGGATGGGCTGGGATTGTGCAGATTTTATTGTTTTTTGTCGTTTTTTTGGGCCTGCTGGTGTGGCCCTTTGCCCAGGGGTGGTGAGTGTTGCATGGGCCTAGTCTTTCTGTGGGGTGTCTTCTTGAATTTAAACACCATTGAGGCCCTGGATGGGCTGGGATTGTGCAGATTTTATTGTTTTTTGTCGTTTTTGGGGGGCTGCTGGTGTGGCCTTTTGCTTGCCCAGGGGTGGTGGTGGTGCATGGACTGAGTGTGCCTGTGGTGTGGTCTCACTCTCTTTGATGTAAACATCATGGATGGCATTGGATTGTGGTGATTTCTGGCTGTTTTTCTGTTTTTTGGGGGTGTACTGTTGATGTGGACTGGCCATGTGGGTGGTGGTGGTGGCCATCTTGAGTGCTGGCTGGTACAGGCAACATGTGCTTGGGGTGTAAGGGGGCCATTTTGAGGAGAGGCAGTGTCTGAGGCCTGCACTTATTTTGCCTACTTTTCATCCCTTATGCCCAGGGGTAGTGAGTGTTGCATGGGCCTAGTGTTTCTGAGGGGTGTCTTCTTGAATTTAAACACCATTGAGGCCATGGATGGGCTGGGATTGTGCAGATTTTATTGTTTTTTGTCGTTTTTTTGGGCCTGCTGGTGTGGCCCTTTGCCCAGGGGTGGTGAGTGTTGCATGGGCCTAGTCTTTCTGTGGGGTGTCTTCTTGAATTTAAACATAATTGAGGCCATGGATGGGCTGGGATTGTGCTTATTTTATTGTTTTTTGTCGTTTTTGGGGGGCTGCTGGTGTGGCCTTTTCCTTGCCCAGGGGTGGTGCTGGTGCATGGACTGAGTGTGCCTGTGGTGTGGTCTCACTCTCTGTAATGTAAACATCATGGATGGCATTGGATTGTGGTGATTTCTGGCTGTTTTTCTGTTTTTTGGGGGTGTACTGTTGATGTGGACTGGCCATGTGGGTGGTGGTGGTGGCCATCTTGAGTGCTGGCTGGTACAGGCAACATGTGCTTGGGGTGTAAGGGGCCATTTTGAGGAGAGGCAGTGTCTGAGGCCTGCACTTATTTTGCCTACTTTTCATCCATTATGCCCAGGGGTAGTGAGTGTTGCATGGGCCTAGTGTTTCTGAGGGGTGTCTTCTTGAATTTAAACACCATTGAGGCCATGGATGGGCTGGGATTGTGCTGATTTTATTGTTTTTTGTCGTTTTTGGGGGGCTGCTGGTGTGGCCTTTTGCCCAGGGGTGGTGGTGCATGGACTGAGTGTGCCTGTGGTGTGGTCTCACTCTCTTTAATGTAAACATCATGGATGGCATTGGATTGTGGTGATTTCTGGCTGTTTTTCTGTTTTTTGGGGGTGTACTGTTGATGTGGACTGGCCATGTGGGTGGTGGTGGTGGCCATCTTGAGTGCTGGCTGGTACAGGCAACATGTGCTTGGGGTGTAAGGGGCCATTTTGAAGAGAGGCAGTGTCTGAGGCATGCACTTATTTTGCCTACTTTGCATCCATTATGCCCAGGGGTAGTGAGTGTTGCATACTTGCATGTCCCTAGTCTTTCTGTGGGGTGTCTTCAATGTAAACATCATGGATGGCATGGGATTGTGCTCATTTTTCTGTGTTTTGTCGATTTTTTGGGGTGTTTAACTGAACTGATGTTCCTCTGTCTTCCATTGCTTTTAGGTGCACAAGAAGACTCAAGAGAACCACCAGTGCCAGGAAGAAGTCCTGCAGCGGTGTGTGTGTGTGCAGCCTAACGTCACGCGACGTCACGTCTGGACACAGAACCCTCTGCAACTCGTGCAACTGCTGCCTGCTGACCTGCTCTGAAGAAGATGGCCCCAAAAAAAGTAACCCGTAGCTCCTCTAGCAAGAAAGGTGCCAGTAAGGAGCAGAAGAAGCAAGTTACCAAGGACACTGGTGTGCCGCCCGCCCCTTTTTTTGGGAGTAAAAAAAAAAGTATGCCTGCAGCAGCAGCAGCGGGATCTGCTGGGGACCAAGCTGGCAGCAGCACCCCCGCTCCATTGGGCTCAGTGCCACCACCACCACCACGCCAACTTAAGTCCAAGCCCTTGAGTGCTGCAGAGGCAGCCAGTATAGTTCTTCAATCACCATCGACCAGTGATGTTGGCTCATCACAAGAAAGCAGCAGCAATGTCCCTCAATCAACACAGGTTGTTGTAGCTCATCTGATGAGTGTTGAACAACCACAGCCGCAACAACAATCACATGTGCAAGTACAAGCCCAAGTACATGTGGAAGGAGAGGCAGCGCAAGGAGATGCGCAAGCAGAGGTGCATGGAGGGTCACAAGTGCCCACAATAGTTGTTCCTCCCGAAGTAGGGGCACATCAGGAAATCGACAATCAAGGCGAGGTGTCATTTGAGGAAGCCACTCCTCCTGATGATCCTTCATTGTCTTCCACACCCCTAGCAAGGAAGAGATCAAGGGTGGTGTCTACATCC
The DNA here is from genome assembly GCF_964261635.1 of Lissotriton helveticus. NCBI lineage: Eukaryota > Metazoa > Chordata > Amphibia > Caudata > Salamandridae > Lissotriton > Lissotriton helveticus. The sequence continues at coordinate 296,961,050 of NC_136070.1, forward strand.
TCTTCAAGCACACCTCCTTCTGATGATACGGATCAAACTTGGGAACCAGCACCACAGCCGTCTGAGAGTGAGGCACACCATGATCCAACAAAGGTAGTTAAGCGTCAAAGGAAGCTCGTCCAAAGTCTCAGAGTTATGGAGTGTGATGAGGCTCAACAAGAAGTGGCGGATACTGCTGCTGATGAAGACTCTGCCAACGACGACCCAGTCATCATAAAGGTCACTGCAGCCCCAGCGGGCATGCAGCAAACAGACATTTTGACCCTAGCCCGAAGAGCTGCTGAGCGTGATGATGATGTTGTCGATGAGGAGGCAGTGGAAACACCACAATCATTGGAGTTAAGTAGTACACCAACTCGTCCCGCTTCCATATTTCTTTCTGGCAAGAAGAGACCTCCGTCAACCTCGACCTTAATTAGTGGCGGTGAAAGTGCAAAACGTACAAAAGTTGGGCAATCCAGATCCTCCACTTCATCTGGCATTAGCTTCATGACCACCACCACCAGTATCGCCGCCTCCTCCAGGTCCCACAGACACTTCAAGTCCCCAGTTTGGGACTTCTTTACTGTTTGTCCCAAAAATCCAAAGTTTGCCATTTGTACCCTTTGTAAGCTTGCAGTTAGTCGTGGTAAGTCAGGTACCAACTATGGTACCGGCGGCCAGAGTGGTCATCTTGAGAGAAAGCACGCTGTCAAATGGTTTGCGCACCTAGCTGCGATCAAGAAAGGCCAAAATCAAGGAAACGTTGATGTTTCATCTGATGATGACGAGCAGGAAGAAGACGTGTCAAACACTTCCCTTACACCCAGTACCCCTGTCAGCAGCACACCCAATGTGAGGCACACTAAGAGTGTTGGAGCGAGTGAGACACCAACGCACAAAAGTTCACCAGCGAGCAAAATTGGGTCAACGAAGTCATTATCAGCCCGTAAATGCTTGGTCCAGGGCAACATTAGAACAATGCTTACTTCAGACGTGCCATATGAACGCAACCACCCACTGACGCGTCTGTATAACACTAAGCTGGCTAAAATGCTAGCTGTGGACCTTCTACCTTTTTCTTTTGTAGAAGCGGTAGGTTTTCTTGAATTAGTTGCAACGCTCTGCCCTAAATGGAAGGTTCCGAGCCGGTTCTATTTTGCCAGAGTTGCGGTTCCAGCACTACATGAAGATGTGCTGCAGGCGATTGGGGCAGCTTTGCAGAAGAGTGCTGTTCACACAATACATCTGACAACAGACATGTGGACCAGTGGCCCAGGCGATGATTACATGTGCATCACTGCACACTGGGTCTCTTTTTCAGGTGTTAAAGCAAAGCTAAACGCAGGTGTTGACCCGGACCAAGTTTTCAAAGCTGCTCGGAAACATGCAACACTAGCCATGTTTGGCTTGGAGAAAAGTCACAGAGCAGAAAACCTTTTGGAAGAGTTTGACAAAAAGGTCTTGACAATGCTATCCCCCCTAAAACGCAAGATTGGTTATGTTTCCACGGATAATGGCGCCAATGTAGTTAAGGCCATGTTCATTGGTGACCATGTTAGAGTGCCGTGTTTGGCGCACTGTATCAACCTGGTAGTTCAAAAATTCTTGAGTGATAAAGAGAGTCCAGCGTTCGAGGTAATGGCCACCTGCCGCAAAATGTGCAACCATTTCAGCCATTCTTTTAAGGCCCGGAAGCATCTGCGGAGACTGCTACTTCAACGTGGAATGCCAGTGAAAGCACTCATCCAGGAGGTGGCAACACGTTGGAACTCAACCTTCTACATGCTTGAGCGTCTGTATGAGCAGTATACGGTACTCGATCACTATTTCTTGACAGAGGCTACATCTCAGAAGGAGGACCTGCGGATGAGTAAGGCGCAATGGGACATAGTTAAAAGCCTGACAGACATGCTTCGTCCTTTTGAGTTCTTCACGCGTGCAGTCAGCCAGGAGGACTGTAATTTGGGAAAAGCTATCCCATTGTTGTGCATACTGGAGCACCAACTGATGGCGGTTTCTTCTGAGTTTGAAAAAGATGAAAAAAAAAAAAACCATTTCATTTTGTCTGAGAAATTATTACATCGCCTACGTGGTGATGAACGTCTTCAAAACATCAACTCAGATCAGCATTACATTTGTGCTACTATTCTGGATCCACGCTACAAAAAGGCGCTGGCAGACAACGCATTCTTTCCTTTCGCTGATGCAGATGTTCAAAAGTACAAACATTGGTTAGCCTGGTCAGCCAAGAGGTTTGAAAAAGAACGGCAGGTTATTGAAGGAGAAGCCAGTACATCAGCATCAGCATCAGCAGGCCATCCGCAGTCACAAGAATCCACTTCTGCACCTGTGGCTGGGGCACAAGTGACCTCTCAGCCGTTAAAGACACCGGCAACTGGATCATCTGCACCACACACAATGACAACACTAACAGTGGCTGGGGAGGAGGATTGGCTAAGTTTGATGGGGTATGGTTCTCGAAAAAATGTCACAGGCACAGCAAAAAGTAAGCAAAGTGGAGGAACAGTTGATGACCTTGAGTCGATGGTGCAGGACTATCTGAATGACTCAACAGAGGTCTTCCTTAATGATGAGCCATTGCAGTATTGGCATGGCAGAAAACAATTGTGGCCACAGCTCTTCAACCTGGCTATAAACTATTTGTCTTGCCCACTCGCAAGTGTGTCTTCTGAACGTGTTTTCAGTGCTGCTGGTGGCATTGTAACTGCCAAACGGAGCCGCCTCTCGACCAAAAATGTGGAGCGGCTGACAATGATCAAGATGAATCAGCACCTCATACCACCAGATTACAAAGTACGAGAAAGCACGCCGCATGAAGACGAGGAGGACAGCAACGTAGATGAGGGGATTTTTTCTCTGTTCGGTGCCACTGACCTCATCCAGCCTGAATTCGCAGAGTATGATGACGAAATCTTGTTCTTATTCCCTGACACCGAGCCCTGAAAATGAGACAATCAATCAAGAACTTTCTTTTTCGTCCTTATTCACTTTTATTCCTGTGTGCTTTGTGTCTCTCTTTCTTTGTTTTGCACAGTTAATTTAATTCAAACTTTAATCACCTAATCCCAAAAACAAGACCATCATCAGAACTGTCTTCACTTGTTTGCTTATTGATTTGAAGGTGCCGCAGTCTACATTCCTCAGGTTCACAAGTTCTGAAGAACATGCTCCTCTATCCTCCTCCTCCAGACTGCGATTTCCCTCCAAGCAGAGTGCTGGATTACGCACAATGAAGAAAGACTCAGCACTTGTGGGGGTGTTGTACTTCTTTGCGGGTGAGTTTACGGATTTGGGCCCATTGCTGTGAAGCTCTAATAATGGACAAAAGTGTTTTGGACCAAATATGAGGTGGAAATTTCTTGCCGTTTTTGCTGACTTGCTTGCCTTTGAGGTGCTCTTTGGCGGGGTTCCGGGGGTTTGTGTGTAATTTTTGGTGTCTGTCGAAGCACTGCTGCGACAGTCTAATCTTGATTGCATTTGCTTTTCAGGAAATCCGTGGTGGAAAACAGGAGTTATGATGATTGATGATGATGACCTAGCTGAACAGCGCCGCATTTGGAACGAAGGCCGAGAGATATTGTAAGTATGAGATTTAGCTTTTTCGCTGTTTGGGGGTGTTGTCGGGTGGTTTTTTGCGGGTGGGTTGGCGGGTCTTGCCTGGGGCATTCCTGGGAAGGTCTAATACCGGATAGAAGTGTTTTGGACAAAATCCATAAGGAACAGCCTTTTTTTTGCCATTTCTTCAGACATCTTGCTCAATGTAGCGTTTTGGGGGGCTTCCTGCTGTTCGTGGGTGGGTTGCGGCCGGGGTCTCTGTCGAAGCACTGCTGCGACAGTCTAATCTTGATTGCATTTGCTTTTCAGGAAATCCGTGGTGGAAAACAGGAGTTATGATGATTGATGATGATGACGACCTAGCTGCACAGCGCCGCGTTTGGACTGAAGGCCGAGAGACATTGTAAGTATGAGATTTAGCTTTTTCGCTGTTTGGGGGTGTTGTGTCGGGTGTTTTTTTGCGGGTGGGTTGGCGGGTCTTGCCTGGGGCATTCCTGGGAAGGTCTAATACCGGCTAGAAGTTTGTTGGACAAAATCCATAAGGAAACACCAGTTTTGGCACTTTTTGTAAGTTAGGGTTCGTTAGGGTTAGCCCTAGCAGCAGGATTGCATGTGTTTAGGGGGGTTCTATTGCAACGCGGTTCTGTTGTTGTAGAGCACTGTTGGAGCGATGCTGGCTATGGATACTTTTGCTTGCTTGCAAGTGGTTTGAATACAATCCACGGTCTGTATTTGGGCCTACTGTTACTTTCAAAGTACGTTTTGTAACCATTTTTCTGCTAGGCATCGTTTTTGGAGATATGATTGGGGTTCTTCTACATTTTTGCGACTGGCTTTAGTAAGGGTCTTGGTGGGAGCATTGCTGGGAAGGTCAAATTTTGTTCTAAAACACAGTAGTACACCCACCTTGAGGGGAAAGATCCGCTATAATATTTTGGCCATACTTATTGATCCTTAAAAAGGTGACTCAGACAGAGCACGCAATTTCAAAAATATTGTACTGTCTATTAGGGAAATCAAAGTGTCACTTTTTGAACCACACAGCGTACATACCTTTTATTTATTTATCAGTGGTATTGTAATAGCACTTCCTGTTTTCCGTTCAATAATTACAGGCCGGGTTTCAGTCAACATCCGCCAGGCAGGCAGTGGACAGGGTGTCTCTTCTGTCAGTGGTCACCACATTGATGGACGAAGCGTCAGCTGGAATGGAGGAGTGCCGCCAATAAGAGGAATTGTTTGCTGCATGCAACTTACTTACCAATTTCAACAGGACAACTCCAACAACATACGCAATACAGATACAGTATCCATTGTTGTCTTTTATTCTATGAGTGTGACTGCATGTGCTTACCTTTAGTTTGTAACCAAAGATTGTCTGTAAACTCTGTATCTTCAATTATTGTTTGTCCATGCTCTGCTTTTTTTTTCTTCTCTCAACAAAACCTACCCAAAAAGAAACCCCCATTCCCATCCATTTTACAAACCCTAACCCTCTTCCCCCGGGCTGTGTTGTTTTGCTTGATGTCTGACTAAAATGACATCAATAATTCCACACACTTGCTGGGGAGGATAAGGTCATAGCAGCAACAGGCTGGTGAAGGAATACGAGGATATCTTCTAGACTTACTCAGCTTCAGTACTATATCTTCTAGTAGTAGTAGCCAATGTCAAATAAATTCAACGCAAGTACTAGTTATACTTGCAAGCAAATACTTTACCATTTGTTAGGCTACATTATGGCACTGTTCTAGTGTACTGTCACCTGCTATTTTCTCGATCGTACCGTAACCGTTGTAATGCTACAGTAAGGAGGACAAACAAGGTTTCGTTTTCTTTTTTTCCATAGGCATGCAACTGCCACTGTGTCACACCACTAGTACCACCGCAATGAGGAAATGTCACCCGCCCAGGATTGACAACGTTAATCCCCATTTCACCTGGAGCCAGCCCTGGGCCCAGCCCTAATTTCTAACACAAATTACAGGTAAGATAAGCGTTTGGTGGGAGGTAGTATAATGGAGTATTATTTCGGAGTAGACAAGAGATTGACGGTTGTACTACTAAAGTCCTACGACTGTTCAGGAAAACAAAGTTACTGTTACACCCCCGCCCCCCACCCACCAGACTGAAAAGCAGTAAAAAACAGGTATGGTCAGATAAAGTTGAAAAATATATTTATTTAGCCCTAACAAAATAATCTCCCTCACCCACCCTAACCCCAACGATTGTCTCTGAAACGTCCCAAAACGATCCCAACTCCCAAATCCCACCCCCCAAAAGTCTATAAAAAAAGGGCAAGGGACACTCCACTACTGGAGGGTGCTGGTGCTGGTGCATGATGCGGCATGGGCATCATACTCCTTGCGGAGGGTGGCAAGCTCGGAGCGGAGGCCCTTAACCAAGTTCTTATACCTCAGGACCTCCTGCTCCAGGTTGGACATGCGGACTCGTAGGCGGCGTTGGCGTTCCTTGCAGCTCCTGTGGGGGGCAGCTGGTATTTCGGTTGCTTGGCGGTGGCGGTCGTCTTTCTTAGCCCGGCTCGGTCCCGCTGGCTTAGTCACGGAGGAGGATGCAGTGGTCACAGTCGAGGATGTTGCCCCGCTCGACTGCGTGTCCTCCTCCTCCTCCAGGGCCACCAGCCGCCGATACTCGGCGACTGTGGCCTCCAGCCTCCGTTGCCGGGCCAATCTAGCCTGCTCCCTCCTTGTTGTTGATTTGGAAGGAGCAACTATATGAAGAAAGAAAGACATAGTCTGTAACCAATGCTCCTTATTAATAACACAAAGTGATTGAGCCGAAAGTTGGGTCACAGAGTACAAGTAGCAAATTGAAAGCACAGTACATAACTATTGAGGACAGTATCTATGTAACCTCCCACTTCTGCATCCTTGCTCTAACAGTAGTGGTAGTTTAATGAACTAATTCTACGACCACTATGGACTTCCATTACAGTCGACTATGACAGTACACCAGTCTTATTCTTCTTCTTCTCTCTTGTTTAGGGAAATGGGTACGTTATCTTATGCAAGCCGGCAGAATGACATGGACACAGCACAGTGAAGTTGCACCCGAGAAAAAAAGTTGCACACCATGATGAGTGAGACAGACTTGCGTTACTGTACCGGTCCAGTACATGCAGGTGGTGAAGCTATTACTTTTCTATTACGGGTGGCACTGAGAATACTCTGTTACAAGGGCTACTGCTTAATTAATTTACCTTTCACCCTACAGTGCAAATGAGTACTAGAAAAGGAAACTGAAGAAGCTAACTAATTTGATTATCTATCACTTCACATGGGACGTATTTAATGACAGATGAGATGACTTTAGGTGCTTTGCTTAATATTGAGTGAACAGTGATACACCCACACATGAATGACGTACTACAAGTAAACTAAAGTTATTAAGAGAGGTACGGAGTGTCCACCGTAATAACCAGATATATGCTGTGAATGCAAACGCAATACAAAGTACTGCTACTATTCATGGTAGTATTGGACACATTTACAATTTCTTTTCCTTGCCTTCCCTGCACTGGGACGGACGTGCGGGTGCGGTGGTACATGCTCTTCAAGGTAACACTTACTTCACCTGGCGACCATCTACTCTCTCTAGATACACATGTGCTATCTAAGAGTCAGAGAATACCATGCTCCAGGCATCCATTCAGTCAAAGTATACGCACACATACAGTTTCTGTTTCACCCACCCAGGCTGCTGTCCTTCCACCCATCCTTGCTTCATCATTGACCCAGCCATGCACCATACCATATTCTTTCCTTCCCAGCCACCTCTGGGTCCAAGCAAACACATATCGTTCTTCTTTGCCAGCCATCATACAAGTTCGCGTCCCACTTACTTACACCCTTCTTTCGCTTTTCGTTCATCCCATCCATCACGTTCGTCTAAGAACTTATTGGGATTCTTCTCACCAAAAACTTCACAGCTAAGTCGAAGTACATTTCGAGGAGGCTACTACCTGGTTGATTTGTAATTGTAATACACCCGTGCAGAAAGCACACTATGCAGTCTTCAATCTCAATAAGTAAGGAATATATAGCTTACCTGTTTCCGCCACCACCGTTTGATCCCCCACAGGAACGGCCGCCAGCTCTTCTACCGCCGCCTCCTCCCCAGAGGCCTCCGAGTCCTGGTCCAACACAGCCACCTCCGCGCTGGCCCCGTCACCAGATGTTACACCTACAAAGTACATTTAAGAATGTTAGAATACACCACTCACTACTATATAATATTTGGTCTAGGAGAAATGTTAAAAAAACAGAATACAATGTAATAATTTGTGACTGTCTACTCCATAGTAAAAATGTCCCATTTTCCAGGGAAGCCTGTTGTCTTGCTGCACTTTTATGCACAACTGATGAATGCTTGCTTTTGATTTTTAACACGCACCACTTTTTCTCCTAACAGACAGAAGCTTGACTCCTGAGTCCTAAGAACACGACCAGGATCAAGTTCAAACTAGGTGAGAGTTCGGCTCGACCACAAGAAATGTGTCCAATTAATCGTCAGCACTAACCACTTTTCCGTTTACAGTTAAATAGTTTTATGACAAAGTAGATTTTAATAAATGTGTTTACTTTTAATAAAGCTTTTAAACTTAAATAGACTCTGTGGTTTTTGTTCCTCTAGACTAGAGTGGATGAGCTAAAGGTTTTGGAATTTTTGCAAGCATGAGTGCCTCTGACACTTCTTGACTGTGCTGTGACTCCGTACTACTCGCTTGTCCTGCGTACGATAATCTAGAGATCATTGGGGATCTATAATCGGTGACTTCGGGAGCTGAATGACTCTGCCACACTATCTAGTCAGTAAGGAGACAGTGCATAGAGGTATTGCTGAATATAATAGGAGTCCAATGGAATTGCCAAATGTCCAATCTTAGTTAGCTACACAGACAGACTAATAAGAATAGTCTAGTAATACCACAGGGAGTCATATTCGAGGCAGGATAAGAATTTATATCCAGTCTACAAGAAGATCAAAGACGATTTAGAAAAAATCGAATGAGGAACGCTAGGAAAAAATAGGTACTGTTTATTAAAATGTAAACTTACTGGGGCCAGCAAAGGAGCCCTCGCCTGCCCGATCCTGGCCTGCATCCTCAGCACCCTCCTCCTGTGTCCTCTTGCCCTTGGGGGGAGCTGATGTACAACATGAAAGAAAGAAAAACCAGAAAACATGGATGAGATTTTTCAACCAAATCAAACATTTCAAAAGAACAATAACAACATATTTTGGAAAAATAGCAAATAGATAGACAACTATTCCATGGGATCTATCTCATGTGGTATACTACGTTATTCGTATTGCCTGATTTGCGGAACGTTGACTTAGAAAGTTCCTATGTAACTCAATAAACAGACTACTAAAGAGGTTTGCCTAGGCCTGGCACTGCAGGCAGCAGTGCGCAACACGTGACAGACAAAGTCCATCCTGCTTGCAGATCAGTGAATACTCAAACTATCAATCCACCCGCCACCACCGCCACTATTTCTTCTTATAGCCATGTGACTGTCTAAAGGAAGGACTGGACTTCAGTCTGTTGGGGCTGATTTATAAGTCCCTTGCGGAAGTTGCGGCTGATTTTCCTCCATTGTTGCGTGCCTTTTCTGACGCAGCGGCAGAACAAAAGACTCGCCATGGTGTTGGTGCGGCGTATATATTAAAAAAAAAACCACATATGGGCATATGGGCGATGCATCACGTTGTAAAGCCCTGCGCCATCAGGGGGCGTTCTGGCGCAAGGGAGGGCGTACCTGCGCAGGAACGAATCCTAAAAGTGGCTGAGGGAAATCTACAAGATGTCAATCAGTCACTTTTAGGACAATGATGCATGACTCAAACCCTGCGCGCTTGAAGCCGACGTACGGTTTGATGCAGCATTGGGGAGATAGGGTACCCCAGAGCATTGCTGGAGCTGCGCCATCGTTGGCACGCAACTCCAGCAATGCGCTGCCTTTACGGCACAGATGCGTAAGGCTTCTGTGACGTTTTGGGCCAATGGGTGGTGGTGGCATGGCACACAATTACTGCCGCATCCCTGCTACTTTGCAGGGATGCGCCAGTAATTGAAAATATGACCCTTACTGTCTAGCATTACGCAGTTCTTTTCTTTACAGTACACTCATACATAATTTCTCAGGCCAATGAAATGCTTCTGAACACAACATACAAAACAAAGAAGCATAGTAGCAAGCAAGGCTACTGAGAAGGAGAGCAGTGCACCTGAAATGCATAGAAGATTTTGAAATATAATTTACCTCAATGTAATCGGCAGCATTATTGCTCTTGGTAAAGAACAAAGATTTGCAAATAACAGAGCAGGATAAAACAGAGTAGTAAATGTACTACTACTACTACTCACCAAGCCCGGGGACCTCTACGCCGAGCGCGTCCAGCAAGTCCCGCTCCCGGTCCATGACATCGGTCCAGCGGTGGGTGGCCTGGTTATATGTGCGCCGGACCCCAGAGATCTTGTACATGGCCCGGCACACCTTCTCCCACCGCTTGCGATGCTCCCGGATGCCATAGCCGGTCGCGATCTTGCCGCCTCCCAGGATCGTCTTGGGGAGGCGGCGCTGGACGTGGAAGATCAGTGCCGCCACTTCCTCCGCGCTGAAGATCTCCCTCGGGACCACTTGCTCCCCCCTTAAACGCCCGCACGGGAGCCGGGCACGGGGTGCGGGACCCTTCCCCTTCTCAGGGTGCTTCCCGGCTCCCTTTACCATGGTCTGGGCAGAAATAAACTTAAATGATAAAGAAGAAATAGAATAGTGAAGAAGAAAAGAAAAGAGTTTAAAAAAGTAGTTTAAAAGTAACTAAAAGCTGCAGAAAACACAAAAATATAGAGCTAGAAAAATAGAGGGTTAGATAATAAGTAAAATTAGATCAAAAAAACTTCAAACAAGCAAAGGATGGCAGAGATTGAGAGAGGATAGAGAAAGCATGCCCAGAACCATAGCAATGAATGAGAAACAAGATGGCCGCGCCCGTTCACGACCGCGTGGGTAAGTTCGCGCGAGATTTTCCTTGCGAGTACGCGCGAAATTGTACTAGCGAGCAGCACACTTTGCGAGATTACACATAGCGGGCGGAAACGGAATTACGTCACGCCAACAAGATGGCCGCGCCCGTGTACGACCGATAGGGTAACTTGGCAAACATATAGCTAGAAGCGCCTCGCGAACACGCGCAAGATCACGCGAACATACACGTCGCAACAAAAACAATTTTGTATTCGCACGTATTCGCGGCTTCCGAAATCGATCTCGCACGGATTCGCGCCCCAAAAAACGCGCGAAATTGCAGAAAAAACGATTTTAGCTAAACTGAAAGCAATGAGCAGGTGCAAAAGTTCAAACTTAACATTAGTAACATTCAAGGTAGTGCTTCCTGATGGGCCCCTCCAGAGTTTGCAACTATTCTATGACCCTGCTATGACCCAAACAGCAGGCTCATAGAATAGCACCATAAAGGTCCTGTGAAAAAAAAATTTCACTGCAACAAAAAGCAAATTACAGATAAGGAAGGAAGCAGGTGCCAGCCAGACTGGAACTTTCAAAATTACTGACACATTAATGAAACACAAATTAATTGATGGCAGTTGAAGAAGGGCAGGTGTGCTTGCTTTTTTCAACCACCATAATCTACAGTGATAAATAAACCTAATAGGTGCCAGTGAGGATGTACTAGAGGGTGGCATGGGTGTCCCAGAGGGTGGCAGTGGTGAAACAGAGGGTGCTGTGAACCTGTGATGATAAACCAGACGTAGAAACAACATAGTCGCGGCCGTTGCAAGCCGAAAAGTAAGTTCGCAATTGCGAACTTGTCCCAAAATCGGCGCGAACACGCGCCAACACAAAAAACGGAAAAATCCGCAAATCCGCTAGAGTTCGCGGATCTTCGCGGATTGCGAATCCGTAAATACGCAAGTTCGCGGATTGCCAATCCGCAAAATCCGCCCATGCTTATCTGTCATAACACCCTCATATAACGCCTCAGCAACGTCGGAATACAAGGAAAAGCATTGGACTGGATCATCTCGTTCCTCGCTGGAAGAACCCAGAGAGTCCGCCTCCCCCCTTTCAAATCGGAAGCCACTGAACTCATCTGCGGTGTTCCACAAGGATCATCACTCAGTCCCACCCTCTTCAACGTATACATGAGTCCCCTCGCATCCATCGCGCGCCAACACAACCTCAACATCATCTCCTACGCAGACGACACCCAGCTGATCCTCTCCCTCACCAAAGACACAAACTCCGCCAAAACCAACCTACGCGACGGGATGAAAGAAGTGGCCGAATGGATGAAGAACAGCCGTCTAAAACTGAACTCAGACAAAACGGAAGTCCTCATCTTAGGATCATCCCCCTCCGCTTGGGATGACTCATGGTGGCCACCGGCCCTGGGAAACGCACCCAAACCAACGGACCATGCACGTAACCTGGGCTTCATCCTGGACTCCTCCCTCACGATGACCAGACAAGTCAACGCCGTCTCATCATCATGCTTCAACATCCTACGCATGCTCAAAATAATCTTCCGCTGGATCCCCACCGAAACAAGAAAGACGGTCACCCATGCACTAGTCACAAGCCGACTGGACTACGGAAACACCCTTTATGCCGGAACCACAGCCAAACTACAGAAAAAACTCCAACGCATCCAGAACGCACCAGCCAGACTCATCCTAGACATCCCCCGCCAAGCTCACATTTCCTTTCACCTGAAAGACCTCCACTGGCTCCCCGTCAACAAGAGAATAACGTTCCGTCTCCTCACCCACGCACACAAAGCCCTGTACGACCTAGGACCCGAATACCTCAACACGCGCCTGACCTTTTACACCCCCTCCCGCCAACTACGATCGTCCAATCAAGCCCTCGCCGCGATTCCACGCATCCAAAGACCCACCATGGGGGGAAGATCCTTCTCCTACTTAGCGGCCAAAACCTGGAATTCTCTCCCCACCCACCTCCGCCTTACACAGAACCACCTCTCCTTCAGAAAGCAACTAAAAACCTGGATATTCGATAAGTAAATTCCCCCCCCCTCCCTCAAGCGCATTTAGACTCTCTGGGTGAGTAGTGCGCTATACAAATTTTGAACTTGAACTTGAAGCTCGAAAAGCAGATGGCACAACTGGCAACGGCAGAGCAGCACATGTAAGCAACTGAGGATAGCCTATAATCATTAATGGTGAAATGTTTCAATATGGAAGAGGTGTTGGTGGTACTTCCAGCAAAAAATGAGGACTTAGTGGCGTGCTCCCGCCGCAATAATGTGCACATCACAGGCATTCCTGAATCCAACAACACTGTCAGACTAGATCACTATGTAGTAAATATGCTGCAGGAGATATTTGGAGCTGAGCACATGTCCGCCTTATTAACAGTGGAGAGGGCACACAGATCTCTGTTGGCCCGCCACCTCCAGGAACACCCCAGTGCGGAATCATTGCCAAGCGGTTGAAATATCGTGACTGAGACATGGTCCTTCGACTGTCTAGGGAGAAGCAGGCTCTACAATATTAAGGGAATTTTATTGCTTTCTACACTGACTTTACAGCAGCAGTGCAGGTGGCCTGCATGGTATTTCTCCTAGTCAAAAAGAGTTTGCAGGCAGCAGAAATTTCATATGCCATGCTATACCTGTCATGTTTATGCATTGATCATCGCAGCACACAGGAAATATTCACGACGCCCAAGGGGCAATGGATTTTGTCAAGACAGTAAGTAGATCACACTGGAGTCAGCAGGAATAAAAGTCAGATACAACTGACAGCTGAAACTACGCACAGGTAGTACAGCTGATATGGGTCTATTGGTGCTAAATAGGGCCTGTGAGAAGAAATGGTGTACATGGACTGCCAGAGATGCTGAACTTTAAACTCATGGCAGGCTGTAATGTGAGACTGGCTTGGGTTTGGTAAGGTGAAACCCATATATGTATGAACCACTTAGGGCTATGGCCCATATGTCCCTGGACTATCGGTGGACCTAAGGGGAAATATCATGCTTTACACTCTTGGTATTTTCCAGACCCCCTTAAGGCTTTCCTTCAGAGTTACCATGTGTTGTTCATGGCCACCTCTGTCCAGCAGAAGGGAACTTAGGATCACATATTTAAAAATTTGTAATAGCGATTACCTAATTGTGATTTTCTGTGAATTGCAATTAGGTAATCGCTATTACAAATGAATGAAACTCATAGAGTTTCATTTAGCGATTCCTAGGGTGTCGCAAATCAACCTACCTCATTAGTGTTGATGATGTAGATATCAATTTGCAATCCCCCAGAAATCATTAAAATCTTGGGGATGGTAGCCTGGTGGGGTCAACAGACCACCATGTCCATTACTGCTTTTAAATAAAAAAATCTTTTTTAAATGCAGCTAATTTTCCTTAAAGGAAAATGGGTTATTTAAAAAAAAAAAAGAAAAAAAAAGTTTTCTTTTCACTTTTTAAGAGCAGGCAGTGGTCCATGGGACAACTGCCTGCTCTTAAAAAAACAGTTTTACACCCATTCCCAAAGGAGAAGGGTCCCTTGGGGACCCTTCCCATTTGCAAATGAGTTATCATCAACTTGAAGTTGGTGGTAAATTGGGAATGTTTTGCGACCGCATTCAGTGTTACAAAACATTCAGATATACTGCTGCAATTCGCTATTTGAAGAGGCGCCCTAATCACGCCCCTTCCGAATAGCGAATAGCTAACCCATTTTGAGATTCGGTATTAGCTTACCGAATCCTTTTTTGCGAATCCTTTTTTGCGCTCTGCATAATCAGCCTGTTTGCAAATGCAAGATTGGATGATACATGTGGCCCTTAGACCTCTAGCTGCCCCCTGAAGGTACACCCCACATGACCTGTAACTGGGATGTTAAATCTACCAGTATGTATTGTGATATCATGTTAGTATGTTTGTTACCCGTTTCCTGTTCTGTCAGGGTTATCTTTAGCATAATTGCGATTCTGGAGTGGGTGGGGGAGGATTACGGGTTCGATATTTACAATGCCACTACTGTACGGATGCTTCTGTCAATGTATCACACCAGGTCCTGCCATGATCGATTCATAGACTGCTACTGCACACCCATGACCCCAATGACCCCAGCTGTAGGTCACATATCCTCTCTCATATGGAATATACGTGGGCTTAATAGCCCACAAAAACCGCCATCACATGCAAATTGCACTATTGCAAGAGACACAACTCACGCGACCTACACAACAGTCCATAGGCTCCATATGGGTGGGGATATATGTGACTTCATCCTATTCATCTTACTCAAGGGGGGATCTAATATTAATCAAAAAAGCAGTTCCGTTTACAGTCACCCACAATGAGTCTAATGACCAGGGCTGTTATGTGATAGTTCAGGGGTGTCTGTGGGGCACCAAGGTAACTAAAATAAACTCTTAGGGACCCAACATTGATAACCCATTATTCTACACCCAGATCTGGCGCCGCCTGCACACACTGCAGCCCTTTTATGGGGAGGGGACATCAACACATACCTTGACTAATAACTAGAGCGCTCTGCTACAGAAAACTGGTAGGTCAAACAATCTGCTCGAGTACAGCAGAAGGGCATGATCGAATAACAAGTATTTGATTTATTGAGATTAAAGAACCCAGGACGAACGGAGGGCACTTTGACATCGCCAGAACATGGCTCTTGGTCCAGATTGGACTAATAGCTAGTGACATGGGAGGTGGCCGTGTGGGTGACAACTGTGCGACATATGCAGAGAACACTCTCAGACCACTCACCAGTGTTGATGATAGCCATCATCTGTACTCATTACCCGCTGCAATTCCAGTGGAGGCTCCAAGCCACGGCCCTACTGGATTTGGCATTTTGGGACAGAGTGTGTACAGTGATCCTAAAATACCTTGAGACGAATAAAGGCTCAATGGGGGGGATATATATTATGGGAAGTGTTTAAAGTTACCATCAGAGGGGTTTGTATTAAATTACAATCAGGCGTCCTGAAATCATATGTTCCCAATTACAACAAATAGAAACTGATCAAGGGAAATTTGAACAGGCTTATAAAGCGAACTCAGCTCCACTATGCTGGCAGAAATCAGGGAACAGATCACTAGCTACAATAACACAGCGATACAGGAAGAGAGACACCTTTCTAGGTGCTGGATCGTGAGGGCCTACAGTGAAGAAGGCCTTAGCTTAGCCACCAAACTAAATGTAAATGTAAATGTAAATGTAGTTGAGCTTATATAGCGCACAGCTACCCGCAGTGGGTTTCCCGGTGCTTGCTTAGGGAACCCTTCCTGGTATTCCCCTGTGAGATAGCAGGGTATCCACAAGGTGAAAGTCAGGCATCCCGCCGCGAGGGGCCGTTGTGGAGATTAAGCAAGCTATTGCCCAGAGTCGCATAGTGTGAACCCGTGAGTCGAGGAAGCACCGGGGCGAGAATTATCGAGTCCGTGAATTTTTTGCCCAAGACCCCGCCGAGGCGGGGAATTGAACCCTGGTCCAGGACCGATCTCAGCTTCCGGGTCTGCTGCCTCTAACCCCTGAGCCACACTTCTCCACACCCTGGGCTCACATGCATTTAGTGGAAATAGCCTCTCCAGATGGCAGCATATCTCATGACACACCAGCTGTCCTATTGGCCTTCATAGACTTACAAGCAGTTATATAAAGCTTGTGATTCTACGTAGCGGAGGAGTTAGCATGCGCTTAGTATTTGAGCATCCATCTCTCCCTTGTACACATCAGCGATTCCATTACTGCACCACCCCGAACTCTCAGTCACACAAGAACCCAGAGCATTGGCTTTGGTAGGAGAAGGAGGGTTAAAGACACTGGGAGTCTCTACCAGGGGGGACATTTAGAACACTGGCTGAGGTATTGCAAACACAACACCAGACCCCGCTTTTGACCTTTATATATAACTGCCTCTGCATGGCTGTGAAGGCATTATACCAACAATTTCCAGATGAGCCCTCAGCTCTGGGGGCACTACAGACCTTACTCACCAGAAACATGCATCAAGGGCTTATCAGTAAGCTATACATTGCATCACAGAAAGGCAGAAGCATAACCTTGAATGATATATTGGAGAAATTCAGTTGCCTACTAATGAAGCCATTGAGCCAAGAAGATTGGGAATGTTGTTGTAAGCTAACGGGTATGCTGACATCCAATTGTAACTTGCGGATCATGCACTTTAAATACCTGCAGCAAATGTACTATATCACTGGCAAGTTACACTAATTCAGGCTCCGAACAGGCACAAACTGTGTGCACTGTGGGGCCTTCGATGCAGACTACCTTCATCTAGCATGGGCATGTGACTCTGTCAAATTTGGGAGCAGGTGATGTTGGGCATTATCAGACTTGTTGATGGAACAAGTAGAATGCAGCCCTCAACTGTGTTTACTCGGCCTTGTCAAGCCTCTGCAGCCAGGTAACCACAAATGAGTATTGGTCGCTCTGCTATTAGCAAAACGGGAGTGGCGATCCACTACGGCAAGAGAGCAACCACCAAGATCTCTCATTGGCTATAAGACATGGGGTACTGTAGAGGCCAGCTAGAATTTTACACTATAGAACTTCTGCGGCCCTCAAGGCCAAAACACATATTAGAGTCCATTTACTGCATATCTTTTATCAAGACTGGATGAGTCCTGATGCACAATAACATGCACTACTCAAGGAATGATCGCATGGTTGTCACCTGGCTGACTTATTGTATATGTCATGGTACGGTATAATTGATAAGTAATGTTGAATTTGATAAATGTTGGCACAGTAATTGCACTTGTTATTAATGTTTGAAAATCTAATAAAAAGAATTACAAAAAAAGTATTTCTGCCAGTAACAAAACCATATTGTTGTACATGTATCAATGGGGGCATGTGGCCAAGTAACCTGTTTGTCAGATGCTTGCTGAGTATTTTAACATCCACATTGAGCATAGAGAGGGGGCAGTATGAGGAGACCTCCTTGACATCCCTATCAGGCTCAGGTATCATCGAATCAGGTTATTTGGCCCCTTGTAAAGGCTTCCTGATACACCACCAACAAATAATCTGCCAAATAGTCTGCCTTTCTTTGGTAAAACTCAGCCGGTAGGCAATCTCCCCCAGGGCTTTAGAGGTTTTAAATGCACGGATCACCAACATTATTTCCTCCTTAGTGAGAGGCACTTCTAATTGTGTTTTGCCTTCCTCAATCAGGCAAGCCACCTGTAGATCTGCCTAGTACTCTATCCCTCGAGCTTGAGAGGCATTGCATGGTTGCGCATAAACTCTCCTCAGGTGTTCTGCAAAAACTTCTATAATGTCCTGCTGGGATCTCACCTCCCCACACTGGGAGTCCCACACCATCACCACAAGAGTCTTCTGGGTTTCAGAATGGAACAGCAAGGCCAACATCCTACCAGGCCTTTAATTTGCTGCTTATAGCTGCAACCTATAATTAGTGCACACAAATGTTTCCAGCCTGTCCCACATTTCCAACAGTTCCCTCTCACCATCCTTCCATTACCCCAGATTTTGGGGGTTCACAGCCAGCCCCTCCTCCAGCATCCCCAGCATTTTTTGTTACAAATCCAACTTCTGTGTGAGCTGCATTTTCACACCATACATCACCTCCATACATTCTCCTCTCAAAAGCACCTTTCTGGTATTCCACTCTATAGCTCAAGAATCAGCGCTCTCCCAGTTTTCCTCAAAGTAGTGATCCAATACCTCATAACAGTATGAGCGAATGTGTGATCTATTAGGGCTTCTACCCTCATTCTCCAAAGTGGGACTCTCAGGACTTCCTACTGGTCCTATAGAAAAACAACAGTGGTGAGTGATCAGAAATATAGTGCGCCAGAAAGGAGATAGAAACTACATACTGAGCCATGGTGCTGGACATCAAGCAATAGTCTAACTGGCTATACATCCCAGTCACAGGCGTGAAACAAGAGATGGTGTGCAAATGTGGATTGTGCTTTCTCCAGACATCCTAGGGACCAAGCACCACCATAACCTGACGCAGTGGCCCGGTCAATGCAGGCTTTGAATCTACTATAGGGGTACCATGATCAAGCTCACCATTTAACACACAATTAAGGTCCCCAGCTATGATCAGGTCTGGGCCTTTTTGGTCAGCATCAGTGCTCCATAGAAATCTGGGTCATCAATATTAGAGACACCCAGCACACCGGACACAATGAGATACTGACCTTCTCAGTCTACTAACACACCAGTGGCCAAAAATAGGATGCCTGGAACCACCCACATGAACGCACCTCTGGCATAGCTAGAGTAAAAGGTCACAAACATCTGCCCTTTCCATCATTTGTGCAACTGACCAATACAGTCTCCCCATGTTTGTGTTCCTTGGAGGAGAGCAAATTCAATTCCATATCTTTTCAAATATCTTTATACCCTCCTCCTAACAGGCTGTCCAAGTACCCTCACATTCCAAGTTAGGAATTTCCAGGTCTGATCCCTCATGTATTATGTGCAATGCACAACACCCCTCCTCCATCCCTGTCTGTTCCTTCACACTCCGCACCCATTACATTCAGCTGGTCAGCATTATAACCATGCATGTTAGAGCATGCCTTCCTACCCCAGTGTAACCAACCAACAGAAAAATAAGAACCTGATGCTCCACCCACAGGCAGTGTGTTCAATCAGTGTAGGCTCAGTGTATCCCGGCTACAAGTAAGAGCCCACCACCCCACCCAGCCCACGGAGGCCAAAGCCACAATCTCCTTATGTGCATTACACTGGGAACTCAGTGTTAGAACTGGGGGTCCCTAGTTGGCAATGGTTTGCACCTTTGTCCAAATAGGGACCCTTGCTTCTAGACTGAGTATGGGGGCTACACTCCTAAAATAACCCCTGCTCAACCCTGTGGTAGCTTGGCACGAGCAGGAAGGCTTATCTCAGAGGCAGTGTGTAAAGTATTTGTGAACACATACGGTAAACCAGTGAAAACACTACAGATGGACACAACACAGGTTTTATAAAAATAAGTATTCTTTATATAGACTTAACACAAGACCCAAATGACAAAAATCCACAATACAATATTAAGAAAATGAATTTTAGATGGTAACAATACCTTAGTTTACATTAGATGGTAACTGCGACACGTTTTTCACAAAGTACCTTTGGATGCATCACGGAAGATTAACAAAAGGTTTGCAGGGAGAACGATGCGTCGGTTCCTTGCTTCCGGGGAGGAGATGCATCTGTTCATCAGTGCTTGTGCAAAGTAGGCGATGCGTCTGTTCATTACCAGAGAGGAGGTGATGCGACGATCTTGTGGTGTGTCCCGGTTCTGATGCAACACGATGGCGGCGCCATGAGACAATCTGGTGCGACAATCTTTGAAGCGATGCAACGACGTGAAGGTGATACGTGCACACCTGACAGCCGTGTGGCGTACTCTGTGACTTTGGAGCCACGACAGGCCCTGCAACACGCTTTTCCGGTGATGCGACAGTGACCCTTGCGGTGGGGACACGCTTCTTCGGGATGCGATGACAAACAGCTGCAGTGGAGACACACCTTTCTGGTGATGCAACTGCAACCCTTGCTGTGGCAACACACTTCGCCAATGAGGCGACGGCAACAGCTGCGGATGTGACACGCTTCTTATCGTTGAGTTGCGCTTCCAGCTCTCAACAATACGCAGGCTTCTGCAGACAGAATTCCCAGCAAAGAAATTCAGGGGAGAGCTGGTGGTGATGGCTTATATCCCTGAGACTTCAGCAAGAGGCAAGCACAGTTCAAGCCCTTTGAGATTCTTCTTCAAGATGATGAAATTTGCAATAAAAGTCTTTCTCCTTTCCTTGGCAATAAAGAAACCACTGCAGGCCAACCCCAGAAAGCAACACACTGGCAGAGGGGGAGTCCAACTCCAGCAGATTCTCTGGTTCTTCTCCTTTGCAAAAGGTCCGTCTTGATCTCCAGAAGTGATCTAAAGTCTTGGGGTCTGGGCCCCAATATTTATACTAGTAAATCCTATGTCCTCTTAGGGCAGAGGTTCCCTGTACCTAGCCAGAACCAGTTCCTGGCAGGAGGTGGAGACAGCATTGTTGAAAGCAGACTTGGCCCAGGTAGCTGAAAGGAAATCTCCTCCCCCTACTCTCCATTCTATAAAGGCTGGCGGCACTGAAAGGAAATCTTCGTCCCCCACTCTCTATGCAGCCAAGGTCCCATTCAGCCCAGCCCTGACTCATTAGACTGCTGGAGCCCAAGCCTTCCTGTCACTCACAAACCAGACATGCAACACACAACCTAGCAGAGGCAGGCTGGATGGTTAGGTCAGAAAATTCCTACTTTCTAAAAGTGGTATTTTCAAACACAGCATGTTAAAACCAAATTTACTAAAAGATGCATTTTATCATTCTGAGTTCAGGCATACTAAATTTGTTTTTCTACTATGTTTCCTGGGTCAGTTAGGATCATAAGTTGTTATATTCAAACTGCCCATTCTGGCCTACGGGGACAGGTAGCCTTGCAATTGTGAAAAACTACATTGGCTGTAATTCACTATCAGGACATGCTACACACATCAGAACATGTCCTACCTTTCACATACAATGCACCCTGTCCTAGGGCCTACCTTAGGGGTGGCTAACATGTAGAAAAGGGAAGGTTTAGGAACTGGTAGGTGGGCCACATGGCAGTACTAGACAGCACACGGCTCTGCAATGGCAGGCCTGAGACACACTTTCCAGACTGCTTCTGTGGATGGCACAAAGCATGACTTGGCATTTGTACAGACTGAACTTGGTTCTGAAAGCGGTCTTCCATGCATCACCGTCTTGGACTCTGACTAAGTGGTACAACCCGTGCAAATCCAGTTTCGTGTAGATGGTGGCATTTTTAACCTGATCAAGGAGACTGGTGATTAATGGCAATAGAAAGCAGTTTTTAACTGTGATATCATTCACTGCACAATAATCTATACACACAAATTGCACAAAGAGGCACAGAAAAATGGCATACAATATGCGCAACACAAAGGCACAAGTTAGAAACTCGACTTCTTGAAATAATCTTCCTTTATTCTTAATTCATGCAGCCAACGTGTTTCACCCATGCAGGCTTCATCAGGGCTATTTGTAAGAAGATCAAGCAGCCACGTCTTGGCTAGTTGACAAAGCGTAATCACAATTTTCTTCTTCTCAAAAAAGATCCTTTCTTAGTCTGATGTACTTTTTCAAAAGGTCCATCGTATCGGATCCCGTGTTCGTATCTTCCAAAGGTCAAAAACAAAAGAGAAGAAGAAAGCAGAACTCTACCATCAGCGAGTTCAGGATTAAATGTAGGTCTCCGACCGAGCGGCTATCAAGATGTGATCATCTCTTCCAGCAATCAAAAACTAGCGTTTTTTATTATAATTATTTCCCTCACTGCCTCTGTTTGTTCGGCATAATAATCTATACAACAACAAGTTCTCCCCCCTTTTTTTGGTACAAAAAAGAGGGGGGAGGAAACGGGAGACTTCGAATGACAGATAAATCAGTTTTCTAGGTATTCGTCCAAATATTTCTGAGGTGATCATTCTCTTTTTTAGGATCACTGAAATAATATCGAGGGACAGAATATCGACCAACAAAAATATCGTTGACAAAATATCGAGAGACAAAATATCGAGTTTCTATCTACAAACAGGTAAGTACAAAAATATTGAGTTAAAAATATCGTTTACAAAAATGTAGTTGTAAAAAATATCGACTTTAATAAAAACAATGTTTAATTACATTAATATAACAAATTAATTACTAACATATACTTAACAATACTTAAAATAACTTTTAATACTTTAAATAATAGCCAATATTATTAACGTACAAATACAAAAGAGTAAAAATTACTATTCCAACTCCAGTGGCTATATAGCCCTCGCGCCTTCCCGAGCGCGCAGCGATCGCGCGCAGCCCCGCCGAAGACCCGCCAAAGAGCTGCCCGTCTGCGCCCGTCCGCGACAGGACGGGACACAGGGGCCAGGGACACTGCGCCCTCTATCCTGCCACGACTAGGTATGTGTCCACATCGCATCACCTACACCACCCACGCCCTATTAGACTTAAAACCACAGACTGCATGTGGTACTAAAATATCATGGCACACCGTAGAAGGAGCCTTCTCATGTTTTGAGTGTCATCATCGACTGCTCAGTAACAACGTCCCGCCTAAAGCAGTAGCCCCTGTTGCAGGGCTGAAGGCCTTCCTCCTAAATGTACGATCCCTGCCTAAACATCAGCATGAGGTATGGGACCTGGTAAATTCTATCCAACCAGACATATGTTTCATCACTGAAACGTGGATGAAACCCCATACCATCACAGCTGTAACAATGGGGATCCCTATCGGATACAAACTGAAACTTCTAGATAGAGAAGGGAAGACAGGCGGTGGCCTAGCAATCATACACAAGGATGATTTAAAGGTCACCATATTTTCACTATACCAAAGTCTACAACTAGAAATAATGTTTTTTAAAATTGCTCTTACTAGCCATACTTTCTGGAAAGGAGCCCTTGTTTACCGCCCACCAGGACCAAACCCTGATTTTTCCCTCCTTCTCCAAGAATTGCTAGCTCCCCAACTCAAATCCAATGAAGACTTTATTCTTCTAGGGGATTTTAATATTCATGTAGACACACCAACTTTGCCTGAATCCTATTCCCTAATCACTGACTTGTCAAACGTAGGTCTAGAGATAAAAAACACTGGGCCCACGCACAATGGTGGCCACACGCTAGACCTTGTTATTTCCAACTGCTCCAAGGTTATTTGTCTTCCAGCTAGAGAGATTCTATGGACAGACCACTTCCTGCTAGAAATTATACTCTCAGTTCCCAAAAGACCGGCAAACAAAGGACCCTCCCTTCCTACTTGGCGCCGTCAATGGCACAAAATTTCCCTGAGCAATTTACAGGAAATCTGGGTTCAACCCACCATATTAGCAGAAGATACAGTAGATGTAGCACTGGCAAAGCTTACAGCCTCTATCAAGCTAGCCATTGACACTTTGGCCCCTCTAAAACTATACAAAGAGTATCCCGCCTCCAAACAAGAAAGTTGGTATACTCAGGAGTTAAGGGAGGAAAAACAAAAATGCAGGCAAGCCGAAAAAAAATGGAGGAAACACAAGACAGAGGAAACAAGAGCGGTCTTCCATCAAGCTCAATCTCAATATTATAAAAACATCAGACAGGCTAGAAAAAACCGTCTTCTGCAACAACTAGTAGAAGCTACTAACTGTCCTAAGGAGCTTTTTAAAATCCTCCAAAATTTTGTCAAACCCGCCGCATGTGAAAGCTCGGAAGAATTCTCACAGACCTTATGCGACGAGATATCATCCTTCTTTGAGAGTAAAATCAATACCATATATGAAAAAATAGTGGCTGCCAATCATAGTACGAATGGCACTAACAGGATCACATCTCCAAACCTGCCTAAAGATAAAAACAGTGCAAGCCCCATATCACACTTTCCCCTCATTGAAAGTGCTGACCTCCCTCATCTCATTACTCACATCAAATCAGGGTCTCCAAACGACCTCCTTCCTGCTAAGATGGTTCCCCCCCTGATCCCTCTCCTGGGCCCCTTCATACAGAATGTCATCAATACATCTCTTACAAAAGGACAAGTCCCAGCAGACTGGAAGAGGGCGGTGGTAAACCCAATACGCAAGAAAGCTGCTTCCCCATGGACCGACCTCTCTAACCTGCGTCCTATTTCACTCTTACCATACATCAGTAAGATAGCCGAGAAGCATGTGAACACCTACCTGTCACAACATCTAGAAGCGACGGAGGGCCTGGACTACTCCCAATCTGGTTTCAGGCCAAACCACAGCACCGAATCTGCCCTCCAAACAGTGACCAATAACATCAGAATGGCACTGGATGGGGGCAATTCTATGATTCTGGTGCTGTTGGATCTCTCCGCCGCTTTCGATACGGTGTCTCACAAAGTACTTCTTGAGCGACTAAAAGACGTAGGTCTGGAGGGTATGGCATTAGCATGGATGGAAAGCTTTCTGTCAGGACGCTCTCAAGAGGTTAGGCTGGGCTCCCACAAATCCATCCACAGGGAGCTCAATAAGGGGGTGCCACAGGGCTCTTGCTTAAGCCCTACACTTTTCAACGTGTATGTGGCCCCCCTAGCCAACCTAGCAAGAACATTTGGGTTTACACCAGTGTCATACGCTGACGACACCCAACTCCTCTTTCCCTTTAAAGAACTGACACCTGCGATAAAAAAATCTTTCGCAGAGGGAATGAGAGCAATATCTGTTTGGATGTCAGCAAACTGTCTCCAATGCAATATAGGAAAAACGGAGGTCATGCTGTTTGGACAAGCAGTAACACATTGGACACCGGATTGGTGGCCCCTGGAATTAGGTCCTGTTCCCAGTCCCAAAAACACAGTGAAAAACCTAGGAGTGTTATTAGACCAAACACTTACCTACAAGGACCACGTAAACCAGGTGGCGAGCACCTGCTTCCGAGCCATCGGAATGCTAAGGAGAGTGTTTCCCTACCTGCCAGACTGCCATAGAAAAACACTAGTGCAGGCATTAGTTATCAGCAGAGTGGATTACTGCAATGGCCTTCTTTTGGGAGCAAATGAAGGGCAGCTTAAAAAACTGCAGGTAATCCAGAACACGGCAGCAAGGATTGTCCTCAACGTCCCCCCCAGGACTCCCTCCCTCCCACTGCTGACTAAACTCCATTGGCTACCAGTGAGGAAGCGAGTGCACTTCAAGACCTTATGCACAATCCACAAAAGTGTGATAGGCAAAGGCCCTAAATATCTGACCAACATCTTCCTGCCATACGCCCCTGGGCGAACCCTGCGCTCTGGTAGCCAGCAGCTTCTGCAGGTGCCTAGAATAAAAAGGGCCAGACAAGGAGGGCGAGCCCTGGCTTATCTTGGACCAAAGCTTTGGAACTCCCTACCCCTTGAGATGAGATCATTGACCAACCATCTGACCTTTCGTAAGGTCCTAAAAACACACTTATTTCCCCAGTAACTGATCCCCCTCTCTCATAACGCACCATACAACTCTTCACTACCATCCAAGGCTATTCTCACTGGCAAAGCGCGGAGATACCCCTCCGGGGGTCTAGTCTTGCGCTATAGAAGAATATAAAATAAATAAAAATAAATAAATAAATAAAATAAGTGGGTGCAACAGTAGGGAAAGCGTTGGATAGCGTAGGGGTTAAAATTACTATTCCCACTCCAAGGAGTGCAACAGTGGATATATGACGTTACAACGCAACTTTTACAACGCACTACCATTACAACGTAAGTATTGGTAAGTATATAATAATTTTTATAATTTAAATTATTTAAAATTAATTTAATATAATTTAATTTAATTTAATTTAATTAAATTAAATTAATGTAAATTTAATTTTACTTTATTTTTACACTGTACCCCTGTACCCCAAAAACCCAAAACTGACCCTGAACCCTAAAAATACCCCTTTACCCAAAAACTAAAAACTGACCCTGAACCCTAAAAATACCCCTTTACCCAAAAACCCAAAACTGACCCTGAACCCTAAAAATACCCCTTAACCCAAAAACTAAAAACTGACCCTGAACCCTAAAAATACCCCTTTACCCAAAAGCTAAAAACTGACCCTGAACCCTAAAAATACCCCTTTACCCAAAAACTAAAAACTGACCCTGAACCCTAAAAATACCCCTTTACCCAAAAACTAAAAACTGACCCTGAACCCAAAAAATACCCCTTTACCCAAAAACTAAAAACTGACACTGAACCCTAAAAATACCCCTTTACCCAAAAACCAAAAACTGACCCTGAACCCTAAAAATACCCCTTTAATTTAACATAATTAGCAATTAATCAATTAAATTAAATTAATTACCAATTACATTTTAAATAATTAACAAATATTATTTAATTACCAATTAATTAAATATTACTACCAATTAATACATTTACATATTTAATTAATTATAATTAAATTACTTCCCACCCTATTCCCCTATAAACCCACAACCCGCTACAGGAAATACATTATTTTAATTTACATAATTAGCAATTAATCAATTAAATTAAATTAATTACCAATACAATTTTAAATAATTAACAAATATTATTTAATTACCAATTAATTAATTATTACTACCAATTAATACATTTACATATTTAATTAATTATAATTAAATTACTTCCCACCCTATTCCCCTATAAACCCACATTCCGCTACAGAATAAAATTACACAATAATTAAAAAAAAATCATTAATTAAAAATAATTATAACATAAAATGACACTTTTCACACATATTATAACATAAAAACACTATAAATAATTAAATATTATTTAAAAAACGATATTTTTTACTATCTAGATTATATACTTGGATATTTTCACTTTCTATATTATTTACAGTCGATATTACTTCACTTACCTTAACCCCTTCGACGCTCATGACGAGCTGGGCTCGTCATGCAGTAGCCTCCCAGCACGCTCATGACGAGCCCAGCTCGTCATGAATAATGGGTTTTTGCATATTCCAGCACAGGGGCGGAACTCATCGAGCACCGATGTGGTTAAAAACGATATTTTGACTGTCGATATTCTGTCCTGTCGATATTTTGTCCAAACGATATTTAAAACTCGATATTCTGTCCAAACGATATTTTGGAGTCGATATTATGTCTGTGCACCTCTTTTTTAGTGATGATGTATGGTCTACTCCAAGGACGTTTTTCTCCTTGAATTAAGTTTTTTTTGCAGTCAAACTGTGATGGGGTGGCAGGGTATTGGCCCCCTTTTTTGTGAAATATGGCTAGCCAGTCCATATATTCCTCGGGTATGGTTCTTTCTGTTATTAGGACATGTACTGCTAGCGGATATGACTGTGGCAGAATAGTACATGTAAGGGGTTTTGGAGTTTCATGGTACTATGTGCATTTTCAGTAGAGAGAGTTCATAGTGATAACCAGAGTTTCCCAATTTATTTGTGGGTTATGTGTGGCAAGCCTGGGAAGTTCCAGTATAAGTTAAAAATGTCAGAGATCCAAATACATTGAACGCTATTTTTTCTTGGTTGTTATTAATACAGGACATATCTGAGGATTTGTTTTTAAAATGTATGAGCCCAGATGTTCGCTCTTTACCGTCGACTGGTTCACAATCTTTGGGTTTGTCTTTTAATATCATGGTTAGCATTTGGAGGTACTGGGTACTCATAAAGTTCCCCGGCACAGGTAATTCTATGAGAGCACTTACTAGCCAAGTACACTTGGTATGGAAGGCTAAGGTCACTGCTTCACTGATAGGATGATAGAAGGCACACAGCATACCCTTTAACCCATGACAAACCCAGCAGGTCAACCTCGACTCCTACCGAGTTTCTTCATTTTCCGCTGGCTCAAAATATGTTACTGTAATCGTGGCTAGTCCTTGTTTTGTCTGCCTAGGTTTTGTCGGTGTCGCTGGACATTCTTTCACAAAATGTCTGCTTTTGCCACAGGATAACCACAGCTTTTGTATCCTTTTCTTGTTTTTTTCCTCTTTCGTTAGAGGTCCTCTATTCCATTCTATTTGCATAGGTTCGGAAGTACTTCTAGGGCACTCCACTCTGGGTTTTTCCCTGACTATTCTTACTCACTGTTCCCCAGTCGTCCCTTTCTCTGATTTCCATCGCAATAATCTATGGTTTCATTTCACGATTAATTCAATGAATTCCCCAATGACATCTGGCGGATCTACCATCTGTGTAATAAGGACTTTTAAATCATCATGTAAACCACGATAAAACACAGAAATAATATTGTTTTATGGCCTATTGGCATTGATTACCTACCTGTTCAAGGTGGCCGCCTTGTGTAATAAATCAGAGTTGCCTTGTTTAAACTAAGAAGCTTGTTGTCACAGCTTGCATGAATGTATGGCATGCAAACATGGTCTCTTTAAAAGTGTTAAAGTTATAAAGAGTTGGATCATCCTTTTCTATTAAAGGAATAGACCTTCAAGTGGCATCTCCATACAGATAAGAAAATATGGTAGCACCTTTGTAGCATCATCCGGAAACGCAACAGCATGTGCCATGAAATGTAAATGGCATTGATTGAGGAAAATACCAAAAGTACTACTTTCGCCATGTAATCGTTCGGAAGCCGCTAGTGGGATGAGGTGTGGAGTGATAACTTCCATTTGAGAAGGATTTGCTTGCGGCTGGGAACTTGTCCCTGCTAGGATGCTGTCCCCCCAGTGGGCTGAAAGGTGGGTGGCTTTCGCATGGTTTTCTGTTTGGGTTTTACTACCTGGGCAGATCCCCAAGTGTCAGTATACCTTGTCATTAATTGCATCTGAAGTGCAGTGACATCCTGTTGTAAACTCTGGTTTTCTGCCTGAATATTGGCTAGTATGTTGGCAATATCTCAGAGTGTAATGTCCTGGTTGTCCATATCGTCTTGGTGAAGCAACCACATTGGACTTTGCCTTGTGTTAGACTTACCACATACATTATCTTAAGCCGGTGGTATGGCCTCGTAGAGATGAAATGGGCCGAGTCCACTGAACCTACCCTCTTACTTGTATATATTACACTCAACCAGAAAGAAAGCTGGGGTATTGGGTAGGAGGCCCTAGTGTTTGCTGTGTAGATCCCTCAGTGTGGTCTGATAAACTGCTGAACATTGGAAATAAGGACCAGTCATTAGCTAAAAGATCCTAGATGATTCCTTGTGTTACCCCACCCTATAATACCACTGAAAGGCTACTTATGAAAGCAAACCTTCTTGTTATTGTGCGGAATGGTGTAATGTTGCTGTATAACTGTTCTGAGAAGGGCCCCGGAAGTGGTTGGGTCTAATTAAATAAACAGAGACACAAAATATTAGCACAGTTTACACATTAACCACAGAAAATTATTTTAAAGGTGAAATCAGCATAAGTGATAACCTGAAAGCACCACTGTATATCATTGTACAAGCCTCTTCACTTCACTAGGCAGCTGCCTGAGGCTGCAGGCACCATACGTTACAATGTGAGTCCAAAAGTCAACACTAATGGTCATAGTTCTTAGCTTGAACCGTACCAGTTGTATATCACTAGTTTCTGAAAAGTGTGCACCTTCTACGCATTATAATAGAGAACTCGATTCTATATCACCCTCCTATTGTGCACTCTATTATCAATAAGTTCTTGATAAGGCTGTTAAACTGTTAGTCCATTAGTTCTTAGTAGAATGCAGGTAAACAATAATAAATAGAAGGCAGTACCGTATTTTCCAGGATTTCAATTGGTTGCCTTTTTTTCTTTGCAGGAACAAGCACCAATTATTGAGAATTGTGAGCTGGAGTCATTGTGCGGATTCCAGGTAGGTTCTTCTGTGGTGTTTTTATTATTTTATTTGTTAGCTGTTCTATGCGCTGTAGGAGCTGCTCCAGGGTGAAAAGTCAGAGGCAAAGCGGGTTGGGCAATTCTGGTATGATACACCCAAGATGGCTACCATGACTGGTGAGATCTCGCTGGATGTCTGCATTCACCATGGTCTGTGCAGACAAGCAAACACCATTGCAACATGTACTGGGAGCAATGCTAAATACCAACACTGTGATACAATATATGCAGCATATCGATCGCGGGTGAGATAACTAAGACTGCAGTGTATGGCTCAGGGGCTGAGATAACTACATAACAGGGCACAAGGGCATAGCATATGCAACATAAAGCTCAAGAGGGCTGAGATTATACTTATAATGAACCTCAAGGTGCAACATGCACTGAGTATTCATCTCCCATGTGTGAATCTGGTTTATTGTTAGGTAGAATATTGAAATATGTCTCATATCTGTGACAGTGAAGAGCCTTAGCTCTATTCAAAACTCTTCCCAACCCAATGGGCGTAAATAGTAGACTCTGTAATTGCCATCACCAGGAAGACTCACTGTAGCAAGTGTGCATATCAGAATGTATTCGAAGATCACTTACTCCTTCCGACTTTTCACAATCCCACCAGAGTCTCACGAAATTGCAATTTATTTAGATAAGAAATATCCTTCTACTCATCACAGTACTCATACACACTTCCCTCAAAAACAAGGACAACAATATGCATTCCCACTAGTAGAGTGTATTTAGAACTCATCTACTATTTTTTACTTTTGATGATTCTGTGAGAGTCCCACAAGATAATAAAAATGTAGTTAACCCTCAGGCACATTCTTTCTAAGTCCAGGAAGAAGACATACCTTTGTGCTGCCCCCTTATAAAGTTTTTTTATTTCATTTCAACAACACCTCAAATTTTTGACAGTAAACGTGAAAATGTCATTTCTAAAATTCCAACAGCCAGCCAATCACAGTACTAGCAGGACTTGTGGGAGCCTCTAACTCTCAAGAAGTGTGAACACCAGGCCTCTCGAACAATCGCAGGGCTCCATGTTTGGTTTACCACCTCTCGTGGGATGCTCATGAGACTCTCGGAAGCTCAACTGCCGAAATATAAAAATATATTTGACCATTAATATCTCAAAAACTACTGAACGAATTGACACCAAGACACAAAAAGCACAATCTGTGCATCAAAATCTAGTTGCCTTTCAAATTTGGTGTATTTACAATCAGAAGTTTTTGCTATAACCTGTCTTAACCACATCGATGCTATGCATTTTCCCCTCCTGTGCTGAGTTTTTCTCATTCCCATTGTTTCATGATGAGCTGGGCTCGTCATGAGCGTGCGAGGAGGCTACCTCATGACGAGCCCAGCTCGTCATGAGCGTGGAAGGGGTTAAAGAAGTCCATGGAAAATTGATGAGTATTTTATGTTTTGGGACCCCCTTTTTTTCTCCGCCCCCTCTTGACGGATCAACCCGAAACTTACCAGGAAGGTACTGAGGTGAATGACTTTATTTGGAGGACAATTCGATAAAGTTGATCGCCAAATCGGGAAAAATGTATTAGCAAACTGAAAAACACTTTGACTGTGGAAAAGAAGACCTAACTGCAATTACCTAATGGTGACCGTCACTAATATATATATATATTGCCTACTGGCAATACAAAAGGTTACAGGAACATTATAGTTAGGAAATACAATTGACAAAAAACCTTAGAAATTCACTGCTACAAAACAAACGTTACAGGGATGTTATAGTTATGCTCAGATTTCTCTTATACAAAACCAAAGAAATCAGCAGTTATAGTTACCTGAGTTAACTATAACTTATGCTCCAGTAATGCACTGCTTATGACCTCATATATTACATCACTCATGACATCACTGATGATACCTCAAATGGCATCACTGATGACATCATCCAGTGATTGTAATTGTTTTCTAAGAATTGGGTGTCTGAGTGGCAATATGGGTGTGTGAGTGGCTGTATGAGTGTATACATGGGTGTGTGAGTAGCTGTGTGGGTGAGTGGTTGGTTGATGGAGTAGCGGTATTAGTGAGTGAGTGGGTGTCTCCGTGGCTGTATGGATGGGTGAGTTTGTGTGTGAGTGACTGTGTGGGTGAGTGAGTGGGTGTCTGAATGGCTGTATGAGTGAGTGACTGGGTGTGTAAGTGTACTGTATGGCTGAGCAAGTGGCTCTTTGAGTGGGAGTTTGGTTAAGTGAGTTGTTTGCGAGTTTCTGTATTGGAGAGCATGTGTCTGTCTGAACGGCTGTATGGGTCAGTGAGCGGATGTGTTAGTACTTGTATGGATGTGTGAATGGGCATGTAAGTGGTTGTAGTGAGTGTGTGATTGGTTATATGAGTGAATGAGTGGCTGTGTTGAGAGGCTGTATTTGTGAGTAAGTGGGTATGTGAGAGGTTGTATTGGTGATTAAGTGGGTGTGTAGTAGCAGTATGGGTGTGTGTATTTCTGTGAGTTGGTAGATGGTTGAGCGAATAGTTGTCTGACTAGCTGTATGGGTGAGTGAGTGGTTTTGTGAGGGGCTGTATGAATGAGTGAGTGGGTATGTGAGTGGCTCTATAGATGAGTAAGTAGATATATGAGTACTTGTATGGGTCAGTGACTGGGTATTTGAATGATTGTGTGGGTGTCTGAGTGGGCATACAAGAAGGTTATAATTGGTGTGTATGGGTGTGTGAGATTTTCCTGTCTTTGATGTAATCAGTGATGTCATTTGAGATATTGTCGGTGATGTCATCAGTGATGTCACTGACCATGCCATGCCTTGTGTATATGTTTTGAACATATACACAAACCTACTACAAAAGTTACTTTAGTATACTAGGTGTACTACTAGGAGTTGTACTATTTCTAACAGATGTGATCTGAATAGGTGTGTGACTGTCTGTATCAGTTTGTGAGTGGGTGTCTCACAGCCTGTATGGGTGTGTGAGTGGTTGTGTGAGTGGTAGTATGGGTGGGTGATTAGGATTCTGAGTAGCTGTGTGGGTTTGTGAGTAGTTGTATGAGTGGGTTTGTGAGTGGTTGTGAGAGTGGGTGTGTATGTGATTGTATGGGTGTATGAGTGGATGTGCAAGTGGTTGTATGGGTTTGTAAGTGGGTCTGTAAGTGATTGTATGGGTGTGTGACTGGGTGTATGAGTGGTTGTATGGATGTTTCTTAAATGACATCAGTGATGACATCATCCGTAAACCACTCACACACCCATTCACACCCCCATAGAACCTCTTGTACGTCCCCTCACACACCCATTAACAGACCCATATGAGTACTCATATATCCACTCCTGCCTCCATAGAGTGACTCACATACCCACTCACTTGCTCGTATAGCCCCTCACACAACAATTTACTCACCCATACAGCCACTCATACAACCAGACACTCACCCTTACAGCCACTCACATAGCCACACACTCACCCATGCAGCTACTCCCACATCCACCCACTCACCCATACAGCCATTCACACAGACACTCTCCAACACAGCCATTCACTCATCAACTCACTTAACCAAACACCCAGTCACACACTCACGCACACACCCACGTAACCTCTTACAAACCCATTCACACATCCATACAAGCACTCACATATCCACTCACTCACCCATACAGCCATTCACACAGACACTCTCCAAATCAGCCACTCACTCCCCAACTCACTTATCCAAACACCCACTCAAACAACCACTCACTCACTACAAACCCACTTACCCACCCATAGAGCCACTAATACTGCCACTCACTCACCTATGCAGCCACTGAAAAGCCCACTCACTCACCAATACCACCACTAACACAGCATTTCACTCACCCACACAACTACTCACGCACCCACTTATACACCCATACAACCACTTACATACCCATACACACAAGGATACATACAGCCACATAGCTACTCACTTAATATGTTAGAAGTAGTGTCATTCAGTATTAGTGCTCCTAGTATACTAATGTAACTTTTGTAGTAGTTTGCATATGTGTTTAACACCCATAAACTCTTAGAAACATTCACACTCACTTGATGATGTCCTTAGTGATGTCATCTGTGTTGTCATTTGAGATGTCACTGACCATGTCATGAGTGATGTAATATATGAGGTCATAAGCAGTGCTTTGCGGATGCGTCAGTTATAGTTGGCTCAGGTAACTGCTAAATTGCACTGGTTTTGAACAAGTGAAATCTGAGCCTAACTGTAACATCCCTGTTACCTTTGTATTCTTCCAGTGAATTTCTAAGGTTTTTTTAAATTCTATTTCCTAACTGTAACATTTGGTTTTTTTCAGTGAATATATCTATCTATTTATCTATCTATCTATCTATCTATCTATCTATCTATCTATCTATCTATCTATCTATCTATCTATCTATCTATCTATCTATCTATCTATCTATCTATCTATCTATCTATCTATCTATCTATCTATCTATCTATCTATCTATCTATCTATCTATCTATCAATCTATCTATCTATCTATCTATCTATATATTGAAATTCACTGAAAAAACCATAGGTTTCAGGCCTTATATAGTTAGGAATTAGCATTTAAAAAACCTTTAAAATTCACTCAAAAAAACTATACATTTTAGGGTTGTTATAGTTAGCTGGACATTTCACTCATACAAAACCATTGAAATTGCTCCTATATAGTTAGATGTACTAACTATATTTCGCGCACCCGCAATCCACTGCTGATGATGTCACATATTACATCATTCATGACATGGTCAGTGACATCACTGATGACATCTCAAATGACATCACTGATGAAATCACTGATGAAAAGAAATATAGTTTGGGAAGTTACATTTCGAACAAATACGCTGTGGATACGCTGATTCAACACGTTGGTCCCATCATCTTTTCTTGTTTAAATATTCATCAAGAGAAGGTCATTTCAAACTCCAATTCAACATATCGTCCAGTACTGTGTGGATCTAGAATATATGCAGGGGGTCTCTACTCTCTAAAGATTGAATTGTCCTGAGGATGGCCTTAAGGATGGAACAACTACAAGGCCGAAACGTCGACTTTTTTTGTCCATATCTTCCAAGTTTAAGAAATTCAGACAACTGAATCATTGTCTTAGATAGTGCAAGATTCACTGTTAACCATTTATTAAGAGTGGACTACAACACAAGTGGATGTTAAGAACAATTCATTTATTTCTTGTCCATTTGTCTTTGATGACATTTTTATTTATTGTAACAGTACCCTTTTAGAACAGATTTATATAAAGAGATATTGTCAAATTCAAAATCCGTGTAGCTTTTCTTCTTTAGTATTTTGATTACTGTATCCTAATTTATGGGAGAAATTATAACAAAAGCAGGAATTAATTTAAATTAGTTGATCAGAAGCACAAAAATTTGAGCGATCAATCACCTGCGATTCAATTGTTGAACAAATTCCCTTGTTAGCATAAATTACTCAAGTCTGCCCGAATTGTGTGGGTAAAATTGATACCTAGTCACTTTGAATAAGAATGTACTCACGTCTTGTCTAACATTTGGAAGAAATATCTAGTTATATGACAACAGGATACCGACATAACTTGAAGGAAATAAGAACGCCCTGAAGAAGTTCTGTTGTGCAGAACGAAACGCGTCAGCTGGCTGTGGTACATAAACTTAAGGAAAATAAAAGCATTTGAATATACACCAAGATTCAGCGCTTCAATAAGGACTCTAAGTGATATGATTTGATTGGACTTATTGTGCAAGTGGTGCTGTGCCAAACTTTGGAATATTCTGCACTACTCTCTACTGCTTACTCTCTACTACTCCACTACACTCTAATACTCACTCTCTACTACTCATTCTCTACTACTCTATTACTCTCGACTACTCTCTCTCTACTACTCACTCCCTACTACTCACTATCTACTACTCTCTACTACTCACTCTCTACTACTCTCTACTCTCTACTACTCACTCTCTACTACTCTCTCTATACTACTCACTCTTTACTACTCACTATCTACTACTCTCTACTACTCACTCTCTACCACTCTCTACTACTCACTCTCTACTACTCTCTCTCAACTACTCTCTACTACTCACTCTCTACTACTCACTCTCTACCACTCTCTACTACTCACTCTCTACTACTCTCTCTCTACTACTCTCTACTACTCACTCTACTACTCACTCTCTACTACTCTCTACTATTCTCTCTCACTGCTACTCACTCTCTACTACTCTCTACTACTCACTCTTTACTACTCTCTACTACTCACTCTCTCCTGCTCTCTACTACTCACTCTACTATTCACTCTCCTACTCTCTACTACTCACTCTCTGCTACTTTCTCTACTGCTCTCTACTACTCTCTACTACTCACTCTACTCTATTACTCACTCTCTTTTCTCTACCTCTCTACATCTCTCTACTTCTCTCTCTACTAGTCTCTACCTCTCTACCTCTACCCCTCTACCTCTACACCTCTACCTCTCTACCTCTCTCTACACGCACACATATACACATTACCTACTGGCGGTCGCCAGTAGGTATATATAGTTAGGATTTTTTCTCTATGGGTTTTTTGAAAATTCTATGTCTAATAACTTTGGCGTTTGTGGACGGAATTGGCTGAAATTTTCAGGAAAATGGCACATTTTGTTTCTGAGCAGCCCTTGAAAATTTGGGGGGGGTTCCTCCAGTGGGGGCCGAGAAAAAAGGGGGGTCCCAAAACGTGTTTTTAACATTGAGTTTTCCATAGGGCGGTTGGCCTCACTTTTAGCCCGAACGGCTGAATGGATTTGCACGAAACTTGGCAAAATTGTAGGGACTGGTAGCCCGATGTGCCTTTTGTAGGTCTCAATATATGTGCTCCAGTGGATTTTGAGAAATTAACGTTTAAAAAAAGATATATATCTGTAACAGCGGACCGGTTAGCGCTCTGGTTCGCGGACTTTTCGCGCAACGGAGCTTTGTGAAGCGAAGCTGATTGGTTCTCCGGCGTCTGTCAACATTCCAAACAGTCCGTAGCGGCCGCCATCTTGTCTCTCGGTAGGATCGAGAGACAAGAGGAGGTCAAAACAAAGGGGGAAATAACTATGAGGGGGCATAGTAGATCCTCGCTGACCCCCTAGGTTTGATGTGGAGGTTTTAAAAGGGCCCCGCGGGGAAAAAAAAAATAATAAAAATAATAATTGAACGGCTGAATGGATTTGCACGAAACTTGGCAAAATATTAGGGACTGGTAGCCCGATGTGCCTTTGCTAGGTCTCAATATATGTGCTCCAGTGGATTTTGAGAAATTAACGTTCAAAAAAAGATATATATCTGTAACAGCGCTCCGCTTCGCGTAACGGAGGTTTGCGAAGCTGATTGGTCATTCTGTCACTGGGCTATAGTTGGGCTACATCTGGCTGATATTTGGGCTACATTTGTTTTTTTGTGTGTCTGGCGGCCATCTTTGGGCTACATTGGGCTACATTGGGCTTCATTGGGCTACATTCGGCTAATTAGCAAATAGCTCATCGCAAACTAGGAATGGTAAAGAATCGCTATTTATTCCTTAAAGTTCGCTATTTAGGAAATGCAAATAACTTTGATGATACATATGGCGGTTCATCTCTAACAAGATAAGAAGCATAGGGATAGATTTATGATGACTGGCGCATCACCAGGGATGTGTTAGTCATTCTGTGCCGCTGTTCCGTCACCTATGGTGTGCTGCATTTACAATGCGGCGCATCATGGGGCAAAAACAGCACAGATGCGTGATGTATCTGTGCCGTAAAGGTGGCGCATTGCTGGAGTTGTATCGCAAGTGTGATGAAGCTCCAGCAAGGGTCGGGGGTGCCCCTGTCGCAGGGTTTCTGTTCTCACACAGAACTGTGGACAGAGGATTGGAACCTCGGCGAATTAGGGTGTCCCAAAACTCACGTTAGTAATCAAAAACTATTTAGCAAGCTAGGTACAGTGTCACATTGGATATAACAAACTCTCAATGTTTAGACAATCCAGAATATGAACTTATAGTACCTCAGGATACGTGGAACTCATGAACAGTCGGTCGTTATATATTTCTTAGAAACCAGAACATGGAGTTAAGAAGAACACATGTGTATTTGAAATGTTTATTTACTAATGCCGTCTTCTCAGGCGTAGTACCTTAGATAATAAAAGTACACATATTATCAGTAGCAAAATTACCAGCATAGTTACTAGTACATAAAAAGTGAATGGTGATAGTATGTTAACATGCTGTAAATGAATAAGAGTTAGCAACACTTATAAGCAGCCGCGGGCCGTGGAGGGAGTTACGGTGAGGCAGGGAGGCGGGGAGGGGGAGAAGCAGGGTGGAGAATACAAGTACACATATTATCAGTAGCAAAATTACCAGCATAGTTACTAGTACATAAAAAGCGAATGGTGACAGTATGTTAACATGCTGTAAATGAATAAGAGTTAGCAACACTTATAAGCAGCCGCGGGCCGTGGAGGGAGTTACGGTGGGGCAGGGAGGCGGGGAGGGGGAGGGGCAAGGTAGAGAGGGCTCCACCCTGCTTCTCCCCCTCCCCGCCTCCCTGCCCCATCGTAACTCCCTCCACGGCCCGCGGCTGCTTATATCTCACCCTCCCTAATACACATATTATATTATTTGCTAAGAAGGTCTCTTTGTGTTGGTTTAGGGCGTGTCCATACTTTAGTGTCTTAGATTTGAAGGAATCACATCAGCATACACCAGCTCTCTCTTCATGTGAACCGCATCAACTGTTGTGTATGTGTGTTCGGCAAAGCAATATAAAACCCGCCTCATGCCCAGAATTGGCAGAAGTTGCACTTATGTTATGAGTATGAAGTCGTGGAGATCAGACCTCATAACAATTCTGTATCGTGTTGTTCTTGAAACTTTAGCACTCGCTGTACAGATATAGTTTAACAAGTAAAGCAGATAGTAGACCAATAACATATTATTCTCATGTAAACCACGATGAACTACTAGGTGGAAAGCTAAAGCAACAACTAAGTGTCGTGTGCAGAAGTTGCAAAAAAGGAAAAATGGCGTTTAAACCGGTAATGAGCCCATGCTAACTTAACACGGTGTAAAGATATCCAGGACCTAGATGACACCTCCTCATGATCCGGAAACGAACTGAATAAGATAATAGAAGTGCCATCTCATGAGAGCAGATTGCAAGTTTATATGTGGACGGTCCGCAAGGTAAAGCATTAAAAACTAGGAAAATTCAATGCTAAAGAAAAATAAAACAGCCAAGTACTTTATCGAGTCTTAAGCCAATAGGCAAGGTAAATAATAAAAACTTGACAAATAAGTCAATGAATTGTCAATGAAATGCTAGTACTCAGCATATCAAACATGAAAAAGGTCTATGACATAACTGTGTATGCAAAATAAGCTGCAACAGCCTCCAATAGGAAGTCACCGTCTTCATCCGAAAACAGTTCAGCCATCCAATTTAAAAGCGGAAAAGAACATACGTGCTCTCCCAGCACCGGATCCTCTATCACCATCAGAGGACAGCTCGGTGGGTTTTCAAGAAAGCTGTGTTCCAAGAAAGACTGTGCTGCCGCCAGTAAATTCCAGGGACCAAGTAGTCCATGCATCAATGCCACAGCCATAATCCTTTCGCCAGGACAAATCAACTCGTGAGTAATGATAGGAGTCATCAGCTGATTAAAGTCGACGTCAGGAGAAACCGGTCCGCAGAGACACAAATCAATGGCCCAATCGAAATCACAGGTCAGGCAGTGAAATACAGGCTGGACACAGGTGAAGTAGGAGAACCGAAAAGATAATCCATATGCCGTGCTTAATATCGCCAACGGCATTGTGCCATAATATTCTAGCATGCGATTGCGGAACAGTGTCAGCAGCTGCAGGGTCGGAGGTTGCATAGGAGGGACATCCATATTTAAAAATGTAAAAAAGCACAAGAGCGTCCGCTGGTAATGCAAGTAAAAATGCAATCCACGAACCAGAGTGGAGAAAATGGAATGAAAGGGAGCAGGGATGACTCCAAAGATTTTCTCAAATGAAGTCACGAGACCACTGGTAACAACTTTAAAAAAGTGTGCCAGGGATTTTGTGGAGGATGCGTTAAAGATAGTCGGAAACATGTTGCTGAAATTGAAAGGCAAACCTGTGTACGGGTGTTCGCTATGTGAAGTACGAAAGTTTCACGGGCCGAACTCAAGGCCACCTCTCTCTGAGACAAAAGAGCTCTTATTCTTGTCATGCCGTTGAAACGTGTCCCAAGGTTGGTATTTGTGGCCAGATTGAAAACTCCCTATGTTCATGTGTGGGAGGAAATAGAACATTTCTGCAGCAAATAACCCGTTCACTTACTGTTACGATAAAAGGAATACTTTTAATTAACTCAGAACAATCTTCATTATTGAGCATCAAATAACTACCATTTTCCAACAACTTGAACGTGGGGATGATAGCAGGAACTGGCGTGCCTTGCAACACGCAAGCCATATTTGGTCGGTGTTTGTTGCATGAATCGTGTAACTGTATGTGCCTACACATTAGTGAATGATCTGGCGTCTCAGTGCATTCCTCTCCATTCAGATAAACTTCTTGATCATCTTTGAAACATCTGTATGTGTATGGAAGCGACCAGACCTCATGAACAAAAGCACTACCTAAAGGTTCATAAAGACCTATTGGTATATATTTCATACAATTTGAAAACTTATATAAAGCAAAAGGCAGCGTTATTAAACCGTGGATAAGGCATGTTGCCAAAAAACCCGCAATCCTCTGCTGATGATGTCACTGAGCATGTCATGAATGATGTAATATGTGACATCATCAGTAGTGGATTATGGGTAATAGTATCTCTAGTTTACTCCCCTATAGCTGTCTTTCTTTTAACATAAGTGTGTGTTTCCTTCCCTTATACTTACTGTTTTTGGTTCGCTTCCAGTTCGCGTACCAGCGAGCGAACTAGGAAGCGAACTAAGAGAAATAGAGGTTGGCACAGTTCCAAATATTGTACCAATTTTTTAATAACGGGGAGGTAGTTCTGAAAAGAACTTTTTTTTTTATTTTTCTGAACATTTTTTTACTGTTTTTGAATTTTTCGGAACAGTTTTATATTTTTGGGGGTTTTTCTTGGAGGGGGCAATGAAAACGATTCATTGTAAAGGGCTCAACAGGAGCAACAAAACAAAAAAAAGAAGTATTTATTATTTTGGGCGTTTCGGACAAACTTGCATATGATAGTCAATAGCTCTGTTGATCAGAGTGATGCTTCTTTCTCCGTAGGAAATGAATCCATCGCAAAATACGCAGGTGTGTTTTACTTCACCAAATCTCATTTGTATATTTGGCACCATCTCCCTGCCCTCTGGTCCCGTTACTTCCGGTACAACAGATCTTCTGGCCATAATAGGGAGATTATCTAGGTCGTTCCGAAACTGTGCAGCACTGTAGTTGTTAGGATGCCACCTAGTCATATGGCGATGCATTGTGTAGTTTCCGAAACTGTATTTTTTGTCGGTCCCTCTGGACAGTCTATCTTGACATATAAGGCAAGTTACGT
Source organism: Lissotriton helveticus (assembly GCF_964261635.1). Classification (NCBI taxonomy): domain Eukaryota; kingdom Metazoa; phylum Chordata; class Amphibia; order Caudata; family Salamandridae; genus Lissotriton; species Lissotriton helveticus. The sequence continues at coordinate 297,002,583 of NC_136070.1, forward strand.
ATCTTGCATTTACTTTTTTCTGACCTTTGGGAATTTTAAAAAATTGCCAAATGAAGTTTTCTTTCCGGTGAGACGTCTTGGGCTGCTCAGGCAAAAACTGCCTCTCTTCGTGCTCGTCCTCCTGTTCCTCTTCTTCTTCTTCTTGTTGAATTACAACTTGAGCAGGTGGTCCACTCTTCCTTGGATGTGGTGGAGGTGGTGGGGAAGCACCAGCTGAAGCTACTAAAGAAGCCATTGCTCAGTGATCACAAAGGGTCTTTCTCTCACAATGATGAAAGTCAGAGTGAGGAAAGAAGGAGGGATTTTCATCATTTGGGAAAAACAAGAGTTCTCAACCAATCAAAAGTGTTCATTTTAGATTATATGACCTAGTCTTACATCATTAGGAAACCAAAAGTGAAATGAACCAATGAAAAGTGTTATTACCAAGTCACATGACTTGCTGTGTTTACATTAAGCGCTTTGCAGGGCCTCCCGGTTTGCTTCCAGAAACCTGCGCTTTGGCACTCGCTTCGCGTACCAGTTCGCTAACTTAACACGTCATATGACGTATCAAGCGACAACGTGGAACGTCATGCGGACGGGAGGCGTCACGATGTTGTTTTCTAACGCGGCACTTGCGGTAAAGAAACGTTTACCGGCTCGCGGTCTATTTCGCGGCATCAAGGTCAGCTAACGGGAAGCTTCCCGATTCGCGAAGCGGGAACGAAGAAAAAAAAATATTTTAAAAAAAAATTATTCATAAACATATAAAATATATTTTTGGATTTAAAGAAGAATACATTTTACAGCTACAGATATTAGCTGTTAAAAAACCAATGAAATTCACAGAAAAAACCATAGGTTATAGACCATATATAGTTAGGAATTAGCATTTACAAAACCTTGAAAATTCACTGAAAAAACCATAGGTTATAGACCATATATAGTTAGGAATTAGCATTTAGAAAACCTTATTTTACTCACACAAAACCATTGAAATTCCATATATAGTTAGTTGCACTAACTATATATCGCGCACCTGCAATCCACTGCTGATGATGTCACATATTACATCATTCATGACATGGTCAGTGACATCACTGATGACATCACTGATGACATCTCAAATGACATCACTGATGACATCACTGATGACAACATCCAGTGACTGTATGCTTCTGTAAAGTTAAAATATGTCTTACATATTGAAGAATGAGTGGATGTATAAGTGTCTGGATGAAGGATTTAGTAGGTGCATGACTGACTGTATAAGTGAGTGATTAAATGTGTCTCACTGAGTGCATGGGTTAGTGACTAAACTGTTTTAAATTGTGCATCATTGTGTCTGTTGTTTTGTAATCTGATGCATGTGTTGATCATTAGCTATATGATTAACTATATGGGTTATTGATTAGTTGCCCAAGTATTTGTATGGGAGACTGAGTGTGTGTGTGGGTGTCTGGGAGGTGTATGACTCTGTGCATAGATGTGTGAGCAGTTGATTCACTAGATGTATGGGTTCAAAAGTGCATGTGGAAACATCTGTATGGGCGGTTGACTGTGTGCATGAGTGTATTGGTGAGTGAATGGATATCTCAGTGCTACATGTCAAAGTAAGTACATATGTAAAACACAGTACATGTGATAGTTGACATATATAAATAACTGTGCATAAGAGCCAGTGAATGTGTGAGTGGCTGTATGGATTATTGTGAACTTGTATCAGGGATTGTATAACAGAGTAAATATGTGTTATTATATGTTCCAATAAGTAAGGTGTGTATAACTATATAGTTGAGGAAATCGAGGTGTGATTGATTCTTTGCAAGACTGACTAGGTGTGTGAGTAACTCCATGGATGAGTGACAGTCTGTGAGTGTCTGTTTACACTGAGTGTATCTAAGGTTATATTAGAGTCTGAAGAGGTTCATTGTATCATCACATGAATGATGTCATCAGTGATGTGATCAGTAATGTCAAATGAGATGTCATCAGTGATGTCATCAGTGATGTCATTTGAGATGTCATCAGTGATGTCATCAGTGATGTCACTGACCATGTCATGAATGATGTAATATGTGACATCATCAGCAGTGGATTGCAGGTGCGCGATATATAGTTAGTGCAACTAACTATATATGGAATTTCAATGGTTTTGTGTGAGTAAAATAAGGTTTTCTAAATGCTAATTCCTAACTATATATGGTCTATAACCTATGGTTTTTTCAGTGAATATATATATGCATATATATGCATATGCATTTATGTATGTGCATATGTATATACGTGATCAAGGGTAGTCCATACCCGAAACGCGTCATGCCAGAGGGAGAATCAAGGTGATAATAAACTGACCTGTTGTACTGGATGAGCTGTGTGGCGTTCTTTGTGTCCTGCATGCCGTGCCTGGAGAAGCAGGAAGGAGTGAAATAAACATATATAATCTGCATATCTATATAAATACAAATATAAATGCATGCATACATATACATATATGCATACATATGCATGTTATTTACATGAAGGTTTTAAAAACACTAATAAAAGCAAAGCTAAAAAGCCACCTCATTACAAACAGAATGGCTTTAACTTAAACGAGGGCGAGATCTATTGCATTTTCAATTTTTGTTTACTTTGGTTCCATCAAGAAGGCATTCAGATGTGTCACACATTTGCCATAAATTCAGAATGTTAGCACTCTAGTTGCTCATTAGATCACTGTAGTAAAGCTACTGCTCACCAGGGAAGTCTGCTGCTAATCATACTTTCTATGGCAAAGTGAACCCCCTCATGTTGTTCCTTTTTAAATTAAATGTTTTAAGAGATACCACTTTATTCCAATCAAGATGGCTTCAGGTGTGCCATACCTTTGTAATAAGTAGGACTGTCAGCGCTCTAGTTGTTCTTTAGAACACTCTAGGAGGCTGCAGTAGAACACAAAGGAATCAACTGACAGTCTCTGTCCTTGTTGGATGTACATGTTTTACTGAGAATGTCAGACTTCATTCTCACATGACTGAGAAAGATAATGTGAATTTACAGAAAATATGCTTTCAGTTTAGCTTATAGATCCCCTTCCAAACCACTGTGGGAAAAGCATGAGATAATAGTTTTCTTTCAAACATGATTCATGATATCCCAGCAGAAGGCTTTTTCACATGGTAAAATCACCTTAGAACACACCACAATTCCTAAAATGAGTATGGTACCATCAACAAATGATTTATAATGTAACTAAAGTCCTAAAACCCTCTATTAACTACAATGCTTTTTAATGAGGTGCTATCATGTATATTGGTCCCAAGATGGCTGCCAACACTTCTTGGATGAAGTGCTGACAGCCAATCAGATCTCACGATGAGATGTGTGGTTAGGCTCCGCCCAGATATATATGTATTTTTTAAGTTAATTTTCATAAAAACCAATGGAGCAATTTTCACCAAATATAGCAAAGGCACTTCTGCGTACCAGTCCCTACAATTTTGCCAAATTTGGTGTAATTCCGGTTCGGGCTGTAGCCTTTCTCAGCCCCCACTTCACGAATCCCCTCGAAACTTTAAGGGAAGGAGCACAGCGGAGCTGGCCAAAATTTTGTAAAATTACACACAAATTCTTCAACCGGCGCCAAAGTTATTCCCAATAGAATGTTGCGGATTTCCTATGGTAGCTAGGTCCTAACTATATATACCTACTGGCTATATGCTCCTGCTTCGCCCCCAGCTACGCGAATTTATTCGTGGGCTGGTGGGAGGAGCAGGTAGCCTGGGCCCCCAGACTTTCCATCTGGAACTCCAAGGTGGTAGAATGGAGCAGGTACATTGACGACCTGTTCCTAGTATGGAATGGTTCTATCGAGGAAGCGAATCAGTATATTGACACGCTCAATGACAATGAATTTCATTTGAGATTCACTAGAAATATAGACAAGGAAAAAGTCAATTACTTGGACCTGGAAGTGAGCGTTAGGGATGGGCACATTTGCACGAATTTGTATCGCAAACCTACGGCTGGGAATAGCGTCTTACACACGTCCAGTAGCCACCCCCGTAAATTAATTAACAACATTCCATACGGGGAATTTCTGCGATTGAAACGCAACTGCAGCCAGGATGATTACTTTGAAACAGCAGCCTTGGAGTGTATGGAGAGATTCGTGAGAAGGGGTACAGTCCCCATCTTTTAAGAGAGACCCTGAATAAGGTTAGAAGCGTTCCTCGATCTAGCCTTTTCACTAAAAAGCCAGCCTCTACCACAGAAGGCAAATTCTGCATGATCACCTCTTATTCTGCGGACTCCCACAAATTGCGAACGGTTCTGTCAAAGCATTGGCATATTCTGAAAGCAGACCCGATCATTGGCTCTGACATACCCAACGTGCCATTAATTACATACAGAAAGGCGAGATCACTTCGCGACCAAGTAGTTCATAGCTATTTGCGACCCATTGAGAAGCGACAGGGTACACTAAAGGAGGCCAAAGGCTTCTTCCCTTGCGGAAAGTGTAAAGCCTGCCTCTCAAGTAAAAGAACTTTAAGCTATGAGGTCCCTGGGCACAGTGGAGGGAAAAAGATCAGTAAATTCATGTCTTGCCACTCTGACCATGTAGTTTACTGTCTTGTATGCCCCTGCATGCTGAGATAGGTGGGTAGTACGATCAATCCTGTCAAACTGAGGATATTAGAGCATATGCGGGCCATAGCCAATAAGGATTTCACTTATCCGGTGGCACGCCACTTCTCTATTAAACACCATAGTGACAGGAATCTTTTGAGATACTTCTGTTTGGACAGAGTTGAAGCAAATCCAAGAGGGGGCAATAGGTTACTCACGCTAAGGAGACTTGAGTCTCGTTATATTATAGACTTAGAGACCAGAGCACCTAAGGGATTAAATATGGGAGAAGAACTGGCCTCGCATTTGGGTTGACAATGATGTGTAAAAGACATTGATTCTGTAAAAAATTATGACATAATGACTTTAAGATGAATTGTATTTTGATGTTTTTCAAAACTAGGCTTGGGGTTAAAGATGCCATTTTTATGAACTCTCTGTTAATATTTGTATAACACATTGCTACATATTAAGTTGCACCTTGAGTAGGCAGTCCATAGGGGCTGCCATTGCCGATCCACGGCGAGATTTTCCTGTTGTTTCTATGTCCGATTTATGACTTGACACACAGTTTGAAGTTGTTCTTTAGTCATCTTAGCCATGTAATTCAGAGATTAATGGTTTTTCTGATTATAAATGTTGCAGGCAATTATTAAGATGACGGTCATGCCGATACACAGCTTAATTTATGGTGTAACACAGTCGCAAGCAATGTTTTGTAAATAATGTATTTGCACATTCAAAGATGGCGCCCACTAGGCGCTTTACGTGGTCCCTCGTTTGTGTTCATGACACATGATAAACATAGATAAGGGCACAGTATTCAGTTGCACAGATGTAAATACTGACGAAGGGAGTTTATCTCCAGAAACGCGTCTATCTAAATAAACCTACCCCCTGCTGAAAGCAACTGTCGTGCTTGTGAGTGCTATCTGTCCTGATTAACCCGGCTGGGTATTCTTTGGGATTTTGGAGCTGTCTTGTATTACCGCGGACACCAACGCGGTTCAAAGCACCCGCTGTGAGAGTGACTCGTTTCTTTTTGGTGTGAAAAGGGAGCGTGCATAGTGTTACGAGTGCACCACCGCTAATGGAGTACAGCAAGCAAGGAGGAGAATACATCTCTACATACTCCGGATTGAAAGTTCTAGGGATCACGTCCTGCCGGCTATCTCATGAGAGCGGTAAGCTTGCCTTTTGAATGCGTGACCCTATAATACTTTCGTATCTTGTCTAGAGCGGTTAAGCGAGAGCCGACAGTTGCTCACAATAGCAGGGGTGCGAGTTGGACTTTGGGATTAGATACCTTTCCAACCATATTACTGAACCATGTTCAACATGTCCGAACGACGGGACGCAGCTGTGGACATCTTTAAAAACAAACACCCGGATGTATCCAAGCCACTACCGACTAACGTCACAACAACTCTAAATCCTTTAACGTCTCAATTTCATAAGTTGGAAAAATTATACGAACGCGAACTTCGCAAGTGGTGGGAGGGAACTTCATTGCAGGGTTATATTGAGGTACAGAGGGTGCCTCGAGGACTGAGAATTTTTACAGTCCCTGCCTATGAAAATCCGGACCCCCTCCTACTGGAAACGTGGGCTACACATATAGCCAACTCATGCAAAGGCATGTTGGAAATTTTAGTCCAATTTGCATGGAGTGATCGCGATAAAACTATCAAGGAAATTGAGGAATTGGAAGGTCTAATTTTACAGAATACGAACAAGGAGGAACAAGATCTCCTCAGAGCAAACATGAAGAAGAGACTCCAGAAATATGAAACTAAAATCAAACTAAGGAAGCAAGAAAAATTTGACCGTGACGAACGGGATTACGCTATGGGAAGAGTGCTGACATTCTCGAAAAAGTACGATCAACCACGGAAAGATGTTGCTAAGAAAGATCAAATGCCTGATGGGACCGGAGAAGCAAGAGTAGAAACTTCGGACTCTGATGTCACTGCCAGTGAGTTATCTGGGGATGAAACAACAGGAACGACAACTGTTCCTGAACCTCCAGTGAAAAAGACCCCTTTTCAGCAGGAGTTCAAGGTCATCCGGGAAAGCTGGCTAAGAGATGGCAAGAACAAACCCCCGGAAGTAGGAGACAAACCCGACGAGGGGGCTGGAAGGGGAAGAGGAAGAGGCAGAGGCAACACCCAGAACAAACCAACTGCGAGAATTACCAGGAGCCAGAGGAGGGGAAGATGGTAGGCCCTTCAGAACAACTCACCATTTTGAACCTATCGGAGAGACACCTAACTCCAGCAGAAGAGTCTGTTCTTAAGCTGGGACTGACATTCTGTCCAAATAAAAGCATGGAGTACACACAGACACGTATCGATCTGTTTAAATTCGTCCGGAAGATGAAATTGCACAAGTTTCATAAAACTAAGCCAACAGCCCGAGAAGCAAAGCATCTAAGACAGAGTAAAAAGGACACGGATCTATTAACTGTCAACGATCTCACCGCTTGTGAAGTATTACATAATTTGCGGCAAGAATGCAATATGGAAATGGAAACAACTGACAATACCCTCACCCAAAGACTGGCTTATGTCGACATTAAACAGACTGCACCTAAAAGTAATTTCAAGTTGCCTTCCAAATTTGTTCCGCAGACTGCGGTGGATTCTATTGACATTTTTTCTGAAATAGTCACCAAAGATCTTATGGCCATGAGAACCATACAAGAAAATCGGAGAACAAAATTCAATACCACCAAGGAACAACATTTAGCCATTAAGACCATCATGGATGACGAAACTATCGTGTGCAAACCCTCCGACAAAGGAGGCAACGTTGTCATTATGTCCAGGACCAAATATGTGGCTGAGGCTATGCGTCAACTGCTGGATGTTTCATGCTATGCTATAATAAAGAAACAAGATTACCTATCCAGCATTAATGATCTCTATGTTTTACTCAAGAAATGGTATGACAAACAGATGCTAGATCTGGAGGAATATCTCTTTCTCAAGACTACCAACCCTGTGTTACCTTGTTTTTACCATCTTCCCAAAGTCCATAAGGACATCAACAACCCTCCTCGGAGACCCATAATCTCGTCTATGGGAGGATTGACGGAGAACCTCTCCAAATTCCTAGACCACCACCTATTCAGTTCCGTGCTGTCTTTAAAATCATACATCAGAGACACCACGGCCTTTATAGAGAAGGTGGAACTTCTGAACTGGCAACCATCCTACATTCTGATTACCCTGGACATAACGAGTTTGTATACTTGCATAGATCATGGCCAGGGGCTCCATGCCATAGAGTACTTCCTCAACAAGAGAGAGCTTAAATATGCAATGCATAATAGGATGTTATTAGAATTAATTGCATTCTGTTTGCGTAATAATATTTTTCTCTTTCAGGACACCATGTACCGCCAACAGTCTGGTACAGCCATGGGCTCCTGCTTCGCCCCCAGCTACGCGAATTTATTTGTGGGCTGGTGGGAGGAGCAGGTAGCCTGGGCCCCCAGACTTTCCATCTGGAACTCCAAGGTGGTACAATGGAGCAGGTACATTGACGACCTGTTCCTAGTATGGAATGGTTCTATTGAGGAAGCGAATCAGTATATTGACACGCTCAATGACAATGAATTTCATTTGAGATTCACTAGAAATATAGACAAGGAAAAAGTCAATTACTTGGACCTGGAAGTGAGCGTTAGGGATGGGCACATTTGCACAAATTTGTATCGCAAACCTACGGCTGGGAATAGCGTCTTACACGCGTCCAGTAGCCACCCCCGTAAATTAATTAACAACATTCCATACGGGGAATTTCTGCGATTGAAACGCAACTGCAGCCAGGATGATTACTTTGAAACAGCAGCCTTGGAGTGTATGGAGAGATTCGTGAGAAGGGGGTACAGTCCCCATCTTTTAAGAGAGACCCTGAATAAGGTTAGAAGCGTTCCTCGCTCTAGCCTTTTCACTAAAAAGCCAGCCTCTACCACAGAAGGCAAATTCCGCATGATCACCTCTTATTCTGCGGACTCCCACAAATTGCGAACGGTTCTGTCAAAGCATTGGCATATTCTGAAAGCAGACCCGATCATTGGCTCTGACATACCCAACGTGCCATTAATTACATACAGAAAGGCGAGATCACTTCGCGACCAAGTAGTTCATAGCTATTTGCGACCCATTGAGAAGCGACAGGGTACACTAAAGGAGGCCAAAGGCTTCTTCCCTTGCGGAAAGTGTAAAGCCTGCCTCTCAAGTAAAAGAACTTTAAGCTATGAGGTCCCTGGGCACAGTGGAGGGAAAAAGATCAGTAAATTCATGTCTTGCCACTCTGACCATGTAGTTTACTGTCTTGTATGCAACTGCATGCTGAGATATGTGGGTAGTACGATCAATCCTGTCAAACTGAGGATATTAGAGCATATGCGGGCCATAGCCAATAAGGATTTCACTTATCCGGTGGCACGCCACTTCTCTATTAAACACCATAGTGACAGGAATCTTTTGAGATACTTCTGTTTGGACAGAGTTGAAGCAAATCCAAGAGGGGGCAATAGGTTGCTCACGCTAAGGAGACTTGAGTCTCGTTATATTATAGACTTAGAGACCAGAGCACCTAAGGGATTAAATATGGGAGAAGAACTGGCCTCGCATTTGGGTTGACAATGATGTGTAAAAGACATTGATTCTGTAAAAAATTATGACATAATGACTTTAAGATGAATTGTATTTTGATGTTTTTCAAAACTAGGCTTGGGGTTAAAGATGCCATTTTTATTAACTCTCTGTTAATATTTGTATAACACATTGCTACATATTAAGTTGCACCTTGAGTAGGCAGTCCATAGGGGCTGCCATTGCCGATCCACGGCGAGATTTTCCTGTTGTTTCTATGTCCGATTTATGACTTGACACACAGTTTGAAGTTGTTCTTTAGTCATCTTAGCCATGTAATTCAGAGATTAATGGTTTTTCTGATTATAAATGTTGCAGGCAATTATTAAGATGACGGTCATGCCGATACACGGCTTAATTTATGGTGTAACACAGTCGCAAGCAATGTTTTGTAAATAATGTATTTGCACATTCAAAGATGGCGCCCACTAGGCGCTTTACGTGGTCCCTCGTTTGTGTTCATGACACATGATAAACATAGATAAGGGCACAGTATTCAGTTGCACAGATGTAAATACTGACGAAGGGAGTTTATCTCCAGAAACGCGTCTATCTAAATAAACCTACCCCCTGCTGAAAGCAACTGTCGTGCTTGTGAGTGCTATCTGTCCTGATTAACACTGCTGGGTATTCTTTGGGATTTTGGAGCTGTCATATATATACATATATATATATATATATATATATATATATATATATATATATATATATATATATATATATATATATATATATATATTACCTACTGGCGGTCGCCAGTAGGTATATATAGTTAGGATTTTTTGTCTATGGGATTTTTGAAAATTCTATGTCTAATAACTTTGGCGTTTGTGGACGGAATTGGCTGAAATTTTCAGGAAAATTGAACATTTTGTTTCTGAGCAGCCCCTGAACATTTGGAGGGGGTTCGTCAAGGGGGGGCCGAGAAAAAAGGGGGGTCCCAAAACGTGTTTTTAACATTGAGTTTTCCATAGGGCGGTTGGCCTCACTTTTAGCCCGAACGGCTGAATGGATTTGCACGAAACTTGGCAAAATTGTAGGGACTGGTAGCCCGATGTGCCTTTGCTAGGTCTCAATATATGTGCTCCAGTGGATTTTGAGAAATTAACGTTCAAAAAAAGAAATATATCTGTAACAGCGGACCGGGCAGCGCTCCAGTTCGCGTACTTTTCGCATTACGGAGCTTTGTGAAGCGAAGCTGATTGGTTCTCCGGCGTCTGTAAACATTCCAAACAGTCCGTAGCGGCCGCCATCTTGTCTCTCGGTAGGATCGAGAGACGAGAGGAGGCCAAAGTGAAGGGGCAAATGACCATAAGGGGGCATAGTAGATCCTCCCTGACCCCCTAGGTTTGATGTGGAGGTTTTAAAAGGGCCCCTCGGGGCAAAAAAAATAAATAATAATAATAATCGAACGGCTGAATGGATTTGCACGAAACTTGGCAAAATTGTAGGGACTGGTAGCCCGATGTGCCTTTGCTAGGTCTCAATATATGTGCTCCAGTCGATTTTGAGAAATTAACGTTCAAAAAAAGATATATATCTGTAACAGCGCTCCGCTTCGCGTACTTTTCACGTTACGGAGCTTTGCGAAGCTGATTGGTTCTCCGGCGTCTGTAAACATTCCAAACAGTCCGTAGCGGCCGCCATCTTGTCTCTCGGTAGGATCGAGAGTCAAGAGGAGGCCAAAGCGAAGGGGCAAATGACCATAAGGGGGCATAGTAGATCCTCCTTGACCTCTTAGGTTTGATGTGGAGGTTTTAAAAGGGCCCCCCGAGGGGCAAAAAAAATAAAATAATAATAATCGAACGGCTGAATGGATTTGCACGAAACTTGGCAAAATTGTAGGGACTGGTAGCCCGATGTGCCTTTGCTAGGTCTCAATATATGTGCTCCAGTGGATTTTGAGAAATTAACGTTCAAAAAAAGATATATATCTGTAACAGCGCTCCGCTTCGCGGAGATAACATTATCTCCCTATTACCTAGCTGTTGCTAACACCAGTTAGCGACCGCTAGTAGGAGATAGCGACCATCTTGGGCTCCACTTTGCATGTCAGTGATATTTATCACTAATGACATGCAAAGTGGGCATGTCAAGATGTTAGCGACTGGAAACAGTCGCTAACATCGCTATCTTCTATTACCAACTTTTGGAGATATTCGCGCTAAGCGCGAATATCTCTAAAAAGTAACACCTGCCCTGAGCAGTTCTTAGCCATGTTATCCAATGGGAGGTGGATAACATGGCTAAGAGCATTAGCTCGGTAATGCATGAATATCGCTGACTTTTCAGCGATATTAATGCATTGCGGTCGTTTTTCATCGCATTTGCGATAAACCTTGATAATAGCAAGGTTTATCTGCGATAATTTCTGACGATGCTTAGCGGTAAAAAATTCGTTGCTAAGCATCGTTAGGGATAAATATCGCTTAACTTTGGTAATATGCCCGAACGTCTGTTAACGTTCGATTCGAAGGAAATCAGGAAGTGTTGAAAAACATTGTCTGCGCCATCTTGCCTTTTTTCAAATGCCACACTTTTGTCGTGCACGGCAGCCATTTTAGATGCCTTGACCAGACCCACTCTCTGTACGCTGTCGATCCTTAGCATGGCTCCCCACCCTCGCAAGCATTTCCCCCAGGCACTGGTCACCCCCGCTCTCTGTCTTATGCATGGGTAATAAACCTCCCCCCATCTGCGCTGCTCTTCCCTGAGAATCACACCCTGTGCCCGCCCGACACCTCCCTTTCGCCCTATTCACTACCGCACCCTCTGACACTCCTTTTCCTCTGTGTCCAATTGTCCAGGCCGGTCCTAGGCTATCAGCTAGCCCTGCAGATGTAGTTTATGGCCCCAGCTGTAAAGAATCACCCCTCTTCAAAGGAGTTATAGTAGATCAAGGCCCACACCCGATGAGATCCGTCACAGCACACGCGTTCCTACTATCTGAAAACCATCCTGTATTGTGATTGGGGAGGGGACCGAGCCTGAAGCGGAAGATTCCAGGGATGACTCTTTGTACATCAAAGTTTTTACAATTATGTGTCACATAAAAAATATATAGCACTCCAACAAAGTAGTAAGATTATAAAACTTTAATAACTTATAAATATATACAACAAATCAAAAACAGTAAAAACATTTAAACATTTTTAGGGAAAATGAAGAAAGTAGCGGTCGGCTGTGCGAATAGTCCCAACGTAGCCCAACGTCCAGATTTCTGGACGGCACCCAGGTGATGTTGCCTGGGTGCCGCACTGATTTCGGTATCCGGCGTGGGGCGTCGCGGGGGGTGGGTCATCAGTAGCGGTCTGTTGTGCGAATAGTTCCAAGGCAGCAGAACGATGGCACCAAGGTGATGTCCAGTAAGTTGCCGCCCTCCGAATAACGGCGTGGGGCGCCCCGGGAGGGGGGGGGAGGCGGCGTGAACGGGCCTCCCCAGGTGGAGCCTCGTCTGCTGTAGTGGGGCGCCCCTTTACCGTTTCAGTTGCCATTCCGTCCGCTTTTGGTCCACTGTGTCAAAAGCCGCAATTCAGCTGAGTTGCGCCCACTCTTGCGGTGCAGCGATAGGCGGCTGTCACAGGACTCTCAAAATGGCGGCAGGCTCTTTCCTTTTTGGGCCTGGTCCACTGAAATGGCCCTGGGACACCTTGGAAATCGCACGCTTGTCTGCTAGGTCTTGGACCCCATTCTCGAAAGAGTCCCCTCCGCCTTGAGGATTCAACAAAAGGTTTGGGGGCCCCCGACTCCTGCAGGCTTCTGGTGGGGAGCGGCTGCCATGATTGCTCGCGGAATGACCACGACGGAGCCACGAGATGTTGGTGCTTTCATGTTGACGCCAGCTTCAGTCTGAAATATCCAGAAACAAGGTGGGGCTTTCATCGTTTGGGGAAAAAAAAAGTTTTCATCCAATGACAAGTGTTGTTTTTAGGTCATATGATCAAGCCTTCCATCATTAGGAAACCAAAAGTAAAATGAACCAATGAAAAGTTTTATAAACAAGTCACATGACCTGTTATGCGGCATAGGGTATAAAATGCGGAGAAAATACGTTGGCACGTGAGGCGGCGTCAGTAGCGGAACAATGTGCGAATAGGCCGAAGGCAGCACAACGCGCCAAGATCCGGATGGCACCGAGGTGGTGTCTAGTAAGTTGCCGCACTGGTGTGGCCATCCTACAATGCTGAAAGTCGGCGTGGGGCGCCCCGTTGGCCTGTGAGATGGCGTCAGTAGCGGACCGATGTGCGAATGGGGCCAAAGGCAGCGCAACAATATTTTCTGAATAGAAGACACCACAAGGCGCTGAGATGCGAAGATCCGGATGGCACCGAGGTGGTGTCTAGTAAGTTGCCGCACTGGTGTGGCCATCCTACAATGGTAAAAGTCGGCGTGGGGCGCCCCGTTGGCCTGTGAGATGGCGTCAGTAGCGGACCGATGTGTGAATGGGGCCAAAGGCAGCGCAACAATATTTTCCGAATAGAAGACACCACTAGGCGCTGAGATGCCAAGATCCGGATGGCACCGAGTTAGTGTCTAGGTTGCCGCACTGGTGTGGCCATCCTACAATGCTGAAAGTCAGCGTGGGGCGCCCCGTTGGCCTGTGAGATGGTGTCAGTAGCAGACCGATGTGCGAATGGGGCCAAAGGCAGCGCAACAATATTTTCCGAATAGAAGACACCACTAGGCGCTGAGATGCCAAGATCCGGATGGCACCGAGGTGGTGTCTAGTAAGTTGCCGCACTGGTGTGGCCATCCTACAATGCTGAAAGTCGGCGTGGGGCGCCCCGTTGGCCTGTGAGATGGCGTCAGTAGCGGACCGATGTGCGAATGGGGCCAAAGGCAGCGCAACAATATTTTCTGAATAGAAGACACCACAAGGCGCTGAGATGCCAAGATCCGGATGGCACCGAGGTGGTGTCTAGCAAGTTGCCGCACTGGTGTGGCCATCCTACAATGCTGAAAGTCGGCGTGGGGCGCCCCGTTGGCCTGTGAGGTGGCGTCAGTAGCGGACCGATGTGCGAATGGGGCCAAAGGCAGCGCAACAATATTTTCTGAATAGAAGACACCACAAGGCGCTGAGATTCGGTTAGCACCGAGGTGGTGTCTAGCAAGCTATGCAGCTGAGTTGCGTGCGCACTTGCGGCGAATAGGTCGAAGGCAGCACAACAATGTTTTCTGAATAGGAGACACCACAAGGCGCTGAGATTCGGTTACCACCGAGGTGGTGTCTAGCAAGTTGCTGCACTGGTGTGGCCATCCTACAATACTGCTCCGAATAACGGCGTGGGGTGCCCGAAGGGGGGGGGGGAGGCGGCGTGAACGGGCCTTCCCAGGTGGAGGCTCGTCTGCTGTAGTGGGGTGCCCCTTTACCGTTTCAGTTGCCATTCAGCTGAGTTTCGGCCGCTCTTGATGCTACAGCGACAGGCGGCTGCAACAGGACTCTCAAAATGGCAGCCTGTTCTTTGGATTTGGGCCTGGTCCACTAAAATGGCCCTGGGACACCTTAGAACTCGGACGCTTGAATTTTTTTTCCTTTCCTCTACATGCAAAAAAAGGTAAATGCCCGGTACGTTACACGCTTCATCTGCCACGATGTACTCTCCAGAGGAACCGAAAAAAAATATAGTTATGGTAACTATACCATGCATCGTCATATGGAGAGGTGGCACCGATTAATTATAGTGCTGCATAAAAGAGAGATTTGGAGAAGAACCCCCGACCTGCCAGTACATTCATCAAAGAAGTGGCACTGACAGCATCAGAGGCAAGGGAAACGGTCCCAAATATTTAGAAGAACTTTGGAAAGATTAAAATGACATGTTTAGATTGTGGCAAATTAATTTCATGTGGACAGATGAGTGTTACTCTAATAAATACAGCATATGAACATCATCATAGTCGATGGTTGGTAGAGAAATTTTGACTATATCCTGGACCTGCTCGTCCTCGCCCAAAATGGCGCCGGAATAAATGGGACTCGTAACTCCTTGTTGTGTACTTGTTGTAAAACTTTGATATCACGAGATACGTATGCAGTTTTGAAGCACATGGCGGGCGGGGACGAGAATAGATTGAATATTTCGACATCTCTATTGATATTAAGTTGTGATGTGTTATTGATTACTGTACTATTGAAAGTTCGAATTAACGTCACCCATGGTACTTGCCCGCAAATGTATATCTAGATAATTTTATTGTAACTGGCCCTGTCGTATTTTAATTATAAAATGTACGTCCACCGATTCCGCAACTGTTAGACACCTTAGTTCTTGCAACCTAATGGCCCGCCCGTAACGTTTCTCTACAGTGTAAATGTCTCCTCATCATATACGATTACAGTTTGCTCCGTGGCCGGCGCACGTGGTTATAGGCCCGTATTTGTATACTGACATTTTCACAATAAAGGTTTTTAAAAGAAAACATGGTAGTAGTATTTACATTAGTAAAGTTTTTAATAATAGTCACTGTTTTAGAATCAGTAAAAGGCAAGTGAAATAAAGCAGACCAATTACATGAAGGGTAAAAGGTATAATACGCAGGAACGCAGTAAAGATAAATGGTCAAGGGCTGTTGTGTTTTCTACTCCTGCAACATAAAGTGATCGATAAGAATCTCATATTCAAGCGTATCGGCGACTAAGACAGCAGGTCGACCCTCTTTTGCTCAACGGCTCCGTCATGGGACGAAGAAACGCCCTTTTTCTAGAAAAAAGAATATATTTTACTTGCAGGACAGTTGTAAAATTTCCGGGAAAGTACATTAGCCTGGAACATTATAACATATATGTTTAAGAAAAAATAATGTTCGGAAGTAATAAAAAGCGTAATTTTTAGGTCATATGACCAAGCCTTTCATCATTAGAATAAGAAAAGTAAAATGAACCAATGAAAAGTTTTATTAACAAGTCACATGACCTGTTATGCTTACGTTACGCGCTGCGCGTCGCGTCCCGGATCACTTCCGGATGCGCTAACGCGGCGCGTCATATGACGCATTACGCGACAACGCAGGTCCAGAATATAGTCGAAATGTCTCCACCAACCAGCGGTCGGAACACAACCCTTTTCAGCAGGCTAAATAGTTCTGTTAAATGACAACAGAACGGACAGGCAACAAGAACCATCAGTCAAAGAGGGGAGGGCTAGTTCTTCTCTACCGGGTTACGTTGGGGCGCTACCGGAACTGATCGAATTGGTAGTCTACAGTGTTTCTGGATGTTTCAGACTAAAGCTGGGGTTAGCATGAGAGCACCACCATTTCGTAGCTCCGTCGTGGCCATTCCGCGAGCAATCATGGCAGCCGCTCTTTATCGTTATTTTGGGCGGGGTGGGTGGCGGAGTCGAGCTGTATTGCAGCCATCATGGTGTGGAGTTTAGTTCATCTCACTAGTTTCGTATTTGTCATGAGGGGTTGTTCCTAATGTTTCTATTTTAGCGAGGTCAAAAAGAGATCCCATTAGTGGCCTACTGATTTTGCTCGATTCCTTATGTTTTTTTACACGATTTTTCGTTATCTGCAAAGACTAAACAGAGTATTGCGACTCTGTGTTTGTTTGTAAATAGAGAATGAACCAAAGAGAACCAATTCTAAAACAGTAATCACTGGATGTTGTCATCAGTGATGTCATCAGTGATGTCACTGACCATGTCATGAATGATGTAATATGTGACATCATCAGCAGTGGATTGCGGGTGCGCGATATATAGTTAGTGCAACTAACTATATATGGAATTTCAATGGTTTTGTGTGAGTAAAATAAGGTTTTTTAAATGCTAATTCCTAACTATATATGGTCTATAACCTATGGTTTTTTCAGTGAATTTTCAAGGTTTTGTAAATGCTAATTCCTAACTATATATGGTCTATAACCTATGGCTGTTTTTCAGTGAATATATATATATATATGTGAACAAGGGCTCTTGAAACCCGAAACGCGAATTGCCCTCCTGTTTTATCAGCTGCAATAAAGTAAAGAACCTGTGAATCCAGTGGTCCGTCTCCTACTTTGCCTGCCTCGCCGGTCCTGGGTGGATCAGGAAGTGGCGTTTTGTGGAGTTTCGATATATATATATATATATATATATATATATATATATATATATATATATATATATATATATATATATATATATATATATATATATATATATATATATATATTACCTACTGGCGGTCGCCAGTAGGTATATATAGTTAGGATTTTTTCCCTATGGGATTTTTGAAAATTCTATGTCTAATAACTTTGGCGTTTGTGGACGGAATTGGCTGAAATTTTCAGGAAAATGGAACATTTTGTTTCTGAGTAGTCCCTGGAAATTTGGGGGGGTTCATCAAGGGGTGGCCGAGAAAAAAGGGGGGTCCCAAAACGTGTTTTTCCCATGTTAATTTCCATAGGGCGGTTGGCCTCACTTTTAGGCCGAACGGCTGAATGGATTTGCACGAAACTTGGCAAAATTGTAGGGACTGTTAGCCCGATGTGCCTTTGCTAGGTCTCAATATATGTGCTCCAGTGGATTTTGAGAAATTAACGTTCAAAAAAAGATATATATCTGTAAGCGCGCTCCAGGCAGCGCTCCGGTTCGCGTACCTGACGCGTAACGGAACTTCGCGTAGCGAAGCTGATTGGCTCTCCGGTGTCTGTCAACATTCTAAACAGTCCGGAGCGGCCGCCATCTTGTCTCTCGGTAGGATCGAGAGACAAGAGGAGGCCAAAACAAAGGGGGAAATGACCATAAGGGGGCATAGTAGATCCTCCCTGACTCCCTAGGTTTGATGTGGAGGCTTTAAAAGGGCCCCGCAGTGCAAAAAAAAATAAATGTTTTTTTGTTTTTTTGCGTGGGGAGCGCCCGGTCCGCGAACCGGGAAGCGTTCTGGGGAGCGTACTATAAGGAAAAAAGAATGATAGACTTTTCAAATACTGTATGTTAATTGATTGTTGGTTTTGTTGATTATTTTTTAATTTCTTTATTTTTTAAGCAATTATTTATTATTGTGATTGTGTTTCAAAATTTAATAACATTTCTAACATTTCACTGTCTGAAATGTCGTCATTTTCATTGAACATAGCTTGTAATCTCTGAGTGTGTAAAATGTCCTCATTTTGAAGGAGGTCATCTACTGCTTGCACACATTGCAGTAGTTCTTGGTCCCAAGTTTCATCCATAAATTCTATATAATTTGGATCAATTAATTCTTGGCTGCTCTCTTGCAGGACAATTTGAAATGAAACTTTCTGTTCGCCTTCCATGTTGCCTGAAATTTGGATACAAAAATATATATTAGTAGAGATAGGGCACTGTTGGGATTAATTTTAGATAGGCAGTTTTTATCAGTGAATTTATCTTTGGGCAGTGTATAGTATCAGAGTGGAAGTAGGAATATAAAAAAGTGTATGTGATTTAACGTAAGTAAATTCATAATTATACAAGAGAAACCTAACTCCATCCATAACTATAACAGAGAAGTCTATCTAAATCTATAACTACTACAGAGGGATAGTATATAACTATCAGAAAAAGTTTACCATATTAACTGATAGTGCACAATATACTTCAGTTTTTAAAATAACAACTTACCTTTACAAAGAAGTTGAAGTGATTAGTGAAAATCCAATTGAAATGTACACCAGGAAGTAGTAGTCAAAATGGCTGTGTTTCCTTCTCTTCCTTTATATATATTCAGGTATATAACCAATCAAATGTCAGGTAAAAAAAGTAGAAAATGAAAGTAACATTTTCATTGGTTGTCAATTCCAACACTTCAGATGTGTTTTGTGAAGTAATTTACCTCACGGTATTTAGAGAGGTCTACAGGCTAAATGGCTAAATGGAATTTCAATCAAATTTGTGAAAATGATAGGGATTGGTATGTAGTATGAGCTAATCTATATTTGGTGAAAGTGTCTCCAGTTGTTTTTCTGTAAATTACTTTCCCACCTTTTTTGATGGAGCGCTTCCCGGGGAGCGCCCCGGTACGCGAACTGGCGAGTGCCCCGGTACGCGAACCTGAAGCGTTACGGGAGTCCACCATTTTGTGTTTCGGTCGAATTAAGATACAAGATGGAGGGCAACTAATGTTCAGAATGGGTAGAAGGGGGCACGGTAGACTTATCTTGACCCCCTAGGTTTTCTGAGGGTGGCTGAGGAGGCCCATATGTGCGAAAAAAATACATTTTTTTTTAAAATTTCGCGAGGTTAGCTTCCGGTTCGCGTACCGGGTAGCACCCCGGGGAGCGTACTTTGTTGAAAATTAGTGAAAAAAGTTAGAGTAAAATAATAATTGTGAGTGATCAGATGTAGGGTAGCTCTGACAAGAGCTTTTGGGTTTATGGTACATTTAGGTACTTATAAGTAGGTACCAATGCACAGTCTTAAATTCAGAATGAAAATTCTGTTGCCCTCATCTGAGAAGTGAACTCCATCTCCTCTGTAGATATCTTGAATGTAGTAACGCAAGTTATTGTTGTACACGGAGCCCATTCCATGGTCTCTCATGTAAGCTGAAACAGATTTGTTTACATGCTTCCTCGACTTCTCAATTTGTGGACAAAATTGGTTCGACCACCTCCATTTCTGTCTTTGGCATATATTTGAATATACCAAGGCAGTCTGAGGAAAAAGTGCCATTAATTGCTCAAAGGTGTCCTTTAAAAGCATTTCCAGACCTACCCCAGTCAAAGTGCCCAAGTCATTACCTCCACAGTGCACAATTAACAGGTCAGGTTTTGGCAAATGCATAACGGTTTTCACCAATGGTATCAATTGGTGACATTTTAATCCTCTGTGGCCAAACCACTTAATTTCCACATCTTGTAAATTGAGGATAGGTAAATTTCTGTTATCAGCATACCTCTGAGCCCAGTAGATGTAACTATGTCCAACAATCCAGACAGAAAACATGGTGAGAGAAGGTTCTGCTGCAGTCAGATGAAGTGTGGCAATGAAATGGCAGTTGAAAAAATAAGAGTTTAAAATGAAAAAAAAACTGTGGAGTTTCTGTGTTAATGAAGCAGTAACAGTGATTGGTGGATTTTGATTGCTGAAAACAGAAAGTTAGGGTGCATGGATGAGTTCTTTGAAAGATGTATTTTGAATGGTCAAAAAAAATCATTAAATGAAAGATTGCACTGGATACGCAGGTGCACTGAGAGTTCAGAGTTCAATTGAAACATTGTTGTGTGAACTTGCAAACACCAGAGGTCTTCCAAGAGGTGGTTGCTATGCAAAAAAGGCAGAGAGGGCAGAGGGGGGAAGGGTTTTGATTTGAAAAAAGTGAGGGAAGAGTTTTGATTGGGTGACATGAGAGATATGTGTGAAGAATTACAGCATTTCTGTGCTTTTGATAGCTGCAGACTCTGGAGTGCATACCTTTTGCTCTGCTAAAGACAAAGTGGTGTGTTCCTGAGACTGTTTTGAAACTCATAAAGTATTTGCTAAGGTGAGAAAAGATTTATTTAATTTAGATAGAGAATAGTGTGCTTTAAGGAGAAAATTATGAAGAAAGTTGTGTTTTTAAAATGTTGCTTTGCCTCAAGTGTTTTACAAATAGATTTTGTTTCTTTGAGAAATTGTAATTGGAGAAAATGTGAAGTATTAGTACTGACAGGGTGTTTTTGTGCATAGGAGCTGTGCAGTGTTTTCAAATTATGACTTGAAAATCGTTTTTGAGGAAAAGGAATGCTTTTAACATTTATGACAAGGACATAATGGTGTATGCTTCTTTATAAGGCATTTGAGTGTCTCTGATGTTATTTTTCCCATTTTAATGTAAGACCTTTCCCCGTGGTGCAAATTCCTTGTAAATATGCTCCCACTTGTGCTTGGCAAATTTAGATTTTGAATGTTTGAGTTACATAGCCATGTTAAAAGTGACCCTAAAATGCTGCAAAGGCAATCAAAAAACGCTTCCATGTGTCTTAAGGACATTTTAAGTCATTTCCCCATGTGCAGTGTTTTCAAATTAAGACTTGAAAATCGTTTTTGAGGAAAAGGAATGCTTTTAACATTTATGACAAGGACATAATGATGTATGCTTCTTTATAAGGCATTTGAGTGTCTCTGATGTTATTTTTCCCATTTTAATGTAAGACCTTTCCCCGTGGTGCAAATTCCTTGTAAATATGCTCCCACCTGTGCTTGGCAAATTTACATTTTGATAGTTTGAGTTACATAGCCATGTTAAAAGTGACCCAAAAATGCTGCAAAGGCAATCAAAAAACGCTTTCATGTGTCTTAAGGACATTTTAAGTCATTTCCCCATGTGCAGTGTTTTCAAATTAAGACTTGAAAATCGTTTTTGAGGAAAAGGAATGCTTTTAACATTTATGACAAGGACATAATGGTGTATGCTTCTTTATAAGGCATTTGAGTGTCTCTAATGTTGTTTTTCCATTTTAATGTAAGACCTTTCCCCGTGGTGCAAATTCCTTGTAAATATGCTCCCACCTGTGCTTGGCAAATTTACATTTTGATAGTTTGAGTTACATAGCCATGTTAAAAGTGACCCAAAATGCTGCAAAGGCAATCAAAAAACGCTTTCATGTGTCTTAAGGACATTTTAAGTCATTTCCCCATGTGCAGTGTTTTCAAATTAAGACTTGAAAATCGTTTTTGAGGAAAAGGAATGCTTTTAACATTTATGACAAGGACATAATGGTGTATGCTTCTTTATAAGGCATTTGAGTGTCTCTGATGTTATTTTTCCATTTTAATGTAAGAACTTTCCCCGTGGTGCAAATTCCTTGTAAATATGCTCCCACCTGTGCTTGGCAAATTTAGATTTTGATTGTTTAAGTTACATAGCCATGTTAAAAGTGACCCAAAAATGCTGCAAAGGCTTTAAAAAAACGCTTTCATGTGTCTTAAGGACATTTTAATTCATTTCCCCATGAATGTAGGTAGGCCTCACCTTAAACAAACCTCTGGATAGGCCACACCTTATCGTCATCCTGAATTAATCATTTAAAATGCTAGGGACAGATTTATGATAGGTGTATGCCTCTTTTGCGCCACTGTGCGTCACTTTTGTGATGCAGTGGCGGTGCAAAAGATTTGCTATGTGGCGACAAAATTACAAATTGATGCATCTAGGCAGATGTGTCATGCTGTAAAAAAACCGTGCCACATGAAACCGATGCAGCAGTGATGCAAAAGATGCACCATGTTGCAAGACAGGCCTCACTTCATCTCCAACAAGATAAGAAGCTTAGGGATAGATTTATGATGACTGGTGCATCCCCAGGGATGTGCCAGTCATCCTGCGCCGCTGTTCCACCACCCATGGTGCGCTGCATTTACAATGCGGCGCACCATGGGGCAAAAACAGCACAGATGCGTGACGCATCTGTGCCGTAAAGGTGGCGCATTGCTGGAGCTGCATCGCAAGTGCCATGCAGCTCCAGCAAGGCTCAGGGGTGCCCCATCTCCATTTAATCTGCAACCCTGAGTAGGCCTCACCTTAAACAAACCTCTGGATAGGCCACACCTTATCGTCATCCTGAATCAATCATTTAACATGTTAGGGACAGATTTATGATAGCCGTGTGCCTCTTTTGTGCCGCTGTGCGTCACTTTTGTGACGCAGCGGCGGTGCAAAAGATTTGCTATGTGCCGACATATTTAAAAATGGATGCATCTAGGCAGATGTGTCATGCTGTAAAGTCCTGTGCCACATGAAACCTTTGTCAGTTTTCATATAGGTGTTTTGTTGCAAGGTATGCATTAATTTGCAAGAAAGCCCTGTAAAACTAACACAGTGAAATTTAGAAGATTTCACTGACTCAGCTTTATAGCATTGCTGAATCAAATCATTACGCCTGTTTGAAACAGGCATAAGGAGTGATGCACCATGCAATGTGTGGCTTGCTCCTGTGCATTGCAGTAGACATGTTGCGCTTACGTCGTGATTCCTGCAATGTGCTGCTTTTGCGGCACAGATGCGTGACGCATCTGTGCTGTTTTCACTCAATGGTGCTCCACATTGTAAATGCGGCACACCATGGGTGGCAGAGCAGCGGTGCACATTAACTGGTGCATCCCTGGGAATGCGTCAGTTCACATAAATCTGCCACTTTACATTTAAGTATGAGCAGGGGACACAGAGTTGGTGAGGCTTATCCAAGGTTAAGAAGAGATGAGTCCTGTTCACTGAAAACTTGGACATAGGCCTTACCTCCTCAGCATCGCTGGTCATGGCTAAATAATAGCTGCAAAATGTTACTCTTGTTAAACAATTTTACTATTATAGTCTCTGAGATTTGTGCCTTACTCTGCAACATCTCATTGTTGTTCTCTTTCTTTAAAGATAACGACAACATCAACATGAGCGACAATCAGCAATCAGTTGATCTCGACCTCATAATTGAACTCGTAATTGAAACATCAGTGGAAGTAGATCCCTTGGATGATTTAAATCCTGAGGATGAAGAAGAACATGATGAGGATGCAGATTTGTCAGAATTGTATGACATAGGGTGGGAAGCTGACGTGCTTGAGCCTATGGAACTATAAACATTTATTTTTAAAAATTTATAATAAATGAAAAGTAAAAATGTAAACCGTTTCATTTAAAAATAAAGACACCTTAAAAAACAGGTTATGTGTAGTGTCTTCAATAAAATATTAAAATATGCTCATAAAATTAGATCAGATTCACATATAAAACAGCACAGGTAAAATGAATATGAATTCCATTTCTTTTCTGCTATTTCTGTATTCTAAATTTGCCAAGCACTAAAAATGTCAAGTAGTGTGTTAAGTTTTTGATGACTGTTATTGATTTACTGTTTGGTAATAGTGGTTAATAACATTTTTTATTATATTTTACCACAGATTCAACTGCAGATCATTTCAAGATTTCAGCATGCCAACTAAAGAAAGACTTAGAAAGGCTGCAAAACGTCAAAGACAGCAGGTACATGATATAATGCAGCAGTCCTCTAACAAAAAAACTTGTCAAGTCACCAAGAAAGCACCGGGTAAGAGCACAAAAACATTTATAAGAAATATTTGTAGTAAAAAAAATATTACTACAGAAAATGTTTCAGTCCAGAAAAAGAGAAGCATTTTAAACGGAAAGGAAAGGCCAATCAAAAATTTTACTGCTAGAGCAAGAGATAACTCTGTGCATGATAGTAGAAGGAAACAACAGTTTAGGGAGATTCGTAAACGAATGTTCCGCAACAGGATAATTGGCAATTTGTTAAAAAATATTAAGAAAGGTCAACAGAAAGTGGTTTTTTATAAGAGAAAAAAAAAAAGTTGAGAAAGTTATTGATCAGGCATTTGAAATTAAACGTAAGTTATTTATTTTGATAATCAATAGAATTAGGAAGCTAAACAAGGCAATTTATGATTTCAAAAGAAATAGTAGATGGAAGAGAATAGTTAATCGTAGTAATTTTTGTGAAGTTTTTTCCGGAGAATGGATGCATAGTTCAAGTTGTGAGGCATTTTTTAATGAGGAGAGTTATTTCCAGGATAATGATTTGGTGCATGCAGTTGACACCAGTGGTCGAGCTTATGAAGTGAAAGATGGTTGTCCAGTTGAAAAAGAAAAACTTGTGACAACAGAGACAGAAGAGGTGTTAGGTAATGAGGTTTTAGGAAGACGTCCTAAGGGTCCTGTGTACACCTGGAAGTGTAGTAGTATTTGCAGTGTGCGACAGGATTCCATCAATTTGCTTTGTGATTTTGTACGGACATTTAATAAGAAAAGTTTGAAGCAGAAAATGAAGTTGTTGCAAGAATTAGATCCTTGCAGAGTGAGAGAAGTGACAGGTTTGCATGGTCATTCACTGGCTTGTCTTTCCAGGAGAGTATGCCAGAGTGTTTTTCATCATTTCAGGATGCTAGCAGTGCATCATAATAAAGTGAGGAAATTAGTTAGAATGTTGTATTATGCTAAGAGTCCAGCAATTATGCTTAAACAATTATGCGCTGCTCTTTTGCATGGTTCTGAAATAGATGTGAAGAATATTTGTGCAGAAATTGAGTTTTGTTACTTTGGAAGTAAAGAGGAGAATGTTGAAATTGACCAAGAAGAAGAGGGTAATGTGGAAGATAGTGTACAGGTTTCCAGTACAGATAATTTTCAGAGGGAAATTGCGACGTTTCAGGTGAAATCAAGTGAGAGGCCTAATTTCACTTGTGTGTGTTGTCGACGCACTTATTATAAGAATCAGACTAAGTTAGTGGATTTATATGCAAAAAGTGAAAGGGAAAATAATAGTGAATGGAAGGATTTCACAACATATTTGATGGTAGAAAATTGTTTTGATTTGGGATCGGATCAACGTGTGTGTACTTATTGTTGTAGCAAATTAAATCAAAACCAGATGCCTGCTAGAGCAGTTCATAATAATCTGGAATTGGTTGAGATTCCTTCTGAATTGAAGGATTTAAATACTTATGAATCTATTTTGATTCAAAGTATCCATCCCTTTCAGGCTATTGTAAGAATGGAGCCAAAGACAGGGAAATTGCCTCCATCAGATTTACAGAGAGGATTAAAGGGAAGAGTTGTTTATTTGCCTCTAGATTTGAAGAAAAACATTAACACAATTGGAGTAGAAAAAGTGGAAGAGGACCCTCTGGTTATCTTAGTTAATGGGGTTCCGACAAAGAATAAGAAAATATGGCAAGATTTAGTGAATGTTAGAAAAGTCAAAAAGGCAACATTGTACTTGAAAAAAAATAATAAGTACTATAAGAATATATATGTTGCAGAAGAGGAAGTAAGTGAGGAAGAGGATAGCGATTTGTGTGCTGGTCAAATTGAGAAAGTAGAACCCTCTACTAGTGAAGAAATATATGAACATTATAGTGTTCATCCTTTGCATTCCAAGGAAGTCATGGGGAATGCTATTGAGTTGTTTCAAATGAAACAAGCCAAAGGGAGTCCCATTAGTGTTTGGGAGGAAAGTTTGGAAGCTCGGTGTTTCCCACAGCTTTTTCCAACAGGTCAGGGAGGAAGATATGATGAGCGACCTCATCAAATTCCTGCTTCTGAATACCGGACTTTGCGATTGTATGCAGGAGATGATAGGTTTCGACAATGTATTCCCTATTTGTTTCATCTCCTAGTTGAAAGCGATCTGTCTGGACTGTCATATGCAGTGAACCACATCTTGAAAAGTGGTATACACATGCAAAACATCTCGGCAAGTGACTTTATGGATAAAGTCAATGTCCAAGACAGTATTTTGGATTCTCACCTGATTAATCTCATGGCGTGTCAGCGTGGTACTAATGAGTACTGGTACCGTCATCATGGTGATTTAAAATGTATGCTGAGGAACTTAGGAACTCCCACATGGTTCCTCACTCTGAGCTGTGCTGAGTATGGCTGGGAAGACTTACTTGAATTTCTACGAGAGGCAAATGGAAACATCGAAAACATCGAATTCAAGACACCTGGAGAACTGTGCTCTTTGGATCCAGTCAATGTATGCCGGTACTTCAATCATAGATTTGAAGCTATGATGTCTTTCATCATGAATAAGAAGAATCCACCTCTTGGAGAGGTGTTGGATTTCTTCTGGAGAAAGGAGTACCAAGCAAGAGGTGCTCCTCACATACATATGCTGTTGTGGATCAAGGATGCACCTAAATTTGGAACAGATCCAGAAGACTCAGTGATGAGTTTCATACAACAGTATTCTACGTGTGCTGTTCCAAACGCAAAGGAGAAGAAAAGCCTAAGAGAAAAAGTTCTACGTTTCCAAAGCCATCGTTGTGGAAAGTACTGTTGTCGTAAATTCCGAAACAAGGACAAGTTCTACACCAAATGTCGTTTCGGCTTTCCACGACCGGTGATTTCTAAAGGAAGAGTAAACAGTTTGATGTCTTCGCTGCGACATAATGTGATGAAGAAATCACCTAAAAACACATACAATTTGAAGAGGAACGAAGAGTCCAAGTACATCAACGACTACAACCCGGTGATTTTGTCCATGTGGAATGCTAACATGGATATACAGTTTGTGGCTGATAACTGTATGGCTGTGGCTCGGTATGTGACATCTTACATCACCAAAAAAGAGAAGACAGAATTGAAGGATATGTGGGAGGACATTTCCCATGAAAAGAGCCTCAGTAAGAAGTTGTACAGTTTCAGTCTGAAGATGTTGTCGCATCGAGAAATCGGAGCTTACGAATGTTCTGACCGGTTGTCTTCAGCAAGTCTCTTTGCCAAATCTAGGAGTATCGTTTGGGCGAGTCTTGGTCTTGCTGCAACGCGTAGTCGAGTTCTGAAACCTGTGCGGGAAATTGAGTATTTGGCGGAAAAAGAGCCAAACAGTACCGACATTTTGAAGAGCAACATGTTGGATACATATTATCCAAATCGAAGCAGTCACCTCGAGAATGTTTGTCTGTATGAGGTTCTTCAAAATTACATATTCAAGAGGAACATCAAAGAAGATACTGAGAAAGGAGTGTATGCTGTAATTGGAAGTGAGGGATGTCTGGTCAAGCAAAGAAAATGCCACTTGGTAAACCATCGAAAATTGAGTGTCGAATCTCCTGAAAAAAAGGAGTTTTTCTATTTAGCACTTTTGCAACTTTTCAAGCCTTGGCGTGCAGAAGAGGAACTGCTTGGAGATTTCCTCTGTTACGAAGACTCTTTCACTGCCGCCAAGGAGACCATAGAATGTCCTGCTTTTCCCAAATATGTAGAAATGTTGAATGTGGAAATCGAGCAGGAAGCAACGATTGCAGCCGAGATTGCCGGAGACAGTTCTCAGGACAGTCAGAGTTCTGCTTCATTGAGTCAGGATCCACTAGGAGGACCTGTTATCGAAAATGAAGCTGCCACTGCTATGAATGAAGTGGAAAGAGCCATGGCACATGCTCAGGAGGATGCGGTTAACTTAGAAGAGTTGGAAAGACAACTCAACGTTGAGCAGAGGAAAATATATGACAAAGTTACCATGCAAATTGATCATGGATTAAGTCATGAGAAGAAAGAGTGCTCATGTACGTCGTTGAAGCCTGTCCGACTCTACGTGAGTGGAGAAGCGGGAACTGGAAAAAGTTTCCTTATTAAAGCAATTTCATGTTATTTGCAGGAAAGGACTGAGTCATCGCTGTCTTGTGTTGTCACCGCTCCAACTGGACTGGCAGCACATAACATTAAAGGGATTACTTTACATCATTTACTGATGCTGCCAGTGGAGCATGACAACAAATTACAATATCACAAGCTATCTGGAGATGCTTGTTGTGAAGTTTCAAGAATCTTGAGGAAAATGAAACTTCTTATCATTGACGAAGTAAGCATGGTTTCCAATGTCATGCTTGCCTTTGTGCATTTGAGAATGCAAGAAGTTCTCAAAACAGAGTATGATGTGTTATTTGGTGGCAAACACATCATTGTTTTCGGAGATCTTCTGCAGCTGACACCAGTGAAAGGGCAACCTGTGTTCAAAATGCTCACGCATGAAGATACCAGGAAGTGCCTAGGGAGCATTGGCAACGTCAATATATGGTTAAACTTCAATTATGCTGAACTGCATGAAAATATGCGTCAGGCGAAGGATGAAGTTTACAAGAATATTCTACAAGATGTTAGAATAGGAAAAGTGACCGAGCATGGGAAAGAAGCTTTACATGCACGATTACTGTCAAATTTATATCCAGAACAAGATGTTGTGCCTGAGAATATTTTTCAGAAAATTACTGAGAAGAAATCTGGAATATGTTTGATGCCAACTCTTGCAGAATGTGCCATCTTCAACAACAAAATGTTGAATTTAGAAAAGCAAGAGATTGTGAAACTGGAAGCTATTGACAGAGTAGAGCATATGGGATCAACAATTATTTTGTCTGAGAATTTGAAATCAAAATTGAATTCATTAGAGAAGACTATATCTAAAACTGCAGGTTTTGAAAAGAGTCTGAATGTGTGCTTGAACTGCTGTATAATTTTAAGAAGGAATTTACATGTTGAAAGAGGTCTGGTAAATGGATCAATGGGTAATGTTGCTGATTTTGTGAAATACAGAAATAGAGATGGAATTGAATTTTTAAAAATTAAATTTGATGGCATTGAGGAAGTACAGCTAATTGGTCGTTGTTCTGCTAGATTTTTGCTTGTAAAAGACTTATATGTTCGCCGTAAGCAGT
The DNA here is from genome assembly GCF_964261635.1 of Lissotriton helveticus. NCBI lineage: Eukaryota > Metazoa > Chordata > Amphibia > Caudata > Salamandridae > Lissotriton > Lissotriton helveticus. Next base: position 297,031,963 of record NC_136070.1, read on the forward strand.
TTCCTGTTTGCTTGGCATATGCGGTGACAATCCATAAATCGCAAGGTTTAAGTGTAGACAGTGCATTGGTGAATATTGGCAGTTCTGTGTTCAAGGAGGGTATGGCATATGTGGCATTGTCAAGAGTTAGAACTTTATCGGGATTGTACTTGATTGAGTGTGATGTCACAAACATTTGTGCGGATCTAGATTGTGTTAAGGAATACAATAGGTTGAGAAGAGAGTATGCGCCACATTTGCCTCAATATCCTTTGTTTGAGAAACGTGTGGTAGGCCGGAAACGAAGAAATGTGACCAATACTGGGGAGGTTGTAGCAAAAAGACGAAAAGTCGATGAACCTGAAATTATAAGCAGAAACAAAAAGGATTCTGTTGAAGATGTTGTTGGTTTTCAATTTGAAAACACTTCTGGTGTCAACTGCTATGCTAATGTAGTGGTTAATGTTTTGTTTTCTCTAGAAAATGTAAAAGAAGAGATTGTGGTCAATTCTGATCAAAGATTATGCAGTTTGTTAAATTCTGTGTTAGAGAAATGTAGCACTGATAGAACAAAAATAGAAAGTGTGTCTGAAATTCGAAATCTGTTAGACAGATGTTCAGGCCAAACACAATTCTCTCAAAATATTCAGCAATATTGTCAGGAGTTTTTAATGTATATGCTTGATGTATTGCATGCTGAAGGTGTAGCTGTAGATCACCCGTTTGGGCTTTCTTATCAATGGCAGCATGACTGCGAGAACTGTAGGGTATCAAGTACTACTAGTGTAGACTCAGAAAGATTTATATATTTAACTTTGCCAGACAGTAAATCAGTCTCCTTTAATAAGCTAGTAAAAGCAGCTGATCACAACATGGAATGTAGCCAATGTAAATCTGAAATGATGTCCACATTATTTATACGAACATATGGCCAGTATGTCATTTTAATGTTCCAACGATGTAGGCCTGATGGAACAAAATTGACAACTTTAATTAAAAATTTTGTGGCTTCACAGTTGTCAATATCAGGAAGGACTTTTGTAACTGTAGCAATTATATATCATGACGGTCCTTCAATAACATCAGGACATTACACAGCTTATTTAAAGTCTAGAAATGGCTGGTCATTCTGCAACGATTCTGTTTTAATTAAAAAAAAAAAATTGCCGTATGACCTTAAAAATTCTTACCTGGTGTTTTTAAAACCAAAATTTTAGGGAAAGAATCTCGGGATGTGCTCTGAGGAATTTCAAGAAGTTCTAATGGCTCCTACACGATTTGGCCTTGAGGATAAGTGTAGTACAGAGACATAACTTCTTACCATAACACTGGACGTCATGGAAAAATAAGTGCACTTTGAATGAGTTCAGAAAAACGATTTCTTTTTATAAGCTAATTCAAGCAGCCAATCAAAACATGGAGTAGAGGGAATGTTAGTCTGCAATGCTGTCTACTGTTTTATATTGCTTTGTGATTAAAAGTGATGTAGAGAATTAAATAATTGTAGTAGTCATAGAGGTAGTGTAAGTCTGCTTCATAGTAAGCAGTATCAGTGTCATAGGAAATGTAGAACATGAGTGAGCAAGAAGGGTAAGATATTAGTAGTCCAGGATTGTGAAAATGATCTTCAACATTTTAATTCTGAAAGTTGCGGAAATACAACATGACGGGATTGGCTTACAAGAATTCCAAGAGTTATAAATGGCTCTGACATGATTTGGCCTTGTGGAAACGTGTGGTAGAGAGCGAGAAGTCATTTATTGTATGTAACATATTTTTCAAAACGATGGAGGTTTTCTTTCAGAAAGTGGCGGGCTGAAAGTAATAACAGCACAACAGAGTGTAAGCTGTTCATAGGACATCCTTCGACGTCATGGAAAGTAAGTTAACTTTAAGGAGTTCTGAATTCTGATTTGTTATGTTGTATGGGTTTTTTAAACACAATCATTTTGATTGTGTTTTTTTTTCCCCGCTGTTATATGATGAATACCTTCAAGTCACTGTTTTTAGTGAAATTTGATACATTCTGAGAACAGCAAAAATAAACCATTTAACATGTATAATTAATTCTGTACTGTTTGCATTTATGATGTACATGTAGAACTGTGTAGGAGGCATGGAGAAGGTGAGGCTTCTGTAAGTGTCAAAGTTGTTGCATACAGTGCTCATATTCTACGTAGTCTTTCATATGATAGACTACATTTCCACAATGAGATACCTAAGCAAAGGAAACACAGGTGATATGATTGTGGAATGAGCAAAAAAAATTGCACGTTTTTCAATTATATTACCTGTGTTTCCTAACATTACACATCACATTGTGTAGATGAGGTTTAGGCCTGTTCCTGGAGACAGAGGAGGTCTGACATTTGTTCAAGAGTGCAGTGGACATGACTCACTTCGTTGGTAGGCCTGCACATGTATTATCTCCTCTGTATTCTTCAACAAACCTAAATTTCATCTGCAACTCTGAGTAGGACTTACCTGAAACAAATCTGTGGATAGGTTACACCTTATCGGCATCTTGAAACAATCATTTAAAATGTTAGGGTCAGATTTATGATGGCCGTGCGCCTCTTTTGCTCCGCTGTGGGTCACTTTTGTGTAAAAGATGCACCATGTTGCAAGATAGGTTTCAGTTCATCTCCAGCAAGATACCATCAGTTTAAAATGTATATAATTAGCACTGTGTAGGGGGCATGCAGAAGCTGAAGCTTTTGTAAGTGTCAAAGTTGTTGCATGCAGTGCTGCATTTCTGGGTACTGTTTCATATGCTGGACTACATCTGCACTATGAGATACCTAAGCAAAGGCAACACAGGTGATGTGATTGTGAAATGAGGAAAAGAAACTCCACATTTTTCAATTACATCACCTGTGTTTCCTAAGTTTACGAATGACATTGTGCAGATGAAGTTTAGGTCTGTCCACGGACACAGAAGAGGTCTGGCCTTTGTTCAAGAGTGAAGTGGACATGACTTACTTCATTGGTAGGCCTTCACATGTATTATCTCCTCTGTATTCTTCAACAAGCATAAATTTGATATGCAATCCTGAGTAGGCCTCACCTTAAACAAACCTCTGGAGAGGCCACACCTTATCGTCATCCTGAATCAATCATTTCAAATGTTAGGGACAGATTTATGATAGGTGTATGACTCTTTTGCGCCACTGTGCGTCACTTTTGTGATGCAGCGGCGGTGCAAAAGATTTGCTATGAGGCGACAAAATTACAAATTGATGCATCTAGGCAGATGTGTCATGCTGTAAAAAACCTGTGCCACATGAAACCGATGCAGCAGTGATGCAAAAGATGCACCATGTTGCAAGACAGGCCTAACTTCATCTCTAACAAGATAAGAAGCTAAGTCTTCTGTAAATGTCAAAATTGTTGTATATACTGCTCAACTTCTATGTACTCTTTGATATGCTAGACTCCATCTGCACTATGAGATACCTAACCAAAGGCAACACAGGTGATGTGATTGTGAAATGAGGAAAAGAAACTCCACATTTTTCAATTACATCACCAGTGTTTCCTAAGTTTACGAATGACATTGTGCAGATGAACTTTAGGTCTGTCCACGGACACAGAAGAGGTCTGGCCTTTGTTCAAGAGTGAAGTGGACATGACTTACTTCATTGGTAGGCCTACACATGTATTATGTCCTCTGTTCTCTTCAACAACTCGAAATTTCATTTGGAACCCTGAGTAGGCCTCACCTCAAACAAACCTCTAGATAGGACACATCTTATTGGCATCCTGAAACAATCATTTAAAATGTTAGTGTCTTGCGACACTTTTGTGAGACAACAGCAGTGCAAAAGATGCACCATGTTTTAAGATAGGCCTCACTTCATCTGCATCAAGATACTGTTAGTTTAAAATGTATATCTTTAGGACTGTGTAGGGGGCCTGGAGAAGCAGAAGCTTCTGTAAGTGTCAAAGTTGTTGAAAAACTGTTTGTCCTTCAATCTTTTCCCTTGTCTTTTCTAATTTTTAAATACATGTTTTAATATTTTTCAAATGTTTGTTCTCTCTTTCACAGATTGAAAGTATAAAAATAAAAAGTGAGTAAGTTAACGACAATTATAAGGTAAATGTTTTGTACTCTTTTCGTTACATTTCTATCACATTCACCTACTATTAGTTCCACAGCTTCATTTCTTTAACCCTCAGTTTCCTGCCTTTGCTACTTTCCTCATTCCTTTCTCTATTACCTACTTACTCAACTCCTTCCACTCTTTTTCTCAGTCCCTCTCTTCTCATAGTTCCTCACTCTTGTTCACTCACTCCGTCTCTATTACTCTTAGTGTCTTTGACTGATCACTCTTTCACTACTTGTTCATAATGCTTTCTCTGTGTAGTTGAAGCACACTAAGGGGCATATTATGAACACAGCCAATAAAATTATTGCTGTTTTTATTGGCAGAAAACTGCTGCAAAAGTGGTTTTAGCGGCAGTTTTCTGCCGCAAAAGCGGCTTTAGCGACACATTTCTGCCGATAAAAGCTGCAAAACTTTTATTGGCTATGTTGATGATATGGCTCTATGTTATTTACATTTCTTTGCTGTTTCAATTAATCTTTTTCTGTTATTTTTTCTTTTCTGTTTTCTGTTTTTTCTCTCTGTTATTCCACATGTTTTAATCTTATTTTGAACATTCACTCACATTCTCCAAGAAACTCTTCTTTGTTATTGTTCTACTCTCTTTTTTTTCTTTTTCTTCCTTTTTTATTTTGTTTTTCACAATTATACCCTCTTCCATCTTTTCTTCGGTAAATAGATCTATTAAACAGTATCTCTGGTTTACTCCCTATAGCTGTCTTTCTTTTAACATTACTCTCTGTTTACTTCCCTTATACTAACTCTTCTTTTTTTTTTTTTTTTTTTTTGGTTCGCTCCCGGTTCGCGAACCGGGAAGCTAAAGGGAAAGCGAACCAAAAGAAATAGAGCTTGCCAGAGTGCTAAACATTCTAACAATTTTTTTTGAAAGGGGAGGTAGTTCTGAAAAGAACTTTTTTTTAATGTTTTTGTTGTTTTATATATTTTTTTTTTTTTCTGAACATTTTTTGTTTTTTTTGTATTTTTTGAACAGTTTTATGTTTTTTTTTTTGTTTTTGATGGAGGGGAAACAACAAAAAACAGGCATTGGAAACGGCTCAACAGGAGCAAAAAAAAAAATTACTGTCTGGGGCGTTTAGGGCAATTGTGATTTTCATAAGCTCGGTTGATTAAGGTAATACTCATATTGCCACAAGACAGTAATGCACCACAATACAAGCAGGTAAACTTCATATGGACAAAGTTGTCCTGAATGTTTGGCACGGTTTCCCGTGCCTCTGCTGCTGTCAAAGATATCTGTGATGATGACCTGGCCACAGGAGTTGTTGGGTTGTCCTGCTGGTCACGCATCTCTGCCCGGCTGTAGTTTAATGGATGCCACCTGAACTGGTTTTCCGATGAGAAACCCGGGGCTGCTCTTCTAAAAACTGTGGTCCTTCTGTCTCCTCTTCCTCTTGCTCATCCTCTTCCTCCTCTGTGTTGCTGATGAACTGGGGAGGTGGTCCTCTCTTCCCATGAGGAGGTGGTGGTGGTGGTGGGGGTCCACCAGCTGAAGCTACCAATGAAGCCATTGCTGAACTATCAAAAAAGGTCTTCCTCTCACAAAGATGAAAGTCAGAGTGAGGAAAGAAGGAGGGGTTTTCATCATTTGGGAAAAACAATAGTTCTAAACCAATGAAAAGTGTTATTTTTAGGTCACCTGACCTAGCCTTACATCATTATGAAACCAAAAGTGAAATGAACCAATGAAAAGTTTTATTAACAAGTCACATGACCTGTTACGCTTATGTTACGCGCTGCGGAACGCGCCCCGGATCGCTTCCGGGTCGCTGCGCTTCGCGCCTCGGTTCGCGCTCCGGAGCACTTCCGGGTGCGCTAACGCGGCGCGTCATAAGACGCATTACGCGGCAACGCGATACGTCGCGCTTTCGCGACGCGCCCCTGATCGCTTCCGGGGAGCTGCGCTTCGCGTCTCAGTTTGCGTACCGGAGCACTTCCGGGTGCGCTAACGCGGCGCGTCATAAGACGCATTACGCGACAACGTGATACGTCGCGCTTCCGCGACGCGTCACGATGTTGATTTCTAACGCGGCAGTTGCGCAAACGGAACGTTTACCGGTTCGCGGACCGGGTCGCGGCATCAAATTGAGCTAACGGGAAGCTTCCCGGTTCGCGAACCGGGAGCGAAGAAAAAAAAATATTAAAATTTTTTTTTATTAATAAACATATAACATATATTTTTGGATTTAAAGAAGAATAAATTTTACAGCTACAGATATTAGCTTTTAAAAAACCAATGAAATTCACTGAAAAAACCATAGGTTATAGACCATATATAGTTAGGAATTAGCATTTACAAAACCTTGAAAATTCACTGAAAAAACCATAGGTTATAGACCATATATAGTTAGGAATTAGCATTTAAAAAACCTTATTTTACTCACACAAAACCATTGAAATTCCATATATAGTTAGTTGTACTAACTATATATCGCGCACCCGCAATCCACTGCTGATCATGTCACATATTACATCATTCATGACATGGTCAGTGACATCACTGATGACATCACTGATGACATCTCAAATGACATCACTGATAACATCACTGATGACATATCAAATGACATCACTGATGACATCACTGATGTAATCTCAAATGACATCACTGATGACATCACTGATGTCATCTCAAATGACATCACTAATGACATCACTGATGACATCACTGATGACATCTCAAATGACATCTCAAATGACATCACTGATGACATCTCATTTGACATCACTGATGACATCACTGATGACATCTCAAATGACATCACTGATGACATCACTGATGACATCTCATTTGACATTACTGATCACATCACTGATGACATCATTCATGTGATATTATGATGAACCTCTTCAGACTCTTATATAATCTTAGATACACTCAGTATAAACATACACTCACAGACTGTCACTCATCCATGGAGTTACTCACACACCTAGTCAGTCATGCAAAGAATCAATCACACCTCCATTTCCTCAACTATACAGTTATACACACCTTACTTATTCAAACATATACTAAAACATATTTACTCACTTATACAATCCTGGATACAAGTTCACAATGATCCATACAGCCACTCACACATTCACTGGCTCTTATGCACAGTTATTTATATATGTCAACTCTCACATGTACTGTATTTTACATATGTACTTACTTTGACATGTAGCACTGAGATATCCATTCACTCACCAATACACTCATGCACACAGTCAACCGCCCATACAGCTGTTTCCACATGCACTTTTGAACCCATACATCTAGTGAATCAACTGCTCACACATCTATGCAGAGAGTCATACACCTCCCAGCCACCCACACACACACTCAGTCTCCCATACAAATGCTTGGGCAACCAATCAATAACCCATATAGTTAATCATATAGCTACTGATCAACACATGCAGCAGTTTACAGAACAACAGACATAATGATGCACAAATTAAGACAGTTTAGTCACTAACCCATGCACTCAGTGAGACACATTTAATCAGTCACTCATACAGTCAGTCATGCCCCTACTAAATCCTTCATCAAGACACTTATACATCCACTCATTCTTCAATATGTAAGACATATTTTAACTTTACAGAAAAATACAGTCACTGGATGTTGTCATCAGTGATGTCATCAGTGATGTCATTTGAGATGTCATCAGTGATGTCATCAGTGATGTCATTTGAGATGTCATCAGTGATGTCATCAGTGATGTCACTGACCATGTCATGAATGATGTAATATGTGACATGATCAGCAGTGGATTGCGGGTGCGCGATATATAGTTAGTACAACTAACTATATATGGAATTGCAATGGTTTTGTGTGAGTAAAATAAGGTTTTTTAAATGCTAATTCCTAACTATATATGGTCTATAACCTATGGTTTTTTCAGTGAATATATATATATATATATATATATATATACACATATATAACCCAGGAGCTCCTCCACTGAGCTCCTGGGTTAAGGGATCACCTTTTGGTAAAAATCCATGTTATAACCTGGCCCCTCCAGTAATCTCCCTCGCCCCGCTGCCATACATCAACATCTGCAAACTTGGCCCCCGCAGCACCGCACCGACCAGCCCCAAGAGACCCCTCTTACCTCGGTTGTCCCAAGAGTGGGCTGCTGATCGATGTCCACGAGCCCACTGGATGCTGCTCACGACCGGTGCCCCAACGAGCCACATATCCTGTGGGCAAGGACTGGGGGCTGGGCTGCTGGTGGACCGATCGAGGATTAGATCGGGGAATCCTACCGCCGCAGGGAGAAGGAGTTTTGCCGCTGCCTCCATCGTGCTCTCCATCTAGTTCGGACCATCGGGTCGTCTCAGGCTTTCTGCCTTTTTGTCTTAACTTTGCCTAAAGTTCGTGCTCATCGATGCTGCTTTCCCGTTTATAGAGGACATGAGCCGACCATATTTCTGAGGTCCACTGAATATTGATTCCTGGCCCATCTACTAGTATTTTCACCTACATGGAGAGTTTTTATCAGGCTCTTATTGGAACCCTTTAAAAGACATTTGGCTGGTCTATTTTGCCCCTCTGAGTGGTACCTCAGCTCCCTCCCTGAACCTCGCCTGGACTCTCTACAGGCCCCTGAAATTGTGATGCTCCGAATTTCGATCGTCTAGCGAGCGCATGCACCTACTGGATTCCTTTTATTCTTGTTGTTGCCAATTACCTGCTATTCCTCTGAAACATCTCAGTGGTCCCGTTTTTGAGGGCCCCTAGAATACCCACCCTCAGCCTTTGCTGCTACTAGGACCGCTCCTCAGGACCTTGTGTCAGACGTCATTTATTGCGTCTGCTTGTTTTCCATTCCAAGTGCGCCCTGATGAAGGAAGCCTGTATTGGCACTTGTCCGAAACGCGCGTCGGCGCTTTTGTGTGTGATGATATGTATGTGAATGCTTGTGTATGAATTTGATTGTACAAAAGGTGTGTTTGAGTGTATGAGTGAATGGATTTTGTGCCCTTTTTTGAATTATCTTTGCGTGTCCTAGTTTTTATACTGTATTTCTGTATATGATCATGAAAAGTTTTTCAGATATTATTTCATTGTCTAAATGAAATAATTTTTCTATGAAAACAATGTATATATAAAAAATTTAAATAAAAAAATTTCTTTGAATAAATACATTTTCCTTGTGGTTGTGTGGGCTAGCTGAATGTGCGATTAGAACTTTGTTCTTCTGGTATTTAGGGAACACCCATTTCCATGTTTCTCTCTAGGACCGATCGTGGATGCCTATCCCGAACTGGCGATCTCGGTGAGTTGGGTCCTACCATCCCCCTCTGCCCTGCTGCAGGCCACTCTCTGTTTTTTGGCCCCTTGTCCTGGGTCTGACCTGGATCACCCGGCTGAAGTTTTTCAACGACGGACGATCTGGGAAACGGCCGAGGTGCTGCGAGGCTGCCTTGCCGCCTCGCTGTCCGGGGGCTTCAGGGAGTAGAGCAAAGCAAATGGAACCTGGGCAGTAGTGGTCCATACAGTGGTGCTGGGGGATCTGTTTCTTGCCGCACCGCCCCCTGGTGCAACGCTTCTGGGAATCGACTGAGGCGCAAGGAGGCAGCCTGCTGCGTTGCCTTCCGCCCCCACTCCCCTGTATAGCGCTTCCAAGACAATCGCGCTCGGGGCATCAGGGGTTTCAGGGAGCAGAACGAGGCAAATGGAGCCTGGGCACTATCGAACGGAGCCGTGGTGCTGGGGATTTGTTCTTGACGCATCGCCACCCCCTGGTGCAGTGCTGACGTTCAATCGCGCTCGGGCTGCAGGGACAACACAAGATGTATGAAGCTGCTGAATGGGCTCCTGGCTCGAAACAAAGCCCCGCCTCACGCCCGCACTTAAAGCAGCAGCAGTAAGATCTGAGGCTGTAATCTGTGTGCCTGCCTTAAGTGCCTTAAGAGTCTACTCTTTGAAAATGCGTCCAAACTATGGCACAGCCACAATTTTATTGCCTCCGCCATTATTGTCTCAATTTACCCTCTGACTGCCCAGTCACTCCACCTCGGAAAATGGCAGCACATTGAAATGCTAATAGAAAGAGGACTGAACAACAACAGAAACAAACTGCTGTACCCAACCAGGCTGGTTCAGCAGTGGTAACAGAAAGAGGACTGCACCCTCTCAACAATCAATGGTCACCCGGAACCATACTTGCTCAGGTGGCGGCCATCTTTAAGTGGCCCTGACATACCATAGTCATCAAAAAAAAAAGAGGCTGTTGGAACGTGGAAAGCTCCAGGAATCTTGTCTCCCTTCAACCCGGCCAAACTATTACCTCTCAAAGTTACTATCCCAACTCTAAGGACATATAGGGGTCTTCTGATTCCGACCCAGGTCGTGCATTCGTGCCCAACCCGTGTCAACATGGTTGATCCTGGCCTGATTGCTACTGGAGTAAACACATACACCCTGGTTTACCGCCCTACCCTCTCCAAAACAGCCGCAAAAAACTTCAAGCACCTCACCATGAAAAACCACCCAGTGCAGACAACGGCACAGTCATCAACGACCTTGTTTTCTATTCCAGAAGAACCCTCGCTTGGCGCAATACTCTTGAGCACCTCCTTAATGTACGCTCAACCAGGAACATTCCCTACGGCACTAAACTCTCAATAGCACCCTCCGCAACCCTGCGAGCTGACCTTATCATCACCCTCTACAAAAGTGGCATTGTATTGGTCCAAGCCTCAACCAAAAATCTCAATAGATTTGCAGACCTCTTTACCCTACTCAGAAACCATGTGCATGACACTAGCAGGGTGACCAACACCCACTGCGACAACATTCCGACCTGCCCGCCCCGTATATCTAACCGCCCACTAACCACCTCTTGAAGGTTCTCCAACACTACTCCTCCCAACCCCTCCAGTCCGTTTACCGGCCCTGCCAACACTTCGGCCCGAGACCCCTGGTCCCCTCCCCTCCCTCTCCCCCCATAGTAAGGGAGGTCTCTTATACAGTACACCCTAACCTCCTCAGCTCATCTATCGGCCCTGCCAACGCAAGCGTCCAGAAACCCCATGTCCCCTGCCGTCTAGCTCCCCATTCGGACTCTGAGACCGGTAATCCTCCAATGTCCTATGATGCAGGTCAAGCTAACCCAGCTAGCCCACAAATCACCCCCCTACTGCTCCCAATACAGCCCATCCTAACCCTCCCAGTACCCCTATCACGCCAGCTCCCATCACAGCCCATCCTAACCCTCCCAGTGCCCCTATCGTGCCTGCCTCCATCACAGCCCATTCTAACCCTCACCCTAACGTGCCTGCTCCCATCACAACCCATCCTAACCCTCCCAGTACCCCTATCACGCCTGCTCCCATCATAGCCCATTCTAACCCTCATAGCACCCCCACCCCCCCCTTATGTGGATATCGAGACTCTGTACTCCAGAGCCACCAAAATAATCCAGAGCATCCATTTCTCCATCCTGGATCTAACAAACCTCCTCCACCTCGCTGAACTCTCCTTCGCCAGCCTCAAGCCCCAGTTGAGCTCCACTTCCCCACCTACTATAGAGCTCCCCAAACACCCTCTACCTCTAACCCTGAGGCACCTTCGCCCTCGCAAGCACCCCTACCACCTATCAGAGGATGCAACCCTAGCTCTTGCCCTTTCCTATAACCCTGCCCTCGCCTCACCAACTGCACTAGACCTCACTGAAAAAGACATCCTCGCCATCCTACAGGACTACAATGCAGCCCCAGTCACCCTGTGTCCCTCTTGTATGAATGAACCCCATCAGCACGGTCGCTATCAACCCTTGCAGATCTGCCACCCTCTGCGACAGAAGTGTGACTAGAAGCAATCTAACGCCTATACTCCTGTCTACCCTGACACCCAACTCCCCCCTGACGGCTCCCTTAATTAACTGCCAATCGGCAGTAAAGCCCGCCGCTGATGTTGCTGCTCTCATCATGAACAGTAAGTTCGACGTAGCAATCCTAACTGAATCATGGCTAAATGACTCCGCATCCCCATGCCAGGACCTCTTAGTCCCTCCCAACTACAACATTGCGAGGCTGGACAGACAACATAACAAGAAAGGAGGGGGCATTGCCCTGCATCTATCGCTCTAACCTTCTTGTCACGGAAATTCTGGCTCCTGTGAATACCTTGCCCTCTCAATTTGCAATAATTCACCCTAATTTGCAACCTCCACATTTTTTACCACCCCCCATGCATGAACGACTCCTTTACTGACCTCCTCTTGGAAATCCTCACAGCAAAGAGTTTCTCCAGTGCTAATAACATCTTCCTCGGCGACTTCAACTTATACTGGAATGACCTCAAGGATCATCATGTCAACGCCATTAAAGACCTCATGACCGAGCAAGCCCTGACACAATCTTGTTTACGCCCAACCCACTCGAAAGGAACCACTGTTGACTGAATCATTGCTAAGGAAAAAAACGTCAAGCTTATCTTAATAGACCCCTGTGACTGCTCCGACCACCACACCATTGCATTTCTACTTCCAGGCTCCCTCAAGACAGGCTGGAGTGTTCCCATAAGGCACAGGGTCAGACTGATTTGTATATAGCCATGTCTGAACTGGGGTGGCAGAGTGGGCTAAAGAACGGTGATGGATTAAACCCAGATCTTTTGACTGGGTGTGAGTGTTTGATTGATTCAGATGCTCCGTCCATCACCACCCCCTTTTGTACCGCTTTTGGCCACCAAAAGTGTGGCAGGGTATGCTCAGACGTGAGTCCCTTGTTCACTTTGCCACTGGATTCAAGCAAGCCGGGCTGAAGACGGCTGGAATGCCAGAAACCGGTCCTCGGAAGCTTGTTTCCGGTCCAGGGAAGACATGGCTTGGCAGTTCGGGCTGGACTGTTCCCATAAGGCACAGGGTCAGACTGATTTGTATATAGCCATGTCTGAACTGGGGTGGCAGAGTGGGCTAAAGAACGGTGATGGATTAAACCCAGATCTTTTGACTGGGTGTGAGTGTTTGATTGATTCAGATGCTCCGTCCATCACCACCCCCTTTTGTACCGCTTTTGACCACCATAAGTGTGGCAGGGTATGCTCAGACGTGAGTCCCTTGCTCACTTTGCCACTGGATTCAAGAAAGCCGGGCTGAAGACGGCTGGAATGCCAGAAACCGGTCCTCGGAAGCTTGTTTCCGGTCCAGGGGAGACATGGCTTGGCAGTTCGGGCTGGACTGTTCCCATAAGGCGCAGGGTCAGACTGATTTGTATATAGCCATGTCTGAACTGGGGTGGCAGAGTGGGCTAAAGAACGGTGATGGATTAAACCCAGATCTTTTGACTGGGTGTGAGTGTTTGATTGATTCAGATGCTCCGTCCATCACCACCCCCTTTTGTACCGCTTTTGGCCACCATAAGTGTGGCAGGGTATACTCAGACGTGAGTCCCTTGCTCACTTTGCCACTGGATTCAAGCAAGCCGGGCTGGAGACGGCTGGAATGCCAGAAACCGGTCCTCGGAAGCTTGTTTCCGGTCCAGGGAAGACATGGCTTGGCAGTTCGAGCTGGACTGTTCCCATTAGGCACAGGTTCAGACTGATTTGTATATAGCCATGTCTGAACTGGGGTGGTAGAGTGGGCTAAAGAACGGTGATGGATTAAACCCAGATCTTTTGACTGGGTGTGAGTGTTTGATTGATTCAGATGCTCCGTCCATCACCACCCCCTTTTGTACCGCTTTTGGCCACCATAAGTGTGGCAGGGTATGCTCAGACGTCAGTCCCTTGCTCACTTTGCCACTGAATTCAAGCAAGCCGGGCTGAAGACGGCTGGTATGCAAGAAACCGGCTCTCGGAAGCTTGTTTCCGGTCCAGGGAAGACATGGCTTGGCAGTTCGGGCTGGACTGTTCCCATATGGCACAGGGTCAGACTGATTTGTATATAGCCATGTCTGAACAGGGGTGGCAGAGTGGGCTAAAGAACGGTGATGGATTAAACCCAGATCTTTTGACTGGGTGTGAGTGTTTGATTGATTCTGATGCTCCGTCCATCACCACCCCCTTTTGTACCGCTTTTGGCTACCATTAGTGTGGGAGGGTATGCTCAGACGTGAGTCTCTTGCTCACTTTGCCACTGGATTCAAGCAAGCCGGGCTGAAGATGGCTGGAATGCCATAAACCGGTCCTCGGAAGCTTGTTTCCGGTCCAGGGAAGACATGACTTGGCAGTTCGGGCTGGACTGTTCCCATAAGGCACAGGGTCAGACTGATTTGTATATAGCCATGTCATCTGAGGAATTCTCCTTGTTTTTTGCAGACAAAATTAAAAGCTTAGGTAACAAACTTAGTTCCGCCCCATTCTCTCTAACCCCCGACCTGCCTCCTCCACCCACGCCGCCCCAACAGGCCTCACCCAAGAACCAAGCACAGTGGACCAACTTCACACTCTACGACGAGGACTCTGTCTCCAAAATCCTATCTACCTTAAAGCCAAACAACCACTTCAATGACCCGCTCCCCTCCAAATGCCTAGCTACCGTCACCCAATCGATTATCCCTAGCTGGACCACGATAATTAATGTGGCAGGGATCAATTCCTGACTCCCTGAAAGTGGGCCAAGTCCTCCCCATTTTGAAAAAGCCATCTCTGCATCCAGCCTCACCTTACAATTTCAGACCTATTTCCAACATCCCTCTCTTAGCCAAAGTGTTGGAGAAATGTGTGCTGCTGCAGCTTAGTCATCACTATCACTATCAATAACTTTCACCTGCTTGATGACTTCCAATTTGGATTCAGGCCAGGACACAGCACTGAAACCACCATGCTCCACAAATTCGATGATGCCCTCCAAGCCCTTGACCAAGGCAAAACCTGTCTCCTAATCCTCCTAGACCTATCCTCTGCCTTCGTCACGGTCAACCATGGGAAACTTCTCGAACGTCTAAAACTTAGGATGGGACTAGATGGTACCGTCCTTGAATGGTTTAGCTCCTTCCTCCAAAACTGATCTCAAAGATTCCTAGTCAACTGCATCTTGTCTGCTCCCTCTTTGTTCACAGTAGGAGCCCCTCAAGGCTCAACGCTGTTCCCCACCCTCTTCAACCTTTATCTAGAACCACTTGCCGAAGTCCTCCGCACCGCAAATATCTCCTACCATATGTACGCTGATGACACGTTGATCTACATCAAAATCTCATCTCTCGAGGAGGTTCTCTCCCTGAATGAGGGTTCCATGTTTAAATATCGATAACAAAAATATAGTTTACAAAAATATAGATGTAAAAATATTGATTACAAAAATATCGACTCCCTATACTTAAACAGGTAAGTACAGTATATAAGCTCAACTACATTTACATTTACATTTACAATATTATTGACTCAAAAATATAGATGTAAAAAATATAGATGTTAAAAATATCGACTTTAAAAAATAATATACCTACAATTAAATAATTAAATAATATTAATATTATTAACAAAATAAATTAAATTACATTTATATTTTAACTATTTATAACAAATAAACTTAATTTAATCAATATAAACATAATAAATGTGTACATATACATATATTTTCTTAAATACATTTTATTATTATCTTTATTTAATTTATAAACTTTAATAATTATATAAAAATAAAATAAACACATATATAAAACATTTTGAATAAAATAAAATATTCTATATTTAATTAACACATTAAAGTTTTAAAAAATAATATTACATACATTTAATAACAAAATAAAAACATTAGTAGTTAAAACATTTGATAGCGAAGGGGTAAAAGTTACTATTTCCACTCCAGAGGGTGCAACAGTAGGGAAAGCGTTAGATAGTGTAGGGGTAAAAATTACTATTCCCTTTCCAGAGAGTGCAACAGTAGGGAAAGCGCTGGATAGCGTAGGGGTAAAAATTACTATTCCCACTCCAGAGAGTGCAACAGTAGGGAAAGCGTTGGATAGCGTAGGGGTAAAAATTACTATTCCGACTCCAGTGAGTGCAACAGTAGGGAAAGCGCTAGATAGCGTATGGGTAAAAATTACTATTCCCACTCCACAGGGTGCAACAGTAGGGAAAGCGTTGAATAGCGTAGGGGTAAAAATTACTATTCCCACTCCAAAGGGTGCAACAGTAGGGAAAGCGTTGGATAGCGTAGGGGTAAAAATTACTATTCCCACTCCAGTGAGTACAACATTTGGGAAAGCGTTGGATAGTGTAGGGGTAAAAATTACTATTCCCACTCCAGAGGGTGCAACAGTAGGGAAAGCATTGGATAGCGTAGGGGTAAAAATTACTATTCCCACTCCAAAGGGTGCAACAGTAGGGAAAGCGCTGGGTAGCGGAGGGGTAAAAATTACTATTCCCACTCCAGTGAGTGCAACAGTAAGGAAAGCGTTGGATAGCGTAGGGGTAGAAATTACTATTCCTACTCCAGAGAGTGCAACAGTAGGGAAAGCGTTGGATAGCGTAGGGGTAAAAATTACTATTCCCACTCCAGAGAGTGCAACAGTAAGGAAAGCGTTGGATAGCGTAGGGGTAAAAATGACTATTCCCACTCCAGAGAGTGCAAAAGTAGGGAAAGCGTTGGATAGCGTAGGGGTAAAAATTACTATTCCAACTCCAGAGAGTGCAACAGTAGGGAAAGCGCTGGGTAGCGGAGGGGTAAAAATTACTATACCCACTCCAGTGAGTGCAGCAGTAAGGAAAGCGTTGGATAGCGAAGGGGTAAAAATTACTATTCCTACTCCAGAGAGTGCAACAGTAGGGAAAGAGTTGGATAGCGTAGGGGTAAAAATTACTATTCCCACTCCAGAAGGTGCAACAGTAGGGAAAGCGTTGGACAGCGTAGGGGTAAAAATTACTATTCCCACTCCAGTGAGTGCAACAGTAGGGAAAGCGATGGATAGCGTAGTGGTAAAAATTACTATTCCCACTCCAAAGGGTGCAACAGTCGGGAAAGCGTTGGATAGCGTAGGGGTAAAAATTACTATTCCCACTCCAGTGAGTGCAACAGTAGGGAAAGCGTTGGATAGCGTAGGGGTAAAAATTACTATTCCCACTCCAGAGGGTGCAACAGTAGGGAAAGCGTTGGATAGCGTAGGGGTAAAAATGACTATTCCCACTCCAGAGGGTGCAACAGTAGGGAAAGCGTTGGATAGCGTAGGGGTAAAAATGACTATTCCCCCTCCAGTGAGTGCAAAAGTAGGGAAAGCGTTGGATAGCGTAGGGGTAAAAATTACTATTCCAACTCCAGAGAGTGCAAAAGTAGGCAAAGCGCTGGGTAGCGGAGGGGTAAAAATTACTATTCCCACTCCAGAGAGTGCAAAAGTAGGGAAAGCGTTGGATAGCGTAGGGGGGAAAATTACTATTCCCACTCTAGTGAGTGCAATAGTAGGGAAAGCGTTGGATAGCGTAGGGGTAAAAATTACTATTCCCACTCCAAAGGGTGCAACAGTAGGGAAAGCGTTGGATAGCGTAGGGGTAAAAATTACTATTCCCACTCCAGTGAGTGCAACAGTAGGGAAAGCGTTGGATAGCGTAGGGGTAAAAATTATTATTCCCACTCCAGAGAGTGTAACAGTAGGGAAAGCGTTGGATAGCGTAGGGGTAAATATTACTATTCCCACTCCAGAGAGTGCAACAGTAGGGAAAGCGTTGGATAGCGTAGGGGTGAAAATGACTATTCCCACTCCAGTGAGTGCAATGGATGTATGACGTTACAACGCATACTTTTACAACGACTACCATTACAACAAATTTTTTACAACGCAAAATTTTTAAAACGCCTACCATTACAACGCAAGATTTTACAACGCAAGTACCTTTACAACGCATACCATTACAACGTAAATATTGGTAAGTATATAATATTTATATTTTTTAATATAAATTATTGTAAATTATTAAAATATAATTAAATTGTATTTAATTTTATTTAATTAATTTAATTTAAATATAATTTTAATTTATTTTTACAAATTAATCCTGTACCCCAAAAACCCAAAACTGACCCTGAACCCTAAAAATAATTTTTTTAATGTAAAATATTAAAATATAATAAATTTTTATTTAATTACATTTAATTAATTTAATTTAAATATAATTTTATTTTATTTTTACAAATTAACCCTGTACCCCAAAACCCCAAAACTGTCCCTGAACCCTAAAAATACCCCTTTACCCAAAAACCCAAAACTGACCCTGAACCCTAAAAATACCCCTTTACCCAAAAACTGAAAACTGACCTTGAACCCTAAAAATACCCCTTTACCCAAAAACCCAAAACTGACCCTGAACCCTAAAAATACCCCTTTACCCAAAAACTGAAAACTGACCCTGAACCCTAAAAATACCCCTTTACCCAAAAACTGAAAACTGACCCTGAACCCTAAAAATACCCCTTTACCCAAAAACTGAAAACTGACCCTGAACCCTAAAAATACCCCTTTACCCAAAAACTGAAAACTGACCCTGAACCCTAAAAATACCCCTTTACCCAAAAACTGAAAACTGACCTTGAACCCTAAAAATACCCCTTTACCCAAAAACTGAAAACTGACCCTGAACCCTAAAAATACCCCTTTACCCAAAAACTGAAAACTGACCCTGAACCCTAAAAATACCCCTTTACCCAAAAACTGAAAACTGACCCTGAACCCTAAAAATACCCCTTTACCCAAAAACCCAAACATATAATATTTTAAAAATAATTATATACTTACCAATACTTACGTTGTAATGGTATGCGTTGTAAAGGTACTTGCGTTGTAAAATCCTGCGTTGTAATGGTATGCGTTGTAAAAGTTTTTGCGTTGTAAAAGTTTCGTTGTAATGGTAGTTCGTTGTAAAAGTTGCGTTGTAATGGTTGTTTCCCGAGTGCAATAGTAGGCAAAACGCTGGAACCCAAAACAATACAAAAAATACTATCAATTTTTTTATTAAATTTAATTTCCAATATAAACATAATTAATATATACATTTAAATATATTATTATTAACAAAGATAATAAAAAAATAATTAATTACACATTATTTAACACTCTAATATCCACCACACACACCTAAAATTAATTACACAATTACATTTAATATTTACTAATTAATTAATGAAAATTAATGTATTTTTTAATTAATTAATGAATTAATTATTACCAGCTTTCACACCATATACACTTATAAACACCATACCACTAATCTAAAATTAACTACACATTTACAATTAAAAATTACTAATTAATTAATGGTAATTAATTTAAAAAGTATTTATTAATTAATCAATAAAAAATTAATTACTTCACACCATTTACACATATAAACTCCACAACACACACCTACAATTAATTAAACAATTAACATAATTAATTAATAATTGACTAATTGAAAATAATTAACAACTAATTATTAAACAATTATTAATAAATTAACACATTAATTAATCAATTAATTTTATATAATTAAATTACTTCCCACCCTATTCCCCTATAAAACCACAGCCCGCTACGGTACAAATAACACAAAATTCAACATAAAATACATTTATAACTAATACAATTCCAAAACATATAATAAAATGACAAACAATTCTCATTAAAAACACTAAAATACATAACAATATTAAAAAATCAATATTTTTGTAAACTATATTTTTGTAAACGATATTTATTACAACTTTATTATTGTTATCGATATTACTTACCTGTCAGTCGATATTCTGGTCAAACTATATTTTTGTTGTCGATATTTCTTCAACTCGATATTTTTGCGGGGATATTCATGTCACATGATATTCCTCCGTCGATATTTCTACTCTGCAGCCTGAATGAGGCCCTGAATCAGACCGTCCAATGGCTCGTGACCAATCAACTCAAACTCAACGCAAAGAAAACGGAATTTCTTCTCATTTCCCCTTCTAAAACCGACCCTGAAACTCAGACTTGGATTAAGGCCATCACAGCCTTAAACTGTCCTCCGACCATTGTGAACTCGGCCAAATCGCTGGGAATAACCATGGACTGCAACTTGAACATGCGAAACCACATCAGCTCGATGGCCAAATCTGCCAGATTCCACCTGAGCTATCTATGGAAACTGAAACCCTTCCTGGACGCTCCCGACCTAAAAATGGAAGTCCAAGCACTAGTCATCTCTAGACTGGAATATGGTTGTTCCACCCTCTCTGGCTTACCGAAGATCTCGCTAGCACCATTAAAAGCCAGCCTCAATGCGCCCGCCAGACTACTCACCGGCACAAGGAAATTTGATCACATTTCCCCACACTTGAAAATGCTGAACTGGCTTCCTCTCGAGGCCAGAATACAGCTTAAGCTGGCATGCATCATGCACAAGGCCTTATGCTCGAACACCCCTGCATACCTGTCTCAGATACTTGTGTTATCGGGCGAGATCAGAAACTCATGGTCCGCCAGAGACCTCCTACTCCAGCCTGCACGCTTTCGGCAAAAAAAACTTATAATCGGGCGTTCACTGGGGCTGCGCCAAGAATATGGAACTCCCTCCCACCCGCCATCAGAAGAATCCCCTCTGTTGCACGTTTCAAAAAGGAGGCCAAATTCTTCCTCATGAGATAATTCCTCGTCTAAACCCTGTCCCATAACCCCACAGAGACTATTGCCTCCTTCCGTCGACCTTTCGCCCCACCGTGAAACCGGGGCCCTACCTCCAGCAACTATTATGTTAACCATACTTGTATCCTTCCTCCCTCCGCTGTCCTATGCTATTGTAATGCTAACTGTACCTTGTGTTCCTTGCATCCCCTTCTGCTCCCATGATTCCCTTCCTATTGTACAACTCCTTGACTATGTAAAGCGCTCTGATACCCTAACGGGTCAAGTTTGCGCTCTATAAAACACAAAATAAAAAAATAAAAATAAAAATAAATATACATATACATATATATATATATATATATATATTGTTAGAAGCGGCTGTCTCTAGTTGGCAGAGGTATAAACTACTGACAAATAGGGACACACCTTTTCTAGTCAGGGCAAGGGGATCACACACTTAGATAACCCCTGCTCACCCCCTTGGTAGCTTGGCAAAGCAGACAGGCTTATCTCAGAGGCAGTGCGTTAAGCATTTATGACCACATACAGTAATAAAGTGAATACACTACAAATGGACACGACACAGTAGTATTATAAAAATAAGGATTTTTATATAAGGCTTAGCACAAGACCAAATAACGACAAAATATACCACAGTCTTAATAAATACTCTTGGAAGGAAAAATAATAATTCAAGCACGGTTACTTCTTAGCACAAAGTCTTTAGTATCAAAAGCAACTCTTCTTCTTTAAAACACAGTTCTTGGCAACAATGTAACCCACACGGGAGTCACATGACGTCGAGGCAAAGTTAATCCAAAGGTTCGGCGTTGACCGCGAGGAGCGCTACGTCGAGCCCCGAGTCGCACAGACCCCCACAACACAGTACCTTGGAAAAGTGAAGCACTCGATGATCAGCGGCGGCGAGATGTCCGGCGTCGCGTCTTCGGCGTCGATCGGGCCTCGGAGTCGGGCGATCTGCAGCGGCGTCGACCGAAGTCAGGCGGGAGCAGCGCTCACGAGATGAAGCAGGATACGGCGTCGTCGATGTCGATGTTGCAAGAGTGAGCAGCGCTCACGGCGTCGAGAGGGCTCGAAGTCGATGCGATCAGCAGCGGTGCAGACACGAGGTCATTTGGAGCTGGAGCCGAACTCACTACTCACTGGCGTTGTTGCTGGCGTCGATCGGGCCCGGCGGCCGGCGTCGAGGAAGCGGGACACTGGAGCCGTTACTCACGATGTCGAGCTGGATTCGGCGGCGTCCGTCGGCGTCGAGGTTGCTGGATTCTTTCAGAGGTGCTGGATTCACAAGTTCCAGCAAACAGCACTTTAAGCAGATGAAGTCCTTTAGCCCTGTGACTTCAACAGGAGACTGGCACTCTTCCAGCCCTTGGAGATTTTCTTAGCAAAGATTGAGAGTACACACACAGTTCCTCTCTCCTGGTTCCTTGGCAAAAATAAAGAAGCAATGCAGGATTCCCCCAACAAACAGCACTCTGGCAGAAGGGGAAGGCAGTCCTTAGATCAGCAGGCTTCTTGTCCTTGGATCAGGTTTCCTTGTCAGAAGTGATCTAAATTCTTGGTTCAGGGGTCCTTCTCTTATACCCCTTTTTGGCTTTGATCCCTTTGTCCATGCAGGGGAATTTCCCCCCATCTTGGGTTTGTTGTGGGTGTTGCCAGGCCGAAGCACCTGGCCTATTCACGGTGCAGGGCAGAGTCTTCAGCCGCCCAGCAGGAGCGGAGCCAGCATTGTCACTGGCAGGGGCAGGGCCATCAGTTGCCCGGCAGGAGGTGGGCCAGGAAAGTCCCAGGCAGGCACAGAGTCATCAGCCGCCTGGCAGGGGGGCGGAGCCAGCATTGTATCAGGCAGGGCAGGCTATCAGGAGCTACTCTTCCCCTACTCTCAATGCAAATGTCCCACTCATCCCACACTGACTCATTCAGACCTCTGGAGCCACCCAGCTCCTGTCACACGCACACCAGAACCAGCAGAGACCGGTAGACAGTTAGACAAGAAAATAGCTACTTTCTAAAAGTGCTATTTTCAAACACAGAGTCCAAAAACCATCCACACAAACGGATGCGTTATTAAACCCTGAGTTCAGGGATACCAAACTCGACATTGCACCATGCTCCCCGAGCCCGCTAGGATTATAGCATTAATAATCCTGGCAGCCCATTCTAACTGATGGAGAGCAGGTTACCTTACAATAGTGAAAAACGAATATGGCTGTAATTCACTATTAGGACATGCCAACCTTGTCAGGCTTGTCCTACCTTATGCTTACAATGCACCCTGCCCGTGGGCCTACCATAGGGGTGACTAACATGAAGTTAAGGGAAGGTTTAGGGACTGGCAAGTAGGTGTACTTGCGCAGTCTGCGTGACAGTACCAGACTGCACGTGGTCTAGCAATGGTAGACCTTCAGACATACTTTTACTAGGCCGCTCTTGTGGGTGGCACAACACGTGCTGCAGGCCCACTAGCAGCATTTGTATTTACAAGCCCTGGCACTCCTGGTGCACTCTACTAGGGACTGACAGTAAACCAAATAAGCCAAACATGGAATTCAATCAATACAGCAATTTCACATAGGGAGCACTTGCACTGTGGCACTGATCAGCAGTGGCACAGTGCCCAAAGCATTTACCAGCAAAAACATCGTAAACAGAGGAGGCAAACAGAAAAAATGGAGGAGAGACTCATGCCAATGATGCCAGGTCTAACACGTGTCCCCTCCAGCTGAAATGTGGGGAGAACTACCCTTACCCTAGGGAGTCCTCATCACTAAGGTGGAAAAATCTGGACAGACCATCAGCATTGGCGTGATCTGTGCCAGGGCGGTGTTCCACCGTGAAGTCCATCCCCTGTAGGGAAATGGACCACCTCAACAGCTTTGGATTCTCACCCCTCATCTGCATCAACCATCTGAGGGGCCTGTGGTCTGTCTGACCCCGGAAGTGAGTCCCAAACAGGTAGGGTCTTAGCTTCTTCAGCGCCCAGACCACAGCAAATGCTTCTCTCTCTATCGCACTCCACCTCTGTTCCCTGGGAAGTAACCTCCTACTGATGAAGGCTACAGGTAAGTCTCGGCCCTCTTCATTCACCTGAGCTAGAACAGCCCCCACGCCATGCTCTGAAGCGTCCGTCTGGACAACAAATTCTTTAGAAAAGTCGGGTGCCTGGAGTATGGGTGCTGTGCACATTGCAGTTTTCAAGGTGTCAAAGGCCGTCTGACAGGCGTCAGTCCAGATCACAAGTCGTGGCTGCTTCCTGGAAGTCAGCGAAGTCAAGGGGTGCACAATGTTACCATAATCCTTGACGAACCTCCTGTAGTAACCCGTGAGACCCAAGAAGGCTCTCACCTGAGTCTGGGTTTTGGGCGGTGCCCATGCCAGGATGGTATCAATCTTGGGTTGCAGGGGGGCCACCTTGCCGCTCCCTACTTGGCGCCCCAAGTACACCACTGAACCCTGCCCAATCTGGCACTTACTGGCTTTGATTGTGAGGCCTGCTCTGCGCAGGGCCAACAACACTTCCTGGAGGTGGCGCAAGTGTTCCTCCCAGCTGGCGCTGAACACTGCGATGTCGTCCAGGTAGGCGGCACTGAAATCCTCCAGTCCAGCCAAGACCTGGTTGACCAACCTCTGGAAGGTGGCAGGGGCATTCTTCATCCCAAAGGGCATAACCCGGAACTGGTAGTGCCCATCTGGTGTGGAGAATGCTGACCTCTCTTTTGCCCCATCAGTCAAGGCGATCTGCCAGTACCCAGACGTTAGATCAAACGTACTAAGGTACCGGGCAGCCCCCAACCGATCTATGAGCTCATCAGCTCTGGGGATGGGGTGCGCGTCAGTCTTGGTGACTGAATTGAGTCCTCGGTAATCCACACAGAACCGAAGTTCCGGTGCAGCACCAGGCGCTGCAGCCTTTGGGACCAAGACCACTGGGCTTGCCCAAGGACTGCTAGAGGACTCAACCACCCCTAAGGCAAACATTTTGGAGACCTCCTCCTTGATGTATGCTCTGACCTTGTCAGTCACTCTGTAAGCCTTGTGCTTCACAGGAGTGCTGTCCCCGGTGTCCACATCATGGACACACCACTGAGTGACACCAGGAATCAAGGAAAACAGATCAGGGAATTGTCCCAACAATTGGCGACAATCCTGCTGCTGTTCAGGGGTCAGTGTGTCAGAGAGGACAACACCATCCACTGACCCATCTTGCTCTTTTGCAGACAGGAGGTCAGGAAGAGGCTCACTCTCCTCCTCCATTCCAGCATCTGTAGCTAGGAGCATGCCCACTTCGGACCTTTCTAAGTGGGGCTTTAAACGGTTGACATGCAGGACCCGCAAGGGATTCCTGGGAGATTCCAAGTCCACCATGTAGGTGACATCGCTCTTTTTCTCCACAACCTTAAATGGTCCAGTCCATCTGTCCTTGAGTGCACAAGGTTCCACAGGGGACATAACCCAAACTTTCTGTCCAGGCTGAAGCTCTACCAGAGTGGCCTTCTGGTCGTACCACCGCTTCATCTCCTCCTGGCTGGCCTCCAGATTTGCCTGAGCAAGATCTCTGAAGCGCCTAGTCTGGTTCCTAAAGGCCAGCATGTAACTGTATACATCCTGGGGAGGTTTCCTAGGAGATTGCTCCCAGCATTCTTTGACCAGACTCAAAGGTCCTCTTACCGGGTGACCATACAAAAGCTCAAAGGGGCTGAACCCTAGAGACTTTTGTGGCACCTCACGGTAAGCAAACAACAGGCATGGCAAGAGGACGTCCCATTTACGCCTCATTGGTTCTTCAAGACCCATAATCATGCCTTTAAGGGTACGGTTGAATCTCTCAACCAACCCATTACCTTGAGGGTGGTAAGGAGTAGTGAACTTGTAGGTTACCCCACACTCCTTCCACAAAGACTTCATATAGTTGGAAATGAAGTTGGTGCCCCGGTCTGACACCACCTCTCTGGGGAACCCCATTCGGGAAAAAACACCCATCAGTGCCCGTCCCACCACGGGGGCCGTCACCGTTCTGAGAGGGATGGCTTCCGGGTACCGTGTGGCATGGTCCACCAAGACCAGGATGAACCTGTTGCCCAGGGCTGTCTTGGGGTCCAGGGGCCCAACAATGTCAATCCCCACCCGGTCAAAGGGGGTACTGACCACGGGAAAAGGTTGGAGGGGAGCCTTCTGCTTCCGCCCGCTTTTCCCACTTGCCTGGCAAGTTTGACAGGTCTTGCAATGGATATCTGTATCCCTTCTCATATGGGGCCAATAAAAATGGGTGACAAGCCTGTCGTAGGTCTTGTCCTGCCCCAGATGTCCAGCTAAAGGAACGTCATGAGCCAAACCCAGTAGGAAGGCTCTGAAGCGCTGGGGTACCACCAGCACACGGGCTGACCCAGGCTCAGTAGCCTTAGGCTCGCTATACAGGAGGTCGTTCTCCCAGTAAACAAAATGTGACCCTGACTGATCACCTGAGGTTTGGGCTGAGGCCTGCTGCCTCATACCGACAAGAGAAGGGCACACTTTCTGTTCTGCACAGAATTCTTCCCTGGAGGGACCACCATCCTGCTGCCAGTGGGTCAGCTCGGGCAGGTCTCCCAGTTCAGCAACTTGTTCACCTGTGGGTTCCAGGGCAAATCCCTCAAGGTCTGCCTCCTCTTGGACCACGGGAACTATGGGGGACAGTTTCCCACGCCCTCTGCCTCTTCTCTTCACAGCTGGGTCCTGGGCCATACTTTCAGGCTCCGGGACCCCATCAACACCCTTACTTGCTGTCATGGATCGAGTGGTTGCACACACCCACTCTGGCACACCCAACATTTTCAAATGTGTCTCCCTCTCCACCTTAGCCCAAGGGGAGTCTTCCAAATCATTGCCCAGGAGACAATCAACAGGCATGGCGGGCCTTACAGCAACTTGAAGAGTACCTGAAACTCCCCCCATTCAAAGGAAACTTGAGCTACCTCACACTTTCTCTGGGAGTTGTCAGCAGCTATCACAGGGTAGAATGCGTGGGGAACAACCTGCTCTCTGGACACCAAGTGACACTTGACAGCTGTCACACTCGCTCCGGTGTCTCTGAGAGCTTCCACTCTATGGCCATTAATGGTCACCCACTGCCTATATTTCTTAGTGTTACTAGGCAGAGGGGGTGGAGAGACCAATTCCATGTCTCCTAGAGAGACCAGGGACATCTCTGCGGGACCCTCCCCACCATGGGCAACCATCTCCTCCCCTCCCAGGGCTACACTCGCCAGGGAGCTGCACGTGGTGGTGCAGTAGAGTTCTTCAAGGGACACTGAGGATCATAAAAACTGTGCCACCTGCTTACAAGCGAAGCAGGTCATTGGGCCCCTACGAACAGGTTTACCTGTCGGGGCATCTGATTTCTTCTCTGGGGGAGGCTGGGAACCCTTCCCTTGGTTCCCTTGGGGATTACTTTGGGGCCCTTTCTGGAACTTCCTCTGTTTACCCTTGTCCCCCCCACTCTTCTGCTGGGGACCCTGCCCACCTTTGGCTGAGTCTCCCACTGGACCCTTGTAGACCCTGGTACTGACCCAGCGGTCCGCCTCCTCAGCAAGTTTTCTAGGGTTAGATATCTTGCTATCAATAAGGTGCTGGCGCAGCTCTGGAAAACAGTTATTAGACAAGTGTTCCCAAGCAAACAAATCATAAAGAGCATCATAACTTTCCACTTTGCTGCCCTTTACCTAACCATCCATGGCTCTGCAAAAATATGACACATATTCCACCCATGTCGTATCAGGCAACTTCTTACATTCTCTAAAGGCCTGTCTGTACTTTTCTGGGGTTAGGCCATACCTTAACATTAAAGCATCTTTCATATGAGCATAAGACATCCTATCCTCAACAGGCATGTCTAACAGGGTATCTCTTCCCTCATTCACAAAGCGACCCCCCAACCCCGCTCCCCAATCCTTCTCAGGGACCCGGTGGGCCAACAATGCTAACTCATATGCTTTAAACCATTGACCAATATCTTCATTCTTCTGAAAATCTTTGATCACATCTTTAGGAAAATAAAACCTACTTTCTGCAGGCACAGATGGGATGCTGCCACCAGAGGGATTCAATTCTAACTCTTTAGCTTTGAGCTCCAACTCCCTCATCCTGGTATCACGCTCAAAAGCTAACTTCTCTCTTTCAAACTCTAACCTTTTGATCTCCATATCAGCTTCTCTCCTGCCTCTTGCATTCTCTATTTCCAACTGCCCATTTATCTTAAGATTTGCCATCTCCATGTTGTAAGCTCGCTCTTTCTCCCTTTCTTCTCTTTCTTCAGGAGAAAGACCTTTGGAGGAAACACTGCTGCCAGGAGGGGATGTGGGCCCATTCACTGGCACCTCCTCTTCCCCTTCCCCTGTCGGTACCACCACCGGATCAGAGGAATCTCTGGCCTCTACCCAGGCCTGCAATGCTTTGAGATATTCTGGTTTGTTTTTGCAGCCTGTGGTAGGAACTTTAAATTGCTTGCAGAGGATTTCAGATCCTTTAACTGATAGTCGTTGATCTTACTCCTATCAAATTCCTCCACAACAACAGCAGGGGTAGTGACTCCGGCATCACTCATGGTCAAAACTGGCAGTTTCAACAATCAAGTTCCAGGAAAGCGGAGAACAAAAAATAGAATCCTTCCAAATTAGATTGTGGCTGCGCTATGGTCTGCTTTCACTATGTAGCGCACACTAATCACTGCACATGGGTCATAAATCCAAAGTTCAAATCCTCACCGCTGACCCACCAATGTTAGAAGCGGCTGTCTCTAGTTGGCAGAGGTATACACTTCTGACAAATAGGGACACACCTTTTCTAGTCAGGGCAAGGGAATCACACACTTAGATAACCCCTGCTCACCCCCTTGGTAGCTTGGCAGAGCAGACAGGCTTATCTCAGAGGCAGTGCGTTAAGCATTTATGACCACATACAGTAATAAAGTGAGTACACTACAAATGGACACGACACAGTAGTATTATAAAAATAAGGATTTTTATATAAGGCTTAGCACAAGACCAAATAACGACAAAATATACCACAGTCTTAATAAATACTCTTGGAAGGAAAAATAATAATTCAAGCACGGTTTCTTCTTAGCACAAAGTCTTTAGTATCAAAAGCAACTCTTCTTCTTTAAAACACAGTTCTTGGCAACAATGTAACCCACACGGGAGTCACACGACGTCGAGGCAAAGTTAATCCAAAGGTTCGGCGTCGACCGCGAGGAGCGCTACGTCGAGCCCCGAGTCGCACAGACCCCCACAACACAGTACCTTGGAAAAGTGAAGCACTCGATGATCAGCGGCGGCGAGATGTCCGGCGTCGCGTCTTCGGCGTCGATCGGGCCTCGGAGTCGGGGCGATCTGCAGCGGCGTCGACCGAAGTCAGGCGGGAGCAGCGCTCACGAGATGAAGCAGGATACGGCGGCGTCGATGTCGATGTTGCAAGAGTGAGCAGCGCTCACGGCGTCGAGAGGGCTCGAAGTCGATGCAGACACGAGGTCACTTGGAGCTGGAGCCGAACTCACTACTCACTGGCGTTGTTGCTGGCGTCGATCGGGCCCGGAGGCCGGCGTCGAGGAAGCGGGACACTGGAGCCGTTACTCACGATGTTGAGCTGGATTCGGCGGCGTCCGTCGGCGTCGAGGTTGCTGGATTCTTTCAGAGGTGCTGGATTCACAAGTTCCAGCAAACAGCACTTTAAGCAGATGAAGTCCTTTAGCCCTGTGACTTCAACAGGAGACTGGCACTCTTCCAGCCCTTGGATATTTTCTTAGCAAAGATTGAGAGTACACACACAGTTCCTCTCTCCTGGTTCCTTGGCAAAAATAAAGAAGCAATGCAGGATTCCCCCAACAAACAGCACTCTGGCAGAAGGGGAAGGCAGTCCTTAGATCAGCAGGCTTCTTGTCCTTGGTTCAGGTTTACTTGTCAGAAGTGATCTAAATTCTTGGTTCAGGGGTCCTTCTCTTATACCCCTTTTTGGCTTTGATCCCTTTGTCCATGCAGGGGAATTTTCCCCCATCTTGGGTTTGTTGTGGGTGTTGCCAGGCCGAAGCACCTGGCCTATTCACGGTGCAGGGCAGAGTCTTCAGCCACCCAGCAGGAGCGGAGCCAGCATTGTCACTGGCAGGGGCAGGGCCATCAGTTGCCCGGCAGGAGGTGGGCCAGGAAAGTCCCAGGCAGGCACAGAGTCATCAGCCGCCTGGCAGGGGGGCAGAGCCAGCATTGTATCAGGCAGGGCAGGCTATCAGGAGCTACTCTTCCCCTACTCTCAATGCAAATGTCCCACTCATCCCACACTGACTCATTCAGACCTCTGGAGCCACCCAGCTCCTGTCACACGCACACCAGAAGCAGCAGAGACCGGTAGACAGTTAGACAAGAAAATAGCTACTTTCTAAAGTGCTATTTTCAAACACAGAGTCCAAAAACCATCCACACAAACGGATGCGTTATTAAACCCTGAGTTCAGGGATACCAAACTCGACATTGCACCATGCTCCCCGAGCCAGCTAGGATTATAGCATTAATAATCCTGGCAGCCCATTCTAACTGATGGAGAGCAGGTTACCTTACAATAGTGAAAAACGAATATGGCTGTAATTCACTATTAGGACATGCCAACCTTGTCAGGCTTGTCCTACCTTATGCTTACAATGCACCCTGCCCGTGGGCCTACCATAGGGGTGACTAACATGAAGTTAAGGGAAGGTTTAGGGACTGGCAAGTAGGTGTACTTGCGCAGTCTGCGTGACAGTACCAGACTGCACGTGGTCTGGCAATGGTAGACCTTCAGACATACTTTTACTAGGCCGCTCTTGTGGGTGGCACAACACGTGCTGCAGGCCCACTAGCAGCATTTGTATTTACAAGCCCTGGCACTCCTGGTGCACTCTACTAGGGACTGACAGTAAACCAAATAAGCCAAACATGGAATTCAATCAATACAGCAATTTCACATAGGGAGCACTTGCACTGTGGCACTGATCAGCAGTGGCACAGTGCCCAAAGCATTTACCAGCAAAAACATCGTAAACAGAGGAGGCAAACAGAAAAAATGGAGGAGAGACTCATGCCAATGATGCCAGGTCTAACATATATATATATATATATATATATATATATATATATATATATATATATATATATATATATATATATATATATATATATATATATATATATATATATATATATATATTACCTACTGGCGGTCGCCAGTAGGTATATATAGTTAGGATTTTTTCTCTATGGGTTTTTTGAAAATTCTATGTCTAATAACTTTGGCGTTTGTGGACGGAATCGGCTGAAATTTTCAGGAAAATGGCACATTTTGTTTCTGAGCAGCCCTTGAAAATTTGGGGGGGGTTCGTCCAGTGGGGGCCGAGAAAAAAGGGGGGTCCCAAAACGTGTTTTTAACATTGAGTTTTCCATAGGGCGGTTGGCCTCACTTTTAGCCCGAACGGCTGAATGGATTTGCACGAAACTTGGCAAAATTGTAGGGACTGGTAGCCCGATGTGCCTTTTGTAGGTCTCAATATATGTGCTCCAGTGGATTTTGAGAAATTAACGTTTAAAAAAAGATATATATCTGTAACAGCGGACCGGTTAGCGCTCTGGTTCGCGGACTTTTCGCGCAACGGAGCTTTGTGAAGCGAAGCTGATTGGTTCTCCGGCGTCTGTCAACATTCCAAACAGTCCGTAGCGGCCGCCATCTTGTCTCTCGGTAGGATCGAGAGACAAGAGGAGGTCAAAACAAAGGGGGAAATAACTATAAGGGGGCATAGTAGATCCTCGCTGACCCCCTAGGTTTGATGTGGAGGTTTTAAAAGGGCCCCGCGGGGCAAAAAAAAATAATAATAATAATAATCGAACGGCTGAATGGATTTGCACGAAACTTGGCAAAATTGTAGGGACTGGTAGCCCGATGTGCCTTTGCTAGGTCTCAATATATGTGCTTCAGTGGATTTTGAGAAATTAACGTTCAAAAAAAGATATATATCTGTAACAGCGCACCGCTTCGCGTACTTTTCGCGTTACGGAGCTTTGCGAAGCGAAGCTGATTGGCTCTCCGGTGTCTGTAAACATTCCAAACAGTACGTAGCGGCCGCCATCTTGTCTCTCGGTAGGATCGAGAGACAAGAGGAGGCCAAAGCGAAGGGGCAAATGACCATAAGGGGGCATAGTAGATCCTCGCTGACCCCCTAGGTTTGATGTGGAGGTTTTAAAAGGGCCCCGCGGGGCAAAAAAAAAAATAATAATAATAATCGAACGGCTGATGACCATAAGGGGGCATAGTAGATCCTCGCTGACCCCCTAGGTTTGATGTGGAGGTTTTAAAAGGGCCCCGCGGGGCAAAAAAAAATAATAATAATAATAATCGAACGGCTGAATGGATTTGCACGAAACTTGGTAAAATATTAGGGACTGGTAGCCCGATGTGCCTTTGCTATGTCTCAATATATGTGCTTCAGTGCATTTTGAGAAATTAACGTTCAAAAACAAGATATATATCTGTAACAGCGCTCCGCTTCGCGGAGATAAAATTATATGTGTATTACCTAGCTGTTGCTAACACCAGTTAGCGACGGCTAGTAGGAGATAGCGACCATCTTGGGTCCCACTTTGCATGTGAGTGATATTTATCACTAATGACATGCAAAGTGGGCATGCCAAGATGTTAGCGACTGGAAACAGTCGCTAACATCGCTATCTCCTATTATCAACTTTTGGAAATATTCGAGATAAGCGCGAATATCTCCAAAAAGTAACAGCTGCCCTGAGCAGTTCTTAGCCATGTTATCCAATGGGAGGTGGATAACATGGCTAAGAGCATTAGCTCGGTAATGCATGAATATCGCGGAGTTTTCAGCGACATTAATGCATTGCGCTCGTTTTTTATCGTATTTGCGATAAACCTTGATAATAGCAAGGTTTATCTGCGATAATTTCTGACGGTAAAAAAATCGTTGCTAAGCATCGTTAGGGATAAATATCGCTTAACCTTGGTAATATGCCCCAACGTCTGTTAACGTTCGATTCGAAGGAAATCAGGAATTGTTGAAAAACATTGTGTGCGCCATCTTGTCTTTTTTCAAATGCCACACTTTTGTCGTGCACGGCAGCCATTTTAGATGCCTTGACCAGATCCACTCTGTGAACGCTGTCGATCCTTAGCATGGCTCCCCACCCTTGCAAGCATCTCCCCCAGGCAGTGGTCACCCCCGCTCTCTGTTTTATGCATGGGTAATAAACCTCCCCCCATCTGCGCTGTTCTTCCCTGAGAATCACACCCTGTGCCCGCCCGACACCTCCCTTTCGCCCTATTCACTACCGCACCCTCTGACACTCCTTTTCCTCTGTGTCCGATTGTCCAGGCCGGTCCTAGGCTATCAGCTAGCCCTGCAGATGTAGTTTATGGCCACAGCTGTAAAGAATCACCCGTCTTCAAAGGAGTTATAGTAGATCAAGGCCCACACTCGATGAGATCCGTCACAGCAGAAGCGTTGCTATTATCTGAAAACCATTCTGTATTGTGATTGGGGAGGGGACCGAGCGTGAAGCGGAAGATTCCAGGGATGACTCTTTGTACATCAAAGTTTTTACAATTATGTGTCACATTAAAAATATATAGCACTCCGACAAAGTAGTAAGATTATAAAACTTTAATAATTTATAAATATATACAAGAAAACAAAAATAGTAATAACATATAAACATTTTTAGAGAAAAACAACGAAGTAGCGGTCGGCTGTGCGAATAGTCCCAACGCAGCACAACGTCCAGATTTCCGGCGTGGGGCGTCGCGGGGGGTGGGTGATCAGTAGCAAACTGTTGTGCGAATAGTTCCAAGGCAGCAGAACGCGCCGAAATCTAGATGACACAAAAGTGATGTCTAGTAAGTTGCCACCCAGCAAATAACGGCGTGGGGCGTCGCGGGGGGTGGGTCATCAGTAGCAAACTGTTGTGCGAATAGTTCCAAGGCAGCAGAACGATGGCACCAAGGTGATGTCCAGTAAGTTGCCGCACTGGTTTTGGTATCCTACAATGCTGCTCCGAATAACGGCGTGGGGCGCCCCGGGGGAGGCGGCGTGAACGGGCCTCTCCAGGTGGAGTCTCGTCTGTTGTAGTGGGGCGCCCCTTTACCGTTTCAGTTGCCATTCCGTCCGCTTTTGGTCCACTGTGTCAAAATCCGCCATTCAGCTGAGTTGCGCCCACTCTTGCGGTGCAGCGATAGGCGGCTGTCACAGGACTCTCAAAATGGCGGCAGGCTGTTTCCTTTTTGGGCCTGGTCCACTGAAATGGCCCTGGGACACCTTGGAAATCGGACGCTTGTCTGCTAGGTCTTGGACCCCATTCTCGAAAGCGTCCCCTCCGCCTTGAGAATTCATCAAAAGTTTTGGGGGCCCCGACTCCTGCAGGCTTCTGGTGGGGAGCGGCTGCCATGATTGCTCGCGGAATGACCACGACGGAGCTACGAGATGGTGGTGCTCTCATGGTGACGCCAGCTTCAGTCTGAAACATCCAGAAACAAGGTGGGGCTTTCATCGTTTGGGGGAAAAAAAAAGTTTTCATCCAATGAAAAGTGTTGTTTTTAGGTCATATGATCAAGCCTTCCATCATTAGGAAACCAAAAGTAAAATGAACCAATGAAAAGTTTTATAAACAAGTCACATGACCTGTTATGCGGCATAGGGTATAAAATGCGGAGAAAATACGTTGGCACGTGAGGCGGCGTCAGTAGCGGACCGATGTGCGAATAGGCCGAAGGCAATACAACGCGCCAAGATCCGGATGGCATCGAGGTGGTGTCATAGTTGAGAGTTCTGAGCAGCGGTTGTAACACTGTCTGAAGCTTATTTGCAGCTGCTGCAGCTTCACTACGCGCCAAGATCCGGATGGCACCGAGGTGGTGTGTAGGAAGTTGCCGCACTGGTGTGGCCATCCTACAATGCTGAAAGTCGGCGTGGGGCGCCCCGTTGGCCTGTGAGTTTGCGTCAGTAGCGGACCGATGTGCGAATAGGCCGAAGGCAGCACAACGCGCCAAGATCCGGATGGCACCGAGGTGGTGTCTAGTAAGTTGTCGCACTTCTGTGGCCATCCTACAATGTTGAAAGTCGGCGTGGGGCGCCCCGTTGGCCTGTGAGATGGTGTCAGTAGCGGACTGATGTGTGAATGGGGCCAAAGGCAGCGCAACAATATTTTCTACTATATTTCCGGTGTAGAAGAGACCACAAGGCGCTGAGATGCCAAGATCCGGATGGCACCGAGGTGGTGTCTTGCAAGTTGTGGTACTGGTGTGGCCATCCTACAATGCTGAAAGTCGGCGTGGGGCGCCCCGTTGGCCTGTGAGATGGCGTCAGTAGCGGACCGATGTGCGAATAGGCCGAAGGCAGCACAACAATATTTTCTGACTGACACCACAAGGCGCTGAGATGCCAAGATCCGGATGGCACCGAGGTGATGTCTAAGTTGCGGACTGATGTGCGAATGGGGCCAAAGGCAGCGTAACAATATTTTTTGTATGGAAGATACCACTAGGCGTTGAGATGCCAAGATTCGGATGGCACTGAGGTGATGTCTAGCAAGTTGGTGTGGTCATCCTACAATGCTGAAACTCGGCGTGGGTCACCCCATTAGCCTGTGAGATGGCGTCAGTAGCGGACCGATGTGCGAATAGGCCGAAGGCAGCACAACGCGCCAAGATCCGGATGTCACCGTGGTGGTTTCATAGTTGAGAGGCACTTCATCTGCAGTGGGGCGCCGAGATCCGGATGGCACCGAGGTGATGTCTAGCAAGTTGCTGTACTGGTGTGGTCATCCTACAATGCTGAAACTCGGCGTGGGTCGCCCCATTAGCCTGTGAGATGGCGTCAGTAGCGGACCGATGTGCGAATAGGCCGAAGGCAGCACAACGCGCCAAGATCCGGATGTCACCGTGGTGGTTTCATAGTTGAGAGGCACTTCATCTGCAGTGGGGCGCCGAGATCCGGATGGCACCGAGGTGATGTCTAGCAAGTTGCTGTACTGGTGTGGTCATCCTACAATGCTGAAACTCGGCGTGGGTCGCCCCATTAGCCTGTGAGATGGCGTCAGTAGCGGACCGATGTGCGAATAGGCCGAAGGCAGCACAACGCGCCAAGATCCGGATGTCACCGTGGTGGTTTCATAGTTGAGAGGCACTTCATCTGCAGTGGGGCGCCGAGATCCGGATGGCACCGAGGTGATGTCTAGCAAGTTGCTGTACTTGTGTGGTCATCCTACAATGCTGAAACTCGGCGTGGGTCGCCCCATTAGCCTGTGAGATAGCAGTTCTTTGGATTTGGGCCTGGCTCGTCTGCTGTAGTGGGGCGCCCCTTTACCGTTTCAGTTGCCATTCAGCTGAGTTTCGGCTGCTCTTGATGCTACAGCGACAGGCGGCTGCAACAGGACTCTCAAAATGGCGGCCTGTTCTTTGGATTTGGGCCTGGTCCACTAAAATGGCCCTGGGACACCTTAGAACTCGGACGCTCGATTTTTTTTTCCTTTCCTGTACATGCAAAAAAAGGTAAATGCCCGGTACGTTACACGCTTCATCTGCCACGATGAACTCTCTAGAGGAACCGAAAAAAAATATAGTTGTGGTAACTATACCATGCATTGTCATATGGAGAGGTGGCACCAATTAATTATAGTGCTGCATAAAAGAGAGATTTGGAGGAGAACCCCTGACCTGCTAGTACATTCATCAAAGAAGTGGCACTGAGAGCTTCAGAGGCAAGGGAAACGGTCCCAAATATTTAGAAGAACTTTGGAAAGATTAAAATGACATGTTTAGATTGTGGCAAATTTATTTCATGTGGACATCTGAGTGTTACTCTAATAAATACAGCATATGAACATCATCATAGTCGATGGTTGGTAGAGACATTTTGACTATATCCTGGACCTGCCCGTCCTCGCCCAAAATGGCGCCAGAATAAATGGGACTCGTAACTCCTTGTTGTGTACTGGTTGCAGAACCTTGAAATCACGAGATACGTATGCAGTTTTGAAGCACATGGCGGGCGGGGACGAGAATTGATTGAATATTTCGACATCCCTATTGATATTAAGTTCTGATGTGTTATTGATTACTGTACTGTTGAAAGTTCGAATTAACGTCACCCATGGTACTTGCCCGCAAATGTATATCTAGATAATTTTATTGTAACTGGCCCTGTCGTATTTTAATTATAAAATGTACGTCCACCGATTCCGTAACTGTTAGACACCTTAGTTCTTGCAACCTAATGGCCCGCCCGTTACGTTCCTCTACAGTGTAAATGTCTATTTATCATATACGATTACAGTTTGCTCCGTGGCCGGCCCACGTGGTTATAGGCTCGTATTTGTATAATGAAATTTTCACAATAAAGGTTTTTAAAAGAAAACATGGTAGTAGTATATACATTGGTAAAGTTTTTAATAATAGTCACTGTTTTAGAATCATTAAAAGGCAAGTGAAATAAAGCAGACCAATTACATGAAGGGTAAAAGGTATAATACGAAGGAACGCAGTAAAGATAAATGGTCAAGGGCTGTTGTGTTTTCTATTCCTGCAACATAAAGTGATCGATAAGAATCTCATATTCAGGCGTATCGGCGACTAAGACAGCAGGTCGACCCTCTTTTGCTCAACGGCTCCGTCATGGGACGAAGAAACGCTCTTTTTCTCGAAAAAAGAATATATTTTACTTGCAGGACAGTTGTAAAATTTCCGGGAAAGTACATTAGCCTGGAACATTATAACATATATTTAAGAAAAAATAATGTTCGGAAGTAATGAAAAGCGTAATTTTTAGGTCATATGACCAAGCCTTTCATCATTACAATAAGAAAAGTAAAATGAACCAATGAAAAGTTTTATTAACAAGTCACATGACTTGTTATGCTTACGTTACGCGCTGCGCGCCCCGGATGACTTCCGGATGCGCTAACGCGGCGCGTCATATGACGCATTACGCGACAACGCAGGTACAGAATATAGTCAAAATGTCTCCACCAACCAGCGGTCGGAACACAACCCCTTTCAGCAGGCTAAATAGTTCTGTTAAATGACAACAGAAGGGACAGGCAACAAGAACCATCAGTCAAAGAGGGGAGGGCTAGTTCTTCTCTACCGGGTTACATTGGGGCGCTACCGGAACTGATCGAATTGGTAGTCTACAGTGTTTCTGGATGTTTCAGACTGAAGCTGGGGTTAGCATGAGAGCAGCACCATTTCGTAGCTCCGTCGTGGTCATTCCGCAACCAATCATGGCAGCCGTTCTTTATCGTTATTTTGGGCGGGGTGGGTGGCGGAGCAGAGCTGTTTTGCAGCCATCATTGTGTGGAGTTCAGTTCATCTCACTAGTTTTGTATTTGTCATGAGGGGTTGTTCCTAATGTTTCTATTTTAGCGAGGTCAAAAAGAGATCCCATTAGTGGCCTACTGATTTTGCTCGATTCCTTTTCTTTTTTTTTACACGATTTTTCGTTATCTGCAAAGACTAAACAGAGTATTGCGACTCTGTGTTTGTTTGTAAATAGAGAATGAACCAAAGAGAACTAATTCTAAAACAGTAAATACTTGGATAACAATGAATCAAATGGAGAGAGAAGCAGGCACGACGGATTACAATGGGGGCAAAGACCTGCGTTAACTACCTTTCACTATCTGCAAAGAGAGAGTACTCCTAATAGAAATGAGGGGGGGGGGCACCATTCAAAGCAGATCAGTGTGCATAAACACGAAAATGTTTTCACTTACCACGTACTTGACATTCGACAGCTTATGATATTTGCTATTAAAAAACCATTGAAATTCACTGAAAAAACCATAGGTTATAGACCATATATAGTTAGGAATTAGCATTTACAAAACCTTGAAAATTCACTGAAAAAACCATAGGTTATAGACCATATATAGTTAGGAATTAGCATTTAAAAAACCTTATTTTACTCACACAAAACCATTGAAATTCCATATATAGTTAGTTGCACTAACTATATATCGCGCACCTGCAATCCACTGCTGATGATGTCACATATTACATCATTCATGACATGGTCAGTGACATCACTGATGACATCACTGATGACATCTCAAATGACATCACTGATGACATCACTGATGACAACATCCAGTGACTGTATGTTTCTGTAAAGTTAAAATGTGTCTTACATATTGAAGAATGAGTGGAAGTATAAGTGTCTGGACAAAGGATTTAGTAGGTGCATGACTGAATGCATGAGTGAGTGATTAAATGTGTCTCACTGAGTGCATGGGTTAGTGACTAAAGTGTCTTAATTTGTGCATCATTATGTCTGTTGTTCTGTAAACTGCTGCATGTTTTGATCAGTAGCTATATGATTAACTATATGGGTTACTGATTGATTGTCCAAGTATTTGTATGGGAGACTGAGTGTGTGTGTGGCTGGCTGGGAGGTGTGTGACTCTGTGCAGATCAATGTGTACTTGTATCAATGATTGTATAACAAGGTAAGTATGTGTTAGTATATGTTTGAAAATGTAAGGTGCTCTATGTTTAACTGTATAGACAAGAAAATGGAAGTGTCATTGATTCTTTACAGGACTGACTAGGTGTGTGAGTAACTCCATGGATGAGTGGCAGACTGTGAGTGTCTGTATAGGTGTATGAGTGCATATGATAGTGTTGTAAAGATGAGTGATTGTATGTATGAATGATAGTATGGGTGAATGAGTGAAGGTGTGTGTAGACGTAGGAATCAGTGAGTGCGTATGTAGTAACTAGTATTGGTGTGTCAATGGTTTCAAAAATTATATTCTGTATTTAACACTGGGTGAAACAGAGGTTATATTAAAATGTGAGGAGATGCATTGTATTGTCACATGAATGATATCATCAGTGATGTGGTCATTGATGTCAAATGAGATGTCATCAGTGATGTCATCAGTGATGTCATTTGAGATGTCATCAGTGATGTCATCAGTGATGTCACTGACCATGTCATGAATGATGTAATATGTGACATCATCAGCAGTGGATTGCAGGTGCGCGATATATAGTTAGTGCAACTAACTATATAT
This sequence comes from Lissotriton helveticus, assembly GCF_964261635.1. Taxonomy (NCBI): domain Eukaryota; kingdom Metazoa; phylum Chordata; class Amphibia; order Caudata; family Salamandridae; genus Lissotriton; species Lissotriton helveticus. The sequence goes on from NC_136070.1 coordinate 297,071,678, forward strand.
GGAATTTCAATGGTTTTGTGTGAGTAAAATAAGGTTTTTTAAATGCTAATTCCTAACTATATATGGTCTATAACCTATGGTTTTTTCAGTGAATATATATATATATACATACATTTTGATAAAGGCTGCTGCGCAGCCGAACGCGTATCTCTCCTACTGCAGGGTCGAGGGAGACCTGAAAAATAAATATCCTCATTCCCACTTACCTCGAGTGCGTGCCTCTTCTTAATTTGTGGGAATAGGATGTTCTTTTGGATATATATATATAGCACCGAAGCAGTTCGAACAAACATTTGTAACGCTGGGCATTTGATAAAGGAAGATGTTACTTCCGAAACGCGTCATGCTACACCAGTGAATAAAGCTGCCTACCTTGCTCCGTTGTGTCCCTTCCATCCTTTCGTGAGTGAGAAGATGTTCTTTGGTGATATTCAGCGTGTCTTGCCTACGGCGCGCAGGAGGGACCCTTCCACAAAGTGTCTGCAGTATTATAGGCACCAGTGGCAACACTATTTTCTTTCCGAGTGATCGGCAACTGCAGACCGCCACCCGACCCACGAGGGAAATATTACTGCTGTTTAAGACAGTCCTGCACTGCTGGGAGAGGCATGGACACTGTGCCGGTGCCTCCGGTGATGCCCGAAGTGGGAAAATGCGGCTGGAAGTAGGGGCAAGCAAGGCAGTTTGTCTTACATCAAGGTTGCCCGTCACACTTGACCTATGCTCACAATCGGCCTTCCAGTCTATGTGGACATGAAAATCCAGGCCATTCACATCTCCTGCCCCAGCCAGACAACGTGCTGCATTGTGGTTATTGCAGTCTTCCAACCTTAGCTGCAGTAGATATGAGAGAGCACACGAGGGCCAGGTGTGTGTAATTCCAACGAAGGAGGGGTTGGACTGTTCAAAAGCACCGAAGCAGTCCGAACAAACATTTGTAACGCTGGGCATTTGATAAAGGAAGATGTTACTTCCGAAACGCGTCATGCTACACCAGTGAATAAAGCTGCCTACCTTGCTCCGTTGTGTCCCTTCTATCCTTTCGTGAGTGAGAAGATGTTCTTTGGTGATATTCAGCGTGTCTTGCCTACGGCGCGCAGTAGGGACCCTTCCACAAAGTGTCTGCAGTATTATAGGCACCAGTGGCAACACTATTTTCTTTCCGAGTGATCGGCAACTGCAGACCGCCACCCGACCCACGAGGGAAATATTACTGCTGTTTAAGACAGTCCTGCACTGCTAGGAGAGGCATGGACACTGTGCCGGTACCTCCGGTGATGCCCGAAGTGGGAAAATGCGACTGGAAGTAGGGGCAAGCAAGGCAGTTTGTTTTACATCAAGGTTGCCCGTCACACTTGACCTATGCTCACAATCGGCCTTCCAGTCTATGTGGACATGAAAATCCAGGCCATTCTCATCTCCTGCCCCAGCCAGACAACGTGCTGCATTGTGGTTATTGCAGTCTTCCAACCTTAGCTGCAGTGGATATGAGAGAGCACACGAGGGCCAGGTGTGTGTAATTCCAACGAAGGAGGGGCTGGACTGTTCAAAAGCACCGAAGCAGTCCGAACAAACATTTGTAACGCTGGGCATTTGATAAAGGAAGATGTTACTTCCGAAACGCGTCATGCTACACCAGTGAATAAAGCTGCCTACCTTGCTCCGTTGTGTCCCTTCCATCCTTTCGTGAGTGAGAAGATGTTCTTTGGTGATATTCAGCATGTCTTGCCTACGGCGCGCAGGAGGGACCCTTCCACAAAGTGTCTGCAGTATTATAGGCACCAGTGGCAACACTATTTTCTTTCCGAGTTATCGGCAACTGCAGACCGCCACCCGACCAACGAGGGAAATATTACTGCTGTTTAAGACAGTCCTGCACTGCTAGGAGAGGCATGGACACTGTCCCGGTGCCTCCGGTGATGCCCGAAGTGGGAAAATGCGGCTGGAAGTAGGGGCAAGCAAGGCAGTTTGTTTTACATCAAGGTTGCCCGTCACACTTGACCTATGCTCACAATCGGCCTTCCAGTCTATGTGGACATGAAAATCCAGGCCATTCTCATCTCCTGCCCCAGCCAGACAACGTGCTGCATTGTGGTTATTGCAGTCTTCCAACCTTAGCTGCAGTGGATATGAGAGAGCACATGAGGGCCAGGTGTGTGTAATTCCAACGAAGGACGGGCTGGACTGTTCAAAAGCACCGAAGCAGTCCGAACAAACATTTGTAACGCTGGGCATTTGATAAAGGAAGATGTTACTTCCGAAACGCGTCATGCTACACCAGTGAATAAAGCTGCCTACCTTGCTCCGTTGTGTCCCTTCCATCCTTTCGTGAGTGAGAAGATGTTCTTTGGTGATATATATATATATATATATATATATGTAGGCCCTATGAAGGGTGTGACTGAATTGCTTCCCAGGCAGAACCCAATTAGGGTATTATTTTAGCACCAGGACTACAAGTACCATAAAGCTGACAATGACATAAAGCCATAGGAGGGCGATAATGAGCTGAAAGGGGCTGCTTCCTCGTGCATCTGCTCGGAAGCCCCCTTGAACAAGGAGCCAGGAGCTCCGAAACGCGTTGGGGAAGTTGGAGGAAATATCTGCGAGCTTTGCTGTTTTCTGTCCTAATAAAGAACTTGGCCCTGGAGGCTTGGTTTGCTTGTCCTTGCGTGTGTCCTCGAACAAAAGCGACGTATGGGAAAATATACCGGCCGGCTCAGGTCGGGAGGATAGCACCGCCGGCATAATCTTCACGGACTGTTGGTGTCGGATACACAGACACCGGTATAACAGAAGGACAAGTTGGAGTTTCGGAAAAGGCAATGTGACCGGAGGCCCTATGAAGGGTGTGACTGAATTGCTTCCCAGGCAGAACACAATTAGGGTATTATTTTAGCACCAGGACTACAAGTCCCATAAAGCTGAGGATGACGTAAAGCCATAAGAGGGCGATAATGAGCTAAAAGGGACTGCCTCCTCGTGCATCTGCTCGGAAGCCCCTGTGAGCAAAGAGCCTGGAGCTCCGAAACACGTTGGGGAAGTTGGAGGAAATATCTGCGAGCATTGCTGTTTTCTGTCCTAATAAAGAACTTGGCCCTGGAGGCTTGGTTTGCTTGTCCCTGCGTGTGTCCTCGAACGAAAGCAACATATGGGGGGAAAATGTATATATATATATATATATATGAAAGCTCCAAATTGCCCACCTGGCAAAGACGCACTCTCACATCCCACGGCAGTAAATGCATTTTAATCGGTAAATACAGGAGCCACTTGCCAATGTCAATTACAGCGTTCTGTCGTGTGGGCAATTTGGAGCTTTCATATATATATATATATATATATATATATAGATATACATATATTTTTTTTTATATATATATATATATATATATATATATATATATATGATATATAATTTCCTTTGTGCTGTTTTTACAATTGGCACATGTGTTAGTCATTCAAAATGTGATGGATACCTTCCCTGCGTTTCTACAAGAGCCATAAAATATAATGCACTTGTAATAAGGGAGACAGCAAATCTGTTATGTTGTGACAGAGTAACCCATCCCCAAAATTTACTTCAGGACTTAGATCATAATTTCGGCGGTGATCATTTTTGCATTGGATGTTCTTATAAACTGATGTTCAACCTGCCAGTGATCATTCTCTGTTATCAAGTTACGTGTTTCTCTACATTGCTACGTTCAGAATGCACATTTTTTACAGTGGAGATGCACAGACACGTCTGACTTGGGAACGTGAAAGGTACTTTATCCTAATGAGCCAAGAAAAAGGCAAAATATTCTACATCTACAACAAAGTTAATGCCAGAAAGTCCGTGGTGGGAGTGGGACAAAATGGAGATGCTGGATCCAGCTCTCAGCAATCGCTGGTGTGGGAACATTGGAGCCAGCACTCCTGCACCAGCAATCAGTGTTTAGAGTAGAAAATCCCGCCTAGATTAAGGTCTGATAGTGGAAGTGTGAAGTGAATGTGAGAAAAGGCCGCCCAGTCCATTACCAGATAAAAATAAGTAAGCCTTGCGGTATCTGTTACCCATTAAAGCCCTTAAGTAAGTCTGAAACTTCAGGAACGAACAGACAAAAGGAAAATGCCACCTCCTCCCGTCTCCCTCGCTCACAAGAGCCCTCAAATCTCACTCGGATAACAAATGACTGCTGCAGGGGAGATGGATATCACTGTACTTTGTGGCACAAAGTGCTGCAGAGTCTGATACACTGCAAGCTGAACAGAAGAAAACAGGCAGAAATCAGAATTCCTCAAAAAAGGTCAATTTGCGGAGCGGCTCATCCATCCTTCTGGTACATCCACTTCGATTGACTGAATTTCAGCTCCAGAGGACCAGATGAACTCTACCCTCTCTACGTGGTGCGTGTCAGCAGCTCAAACTGCAGTGCGCTGTTACCGCGACATTTACGGTTGTCTATCATGAAAGCGCAATACCGATTCTACAAAAGAAAAAAAAAATAGAATATGAAAGATAAATACTTTTCATATAATTAAACCCTGTGTATCATAGAAGTTTTGCGCCTGCTAATTTTTTTTAATGTAACTTGTTTCATAGATTTTGCAAAGGTTAGCCAAGAACTGCCATCCCAAAATATGTAATTTCATGTAAATTGTTTGAGCCGCAGTCAAAATCCGTACCACTATAATTAGTCAAATGAGACGAGCTCCGAAGTAATTGAGAAACACATTTTTGCAAATTACAATATAAATGGATGTTAATATTCAAAAAATTTCCCTCAGATCAAAAACCAAATTATTTGTAAACAGTAATTCTGACACTGGCTGGAGACTGTTTTTTGCATATGGATTGTGTGAAGTTATGTATGGCATGGATCACGACCCTGCGCTATCCAGAACACACCTGCCACGCCTCCCACCAGTATTGTGACACAAACCGTAGAACTTCTTCTTCCATCTTTAGGAATTCTTCTATTTAAGATCTCGACAGCAACTTGGATTGGCAATTTCTTGGCACACTTCCTTGCACACGGCCTTCTGCGTTGGTAGTAAACTGGCTTTCATGCAACTGACCAACAGTAACAGTGGCATGGATGTGGGTGCATGTGTGCAGGTTGTGAGGGTCAAGGACTGATTTCAAAGCAAATTGTTTGGGATCTGTTGCGTGCATTCCATTGCCATTGGTTGGAATGGGGAAACAACAAATACAACGACCGCCGAACAAAGTGTTGCCTTTGCAACATGGGTGGAATAACGAATGCGTCGGAACCACGTATTACATTTACAACGCTAGTCGTTACAACAACATATTTTAGGTCAAGCGTCGTTGGACTTCAAAGTCCAATGCTTTTCATACTGTTATGGTGACTGGAGTTGGAATAGTAAATTATACTATTCCAAAGTCCAGCACCCCCCTAAGGCAAGTCTTTGTAATGACTTGCGTTGTAAATGTAATGCATGGTTCATACGTATTCGTTTTTTCGCCCGCATTGTTAAGGAGCTTGTTAAAAATGAATGCGTGGTTGTGTTATACAACCGGTGGAATGATTCTCAGAGCAATTATTAGAGGGTTGCAAACATTCCTCCAATCACCATTTGTGTGTTTGATGCAATGCTATAAGTGGCCAAAGATATGCCCACACACGGATCCCTTGCTCACCGTAGCACGTGTTGTACCACAGAATCCAAGCTAGGCTTCCCTGAAGAGGCCTATCAACCAGCCTGGGGTTACTGGTGGTCCCTTCTGAAAGGGGCCTCACTTTGCAGAATGGGATGGGCTGTTCCATGAGGAGCAGGGTCAGTACTGAATAGCATAAGGTGTGCCTCTGTCTATATTGACACTATGATATTGATAGATTCCACCCCAACCTCCGGACACAGGACGTTTGTCCCCAAAAATTTGAATTCGAGATTATCCCGAGATAATGTTTCAGACATTTAAGTAAAGACTTAGAAATCAGAAGAGAAATATGCTAAAGAAGATTAATTAGTTTGTGTAACAACATTTAACGTATCATCCAAAATGATCCAAAGAATCATTACGGAGAATTGGCACATCTTGAATACCTGACACAGGTCATGGGACTACCCATTAGTCTCACACAGATGAGCTAGGAGTTTAAGAATACCCAAGTTCATACTAGACGAAGAAAAACAGTGGATGCAGACAACACCTTGCATAGGAAATTAGGCCTCCCTGCAGTGACTGGACACTACCCCTGTGGATTCTGTAGCTTCTGTCATTTGACGTCCACTGCAAAACAAAGTTGACATGGGTTTACACATGTTATGACAATTGGAGAACACACAAATTGCAATTCTACATAAGTAATCTACTTGATTCCGTGTCCTTGTGGTCTTTGGTAAGTTGACATGATGGTCAGCAATGTAAATATCCGATGACAAATTGTCCCTGACTAGCTCACCAGAAACAAGGGGAGGGGTGGCAGTAGAGACTGGAGGAATGGGCCCATGAAGATAAAATGTGATAGATTGAAGAGAAAATGAAGAAACATAGGGGCATATTATCAAGGCAGGTGAAATGAAATTATCGCCGCTTTTGCGGCCGTTTTTTCATCGCCCTATTAGCAAGCTGTCGCTAACATCAGTTAGATTTAGTTTAGGTGATAGCAAGAGGTTTGAGGCCCGCTTTGCATGTCAGCGATATTTATCGCGAATGTCATGCAAAGTGGGCGTACCCAACCAGTTAACGACTGAAAGCAGTCGCTTACGTCGCTATCGCCTATTAGCAAGGCAGGCGTAGCGATAAAAAAATTCACGCTAAGTGCGAATATCGCTAAAAACTAACGCCTGCTCAGACCAGTTCTTAGCCATTATATCCAATGGGAGGTGGATATTCTGGCTCAGACCCTATTGGCGATAATGCTTGAATATCGCTGGTTTTCCAGCGATATTCACGCATTTCACCGATATCGCCGGTTATTTTATCGCATTGGAGATAAACGTTGATAATAGTACCCTATCTCTGCCATAAAATCCAGCGATGCTTGGCGATAAATAATTTTTTGCTAAGCTTCTGTAGCGATAAATATCGCTAGTTGTTGATAATATGCCCCATAGAGAGTGGGAGGAAAAACAGATGACAAAGTAAAGAGAGCTGGAAAGGGAAAGGACAGCCCATGAAGGAGAGCAGTGGTGGCTGGTGACTTTTCAAAGTGGTAGGGCGTACAAGTTAGGGGCGAGTTTGACTAATGGAAGAAGCCGAGCTAACTTAAGGGAGGTTGATGGGCTTATCATTGACGAACCAGGCCTATGTTTGTAAGCAGTCCTTTATAATAATGTCATGTTTACATGGTGATGACTGCTACAGCATTGCAGCTTGGTGGATTTGTGTCGCTATAAATCACACTTATTACTGTCACCTAACTCTGTGATAGGCTCAGTCAGCTCACCGGAACTTGGAGTGTGATGAGGAGATGGCAAGGACCTCTCTGAAGCAGATTCATTAACCCATCAAGCTAACTGTAGTGCCATAATATGTTCTAATATCGAGAGATGGCAGTAGCGTTTGACGAAATCAAAAGATGTTCGATCAGAAGTTTGGGCCCTCGTTTTGTTCACATTTGTGTTTAAAACTTACACCTTTTCTTCTGTGTGTCTCCTAAAATATGATTTTTGTCCAGACCATTTAAACGGGAAAGTAAGGTCTTGATCATCAGTAGCTCTTTCAAAAGTTGGCTTCTATCATTTAGTGTTGCCATATCACTTATTGTTTATTCTTACTGGACTTTTATGTTACAAACTATCTGGTATGTCAGACCATTTAATTCAATGAAAGAACTACAACTCCCAGAATTCTTTTAGTTGTCAAGTGAAAACCGGGGTCTGGAAACATAGTGTCCTCAGGACACAGAGCTTTCTGGCAACTTTGTGGACGTTCTCATCCTTCATATTTTCTACCAAAAAGTCATTCAAAGTTTCTGTGAAACACAAATTATAGTTGTTAACGCGGGGTCAAACTGCTTTAAGCTTTTTCTGCAAATGTTTATGTGGAATAACTAAATTGCACTAAGAAGATCCAACTTCAAAGCACTAGAGAGTGCTCTGCAAATTATACCGCCTGTGTCTGTGGAGGAGCCTTTTACTAATAAATGTTTTAATAATAATGTTTTATTGACATGCAGGAGTACCTGTGAGACACTGTGGGACCCATTCACAGAGCCATTTATTGACGAGAAACCATACGGCAAAAGTGGCGCCGTTTAAAACTGTCATCTTCCTACAAAAGGAAACTTGTCAGGCGAAAATAGTTTTGGTACTGTGTAATTGTACAGCTCAACTGCATTCAGTTACATGGTACAAACACCTTCTAAAGGGGCACAAGCATGAAGATCAAGGGAGTCGTTGCTTTGGAAATGTATTAAGCTTGCAAACCTGTGTTTGTGATGTTCATCAACTCATTTGCGACCCTGTTCTACGCTGGAAATATTCAGAGATTTACTCCTGCAAATGGCTGACAGTCGCCGATCATGGGGGGGTCGAGCTGTGTGGGTGCCAGGGAATTAAATAGAAAATAGAAAACTTACCTCACAGCCGGTCCGTGCCACATCTGCTCCTCTTGGCGCCTTCACGAACGGCACTGGAGCGGACTGGAAAACTCTCTCAGCCAATCCTGGCGCTGCCAGCAGCGCCAGGATTGGCTTAGGGCACAGTTAATCTTCTCCCGCCGCCTGCCCATTAGGAGTCCAAAGGGCTCCTAATGGGCACGCGCAAACAAGTGCAAACACAAGTGCGCATGACTGGGTATGGGCGAAAAATTCGCTCACCTTCCCCACTCATATGCACATGTGCTGCTGCCTGTTGCCCCTGATCTGACAATCATGTCAGTCAACATGATGCCAGACCGCCCACCCCCTTCAGACTCTGAAGGGGTGGGTGGTCCGACGTCATGCCGACTGACATGGTTGTCAGTTCTCCCTCGGCATCTTTGAACTTAAGTAAACTGATTCAGTTTACTTAAGTTCAGAGATGCCGACAGAGATGCGTGCGGGGGGGGGCTATGCCCCAATACCCCAAAGGACATACCGCGCCTACCATTTGGGATAAGTCACTCTACATCCAGTTCAGGCCAGGTTAAATAATAATAATCCACATTTGTAAAGCGCACAATCACCCGTAAGGGTCTGCAGGCGCTGGGGGCCGTCGGGAAGATTAAGCAAGCTATTGCCCAGAGTCACATGGTGCTGGGCTAATCTGCCGCCGGTGCTGGGGATCGAACCGTGATCCCCAGATTCCGGAGTCAGTCGCCCTAGTCGCGGCGCCACACCTCTTCCAGATAAGGTTATGGCCAAGGTTCCAAACTATCTTGTGCATGTGTATGTGGAAGGGCAATACATTTTAGAATGGTTTGTGAGCTTTGAGGTCGCTTTTAAGGCACAGGCCTTAAATGAGGTGCCTTAATGGGACACATATCACTGGAAGAGACAACCATCGTTGGGAGAATGCCTGTGGCACACCGGATGGTCTATGAATGAATGAAGGAAGCTAATGATTGGTGGTTTGGGCTGAAGCCAGCACAATACCCTCAAAGATTCTGGAACTGCAAGAAATTGGATGGTGTTTTATTTGAGACTAGGATCGATGGGGTATTGGGTGATTAGAATTAGTTAATAAGAGGTGTGAAGGCCAAGGACTTTCAATCCCTTAGCCAGTTGATGGTGATAGAGTGACTCAAGGAGTGCTCTACCCTACTTAGACAATACCTGTTGGATTTAACGGAGAGGGATCCAGAGAAATTTGCAGTGTTGGCTGACAAGTGCTAGGTAACACGGTTGACAAAGGACTATAGCAGCATGGTTCTAATTCAACAGGGAGAGGATCTCTCCAAGGACTCAGTTCAAACAGGAGGGTAAGGGCCAGGGTAATTCTCATGGGACTCGAGGAGAGCCCAGGATATATGGGAATACAATGGTGTGTCCGGAAGGAGCATCATGAGAAGGAATGCTAGAAGCTTCTTACAAATCCAAGGTGGTGACTTGCTTTAAGTGGACCAGGTGGGACACACTTTAAAAGAGATTGTCAGGCAAAAGACCCTGACCCAGCAACACGCATGATAGAAAATATGTTACACGTGGGTGAAGGGCACCCAGAGGGACTGTTTGCGCTCAACATAGTAGGTTTGAGCATCTGGGAGTGGGACCCAGATGCTCTGAAGAATCTTCATCCAAACCCCGATGGAGTTTGTGCAGGAAGTTAGTATCAAAGGGAAGAAAGTGGCTGCCTTGGGAGATACTGAAGCCTTATATGCTATGGTTAAGAGGAAGTACCTTAAGTCTGAGGAGAAACTCCCTGGGACAAAGGATACACGTTTCGAAGCTGGTGGATAGGGCATGGAGTATCGGTTTGCCAGGGTTGAGATTGGGCTTGATGGCAAGGTGGCCATGACTGACGTTGAGGTAAGGGAAAACCAAGGTGCTGGATGTCTCATGGGCATTGATTTGATTTACCCTGTCTTAAGCCTTTATGCCTTGGACAATGTCAGCTGTGTCGACTAGAGCACAGGTTGCACATCCGTCTCAGAGTGGGACTGGGATCATTTCTGATTTGCCGGGACCAGAACACAGTAGTTTGCAGGAAAGGACAAACTCTGGGAAGGCAATAGTTGTGGAGGTCATCGCTTACACAAGGAGATAAAGACCGGAGCGCTGAAACTTTTCAGACACTCACTCCCGTCACAGTTTTGGGTTGAATCCATCATCGTTCTTTAGCTCACTTTACCACCTTAGTTCAGACCCAGCTATATGCAAAAGTCTTGACCTTGTGCTTCGTGGGAACAGTCCAGCCCAAACTGCCAAGCCAGGTCTTCCCTGGACCGTAAACAAGCTTCCTGGGACCGGTTTCAGATGAACACCTCTCATCAGTCAGGCTAGATTGAATCCAGTGGCAAAGTGAGCAAGGGACCCACGTCTGGGCATTCCCAGCCACCAGGTGCAAACAAAGCAAATACAAAGAGATCATTGACAGAGCGCTGAAACTTTTCAGACACTCACCCCCAGTCACAGATCTGGTTTGAATCCATCATTGTTCTTTAGCTCACCTCACCACCCCAGTTCAGACCCTCCCATTTACAAATTAGTCTTGACCCTGTCCCTCATGGGAACAATCCAGCCCAAACTGCCAAGCCAGGTCTTCCATGGACAAACAAGCATCCTGGGACCAGTTTCTGGGTAACACCCCTCAGCATCCAGGCTAGCTTGAATCCAGTGTCAAAGTGAGAAAGGGACCCACGTCTGGGCATACCCTGCCATCTAAGGGTGAACAAAGCAAACTCAAAGAGATGATGGACGGAGTGCTGAAACTTTTCAGACACTCACCCCAGTCACAGATCAGTCAAAATTAACGCCCATCCAATTCCAAGAGCGGATGAGCTTGTGGATCTTTTAGCTGCTAAAAGGTACTTGAGCAGCTTGGATCTAACTTGGCACAAAACACAAAGGGGAAGATTGGGTTTCTCAGCGCCAGAAGGGATATATCATTTTAAGGTGATGCCTTTTGGGTTGTAAGCTTCTGCCCTGTTCTTTCAAGGCTGTGTGGCATACCTGAATGGCTTTGCAGTGTTCAGCAATTCATTGCAGGATCACCTGAAACGGATGTATGACATTACAACGCATGCTATTACCACGCATGCCTTTACAACGCGGTTTTTACAACGCAAACCTTTACAACGCATAGCGCTTTGGGATGCTGGATAGTGAATAGTTTGATTTACTATTGCAACTCCAGTCCCCGTGGACACTAGGGAAGGTGTTGGATAGTAAATTAAACTTATTGCCTATCCTAGAGCGCCCACCAGCGCAATGCGTTGTAATGGTTTGCGTTGTAAAAGTTGCGTCGTAAAGGCACTGCGAGGTAAAAGTTGCGTTGTAAAGGATGTTTCCCCCTGAAACACCTAGGAAAAGTGTTGGGTAGGTTACAATAGGCAAAACTGACCATCAAGGAAACCAATTGCCAGTAGGGCATTCATATGTAATCTACCTTGGGTTTGAAGTGGGGAAAAAGATGATTTGACCATTGGATGCCAAGATTTATTCAGTGAAAAGTGGTAAGTGCTTATTACCCGGTTTGAAGTCAGGGCCGTTTTAATATTCGCGTATTACTGGAACTCTGTGATGAACTACTGAACTATAGTTCCTCCAGTGATTGATTTGACTTCTACAAAGCTACCCAGGAGTGTGATATTAACTGAGGAGTGCCAGAAATATTGAGGAAATGAAGAAGTCACTATGCACCGCACCTGTACTAAAAGCACCTGACTACAGTCAGCCTTTCATTGTACTCACAGATGCCTCTGACAAAGGATCTGGAGTGGTGTTAGTTCAACTGGATGACAAAGGCAGAGAGTGTCCAGTAGCCTTTATTAGTAGGAGATTACTACCCAGAGAACCAAACTGGCCGCTATTGTGAAGGAGTGCTGCGCCATATCATGGGTCTTGTATATATTCCACGTTTATTTGTTTGGCATTAAGTTTATGGTGCAAATGGATCATAAGCAACTGAAATGGTTGATGGCTATCAAGGGAGAGAATGTCAAGTTGTTGAGATGGTCTATTTCTTTGCATGGGTTAGACTTTGCAGTGGAGCACAGAGCTAGATTGAGCCAAGGACTGCTGATGGAGTTTACCACCGATTGATCCGATCACCTAATCTCTCAAGTTTAGGAGTTGGTTCAATGTGTTCTGATCTGTGTGGGTGGTCTGTTGGGGCAGAAAAGTCCTCTGCATGCTAATGGGTGTGCACCCCTCTGAATACCTAATGCTGATTTTTGTTGTCATAAGCAAACACGTTTCATGCCTGTGCACCATGACATAAGTCAGTCTAATGGATTAGACTGGGAGGGATGCCCAAAGCGTAACTCTCATTGTGATGGAAGACTACTCCCTTCACCAGGAAGTAAGCAGGAAGAGTGCGCTGGTGGCACAATACCATGTATAGATCACTAGGAATGAACAGGCCATTTTTATTTAACTACAAATACCGTAAGGTATACAGAACCATCAAGCTCAAAATAAAACTTATGAGGGGTACTCCACTGAATGCGGAAAGGAGTCAACTCCTTTTTGTTAATTAACCCTCACACATCCTATTGGTGTCATGCTTCATGTTTGGGTTCACCCTGACTCCTAAAGGTCAGGGTGGAATCGACCGTATTTCAGGGAGCAGCTCGGAGAATTTGGCCAGGGGATCTAAAGATAAAAATCCTACTGCATGAAGTAAGAATTTGCATAAATTACTTGTCTTTTGTTTCCTCTCACTCCTTTTCTCAAAGCCCGAATTTTTCCGTTAATTTCAGATGGAGACATAAGTATAGCCACCATTTTTTTCACGCGGGAACAGCATTCTGTTCCGTTGACACAAATGTATAGGAAAATCCTTAACTGACACTAGGGAGGGAATCTTGTTTTGCCCTGAATAAAGCCAAGAACCGAGCAGGCCGCTTAGAAGGGCTGAAACATGTTGGCATATTCTTAAAGTCATAGGACCATTACCTCCATAAAGACCCATATTTTTAATATCCACTACATCCCCGCGAATAAAGGGATACCTGGGAAACACAGTAGGGCTTTTATCTTTAGACCCCCTGGCCTACATCTCCTAAGCGCTCCCTGAAATACAGTCGAGCCTCCCTGACCTTTAGGAGTCAGGGTGAACCCGATGATGAAGCATGACACCAATAGGGTGTGTGAGGGTTAATTAACAAAAAGGAGTTGCCTCCTTTCCACATTCATCGGAGTACGCTACGTACGTTTTATTTTGAGCTTGATGGTTCTGGATACCTTACGGTAGTTGTAGTTTAATTGGGAGGGTGTATCCACTTCCTTAAATACCTCTCTAACCCCTCGGTGCCAGTGGAGCACGCTCCTCCGTCACGTGTGGTTAGCATTTCTATTTAACCTCTGTCACTGGAGTGAGGTCTACAGGCTCACTCATTAAATGTTCTGCTGTGTGCTTAACCCATCCATGGCCTACAATGTTTTGCCTGCATGTGGCATGGTACATGAAGTATATAGTGTTCTGCAGTCTATATATGGTACATGAATGCACTGGTTGTATGGGTGCCTGTGAGTGGTACTGTACAAAGGTAATGCAGCACTGGGCAGTGCATGGAGGTTATTTGCATGTACTGGATGTATGTGAGCCTATGAGTGGTACATTACATGAAGTGTGTAGTGCTGTACAGTGCATGTATATTCTGAATGTGCTGGATGTGTGTGTGCTGTGAATACAATATATGGAACACTCGGGTTCCATTTTGGGAAACAGAGGACTGCATGGTGAAACATGAGGAGAGTAGATAGAGGAATCCCCCCAAAAAGATGTGTGTATTGCTGCATTCCAGTAAGATGGATAGCGCACTTTGGCCAGAGGGAGTGCCTGACTCTGCCAGGACACTTCAAAGGTCACAAGGAAGGGTCTTGGGCTCATCTCAATAAGTAGTGGAGGCTGATAAGAGGATTATACCTAGTAGGGCTGAAGTCATTGGCTAACATTTTGATACATATGTCACTGTGGCTCGCATCCAGATGTGATCTCTAGTCACTCTCATGGCCTATGTTGTGGTGCTTTCAGATTTTGAGTCACTATTGCGGTTCCAGGCTGCTTTCAAGAGAAAGAGCAGGCAGAGGAGCAGGCGCTTCAAAAGGAAGCTGATCCCCAGCATTAACCTCATGATTCTTAACCACATTTATGGTCACAAGATGGACTATAAGAAGGGGAGCTTGAGACATCAGAAATTGTCAACTTATGTCAGACTCTAAGATTCCTCAGGGCTTGCTCGGTGCTAGAATGTCCACCTCCAGGCACCATCAAGTCTGAATACCATCTTGGAGCAGAGTATTGGAGTAGCCAGGTGGGGAAAAGGGTGTTGGAGAAGGAACTTCAGGGAGGGAGACTTGCAAAGGGACAGGGCTTGTGTACAGTAAGAATATGGTTGACCCCATATGCCAAAGAAACTCACGTGGACCTGCAAGACATGTGACCTGGTTGAAATCACTACAGGAGGAGCAAGCTCTCTGTGGGTACCCCAGTGCACCTACTCCGATATGACAGATTCACACCAGTATCTTCGCACCACACCCCCCCTTGAGACAGACCAGAGACTTACCCTTCATGGGGAAGCTGCAAAGAGCCTGGTCGCTGTGGTGGCATGACCATGTGTTAGAAACTCTATGACCTCTGAGTGCAGCCTGCCTGGGCCATGTGCCTCAAACTCACCTGAATCTGCTGCTGCCACTCCAGAAACCACAGAAGGGGTGTACTCAGGAACTCCGGTTGCTCCGATCCTGAAGGTGTGGGTAAAACATATTTTAAGCCAGTCTGCCCTGGGGGATTTTGCTTGCTAGATAGCGCTGCAGTGGCAGGACTGGCACAATTTTGACTTTAATGCCGAGTCAGAGTGACTCTTGAGACTCGGACTACTTGTGAGGTTTACCCTGGATGTTGCCTATAGTGAATGGGGAATAACCACTGTAGGTAGGAGGAAATGGGACCCGAGGATCTGCCTAAAGAAACGCTAGATCCCTGAACTCATGGGTACTGTTCAGTTATTTGTGGATGTTGTATTTTCCTTTGCATTGCTAGCGATAAAATGAAATACTTCTTTTATCACAAAACGTATTTTGCTAAAAAAATCTATTATTGCTGTGCACATGTTTAGTTGAGAGCCAACAGTTCCCTACTGTGAAGCCTTGGAGTGCTCATACCTCGATAGCCCTGTGAGTTGAGTGCTGAAGGCGTTTTTGCACCAGTTGCTCAGGATCCATAGTAGGTTCAGGACATCAGGAGTAAAATGCATCAACTCCCACAGTTGGGCCCAGTAGCTCCTGCTTTCCCCATGGCCCTCTGAATGATGGATACGTCAAGGGAGCTGGAGCCAAGGGACACTGGGGCTAGCCAGACAATGGTAGTGGAATGGCTAGCTACCACAGAGCAGTTCACCAGACAGGTGTGTAGGGTAACTCAGGCTCATGGGCAGGACATTTTTCACACTATAGCCCTGGTATCCCTGGAGTGGGGTGGGGTGGGGAGGTGACCAAAGGAGGGCCATAGTTATTCCCCATATGCCCAGAGACTGCATTCTGAGGAATGAGTTGCCACAGTTGTCAAAAGAACTGAGAGGGACATCCTCCAAGCGTGCCCTGATGGTTCAGGTTTCTGGGGGTACCACTCCCAAGCAGAGAGTACGGGAGCCCAGAAGGAGGGGCAGGGTGAGAGAGGACTCGCCCCTGTCTCTTGTTCACCCTCAGAGTACAGACCATGGCTAAAACTCCAGGGACTACTGCCCCACACACTGAGACACCTCAGAGGTCAGAGAAACCTCAGGAGCCCGCAGGGAACACCTTTCCAAACCCAGGGCTGGAAGAGAGGCCAACCCAATATCCACCCTTAGCGCCTCCACCTAGCAGTGGATGGCCGGGGGCCCAGGGCATGGCTCCTGACACTGACAGCTGTCAGTGGCCTCTGTTGGTTATTGTCCTTATGGACTGAGTAGTCCTTGGGTTGGGGACAGAAGGCAGGCCCAAGGTGTGGAATGGGTCGCAACACTTTGGTGGCCATAGTGCTACAGTCTATCTACTGGAATGTACCAGTGATCAAGTTAAGGTTAGCTGCTGCACAGATGGGGTCCACAGATGTGGAGAAGGGTTCTCAGTGGGTGAGTACAGTGGCTCAGGAGAACATAGACAGAGGAATCCAATTGAGTTCAGAGGTGGGTAGAAATGGCAAGTGCCCCTGCAGTGGAGGGCCACTGTCCACATTCTATCATCTAAGCAGGGAAATCCATCAAGGTATTGATTAGTCTCCACTGGCTTTAGGGTGAAGGGGGGTCAAATAGGAAATTGTTGTTTTTGTATTGTCACCTCCAAACAATTTGCCTTCCTTATACAACTTTTTGCTGAATTCATTTTTGTTGGCCTCAGGAATCTGCGCACGTTACCAATTCTAACCAGTGATAAAGTTCATGTGCCCTCTCCCCAAAATATGGTAATATTTCCTCATCCCTAATTGGCAAACTTAATTTAATTATAAGTCCCTAGTCAAGTACATTACATGTGCCCAGGGCCTGTAAATTATATGCTACTAGTATGCCTGCAGCACTTGTTTATGCCACCGACTTAAGTAGCCCTATAACCATGGTTCATGTCTACCATTGCAGAGCCTGTTTGTGTACTGCCATTTTGACCTGGCAAAATAAACGTTTTGCCAAGCCTATAGCTTCCCTTTTTAAGCCGAGCTACAGTGCGCATGCGCTGCTGCCAGACCTGCAGTAATCAATACTATGGATTTTTTCCAGCCTGCTACTTATCTTTGGTTGAATCCCCGTCCTTCTTTGCCGCCTTCTAATTTGTTGGCTTTGCTGGAACGTCACTTCCTTTCAAGGGTGAGGTGCACCTGAAAAGTACAGTTTATCTATGCTTTGCTTCTTCAGCTGTTGTGTTGGAGAACTATTTTCTTTTGATTCTTTACTTTACCCCATCACGGCCGCTCGTCAGTGCTTGCGATTGGGTGGCGCTCTTATTTGTAACTGTTCTGCCGCTCGTCAGTGCTTCACCCTGATGCCAGGAAGGGTTATACAATTTTACCTCTAAAAGCATTTTGTAAATTAACCCCTTACGTGCTCCCGTCAGCCAACGGCCGTCGTGAGCACTACCTGGCCAGTGCTGTGCACGTCCGTTAGCCAACGCAGCCCGCCCACTCGTTAAAACCGCCGCACCGTGGCGGAATTCGCGCCGCGGTTAAGCAGTTAGGCGTCCATTTTTTCCCCATCGCCGCCGCTGATCAGTGTTTGCTCTTGGGTGTGCTTATGTGTAATCGTACTGCCGCTGGTCTTTGCTTGCTCTTGTGACTCGGACCCTGATGCCAGTAAGCATTATATAATTTCACTCATAAAAGCACTTTGTGCCCACTTTATAAAATAGTACTATTGTCAATTTTTACTTTGCCAATGCTTGTTTGAGGTAGAAAACCTGGCCGTCTTGGAGACTAAGGCGGAAGGGAAGCCACGTCAGAAATACGTATAGTGCAGGAAGCATGGAGGAGACAGGGCCGAAGTTGTTGTGTGTGCTATTACATGAGCTTTTCGTCCGTTCTCTTCCACAAGTCGTGCCGCCTCCTAACGAATTAAACTTTGCGAAAACCCTCTTTGTCAAGTGTTAGAACTGAGGGTCTCTAGTTGGCAGGGGTAGGTACCACTGTCCAAATAGGGACCCTTGCTTCTAGTCAGGGTAAGCTGGAAACCCTCTGAGATAACTCCTGCTCACCCTCTAGGTAGCTTGGCACGAGCAGTCTAGGCTAACCAGCGGCAATGTGTAAAGTATTTGTACCAACACTCACAGTAACACAGTGAAAACACCACAAACTGACTCCACAACAGTTTAGAAAAATAAAGGTATTTAATCTAAACTACACAAGACCAAAACGACAAAAATCCAACATACACAGTTCAAGAATATGGTTTCAAAAGAGTTCTTAAGGTTTGAGTTAAAATTCTTTAGGTTGCGATAGAATAATCCACAGATGCGTGAAAGTTCACAGTTGCGTCACGTTTACTCACAGTACCTTTTAGTTGCAACAAAGTTCCAAAAGCGGAAGCTGGTGCGGTGGAAAACAAGCGATGCTTTGCTCCTGAGACCCTGAGGAGGCGTTTGCGACAGCCCCGCTGCAGCAGCGGGCGTGTTGCGACGAATCCGGTCTGTATGGGGAGGAAGGCCACTTGTATGGATTCCGGTGTGTAGGTTCCGTAGGAAGTTTGTTCTCGCAAAGGCACGATGCGACGATCTTTGGAATTGCGACGATCTCCGGGGCGACGATGCGCGGACCAGCGGTGATCTTCTATCTCGCAGCTCCTCGATGCGATGGCTTCTGAGACGACACTCGCAGCAACGTGATGCAGTTCGCAAGCAAGCGGTGCGGCGATCTCACTCAGCAACAACAGGCTCTGCAACAACACTCGCAGCGATGTTAGACTTTCCCGCAACGGTCTGGTGCGTCCTCACTGTTGGGGATGCGCTCCGCAAGCGAGCGATGCAACACTTTTCAATTGCAAAAGCCTCTCAAGCTTAGTTTCATGCTTCCCAAAACAGGTACAACTTCCAGAGGCCCCACAACTGGATCAAGCACTCTAGGAAGGACAGAACTCTCTCAGCAGAGTTTAGGGAAGCTGGGGGTGAAGTCCTTTTGTTCCTGGGACTTCAGAACAGGGAGCCAGCTCTTCTCAGGCCCTTGGAGATTCCTTCAAGACAGGGGACACAGCACAACAGCAAAGTCCTTCCCCTCTCCTTGGCAGCAAAGCAACAGGTCAGTCCAGCAGAGCAACAGCAGGACAGTCTTCCTTCTTCAGTTTCAGCTTTCTCCTTGCCAGAGGTTCCTTCTTGATTCCAGGATGATCTAATTTTCAGTTGTCCGGGGTCCTGTACTTATACCCCTAAAAGTCTTTGTTCTCTTTGTGAAAGTGGGCAATGAGCCCAGTCTGACCAAGTTCTGGGTGTTGCTTGAGCACTTTGTTTACTTGGTTTCTCCTTTCCTTTCAGAGTGAGGGGCAGGGTCATCAGCCGCCCATCAGGAGGTGGAGCCACCATTGTGGAAGGCAGGCACAGCCCTATTCAGGCCCAGGTGCTAACTCCTCCCACCACTCCAGTTGCAAATGCAGTCATTCAGCCTAGGGCTGACTCAGCCAGCCTCCTGGGGCATCCCCAGCCCCTGTCACTCTCAAACTAGACAGTCAATCCACAAACAGGCCAAGGCACACAGAAAGGTCAGACAAGAGAACAGCAACTTTCTAAAAGTGCTGGTCTCAAACACAGGATTTAAAAACAACCTTTCCTAAAAGATGTGTTATTAAATTCTGAGTTCAGGGATACTAGATACTTATGTCCTATCTTGTTCCTATGGGAAGAAATGCTGGAAGCCACTGTAGCCAGCATCCCCCATGTTAATCTATGGAACAAGAAAGCCTTACAATAGTGAAAAACGAAAATGGCTGCCATTCACTATCAGAGCATGTCACCTGCGCTAGTACATGCTCTACCTTTTATTATTATTATTTTATTATTATTTTAAGACTTATAAAGCGCGACTGTCACCGTTGCAGGCATCCTGGCGCTAACAAAATCCAAACCCAGATAGAAACAGAGGCACAAAGTATACCCGGGCTAGCCGGGGAAAAGCCAGGTTTTTACCCTTTTCCTAAACTGCAGAAGTTCATTAGTGGCCCTAATCTCAATGGGGAGAGTGTTCCAGAGTCTGGAGGCAGTCACCTGAAAGGATCTGCCACCAGCTCTGACCTTCCTAAATCTGGGAACGACTACCAGTTTAGCATCCGATGAACAAAGGTGTCTGGAAGGAGTATACCAGACAAACTTGGATCTAAGAGAGACTGGGCCGCATCCGTGGAGAGCCCTGAACACTATACAAAGGGTTTTAAATTGGATCCTCTGTCTAAGAGGAAGCCAATGTAATTTTGCCAGGGCAGATGGTCCATGAGATCTCCTAGGCAGCCCCAACGCCAGTTTAGCTGCTGCAGATTGGACCCTTTGGAGTCCGTCCAGTAGATACTCAGGGGACCCGCGCAGGAGGGCATTACAATAGTCCAACCTGCTCAGGATGGTACATCTAACCACATGGGCACGAGCATGGGAGGGTAAAAGGGGCAAAACCTTCCTGAGTGAACAAAGGATGGCAAAACAGCAGGCTGATGTTTTCTGTACATGAGTGTCCATACTGAGTCCATGGTTCAGCATGACTCCTAAGTTGCGGACAGAGTCCGCAGGCCGTACGGTAGAGCCGGATTCCGGGGGCCAAAAATTGTTGGGAAACGGTCGAGGGATCCTTGTTCCAGCGCTGAAAAGCACTTCAGTTTTCCCGGCATTAAACTGAAGCGAGTTTGCCTTTAACCAACTAGCCGTATTCCTAAGGCAGTTGTGTAAGATGTCCACAGAGATGGACTCCTCTCCTTCCAAGGAGAGGATCATCTGCGTGTCATCGGCATAATTAACAATTCGAATGCCAAAACCTTTAATAAGTGAGATTAGTGGCCTAAGGTAGACATTAAACAGTATAGGGCTGATAGCAGAGCCCTGGGGCACACCATGCAAGACCGGGGAGAAGGGTGATTGAAAAGGAGGCATTGAAACCGCCTGCTGCCTGCCCTGCAGAAAAGAATGGAACCAACTCAGAGCCGAGTCTCTCACCCCTGCCTCAAACATCCGCCTCAGCAAGATCTTATGATTAACTGTGTCAAAGGCGGCAGACATATCAAGCAGGATCAAAAAAGATGCCTGATTTCTGTGTGCACGCCTCTGAAGTTCATCCATGGCGGTGATAAGGGCTGTTTCGGTCCCGTGGGCTGGCCGAAAGCCGAATTGATCCTCGTCAAGTATGAGAAGTTGTTCCAAGTGGGTGGAAAGAGTATTACTAACCACCCGCTCAACTATCTTGGCGGGAAATGGCAGCAGTGAAATGGGTCGATAGTTTTTTGAACACTCAGGATCCAAGGAGGGCTTTTTTAGCAGGGGGGAGACTAACGCCCGTTTCCAGTGAGCAGGGACGGTGCCGGTCATCAGAGATTGGTTGCAGATGAGATGGAGTGAGGGAAAAAGCTCGTCTGCAAATTCCTTCCAAATTTCAGGTGGGAGTGGGTCCAAAGGAGAGCCGTAAACAATCCCTCTCGCTATATTAGAGAATTTTTCAAAGGTGAGCGGCAGGAACCTGAGCAAAGGGCTTTCCAAAGTCAAAGCCAGGTTGGGATCCCCGTTAACCGGTGGAACAGGTCTGGATTCCAGGGGGGAGTCACTATCAAGGGAGATGTCCAGATCTTTAAGAATCAGATCGATTTTTTCTTTAAAGAATATGGCAAGATTGTCACAAAGATCTTGGGACGGGACAATCTCGTTCTTGCATGCGTTCGGATTGGTAACGCTGTTTAAGATGTTAAAAATACTCCTAGCATTATTGGTGGTATTACATATCAGAGAGGAGTAGTAGTCAGCTTTTGATCTTTTAATAAGACTTTTATAGGCAAGAATCTTAGTTTTCCATATTTCTTTAAAGGAATCATTGTAGTCACGTCTCCATTTCCTCTCTGCTTGTGTACAATCCAATTTTGCAGTTTTAAGATCGTCGTTGAACCACGGAGCAGAGTCTCTACCTCTAAGGATACGATTCCTTAGAGGTGAGAGAGCGCAAGTTAAGAAAAACTGTAGAAGTGCACCATATTTACAAGCATGTTGTATTAGTTTAGTAAACAGTATATAAGAGTGTCGAAATTATAGAGTGAAGGTACATAATAGTGTTTAATTAGAATAGAATACTTATATAGAGTGTGAAATGCTAAATGTAGATGTTGTTAGAGATGTTAGAATGATATTGAAATCTCATGTTATGTGGCTGTTGTAAGGGAAATGTAATTCTGCTAAGCGTAGAAATGTGTAGGCCACATGGCAGTTCCCAAAGAGTATAAGAAACTGATGTATTTCCACATGATCTGGATTTTAATGTTATTATGATTCAAGTATTTCTGAACCTAGGACTGATATATGTGTTTTATAGACGTTCCATATAATCATTGTGTGTAATAAGTTAGAATATTGTTTAAACTAAAGAAGTTAAATGTTTGCAGAAGTGCATTGGCCCGTCTCATGGAGTCCTGTCAGGCCTGAATAGATAAAGTCATTTCTCTTGATCTGTATGTGCTCGTTAGAGAAAAGCCGTGCTAGACACTAACTGTGAATCCTGTTACATGGTTTATGACTTAGAGATATGGTGGAGGCCGGAATTTGGGGCCCACAGAAAAAGTGTCTTTTGCAGGTGCGAGGGGGTTTTATCAGGAAAGTGATGAATAGACTTTTGTTCAAGAGAGCCTGGCACAGGCCTGGAGGAGTCTTCAGGAATTTCCTGGGGGTACCGTCTTGCCGGAGAGGAGCCTGGGAAGCAAGGTCAACGCTAACGATGGGCCTAGAAGGAGTACCAGCATGGAAGTTGCCACCAGAACCAACACCACGTGAGGGGCGTCTCTAGGGGCGTTTCTAATGTAAATGTGATTTTGTATTAGGGACAGCACCCCTGGGTGGAGGCAAGGCAGATGATCTGAGGAACCTAAGAGAGCGGATGGGTAGGTAGATAGGGAACTGCGGAGACTTCGACTTTGAAACAAAACCTAAGGGAAGTGTGTGATCTTCTTTGGAAGTCACCACTGCTGACACCTTTTTAGGTTAAGATCTTGCTAAGTAGGGATGTCATTTAGTCTAGTGTAGGGACAGTCTAACCTGATTTCTTTCCTTTCTGTAAATGACTCATAAGCTCCAGCTTGTGTTCATCCTCGTAACTTTGCTAATTCTAGAATTGGTTTTGGTGATATTCTTTTGCCGACTGAGAGCATTCAGAAAATTCATGTTTGTATTGATACCCGTATATCTTTTGAATCTCATTTTGAGATGTTTGTATCTCCAGTTAAGTTTGGCTTTGTAATAAACTTTTAAAACTTTTAAGCTTCAGTGGTTCTTTAGAGTGGAGAAAGTCTTTAACTGATTAACCTAGTAGTGGATTGCCTTTTACTCAATGACAGGTACCAACGGTTCAGTCGACCTGAGTTGGGATCTAGATCTATAACTATAGACCAGAAATCCCGCGTTAACAGTTGGTAGCAGAGGATGGTTACCTTCTTGAGGAAGGTGATCTAGACTAGGTTAGTTTACCCCAAGGTCCCTAGAGCTCGAGAGGTGGCCTGCCGAAGAAGGTGCTGACGGCGCGAGGGAAAAGCAGCAGTATCGGACGAGAGTGAGTATAACAAGGGTCATGCGTGGACAGATTGCGGTGTTTTGTGTTGTATTTGTATTGTAATGTCATGCGGAGTTGAATGCCTGTAGTGTGATTGTGAGAAGGTTGTGAGCGAGCGCAACCTGGTAAAATCTTAAGTTCGGGGTAGAGCTTAAGTGGTTCGGGTGTATCGAACATCCAGAGTAATTGTCGACCAGAGTAAGGAGGTCATGAGGTACCATTGACCGCCGCAGGACCGAGATAGGGGGAATGCAAGAGTGCGTGTGTGGGTAACGGACGCAGGTCGTAAGTTACCGTGTGCAAGTAACCTATCAGAGAAGGCGATTGTCTGGACGTACACGGAAAGACATTTCGTCAGTTAAGGTGACAATTACAGTTAGACTGTGGACGTACAGTCAGAGAAAGGTGATCGCTTGGTCGGAAGTAATCATTTTTTTCAGAGTATGAATGGGACGCATGCATGACCGGGAGACGAGCGGAGAAAGGAGGGGAACTGCTGCAAAGGGGGACGAGTGACGTCAGCGAGAGCCGCGCTGAGATAGGTCGGTCAGTGTGAAGCTGCGCTGG
Source organism: Lissotriton helveticus (assembly GCF_964261635.1). Classification (NCBI taxonomy): domain Eukaryota; kingdom Metazoa; phylum Chordata; class Amphibia; order Caudata; family Salamandridae; genus Lissotriton; species Lissotriton helveticus. The sequence goes on from NC_136070.1 coordinate 297,096,023, forward strand.
GACGAGAAACGTCAGCGAGAGCCGCGCTGTGATAGGGCGGTTGGCGTGACGACGGCTAGAGCCGCGCAGTGATAGGGCGGTTGGCATGACGTCAGCGAAGAGCCGCGCTGTGATAGGCCAGTTAGCGAAAACCGCGCTGAGATTGGTGGATTGTCATCAGGAAGTAAACGAACGTGGAGAACATAGAAATTCGTAGATTTTGAACATGAAGTGTTTTAAATGTTTGAGAGGGATTTTTAAGAGAAAGAGAAGAGAATCCTATTGTGGAGAAGAGGCACCGCCAGAGGGTACACCAGCTCACTATATGGCAACGAATGTTGGGTTGCATACTATACTGTGGCTTGGGACTTGGAGTAAGATTACAGAAGGGAATGAGGAATTGACCTTTCCGAAATACGGAACGTTTAGACTAGAGGTGTTGCATCAGTTGAAAGCAGTCATGTCCTCACTGAGACCTTTGCCTAGACCAACACAGTTTGAGGCCCTTAATGCGTGGATTAGGGCGGCACACGATAGGAGTCAGAACAGACGCCAAGAAAGGGTAAGGCGATCAGTAAGGGCAGTCCAAGATGCTAAATGGGATGAGGAAGCCAAGAAATGGAGGGTACGGACGATTGAGGTAGACAAGTTGTACCCCTTGAGAGAGATTACAGGTGAAAAGAAACCCATGGAAGAGGATGATGAGAGTGAGTCGGAGGACGGACTCATAAATAGGTTGTTGATAGATAGACCACCTCCAGACAATAGGGAGACAGAAGGTACGGGGCTCCCAAAAGAAGACAGGGTTGACATAGAAGGGTATAGGCCACTCCCTATAGCGGATTGGGTACCTACCAAAGGTGAGGAGACACCTCAACAGGGTCCTGTACAGAGTGTGGTCGGAAGGTTTGTGGTGCAAAAGGTGCCAGAAACAGAGAGGGTTGAGTCTCATGGATTGCCAGATGCTCTTCAAGTACCTGTTACCATAGGTCCTATACGGTCAATTTATAACCCAGAGAAAGCGAGGGAGGAAAAACAGGTACAGATAGACAGAGAAAGAGTTGAGATGGAAGGAAGGAATAACACGACCAATGCCTGGAGGCAATTACCAGGACCAGTAACTTGGAGCACCCCATTGGATTCAGCAGTGGGTCCCGTAGTAGAACAGGGGGGTCAGAGAGGACCGATGGACCTGAGGGGACCACGGCCAAAATCTTACAAAGAGCTGAGGGCTGACTTACGAGAATGGGATGCGTCGATAGAAGCACAGAACAACAGGCCAAGAGCAGAAGCAGAATGGGGAAGTCGAGGCAATGGAACATTGTCTCACTGCGGGGCTAGCGCAAGCAGTCAGGAGTGGGACGGTAAAAGTCAGGAGAGTAGAGGAGTTATACATCATATTGACGGTGGAAATGGGCAGGAGAGAAGTGAGAGAAGTACAGGATGTGGAGAGATGTCTCGCATCATTCAAAGTGAGGGGGACCGAAGGACACAAGAATACAGAGATAGGTTTAGGTGTACTCACCATGCACCTAATGATAACGTACAGCACTGGAGTCGTGGGAGCATAGGGAACAGTGAAGGATCTTGCCATGGGTCGAGAGATCAGAGACCACCGGCAAATGCTGAAGAAATGGGGAATAACGGAATGTCTTATCATGCATCTAGGGAAACCATGCAGGATGAGAATTGTGGGACTATGAGAAATGGGAAAGTGTTTCACCATACACCCAGAGAGGATGGAACTGCATGGGACCTGGAGAGATGGGAACATGGGAGGACTCCCCACAACTCGCCTGAGCCTAGACATAGGACTCAGAGCTGTGATGGGAGAGATGTAAATAGACTCTCTAGAGATGGCGTACTAAAAGCTGTGATAAAAGCCAAAAGACTTGACGTGTCCAGTTTAAGATCTGATCTGGAAGATATAATAGATGGTACATTGGCTTTAGAAAGGATTGAGATGTACGGGCAGGATGAGTTGTTGTTTATAGCAAAGGACATCACCCGAAAGGCTAGAGCAACTCATGAGAAACTGTCTGAACTGGCAGACAAGTATATGGTAGATTTGTCCAGAACCAAGTCATTACAGGGTAACCGCAGGTTGCAGTATACAGATCAAGACTTAGAAGAGAGGAGGACAACTGGATTAAAAACACACATAAGGGAATTGATCACAGGAATAAGAGCATGGAGAGATCTGGACAAATGGGAAGAGAGGTGGTCCAAGAAGGGAACTGTTAGGCGGTGTGCGAATGGGATGTCCCCGGAGGGAAGGCTAATGCAGATGGAGGCATTCCCATTGCGGGAAATATCGAATGGGAATTATGTACATGTGCCCTGGAGTAGGGGAGATTTGGCTGCATTTACCAACTCATTTCCGAAATTAAGGGAGAACCCGGTCGAGTGGTACAAGCAGGTAGAGAGGTTTGTGAAGATCTCGAAAGTATTGTGGATTGATTTGAACACCTTGTTTGACATTGTGGTCCCAGGAGACTTGTGGATGACATGCAAGGTTAGTGTCGAGTGGCCAAATATAGAACCAGAAAGGAATCCCCGTACTAATGGTCCGTCAGAAACAGTAATGTTGAAATACGATAGGGTAATGACATGGCTGAAGGAAAAGGTGCCACCGCAAGACATAGATTGGGTAAAAATAGACCGAACAAGACAGGAACCAAAGGAGACAGTCCATGAGTATTATGAGCGATTGCTGAAAGCATTCAAACAATACAGTGGACTAGATGTAATGGACCCCAAGGATATAGGACAGTTTGTATCAAAGTTTGTTTTGGGGTTGAGACCTGATATTTGTCTGATGATTCAGCAGCATCTAATTTGTTGGCAAAACAAACCCTTGGATGAGATTTTGAGATACACAAGATACTGTAGTGATGAGATAGAGTCCAAAGCAAAGAAATTAAAGGAAAAATTGATGGTAGTGCAGATGCAGTCAGCTGGAAAGGGTGGACAGCGCCAACAGGGAACAGGGACAACGGGACGAAAACCAAACGGACAGAATAGAGACAGCGAGGAAAACCCGAGACCTAGAATAGACCTTGCTACGTTGAAGAAAACGACAAAGTGTCATCAGTGTCACCAGGTGGGACATTGGAGACGCGAGTGTCCCTATAACCCTGAAAATGGAGAGATAGAAGTAGAGGAGGAAGTTCAGGAAGTCCCAGTTCAAAGGGTGACAGTGACAAGAAGTAATGTGGCCAAATGGGGGACTTCGGCTCCACGAGCTCAGTTCCCTCAGCCACCAAAGATTACGACTGGAGGAAAGGTCTATAGACAAATGCCTTTGTTCACAGGTAAAGAAGAGTCTTACTACGTTGATCCATTGACGGGACGACGTGTAAGTAGAGAGGAGGACTGTACCCTCGGGGCAGTTTTAGAAGTGGATCAAAGGGGACCGTTTGTTGAGGCTGAAGTGGCAGGGTGTCCTACAACATTCTTGGTGGATACTTGAGCTACTCGATCAACTTTGAGATCGGCAGTGGTTCCAGGTCTACCAATGTCGGGGGAAACGATCCAGGTGGTAGGAGTTGCAAATAAGAGAATGAATATCCCTTTGACGGAACCAGTGTCAGTGAAAATAGGAAACTACTCGGATGAACATCAATTTGTAGTATGTGATTCTAGTCCTGTGTGTCTGTTAGGAAGAGACTTATTGTGCAAACTGAACTGCACCATATACTGCACACCTCAGGGAGTAGAGGTAGAGACGACAGATGATGACGCTACCTTTAAAGTTGTAAATTCGAGAACATGCATAGAACTGTATCCTACACTGACAGTGGAGGAGCTCCCATGGGATTTACGAGGTGCAGTGTCATCCGAAGTATGGGATTTTACTGGGGAAGAGATAGGACTGATCAAAGGAGTAGAGCCAGTGAAGATTATGGTTAAACCAAATGCTGAATATCCAAGAACGCCCCAATACAAACTGACCCCGGAGACGATTGCAGGAATAAAACCCGTAATCGACTCTATGATTCAACAGGGAATACTGAAGGAAATCGTGGGAAGTCCATGCAACTCCCCGATTATGGGTTTGCAGAAACCTAGTGGGAAATTTAGAATAGTGCAGGATCTTCGAAAAATTAACAACATAGTTGTTTCGTGTTGTCCAGTGGTACCGAATCCGTCAGTGATATTGTTTCAGATACCATTCCAAGCTGAGTGGTTCACAGTGATAGATCTTTGTCAGGCTTTCTTTTCAATCCCATTGGATGAAGAGAGCCAGTACCTTTTCGCTTTTAAAATGGAAAATCGCGTTTTAACATGGTGTCGAATCCCCCAAGGGTTTACAGATAGCAAATCAATATTCAATCAGCTGTTGAAGAAAAATCTTGAAAGTCTGGTACTGCCCCAGAACTCGGTTCTGGTCCAGTACATAGACGATCTACTTGTTGCGTCAGAAACAGAAGAGGCTTGTAAGACAGATACCATTGCCTTGCTGAACCATTTAGCTGAAAATGGACACAAGGTATCTCCGAGCAAATTGCAGTACTGTCTGACCGAAGTACAATACTTGGGGCATCGGATAGAAAAGGGAAAGCGCAAGGTGTCACCAGATAGGATAGAGGCGATAATGAAAATGAATGCGCCTACGACACAGAGAGAAGTCAGGATGTTCCTAGGAATGGTTGGTTATTGCCGACAGTGGATAGCTAACTTTTTACTGAAAGCAAAACCCTTACAAAAACTGACGCACAAGGAGGTGAGTGATCCGGTACCATGGGACAATGATTGTTTGATGGCGTTTCTCCAGCTGAGAGAAGACTTGTGTCGTGCTCCGGCTTTGGGAATGCCAGATTATGAGAAACCATTTGCACTTTTCTGCTGTGAGAGGGAGGGTTGTGCTTTATCAGTTTTAGTGCAAATTCATGGAAATGCCCGTAGACCAGTTGCTTACTTTTCGGCTACCTTAGATCCAGTAGCCGCAGCGTTGCCCGGATGTCTCAAATCCGTTGCTGCAACAGGTGTCAGCATTGAGCAGTGTGAAAATATAGTAATGGGACACCAGTTAGTGGTGTATGTACCACATTCTGTAGAATTGTTGATGACCAGGACCAAGACACAGCACATGACCAACAGTAGGCTCACGCGCTACGAGCAAGTTATACTTGCTGCGGAGAACGTGACCCTTAAGAGGTGCTCTGTTTTGAATCCTGCTACTCTGATGCCACTTCCTAACGATATAGAAGGCGAGGAATGTGAAGATCACGATTGCCTTGATGTGACTGAACTATTCACGAAACCAAGACCAGATATCGTGGATGAGCCTTTGATCGACCCTGATGAAATTTTCTTTGTTGATGGTTCATGTTTAAGGGACGATACTGGTCGGTTGAGAGCAGCTTATGCTGTTTGCACCATTACTGGAGTTGTGGAAGCCGCTTGCCTGGAAGGAGTACACTCCGCTCAGGTAGCAGAAATCATTGCATTGACACGTGCCTGTATAGCAGGAAACAAAATTAGAGTCACCATCTATACGGATAGCCAATATGGTTTCGGTGTAGTTCATGATTTTGGGCAGTTGTGGTCTCAGAGAGGTTACATGACCTCCTCTGGTTCGCCTATTCGAAATGGAGAATTTGTGCGATTACTGTTGGAAGCATTACAAGGTCCAGCTAAAATCGCAATCGTTAAATGTGTAGCCCACACTAAAAATACAGATTTTGTGTCACAAGGTAATAGATATGCAGATGAAGTTGCCCGCTATTGTGCGGAGCAAGGATATTCTTTCACGGAGGTGGAAGTAGGTGGGGTTCAGGAAAAGACCGAATTAAACATGATGCTAGAAACAGTAGATACTTGGCAGGACTTGAAAAACATGCAAGAGAACGCACCTGATTCTGAGAAAAAGGCATGGGAAACAGCAGGATGTGTGAAAAGTGAAATGGATTTCTGGGTATCAGCAGATGGAAGAGCAGTGTTATCTGAGGAATTAGTGAGTCCAATGGCACGACAGATACATGGTCCAGTACACCTAGGAAGAGATGCCATGCTGAGGGTATTCAGGCAGACTTGGTATTGCCCTAAGTTTAGGATTGCAGCAGAAGCAGTGTGTAGGAGATGTGTCACATGTCAGCAACTGAACGTAGGGAAAAGAACACCGGTTACAATGAGTCACATTGGGAGGTCTGGGGGGCCTTTCAACAGAATGCAATTAGATTTTATTGAAATGCCAAAAAGCAACCACCTCAGGTATGTTCTGGTGGTTGTATGCATATTTTCCAGATGGGTCGAAGCATACCCTACACGCAGGTGCGACACACTCACAGTAGCAAAGTTGTTGCTTAGAGAGTTGATCCCGCGCTACGGGGTGCCAAACTCCCTGGAATCAGATCGAGGAACTCATTTTAACAGTGAAGTTGTGAAGATGCTTTGCTCTGCATTGAACATTGATCAGAAGTTGCACTGTAGCTATCGACCAGAGGCTTCAGGTATCGTGGAGCAGATCAACGGCACGCTGAAGTCCCGAATAGCCAAAGTATGTTCATCGACTTCCTTAAGTTGGCCTGATGCTCTGCCTTTGGTACTCATGAGTATGCGTAGCACACCAGACAGGAGGACAGGTCGCTCTCCGCATGAGATCCTGACGGGGAGGGCAATGAGACTTCCAACTGTCCCAACCACTGCTTTGTTGAACATTACAGATGACCTAATCCTGGATTACTGCAAGGGACTGTCTGACGCCATTCATTCTGTGTCCCTCCAGGTGCAGGCTGCTGAGGTTCCATCTTCCAGAGACCTGTGTCATGATCTGTGCCCAGGAGATTGGGTGCTGTTGAAGAAGCATGTCCAGAAGAACTGCCTAGACGTGCGTTGGAAGGGGCCCTACCAGGTCATCCTTACCACGAATACCGCTGTGAAGTGCGGAGGGCTGCCAAATTGGATCTACGCTTCCCATACTCGAAGAGTTCCAGCACCCCTAGAAGAAACAGCTCCTCTCGCAGATGGAGATTCAGTTGTGGACGGTGGGCCACTAGAGGGGACCAGTCAAGCTGTGGGGGTGTCTGAGGAAGTTGGGAGCGCTACAGATCCAGAAGAAGAAGAAAGACAGAATGGCAGTGAAACTGAAGTTGCCACAGAAGGAGAAAGCTGCTGTGAAAACAACTCAGACATAGAACAAGTTCAGAGTGATCAAGAACCGAGTGAATGGACAAGAAATAGGAGGACAAGGCGTGGAGCAGCTACTTGGCCTGAAAGAAAAAGGAGGCCAAGCTTGAAGCCAGCTCGAGAAGAAACTCTTGCTCCTATATGTGAAGACTCGGATCTGGACGAAGGTGTACAAGGGCAGGAACAGGAAGGTCCAAGGAGATCAAGGAGGGTGCGAGTGCCTTGCAGAAGATACTCTACTCCTGAGTGGACCTACCTCGCTACAGATGTCCGAAGCACGCAGAACTGGGAGGGTGAGGCAAGTGACCCTGACCAGAACTGACCCCATCATAACAGTGGAGATAGAGTTACTGATACCAGGATTGGAGGTCGAAGGCTTGCTGACTCTCAATATTGTTTATCCTCCTCTCCTGAGTGGAATAAGAGATTTGGTCTTAAACACAGTAGAATTTCCGGTTTGTTGTTCAAGGAGTCCAATACTCGAGGAGCTCCTTCTTCGTTTAGAAATATTAGAAGGGGTGATGAGAGTCGTTGGAACACGTATAATTCCAGATTGTTAAAGACTTTGTAAATAAATTAATGAAGAGATAACCTAGCGCCGAGTGGAAGAAGAGATTTAGGGACTTCCATTTAGAGGGCGGAGAAGGGCTAGGGTTGTCTGCGGCTATAGATAACAAAGACTGATCTTGCGGAGAAGATTTCCAGCTTCCAGGTGTGATCTGACAAGAGATATTGTGCTGTAAAAGAAAAACTGAAACTACACGGTTTGAGATCATGGAGGCTGGCAACCCGAACCGCAGGGCCAAATGTATAATAGGCACACTTTTAGTGGGAGTGATTTTCCTTATAGCTTTAGTAGTTACTATATCCTATGTAGTGGGACATGAAAACGAAGAGAAAGCAACAACAAAACCAAAGATTACATCGACACAGAAACCTACTATTGCTAGTAAAAAGGGGGACAATGCAGAGAAAGATAAGGCCTTGCTAGCAGCAGAGACTCGTAGGTTACATGTAGATGAGTCACAGGGGAACTTTAAATCGAATGCATATGCTAAATTGTTATACGAATATGTTGATGCTATGGAGGCCAAAAATTGTTACGTCTGTATGAGGCTACCAGCCTCTGTAGACGAAGGTATCAGATACCATCATCTTCCATTGACTTATGGAATCACATGTAGTTTGCTGCTGAGCATATTTTATGAAAGGGATGGGTTTGAATACTATTTTTCGAACTTTGACTCAGTGTTACCAGAAGTGCCGAACTACAAACATTTAAATAAATGGGATTATTATAAGAGTGAGGACAGATTACAGAAATTTTTCCTTCCTTGGAAAACATTAGATACTTCACATGCCCGAAGAAATAATCTGACTTGTAAAGTGTCAGAAATTGAGAAAAAGTTTGTAGGGCAGGTGGGTGATAGATACAGGAGACAAAAGATTTTAAAATCTTCAGGTCAATGGAAAACAGATTGGACAGAGGAAGAAAGGGCACACCAAAGAAAGGGTAGTAATGGTCCAATTGCTCTGGATCGAGAGAAAAAGGGGAAACTGTGCATACATAGAAGTGAAACTTATTACGAGAATGTGTTTGTGGGAAAAGTAAGTTGCGAACATGCTTTCCAATTAGAGTACTATTCGAAGGATTTCCTGAAAGAAATGCAGGTGATCCCAAATGTATATTTTGTCTGTGGGAGAAATGCATACGTGAAACTACCAGATAATTGGTATGGATCATGTTATTTGGCAATTGTCTTTCCCAAAATATACCATGCTGAGGATTTGAAAATCATAGAGGGAGAAACACCAGCTAGAGGAAGAAGGGATGTAAGCACTGAGGAGGTAGTTGGAGACGTATTTGGTGCTATGTTTCCTATTTTAGGGATAGCACTAAATGATGTCAAGATTAGAAGATTGGCAACAGTTGTAGATAGGTTGTCCGCCAGTACTGCTAGATCACTAATGCTGGTGGAAGGAGAGATGCAATCGATAAGGGCAATGGTTCTTCAGAACCGACTTGCTCTAGATGTTCTGTTAGCAAAAGAGGGAGGAGTCTGTAAGGCTTTGAAGGTCCAGGAATGTTGCACTTACATTCCAGACAATTCAAAACCGTTAGAGAAGTACATTCGAAATATTACTGAAATACACCATGAAATAGAGGATTTGACAAAGGTAACAGTGTGGGAAAAAGTAGGTCAAGGAATGGGTAAAGTTGGAGGTTGGTTTGCCAACCTAGGAAAGAATATCATTTGGTACATACTGAAACCTATTATCATAATAGTGATTTGTATAATCACTTTGTGGGGATTGGTGCGGCTGTATCAATGGCATAGATCAAACAAGTTGCAAAGAACCCTGAGAAGGCAAGAGAGGAGATTGACTGCGATGCAGGATAATCAGTACAGGAGTCTAAAGGCTCTAGAGACGATGAAACGAGGGAGTACTGAAACTACTTCAGTCTGACTTAGTCCATACCTCAGGGATGGTGTTTTGAGGGTGATGACTACTGAAAGTCATCAAAGGGGGGATTGAGAGAGCGCAAGTTAAGAAAAACTGTAGAAGTGCACCATATTTACAAGCATGTTGTATTAGTTTAGTAAACAGTATATAAGAGTGTCGAAATTATAGAGTGAAGGTACATAATAGTGTTTAATTAGAATAGAATACTTATATAGAGTGTGAAATGCTAAATGTAGATGTTGTTAGAGATGTTAGAATGATGTTGAAATCTCATGTTATGTGGCTGTTGTAAGGGAAATGTAATTCTGCTAAGCGTAGAAATGTGTAGGCCACATGGCAGTTCCCAAAGAGTATAAGAAACTGATGTATTTGCACATGGTCTGGATTTTAATGTTATTATGATTCAAGTATTTCTGAACCTAGGACTGATATATGTGTTTTATAGACGTTCCATATAATCATTGTGTGTAATAAGTTAGAATATTGTTTAAACTAAAGAAGTTAAATGTTTGCAGAAGTGCATAGGCCCGTCTCATGGAGTCCTGTCAGGCCTGAATAGATAAAGTCATTTCTCTTGATCTGTATGTGCTCGTTAGAGAAAAGTCGTGCTAGACACTAACTGTGAATCCTGTTATATGGTTTACGACTTAGAGATATGGTGGAGGCCGGAATTTGGGGCCCACAGAAAAAGTGTCTTTTGCAGGTGCGAGGGGGTTTTATCAGGAAAGTGATGAATAGACTTTTGTTCAAGAGAGCCTGGCACAGGCCTGGAGGAGTCTTCAGGAATTTCCTGGGGGTACCGTCTTGCCGGAGAGGAGCCTGGGAAGCAAGGTCAACGCTAACGATGGGCCTAGAAGGAGTACCAGCATGGAAGTTGCCGCCAGAACCAACACCACGTGAGGGGCGTCTCTAGGGGCGTTTCTAATGTAAATGTGATTTTGTATTAGGGACAGCACCCCTGGGTGGAGGCAAGGCAGATGATCTGAGGAACCTAAGAGAGCGGATGGGTAGGTAGATAGGGAACTGCGAGACTTCGACTTTGAAACAAAACCTAAGGGAAGTGTGTGATCTTCTTTGGAAGTCACCACTGCTGACACCTTTTTAGGTTAAGATCTTGCTAAGTAGGGATGTCATTTAGTCTAGTGTAGGGACAGTCTAACCTGATTTCTTTCCTTTCTGTAAATGACTCATAAGCTCCAGCTTGTGTTCATCCTCGTAACTTTGCTAATTCTAGAATTGGTTTTGGTGATATTCTTTTGCCGACTGAGAGCATTCAGAAAATTCATGTTTGTATTGATACCCGTATATCTTTTGAATCTCATTTTGAGATGTTTGTATCTCCATTTCAGTTTGGCTTTGTAATAAACTTTTAAAACTTTTAAGCTTCAGTGGTTCTTTAGAGTGGAGAAAGTCTTTAACTGATTAACCTAGTAGTGGATTGCCTTTTACTCAATGACAGGTACCAACGGTTCAGTCGACCTGAGTTGGGATCTAGATCTATAACTATAGACCAGAAATCCCGCGTTAACAGAGGAGCACGTGAGTCAACGACCGATGAAATACTGGTGTGAAAGGAATTATAGTTTTCATCCGCACCCTTATTTCCATCAAAAAGCGAGTCCAGGTGGAACAGTTCGCCAGAGGAATGCAGTCGTGAGAGCGCTTTCCAATCTCTACATTTAATTTCTCTAGATGGGGCCTGTAAGTTATGTGACTCCAGTTTCTTATGTAGGAAGAATTTAACTAAGGAGTGGTCTGTCCAGTCCATTGGCAGGGTGTCTCCCATGACCACCAAGTTTGGACCCGCAAAGACCAAATCCAATAGGTGGCCCGCTTTGTGGGTAGCTGTAAAAACCAGTTGAGAGAGACCTCAGCTGACACAGGTTTGAAGAAGGTTTCCAAGAGCTGAGTCAAGTGTACCATTGCGCCAAAGATTGAAATCCCCAATGATAAGTAGCTTTTGATGGGATAAGGCGATATTGGTCAGGGTGGAAATTAATGCTTGTTGCTGTGACAGGTTGAATGAACCTGGAGGACGATAGCAGACTAGGCTGGTGACAATTGTCCCAGGGCGAGTCAAAATAGAGAGCCCCAACATCTCAGTACCCAAGGTAGGGTCTAAGTTGAGGACCTTAATATTGCAGGAGGATCTAAAGATCACTCCCACACCCCGCCTTTGCCAGTAGGCCTAGGAGAGTGGAGAAATTTGAACCCGTCAGGGCAGGCAAAGCCAGGATCGACCAAGCAGTCTGATCGGGTCCGTGTTTCTGTCATGAACAGAATGTCTAGTTCATGAGATTCCAATAAAAGCTGGATCTCCGTACAGTGTTTAGGCAGGGACCTAACGTTTAGTAGACCACAGTTCAAAAAGTCGTCACAAATTACATCAGTTCGAGGATACGACGTTGGAGCAAGGGAAATAATTCCTTTGTCTGCGTGTAGCTGGCCCAGTTGAATGAGCTGCTCTCTAGAGTAGGGTGGCCCGGGAGGGACACGCTCCTGAAATGTGGGGTCAAGTCCGGCAGCGTAGGTGGCCCATGGCGCTACCTCGGCACGGACGAGCGCAGATGAGCTTGCCTTAAGCGCGCCTTCGGCGCGCAAACGGTGCGCCCGCTGCGCTCGTCCGCTGCGCTTCCGTAAAAGGCACATGTTAAATAGGGTGTGAGAAGTAAAAAAGGGGGCGTGGCCTAAGTGTTGGTGGGCGTGGCCTCAGTGTGCCGAGGGTGGCGGCAACCCAACCAAGTGTCCCACGGCAGCGTTAGAGTCTGCAGCGCGGTGGAGCCAGGGGTAAAGTGCAAGTGAGTAGTATTAAAAACACAAATACACAGGACAGTTTAAAATGAATAGCAGCAAAGACAAAAGACTCCCGGCTTCCGCCTCAGGAGGTAAGGATTCTAGGGTCGCGCTTGTGATTCAGCGCGCTCTAAATACCCGGATGAAAAAGGGGCGTGGCCTAAGTGTTGGTGGGCATGGCCTCAGCGTGCCGAGGGTGGCGGCAACCCAACCAAGTGACCCATGGCAGCGTTAGAGTCTGCAGCGCGGTGGAGCCAGGGGTAAAGTGCAAGTGAGTAGTATTAAAAACACAAATACACAGGACAGTTTAAAATGAATAGCAGCAAAGACAAAAGACTCCCGGCTTCCGCCTCAGGAGGTAAGGATTCTAGGGTCGCGCTTGTGATTCAGCGCGCTCTAAATACCCGGATGAAAAAGGGGCGCGGCCTAAGTGTTGGTGGGCGTGGCCTCAGCGTGCCGAGGGTGGCGGCAACCCAACCAAGTGACCCACGGCGGTGTTAGAGTCTGCAGCACGGTGGAGCCAGGGGTAAAGTGCAAGTGAGTAGTATTAAAAACACAAATACACAGGACAGTTTAAAATGAATAGCAGCAAAGACAAAAGACTCCCGGCTTCCGCCTCAGGAGGTACATACACTGCACCCTGCCCAGGGGGGTACCTTGGGCCTTCCATAGGGGTGACTAATGTGTATGAAAAGGGAAGGGTTAGGCCTGGTCAGTGGGGACACTGACCAGGAGGACATGGCAGTTTCTAAACTGTACACAGGCACTGCAGTGGCAGACCTGAGACACCATTTTAAAGCTACTCCTGTGGGTGGCACAATCAGTGCTGCAGGCCCACTAGTAGCATTTGCCATCACCAGCCCTGGCACACCCAGTGCACTTTACTAGGTACTTCTTGGTGATACAAATATGCCAATCATGCACATCCAATCATAATAACAATATACATATGGAGCACTTACACTCTGGCACTGTTCAGCAGTGGCAGAGTGTCCAAAGCATCTAAACCAGCAAAAACGAAATCCAGCACAGCATCAAAAATTCAGGAGGTAGAGGCAAAAAGAAAGGGGGAAACCACGCCAAAGATGCCAGGTCTAAGATCAAGCATAACAAATTTAGTTGTAATGTGAATCGACCAGCAACCAATATGAAGTTCATGGTGAGTATAGGTTTATGTGTGTTCGTGAGATTGAATAAGCTGAACGCATTTATACCTCCCAACCAGTAAAGGTTTCAGTCGATTGCGCTTTAAATTTACAATGATGGCATTTGGCCACTAAAATGTCGATGCATTTTAACTTTCATTTTTTCATTTACAGTGCAAGTCAAAAGGTAAAATGTTGTTCTTTCTCCCGATGCAAAGGCTTCCGACTTGATATAATTGTGTGTGTATATATATATCTACATATGTGTGTGTGTGTGTGTGTGTGGTTAATTCAACCAGTAATAGTACTGAGAGGACATTTATAGCAATTATCCATTTGAAAAAATGCATATTTAAAACCAGTCAGGATGGGCTCAACTGTCAATGTTTTCTAACTTGAATAGCACTGTAAATGACATATAGAAAGGCATGGGTGCGTTTGAGGATTCCTATCATTTACCCAAATAGAATGCTTGTAGTGCCAGGACCGTTTTTGAATCCTGGGAATCTTTGAAGGTGAAAAAGGGAAGGAGCAAGGTGACTAGGTAAAATGGTGTTTTTGTGACTGCCGAGTGAAAATTTTAAAATTGTTTGAATATTTGATGGCTGATGTTAATCTACTTTTGTATTGAGCGAGGTTTATAATTTCATTATTTGTGTGACTGAAGTTGGTGTTTAAACATGTTATAACTTTTGACTGTATGAACTGTAAATACATTAACATATTGATAAAGCAGCTCCAACAGTAATACATAAAAGAGCTATTGGCATTGTAGACGACAATGCTTTTTGTTTATGTGTTTTAAAAACCTGCAAGCAGCAGTGCGTAAACACGCACTTTGTTCTTTGCATTGCAAATGCTTGTTATATATATTTCAGCGCTAAGGTTGGCCCTAGGCACCCAAGAGGCCAGGGGCAATGTATTTATAAGGCAGGCCATGTACTTTTAAGTTTTACATGTCCTAGTACTGAAAAACTCCCAAAGTCATTTTCACTCCTGCAACATCTATCTCCACCATAGGATAACATTGGGATTACCTTATCACTTTTTGTATGTGTAATTCCTAATTGTGAAGAGATGGACTTTTCAAGTTTGGTGTTTCTGGAATCACAATTTATAATCCCAAATTTTGGCGAAGTCGGATTTTAAATTGTCATTCTGAAAATGGCACTTTTAGAAAGTTTCCATTTTCTCACATTGGCCATTCAGTGCCTGCTGCATGTCTCCGAACACATGTCTGGGGTGGGAGACAGTTGGGCTGTGTGTATTTCCCCTAGACAGCCACACACAACGGGAGCTTAGAAGTGACTTGATGTACCAAACTAGCAGGATGGAAGGGAGGTGCTAGACCCAGCCTCAATTACACCTGAATAGGCTGTGTCCTGTCCCCACACAAAGCCTGCCTAACCCCTTATAGTGAGTCTGAAGCCAGTGCAGTAAAGGAGGACATCTGTGCAGATCAAAGGTTTGAGGTTGACGTCTCCCTCACCTGAAAGCGACAACTGGGTATAAGTAGTGGACCGCTGACACCACCACTTCAGTGCACTTCTGGACCTGTGGATACCCTCTTGCCTGGAAAGGAAGAACTGGACATAGAATCCATCTTGAACCTAGGACCCAAAATGGATTCGAAGGACTAGTCTGCTGACCTCTTGATCTCAGCCTAAGGGGCATATTATTCACTCCAGAGCTCCTAGACCCGTCTTTGAAAAACTCCTGGTCCCTTGGAAGTGTGTTTAAGCTTTTGGGCTCTTTGCGAATGCAAACGGGTCCATTTGGTTCCGAACCACATCACTCGCACAGAGGATCAGTGTGAGTCGCCGAAGGTTCTTCTCTTTGCTCAGCCAGCATCGTCCACTGTTGTGATCATCACTGAGAGGTTCAAGCCCACCCATCCACATGCCTGACCTGCTCTCCCCCATGAACAGGACTATTGGCGTAAAACTTTAGCAGGACTAACCAGGGACTATATTTGACCTGTGCTTCATTGTGGTTGGCCTAAATTTGTAGATTTTACCCTGTCCAGCATGACAAGATCTCCACAGTTGGCAATTTAAGCTTCTAAGCACTATTTAACAGATAATTGTTTAATAATTCATAACTTTGGTTCTACTTGTTGGATTTTGGTTTTCTTGGTCTTGTGTGTAATAATAAAATTAAACTCTATTGTTATATCCTGGTGTTGAGTCTTTTTTCTGGTGTCTTCACAGTTTTACTGTTTGAATTGTTGCACAAATACTTTACAAATTGCCTCTAAATGTAAGCCTGACTGCTCTGAGACAAGCTACCAGAGAGCCAGCACGGGTAAATTTAGGGTGTGCTTGTGCCTTACCCTGACTAGGATTGTGGTTACTGCTTGATCAGGGCTGAGTCCTCAGAAGAGGCTTGAAAAGTCCTTCATGATCACACTTGCTTGGTAAAAGAAGACAAGCCCCAGGTGTTCTGATGTGTGGAAGCTCAGCAGGGTGCCAGTTCCTGCTATGGTGATAAGTAAGAGGATTTGTAGCGTTTAGTACCCAATACCCCCGATTATTTCTATGACTGTGACTAGCTGTAGTGGCCACTTGCTACCATATGCAAAGATCTTGGATTTAGCCTTTTCCAACTGAGGGCAGGCCTGCAGCTTGAATTGTTTATAGTCCATAATGTTAACAGATGCCCTGTGTCGGTCCAGACAGGCACCGCCACTTCATCAACCATGATGGTGCACATGGGGCAGTTTCCATGTTCCGGATGGGCTGCAAAGATGTTAAAATAATTGTTGTCTTCTCTGTTTGGAGTCTCTTTGACTGAGTGGTGGCTACCATCACTTGCCTATGACGCCTTGTCATCTTCTGTGATGTGCTTCAGTATGGATGATGGCCTATGTCTCACTTGGCATCGTTAGCCCTGCTCTGAGCTCCTACAGATGCAGGCAAAGTGATTGGTCTTTCTGCACTTGGAGCAGATCTTGCTCCTTGCTGGGCAACTATTGCCTTGAAATTGGCCCACACCACAGTTGCCACACCTGGGTGGAGTTAGGACAGATGCTGCTGTGGTTGGGGGTCTCCATGTATGCAGCCGTGGTTGGTAGTAGGAGTACCTGCTGGGCGGTGACGTGGGGAGGGGGAGGGGCAGGGTGGGGGGTAGTAATCTATGGATTACGAAGGTTTACAGGTAAGTAAACATATAAATAAATAAAACTAATTTTGTTGTGCGCACTGCATCGCATTTGGGGATGCAGTGCACGCAACAAAATTTGTTTTATTTATTTATATGTTTACTTACCTGTAAACCTCTGTAATCCATTGATTACTACCCCCTACCCTGCCCCTACCCCTGCCCACATCACCGCCCAGCAGGTACTCCAACTACCGACCACGGCTGCTTGTATGCCAACTCTTTCTGTCTTAATCCTCATGGAGCGAGTGTCTGACACACCTAAAGCTCGGGGCGCTCTGTTGAGGCCTAGCTCCTTCTCCTTTGCCTGACTGTTAGATAGTTCCTATGAGCAGAATAATATCAGGATGGTGTCCAGCATTATGCTGGTTTGGCGGAGAATGAACCGCCTCAGGGGGACCAGTCTGCAGCCTTAAATGAGATGAGCATGCACCTCTTTCAGTTGGTCGTCATCTACACATATGCTGCTGAGGTGCCTCAGCCAGGCATAGAAAGACTCAATGTTCTCCTCCTCCTTTTGTATGACTTGACGCTAACTTAAATCTTTCCAAGTCTGGGTTGAGCTACAGGTGAAAGTGCGGGTTCAGGGCCAGGTTCAGCACCTGTGGCTAGCAAGGTCTCAAATAACTTGTGTATTTTCCCCCACAGTGCATGAGGAAAGATCTATTCACTGTACCTCCAGTTTCCCAGGTGGCACAAAAGTAGCTGTTGAGCTGGCCAGTCCAAATGTGCCATATTGGTGCTGCTATGGTTCGGTCAGCCAAGGCACTGAATGGCCGGAGTGTAGACAGCAAGGTGTGCAGACTGAGTCCAGTTGACCGCGGGGCCCTGTCGTCCCAGCCCGCCGGTCGCATGCCATGGTGTGCTGACATGGAAAAGTTGTGCTGGGTCATGAATTAATGAGCTCTGCAAAGGGCAATGGTGCTGGGAATCTATTGGGCAAAGGGAGTCAACAGCTAACAGGCAGGGCAGCAACTGGATCCAACTAGCCAGGCCTGCAGATGATGTTAGTGTCTAAAGAAAAGCAGGTAAAATGGATTTAAATCACAACCAGATGTCAAAAGAGGTCAGGATTGGGGCTGGGCAGGAGCTTGGTGTGCAATGCTGTTGAGGGCCTCCAGATGGCACTGGAGGGCTGCAGGTGAAGGCCAGGCCTAAGACAGGCACCATCAGGCCTCTGGGTATCATGGCGTGCTGTACAGGAGTGGACAGGTGAGAGGGGGACATGGCTCTGTCGTTCTCCCCTATCGCTGGAGCTGCAGGCCGGGACGGCCACGCTCGCCAACGATTGGGCCATGAGGCTGTAGCGTGGCTGTTGGCAGAAGAATCGGAGAGTGAGCTACCACGTGGGGTGCTTTAGGGCCTGCTGGCTTTCTGAAGGCAGACAGAAGCTACAGGCAGCTATCTGGGAGGTGCAAGGGCGTAACACAGGCCCCCGCAGCCCCCGCGGTCCGGGGGGGGCCTTTAGCTCCAAGGGACCCCCTTGGCACTGCACTCTGGCCCAGAGGGGGCCCCTCTAAGTACTTTTATTTACGCCACTGGGGAGGTGGGCGGGTGCAGGGGAATGCATGACCATGTCGCCAGTGTAGAGAGCCATGACCGGTAGTATCGAACTTTGATCCAGAGACTTAAATGAAGTAGCCAAGACACAATTTGCACTCTATCTGGCTGTGGCCTTGAGCAGACCACATCCCATTGATTTATACCCTCTTGGCCACACCCCACACCCGGTCACCATGGTGCATGCGTGCACACTTTGTAGATAGAGGCCGGGTGGCACTCTACAGGAGGGAGGGACTAATAATGTCATCAAGTAATAGATATAGAGACAGGACTTCTTGAGAATCCTATGTCTCTTAAGCATTTATTTAATAATGAGTGTGCAAATGGGGTGTCAAGGAGGAGGGATGCCTGATAGTTAAGGACTGGGATGAGGAAGACTCCTAATCGGAGTAATTGGTTCATTCTCATGGCCTCGTGAAGTAAAGCATCCAATTTATGTATTTCTGTTTGATTCTGGAATGCATGTTTCGAATTTTCGTAGTGCCAAGCAGCCATTCATCCTTTTGATGTTGATAACATGAGTTCCATTCAAGGAGGTAAAAATAAATATTGAGTATTGGGTACCAAAGGACCTGCTTTGATGTGAATGTGTGCTCTAGAAATACACATGTTTTGTTTGTTACTTTATATAGACTGAAAGAGTTAGTCACCTGTGCTAGGCAGACACCCATGATCCCATGATGGTGAACTGTCTCACATTTCATGTCTGGGAATTACACATGTATTTTGGTATTCGATATGTGTTTGACAGCATTGTGCAGCACATTTAGCCCTTGCGTAAATCAACTTTTGGCATCGAACCTAATTGCTGACGGATATACGATTCAATTGAGAAAACCAGACCTAGGCTACATAATTCATCATTTATTTGAACTCAAGGGGTGCTTTCACCCTCAGGAGTTCAGTCCAGTGCAGACGGGAAGAACTTAGCGGCAGTGACTTTAGGCCCAAGCATTCTGCCTTCAGCAAATTGATTTGTTGTTATTGTGTTTGAGGCCCCCTTTATACATGGTGCAGTTATATGAAATTAACTGCCCTCGTGAACTTACTCTGCAATGAAAGCGCGGTATCCTCCCCAGACAGCTTCAATAGTAGTTGAGCGTATCATGCAAATAAAGACATTTTTTGTAAATCACAAACGTACAGTAAATGTTCTTGGCTCGGAGAACGGGTTTATTTATCCCTTGGCTGTAGAAGAGTGGTAATTGGTGGCTAGGATGGTAGGCCTCAGTACTACATGGTATCAAGTTCCGCTGTGTTCCTGTGGCCGAACGCCTCAGTAACTAACAGCCTCGTTGTCATCTCTGGGGCATTCTGGGTAAAGGGAAGGGGACACAGAGCAGGAGGCAGCAAATGGAGCTGATATTGTATCTCAGTGCTGCAGAGATGCTAAGGAATTAGCTGTAAGCCAGCAGTTCTTCTTCCCTTTAATTAGTCTTTCACATTCTACGATTCTTTAGGGAAGAGCATGATGGCTCGCTGACTCAGATTAGTGACTGTTAAACGTACTGGTCCATTTTATGTTTCACACCCCAGGAGAATGCCTGAGTTCAAAGAGAGGGCGTGTGGTTTCAGGTGGTGGGAACCTCTGTTTGGCGAGAGCATGAAGCTCTGTTGATGAGCTCGAGTGGGTGCTTTGATGGGCGCGGAGCATTATGCTCATGCTCTGAAGGCAACGTTATTAAATGGACATAATTCCAGATTTGGGAGTTGCGTGCAGTGGTGTGGAAAGTGTTGACTCTCTCTGCCTGCTATGCTGCACATTTGTGTTCAGGGCCTCGTTATGCATGTCTAGGGTTGCCACCTCTCCAAGAAAAAAAGACCGTGACATTTGTTGTTGTTATAAGGGTCTGCAAACAGAGCCCCCAGGATATGGCGGCATTGATGTACACACTTTGTGACATAAAATGGCAACGTTTTGCGCACAATTGTATTTATTGCTGGATTTTTTTAATCAAATATTGTGATTAAAATGTAACAGTTTTTCTTTTTTTTTAATTCTTTTTGCACACCTGAAGGCTGTTTACTAGGCTGCTTCATGCGACCTTAGGCTCAGCAAGCATTGGTAAATGCAGTAGATTTCACCTATGTGATTATTTATACATTTTCTGTTGTTGTAAGTTTTAGCTTGGTGAGCAGGTATGAACCGATATGGTAAATTAATATTTGAACCGGGGTACCTGAACGGCAGAAGGTATGGGTGTGACACACAAAAGGTGTGCATGCTCACCGATTGATTTAGTGAAATTAATAATACCTTACTCTCTGTGGGACACTGTAGGAGAATAAGGGACAACATTACAATGGGCTCAGCCAGGGAGAACAAAATGGTGCAAAAATAAAATGCACGGGCAAGCGACTTACTAAGAGTAAAGTATGTATCACTGCTCGAGCAGGTGGGTTAAGATGATGTCACACGCTTCTGGTGTCTAGATGAGATGCAGAAAGGGGCACTATGTGGAGCTGGAGGAAGGCACGCTGCTGCAGCACTAATTTTGATAAAAATGCACGGGCAAGCAGCTTACTAAGAATAAAGTATGTAACACTTACCGAAGCAGGTGGGTTCGGATGCTGTCACAGGATCCTGGCGTTGGGATGAGAGGCAGAAAGGAGTAATATGTGGAGTCAATATGCAGGCACTACGGTGCTGCACCAATTGTGCTGAAATAGGGCTCCAGGTGAGTGTGCAGCTGTGGACAGGGAGTTATAGACTAGTGCATTGATTTGTGTCATTCCACTGACTATTTAAGCCACCAGTGGACCAGTCCTTGTCCTACTCATGGATTGGTGTGAGGAGACTATATGCAGGGCGCAGGGCACGCTAGGTACCCAACAAGGTCTTATAAGTTGTAGGATACCACAAAGATGACCATGAAAGGGCTGGGTAGGTTGGGATGCTAAGGTTGCAAGAGAGGAATGGGGACGACCAGGGGCGACCGGAAAGGGGGTCATCAGCAGATGCAGAAGTGCGCTTAAAAGCTGCAGGACAATGTAAGCTACAGAGGGGTGATTGGCCACACAAAGAGAGTAGAGAGGAGCTGCTGCAGCCGGTTAGGTAGGGCAACACACACATTTAGGCAGCATGGAGCGGTGATCATATAAACTGCCTGCAGAAGGACTGTAGAGGGGCACACAGGACCCGGTTCTAAGCAGAGCCTCAACGGGCGGGGACACACAGCAGCAAGCATTGTGGAGGCACAAAAAGTACATTCAGAGAAGGCAGGGAATTCTCAGGAACAAATCAGGACACAAACAAGTGGCACGACAAAGTGGGCTGCTGGACAACATAGTTTACCATATTTTTTTTTTAAAAGCACAATGACGCAGTCCGCCTTGCCTGTCTCATATTGCTTTTCAAATTTTATTTTACTTTAAGTCATGTTGGACAGCATCCTGTGCTGCTCTGAAGCATATAAAACAACTATTTGGGAAGTTTAGGAGTTTGAACCAAGACGAGCGAGGAGGTTGCAAAAGACATCGGAGGGTGGGGTGTTGGGTGAAACCACAGGGATAGGGAAGAGGAGGGGTGAAACCACAGGTAGGCTGAAAAGTATTTTAGTGTTGTGTATAAGTGTACAACACAAAAAAACTGTCTTGGTTCGTAATGCAGCGCCCCACATAGGGGTAGTAAGTGCTATATAAGTGTTGCAATACTGTTAGTCTCTGTCTAAAGAGAGATGGTAGGAGGTAAAGTTGTCACACCACCAACAAACCAAATAAGGAGATTGTGCAGCCTTTTTCTACACTGTTATGACAATGTCACTGTATCGCAAATGTATGCTTTAACCAAATTAGATCCTAAAAAATACCTTAAAGGGGACAGCCTTATGTGCTCTAAGAGTAATATCAGTTGGAATGCAATCCAAAGATCAAGGGCCACACTTGGTAACTCCTAATTAGGGACAGTGGGATTCCATGGTACTGTAATCAACCTGTGAACAGATTGCTATTATGTAACTGTATTCACTTGTCTCGCATTGGGCTCAGTAGTACAGCTGGCACATGCTTTCCCCAAGGCTCATCTGTGGTTTGGCACTTTGTAGATTGTTCTTGGGTTTACTGCAGTAGCACACATCAAACTGGAAGCAACTGATTGACAATTTTGGGAAAGAGAGCTAAGTCCTGTGTTGCTGCAAAATGAAGCCTAGGAGAACTGTGGTAAAAGGGCAATTTTATGTGTCATTGATTGAGCTGCAAATCCCATCCTGTGTGCATGGAATATGCAGACTGTTAACTAATCTCCTAATGCTATTGAAAATTAGGATCCATTCACTCTGACACATTATGTTCTCCAAACACCCTAATTCCACATCCTGTTGATCCACTACATCAACAAAATCACAAGAAATATACTTGTGCTTCTCTAAAGGTTTGTCTAAATCAAAAAGATCTTTGAAAATAGTCATCCTGCCAGTAAACGGGATCTGAAAGTGTTTCAGAAGGATCATTAAAGCAGCAGTCTATTTTTGTCTTTGAACCAACCGGTCATCCCTGCTGTGACCTCTGAATTAAGTTATTCTGTCATGCAGGTATTTTTAAAATTATTTCGATCCTGTGGCTTTGCTCCTCAGCTGCGGATATTATAGTACACAAAAAAAATCTACATAAATAGAATGCTACCCCCTTCGGTTTACAAAATTGTGGATATAGTCAGCAAATTTCGTTATTTCCCTGTTGCTCAGTGCTTTAATCTTCAAGATTTGGAAAGGTTTGATACCTGGTTGCAAAGCGCTAAACAGATACCATACATTTACGTTGTGTGTGACTGTTTCTTTAGCGTGGATGAACAACATTCCTAAAGATAGTACAGAAGCTGTGGGTGTGCACCAGGTACAGTCAACAGCATGTGATTGTTTTCATTAGAGGGTAAAATCTGCGTAAGAAGACAATAAGATGGGTTTAGAGGGGTGGCACATAGAAGCAGTCAGGGCATGGTGTCCAATAAAAGTAGACCCCAGAATGAAGTGTGTGGTCTGCTGCCACCCAATGCTCAACGTACCTGCGTGATCTGCATACAACACGTAAAATGCAATTCCACTCAAAGATGCTTACATCAAAGTTGGAAGCACCTACGGGTGACAGGAGACAAAACAAAGTTGGAACACCGACTAGGCTACTCATGTTGTGCAATGCCTCCTGTGTACTGAGTGTATCAGGTGTACATAAACATATGTTTCCCCTCCTCAAGGTCCTAAATCCTCCCTCTTGTGCCCCTTTATCAAACTGCGCAATCAGAACAAGCGTGCACCAAGGTCTCCACTCGCACTCTGCTGAGCTGGCATGCTCGCTGCTGTGGATTTATAATTGTGACTTAACCCATAATACCTCGCTCAAACTATTCTGAGTTCACTTTTGTGATTCAATGTGCCATGCTGGTGGATACATTCTTTGTGTCCCGCTGGCCAAATACATTATTATTGGAAATGTAACAAGAAAAATCATAATGAAAGGCATGTGAACATTAACTGACAAAACGAAGAAGGTGAAGTGGAAAGTATGTAAACAGGAAGCTACTTGGGTCCTTCTCTCAAGCACAGAAGATTATTAAGTGTTAAACAAGTGAGTCTATGAAAGACCTTAGGTAAAGGAGATGACATAAACAAGCATTTACAATGCAATGGTCTCGGCATTATTAAAGGTAGAGCTATTGGCATTGCTCATGATTTTTTTTATCATAAATAAATGGCATTGTCATTTACAATGCCTATAGTTTAATTGTTAAATAAATGGCATTGTCATTTACAACGGCAATAGCTTAATCGCTCGCAAATGCATGACCTATTGCATTTACACCCACACAGAGCCACACGCACAAAGACACCCACACACACAAAGAGCCACCCACACAGAGTCATTCACATGAAGCCAACTACACAGAGCCACTCTCACACAGACAGAGCCACCCACACATAGAGCCAACTACAAAAAAAGCTATCCACACAGAGCCACACACACACACAGAGCAACACACACAGAGCCACACACACACACACACACAGAGCCACACCCAGACAGAGCAACACACAGACAGAGCCACACACAGACAGAGCCACACACAGACAGAGCCACACACAGACAGAGCCACTTATGATCCAAGCTTCTGCTAACTAAAGGCATAATGCCATCACTGATAGATATATGTAATGACCATATGGCTAGGCCCTCCTCATTAAGCCTAGAGTCTCACCCATCAAGTATGAAATCAAGGCAGTGTTCCTGAGTAAAAGTATAGCCCATCTCCCCCTTGGACATACATACACATGGTAGCCACTCAGGCAAGAGACATTATACCCGACACAATTCATCAAAGACTATAAAATCCAGGCATCAAGCAAAACAAAGTAACATGTTCCCTAAGTAGGCTTACCGGTATAAGACTGTCAGCAGGTCTGCAAGAGCCAAGACGTCACGGCAGGAAGGATGGGGGACGAATAGCTTCACCGGGCCAGTTTAAATACTCCCGGCTGATGACACAGCCAGGGGCCAGGGGAGCAAGCACAGCCAGAGGGTAGGGGAGCAAGCACAGTCAGGGGGCAGGGGAGCAAACACAGCTAGGGGGCAGGGGAGCAAGCACAGCCAGGGGGTAGGAGAGCAAGCACAGCCAGGGGGCAGGGTAGCAAGCACAGCCAGGGGGCAGGGAAGCAAGCACAGCCAGGGGGCAGGGGGCAGGGGAGCAAGCACAGCCAGGGGGCAGGAGAGCAAGCACAGCCAGGGGGCAGGAGAGCAAGCACAGCCAGGGGGCAGGAGAGCAAGCACAGCCATTACGTTCCTTACGCCACTGGTACGTACCCTCACACTTCGTGCCTTTGATATTCGACACCAGTAGCACTGTACAAACTAGTGTACCTTTACTACGTCATTGGTACCCTTGCAATTCTTAACTAGTACCTTGAAAGTATCCACTCTGGTAGCAGTAATCCTGGCACACCCTCCCTCAGGCAGCACCACTAGAGAAAAGCAGAACCTTTAACTGGAACGATGCATTGACCGTCAATAGGTTTTAAAGCCAACAGAACTAATTTGACTTGCACTTGCAGGCCCACACGATTACTGCAATATGTGGAACTACATTTCCAAGCGTGCCTAAAAAGTGTATTAGCGTTAGTAGACTTATGACAAACTGACCTCACCCCGAAATGGTGGTTTCAACCATGAAGACACTACAGTTTTAAAGGTGATATTAAGCAACCCCTGCTGGCATCTACAGGCTTAATAGCATCATGAGGTGGTGCAGCTTTCTAAAGTGGAACAGTTTGTTTTCAGACCTGCCCACCCACTCACCTGATGATGAGCAGTTATTTTGTAGACCAAAAGAGATGGAACCGCTCAACAAGGGGTTTCCAGTTCCAGTCTACGGCATCTGCACAGCCTAGGATAACCTGCACATGTAAGCAACACCAGTAGTAGTAGAACGATAAGCGTTTGGCTTAGTGGTCTTTAAGGATTGCCCAGCACAAAGACCCACCATCATTGTTAAAAAATACCTACAGTGTGGAAGGTTTTATTAAACAAACAATTCCACTCTACTTTGCACGGACAGCATTTTATGTAGCTTCGGATTGATTATATACACATACAATGTTCATTTATTACCAGAAAAAATCTCGAGTTTTCCTTAAGAACTATATTATTTTGCAGTCACGATTAACCCTGGGCGTAGTTCGCGTAGTAGCGCTACGCGAAGCTACGCGAAGTGCACTTCGCACTACGCGAACTTCACGTAGCACTACACGAGCTGCGTAGTAGCATGTTCGCACTGTGCAAGATGTGTTTTCAATGATTGCACAGTGCGGACAAGCATCCGGCACTGTGCAAGCATTGAAAACGGCATCTTGCACAGTGCGAGCTGTAGTTTTCTGCTGCTCGAGTAGATTATTACTCGAGCGGCAGCTTTCTCAATGCGAACAGGTAGTTTCCCATTGAGAGCGGTCGCGAGCATGCGCAACCACTCACAATGAGAAACCTGACCTCCTCGCGTTGAGAATCTCGCCGGGATGTCATTGTGCTTGCTCGGGGTCGCGAACATGACGTTCAGGACCGCGAACAAGCAAAAAATGACCGTTGCACTACGCTACGCTACGCTGCACTACGCATGGTCGCACTGTGCTACGTGCAGCTCGCGTAGTGCAAAGTTGCAAAAACTTCGCAAACTCCGCGAGCGTAGCATAGTGCTTCGCCCGGGGTTAGTCACGATTCATCTAGGAAGTCTAAATCTACCGTTACGGACCATTCATCATAATAAAAACATACCTGTATCTGTGAGGCTTCTTGACACCGCCCGTAGATGGCGCGGTCTTCCTGGCAGCTTTAGTAGCTAACTGTTTCCTTGGAGCCTTTCCTCCGGTGGACTTACGAGCTTTCTGCTTGGTTCGAGCCATTAAAAAACCAAAACAAACAGTACAGAATGAAACCGGGCAAGGCATCCACCGCCCACGCATTGCACGCCAGGGGAAGAAATGCGCAAGCACACGATTACAACTTTAACACAAAGCTAATGAAGCAGTTACCCTTCCCTCGGAGGGTGGGTGGAGGATCCGCTGCGGTGACGTGGGTCTGACAGCGGGGCTGGCTGTGACCTTCAGCCTGAAGGAGGGAGAGGTCGATGGGTCTGACAGCGGGGTTGGCTCTGACCTTCAGCCTCAAGGAGGGAGAGGTCGAAGGGTCTGACAGCGGGGCTGGCTCTGACCTTCAGGCTCAAGGAGGGAGATGCTGATGAACCTCGAGGCACTGCAGCGTGGAGGGAATGATGGGGAGAAGAGACATCTGCTGCTAGAGCCACAACTTCAGCAGAGCTGAGGATATCACAGCCGCCTCCTGATGTGAGTAAAATGAGGAACAACACAGGTCTGGGAATGAAGGGGGGCGGAAATGACGTGGGTATATTGAACTCATGTGACTGTGCCAGGCGAGGCTCCCTTTGGCCGGGTGGGGGGGTCGGGGGGGACTGGAACACCACATGAACTCTGACAGCCACCAATAAGAGTTTAATTGATCACGCCCGCTGTATTTTATACTTAATTTTCAAGTTGCGTTACACCTGAGATTCAGGGGTAACAGCTTGATGTGTAAACGGCCCCTTGCTAGGGAGAACAGGAGCGGTGGGCGTCAGTAGCTGTGGGTGATTGATAATGATGTCTGAACACATCATCACTACGCCTCAGCGAGGGTACTCCACCGACTGTACTACTGTAGTCACCTCTTGTATCCCACGGTCCCGCCCTGTCCGTTATTTTACTTAACACCAGGTCAGCTGTTAAGCATCACCAGGAATTATTTGTGCTGCTTGATACCCACCAGCCTGACATGTTACTTTTAACAGAAACATGGTTTTGTGAATCCTCCCTGCCTTCCCTTTTGGCCGCCCTTCCTTCATCTTATGTGGCCCTTCGTGCTGATCGGTCTGGGGGTAAGGCAAGGGGCGGCGTGGCCCTTATAGCTCGAACTGAGCACAACTTTCAACTTGTGTCCTCCTCTCCCATTATCCCTACTGAACACCTGGTGGCTCGCTCCCTTGCTTTTTCACCTCCACTTACCTGTTTATTAATGTATCGCCCTCCCCAGTCATCCCATTTGTTTTTTCCAGCATTTCAGGACTTACTGGCCACTTTAGCAATTAATCACACCTCAATCCTGGTATTAGGGGATTTTAATTATTGGCCCCTAGACCCTCACGAATGTTCTGCTTCTAAGCAATTTTCCGATTTTCTCGTATCCCTGAATTTTGTCCCTCATTCACAGACTCCTACACACATTCACGGCCATGTACTAGACCAGGTCTGGTCCCTTAATACCTCGGTCTCTTCCATGACCGTGTCCCCCTGTCCCTGGTCTGATCATGCCTTGATTTCCTTCTCCCTTTGCCTTAAGCCGACAGCAAAGATTCCGCTTGCCAAAAACACCTGGGCGCGGAACTGGAACAGGGTAGATCTACCTGCATTGTCTTCTTCCCTCTTGAATTCTGCACCTAATCTAGAGGGTTTACCTTCCATCTCTCAAGCCGCTGCCATCGAGACTTGGCTTGCTGGAGGCTGCGACAAGGTAGCCCCATTTCGCCGGATATCAATCCGAAGACCTAAGGAGTCCAATCGATGGTTCAGCGACGACTTAAAGAAAAAAAAGTTGACTCTCAGGCAGGCCGAGAGACAATGGAGACGGCATTACTGCCCCTTATTAAAAACTCACTACACGACTCTACAGAGTGATTATAAAAGGGCCATATTAGGTGCCAAAATTGCTTATTTTTCAGCCAAAATATTGGTGGCAGAAAATCAACCTAGGGAGATTTTCTCCATTGTCCACGACTTGGCCTATTCTGATAGGGCCACTCTTAAGCTCCCTCCCACCCAGTCCCTCTGTGATTCTTTAAACTTATATTTTCTGGAAAAAATTAGCAACATTAAAGCCAACATCTCCCTTCCCTCCCCTACTTTTGTTGAGCCTCACCTCCCGGTTGTTCATGGTTGTCTTTCTTCTATTCCCCTGCTTACCGAAGAAGTGTTCCTTGCAATACTTCCAAAAGTAAAGTCTGGATCCCCGGCAGATACCTGCCCAGCTCACATTCTACAACAAATTTACACTACCTGCCCCAATCCGCCAATCTCTTTCCTCAATAGCTCGCTGGCTCAGGGTGTGGTAATTCCAGCTCTTAAATGTGCCACCATAGTGCCCATCCTGAAGAAACCTGGTGCGGATTCTTCCGCTCCAGTTAATTACCGCCCCATCTCCCTCTTGCCCTATTTGGGCAAGGTGTTGGAGCGGCATGTAACATCGGTCCTTAGTGCCCATGTAGAAGCCAATGGAGGCCTAGCATCTCACCAGGCAGGCTTTCGACCTAGACACTCCACCGAGTCCGTCGTGGTGTCGGTCCTGAACAACCTCAGGGAGGGTATGGACCAAAACAACTACCAGGCCCTGGTACTCCTCGATCTCTCCGCCGCCTTCGACACGGTTGATCATACCATCTTACTTTCCCGTGTCGGAGCGGCGGGGGTCGGGGGCTCAGCCCTGGTTTGGCTATCATCCTTCCTGAGGGACCGCACCCAGGCGATCCGGTTAGGGGACTTTTCAGCCACACAACTCAAGGTCACTTGTGGTGTTCCCCAGGGTTCTTCTCTATCCCCTCTCTTGTTCAATCTCTATATCTATCCTCTGATCTTTGCTCTTCAACAACTGGAGGTCACCGTTTATAATTATGCGGATGACCTCCAGCTTATCTTTTCCCTCTCTTCTTCTCCCCATTCTATTTCCAATTGTCAGACTATTATGATTTTCATCAGGGACTGGATGGACCACAACCATCTGAAGCTGAACCCTGATAAAACAGAATTGGTCCTTATGGGTGGTCCCTCCAGTCCCTGGAACTTCTTATTCTGGCCTTCTTCCTTAGGATCCCCTCCCACTCCCTCTTCCTCAGTCAAAACTTTGAGTGTCAAGATCAATAATCAACTTGATCTTCATTCACAAAATAACTCTGTTGTTTCTTCTTGCTTTCTCGTTCTTCGAACTATTCGCTCTGTCTCTCGCTTCTTTTCCTCCCCTGCACTTAAACTAATCATGTCCGCTCTGGTGATCTCCCGGCTGGACTACGCTAACGCGCTATACAACGGCATACCGGCGTATAGTTTGCGGAAGCTCCAGCTGGTTCAAAACCAGGCGGCCAGATTGGTGTATGGTCTCCCTCGTTCCCATCACTCCACCCCCTTACTGAAGGCACTACATTGGCTTCCAGTTAGGGAGCGATCCCTTTTTAAAACTGGCTGCATGGTCTTCCAGGCGCGCCAGGGTACGGCTCCTGCCTTCATTTCTTCCTTGTTAAAGGAGTATACCCCTGTTCGGGAGCTTAGATCATCCTCCCAATCTCTTCTCCATGTACCCCGCTACCGACGTAAGAAATGGGGCGGAACCAATTTCTCAACTTTGGCACCATCCTTTTGGAACTCCCTTCCTGACCACCTACGTCTAGCTAGACATTATTCCCTCTTTCGAAAAGACCTCAAGACTTTTTTGTTTACCCAGGCCTTTCCCAATGTTATCTGATTTTAAATTCCCCTTCACTGGCTTGTTGTTCCTACTGTTAAACTAGCTTTCATAAGCGCCAAGAAACCGCATGGTGTATGTAGCGCTATACAAATATTTTAAAATTCAAAAATTCAAATTCAAGAATGTAATGAAAGGTGTCACCTTTAAAGCATCTTATGTATGCACTAGGACGTGGACCCCATAAGGGACAGCTGGGTGTGTAATGGTATATTTGTGTGTTCCATACTCCTATGTTCTGTTCTTCCACGACAGTTGCTGTTGATAGAATAAACCCTTTACCCCCTTACTACAGTACCCCATGTACTATTTGGATTGAATGGTTACTTCGAGATTTACATGTATAAAGTGCCAAAACTGCACTTGCTCAAACAGGGTAGGTGTGCTGCGGTAACTAGAAATATGTACTGGGGTGTCACGTTTTAAGGAACTGCTAGCCTGTTTTTGACCTAGAAGAATTATGACCAGTGGTCATCTGTGGCATTATTTCAGGTAATCATTCAAGATGGCGCAGGCAACATCAGAAAAGTCCTGAGCTGGATTTATGGAGCCGAACCAAGGCCCTGCCTGCCTCACATGCCAGTCCATTAGGCGTCTAACTAATTTCAATGCATTATCTCGCCTTCTCCCCAGGGCACAAACTTCGCTTGCCCGTAGTTTTAATATATTGTGTCTGCATGAAGCAGCGCGGGTTATTACATGGCAGGAGCGCAGACCCCATCCCAGCCCCGGCAGCGGGACCGGGCAGCGGCCACCGGGGCAATTATCTGCACATTAGCTGCCCGTTTATTCAAGGCCCTTTACATGCCTTTGGTTTCTGATCACTCGCGGAAACACCCACCCGGATATAAATTACATGTAATACGAGGTAAGTAGTCGCACTGACTGTGCTGGCCCTGCTCTGCTGCCCTGCACATCATGAAGGCAGCCCCTGGGGGGCATTCTGTCCTCTGCGCGCCCTTCAGGGGGGCTGACACCGTAAACACTGCAGCAAGCTCAGCTGGTTCTTCTAAGGTAGAGGATCTCCTCACCCCCCTCCCCACAAGGCACTGACTCCAAAAGTGCCAAGAATCCCAGTAATTGGCATCGGACGCTATATAAAAACTGTAACAGCGTGGGACCCCGTTCAAAGCAACTTTTTCCATTTTATGACACACTTTTGTACTTATTCAAGCCCAAAGATACCAAACAATATTGAATTATGTGTTAAAGGTTGAGTTAGGAAAACAGGAAGAAATTAAAGGGTTTACTTTCACAGGGTCCCCTGGGAGGTGGGGTCCTTCTTTACCCATCCTTTAAAAGGCCCATGCCTAGGGCCACGAATGGCGCACAATGTCGCGCTGCCCCCACCCCTCCCGAACCAACAGTGACAACCATTGGTTGAACGTAATTAATAAAAGATAGCGCCTTCACAAGCCTGCAGACCTTGTAACACGATTGCTCGCCATTTTCTTTAAAAAAAATAGTGATTCGGTCTCGTAGGAGAACGTAAGAGAATTTTAAGGATTAAAAATCAATCGACCTCTGCCCCCTGAATCTTTTACCCAAATTGAGAACCCATTAGGACTTCTTGGGAGGGCGGGGCAGAAGCCGGGGTGAACCTGCCCCGTCCCCGGGGGCTGTTCACCAGCAAGCTCGGTTTACTGTCATAAAGCAGCCTCGGAGCTTGTAAGCACTTAGAAATCGGATTTTGTCCAAGTACATTAATACAGTGATTGGATTGCACAGAGTCAATATGGAGGGGCGGGGGGGAGGATGTTTTACCCACGTTCCTTCCACGCCTAGCGTCCGAGGCTCTCAGTGTAAATAACAGCTGAGGCCGGGGGAGGATCAGAGGCCATTTTGACGGAGGCCGAAACTTTAGTTTCACCGGAGGCGCGACATGACGGGACTTCGAATCCTAGTGCTAACATGGCTGAACTCTCGGGGCATGGTGCCTGCACTGCTCACGGCGTAGCGCCAGGAGCCACCACAGCTCACATCCCAGCGCTAGATGCCTACATTGCTCACTCCACAGGCCAGGTGCCTGCAATTCACCCCCATTGTGTCTGACCCACGGTAAGTAATGGTGAACGGTAAGTACCGCTCCCCTCCGCAGGGGCAGCTCGCCTCGGATTTCAGTCACTGTTCGATAAGGAGCTCATCGAGTGATCGGGAGGGCCTAAGTGCGTCACAGGGTCACACGCCGAGGGCCTCATGTCCTCCGGTGTTAATGAACTGGCGGGTCAAAGGGCGTGTGACGTCATTTCAAATAGTCCCGTGACGCCAAGGGACAGCAGTAGGAAATGGACCGGAGGACAGACAATGAATGTGTTCGCCTGTTGCTTTGTTTACAGCTAAAATTACCCGTTAAGGCCCAGCGTTGTGAAGAGAATTTTGGCAGTCCGACAACACATATATACTGGGCTTGTTCCTGCTATGAATAGGAGGGGTCTATTTGCGGGTCAAGCGCACGACCATGTTTCTCCGAGGCGAGGAAGAAATGCCTCGGAGAAAGCACGATCATTTTCCGATTCGGGGGCGTGGTTTTCATTCTCTCCTCTTCCCATTGGCTGGAAGGTAAAATTCCAGCCAATGGGAAGAGGAGAGAAAGAAAACAAGAAAGAAGCTTAAAAAAACGCCCCCGAATCCGAAAAAGACGGGGCTTGGACCGAGTGACGCCCCTCTCCTCCAATGGCTGGCCAGCATTTACTAGGCCAGCCAATGGAGAAGAGGGGTGGGTTCCAAGCCCCTTCTAAGTAACATTAAATCTTCGGCTCCGCCCACTGCTACGCATTGCGACGGTCCTCGACCTAAAAACTACACTGTCCAAAGGGAATAAACTGCAAGGGTAAGAAGCGATAGTGTGCCTCCTGAGTAAAACATAACAAGACGGGCGAATTTCTCCATTTACCGGCACAGCAACACAGCTATTGTAAAGAAATACAAAATGCTAGTTAAGCTCTCAGGTTAGGAGGCTTTGAAATACCGACATTATAAGGAAATTTTTTCACAACAGGAGTTACACATCAGACGGGTTGTGTTGTAAATGCATGCAGCCAGGGGAAGACAAGTAAACAGTAAATGCTTTGCAGCCTTAACCTAATAAAAGAAGTTCCACTCACCAAAGTGGTTGAGAATTGGTACTTGGGCTAAGGGGCACTTCTAAGAAAAACATACAAGGGACAACAGGAAATAAAACGCTAGAACCAATAGAATCATAGGAAAAGTAAAGTGACAAGCACATGGACAAATAAAAAATAAAGGCTGGATGTAAGCCCCCTTTGAGATATATTCAATTCAATAATTTTCAAAAGCATAGCACAAGTGCTGTGCAGACGAAACCTAACAAGCTGGTACCCAATTTTCAAACCTGGCCCTTCCATGTTTGTAAAAGATTGTTGACTATGACCTGGAAATCTTCCACAACCCCACCTCTGAACCAGTGGAGGCAATGAATACAAAAATGGGCAAAGATAAATGTGTAACACTACATAAGGAAGAACCTTGAGCCTTAAAGAAACAAGCATTGGCATTGCCAATAGGTCTCGCTTGTGGGACCTTATAAGCACATCTTCCACCTCATTATTTTGCAGCCTAGGCACATGTTCCAATGCCGCCCAGCGAGTGGCGCTGTTTCCTCACATGAGGTAAAGAAGGAAGAGAAATGCACGGCCGTGAAAGTGGCTCTCGGGGGGGGGCGCATTCCTTTGAAGTGTCGGGTCTGATGCAATTATGCGAGGCAGGCTGGTTAGGAAGCAAATGGCAAGGGAGGGAGGCTGAGGCTTTGATGTGGGGAGTCACAAGTGAAGTGAATAATTAGGGGAGGAGAACTGGCAGGCTGATAGGCAGAAGGCTCAGGCAAGCTCGTGCACGAAGGAGCTTGCTGTCACGTGATTCACGTGAACTTAAAGAAAACTGCAGTGCAAGAAGCCCTTGGTTTCACGAGGATTTTGGCTACTTGAATTCTGGCTCCGCTCGATGCGCTTGCGCGCATCGATAGGTCGCGAGACCTAAAAACCAAAGCACAGCAGTGGTAAGAAGTACTATTGGCCTTCGTCTAATAGCAGGGTAGCTTTTCAGTACAAGCTGATGCTGGGTAAGGTTTTTCTGGCTATATAGGCGTATGATATGGGGGTGACAGGGTGGGGCACTCAAAACAACACTGCGAATTACTCTCCATAATACCCACAGTGTGACCCAAAGGCTTGAACATTGACGGCAAAAGACTGAAGCCTGTGCTCCTTTATTTTGCACGCTGAGGACATTGCACATGGTGTATGAATCAAGCTCCCACTGAAACACTCCAAAACCATGACTTTTCACAAACTACCGAAGACAGTAAATTCAAACAGGCAATGTGCACATTCCAATATCAGCATACATCGTAGAAGGCATATACACAATGCCCACACAGAATGATCCAACAGTCTTTAAATTGAAAAGTGGCAACAGCTGAATAGCTGTGAGCTAGATCCTCATTATTATCAAAGAAAGGTAGAACACTTGTTTCCTCAATTTAATGAAATATAAAGGGGATATGGTAGCTATAAATGCAGAAGACCAAATGTATCAACGCTTCATATGGCTTGCATTCATTATGAAATGCAAGCCCAGCACAAAACTGATTTTGGAAATTACTTTCCAGCAGAAAACCTCTTTTGCACTGGAAAGTAACTTGAAATTAACACAAAATACTACAAAATGCACTACTTAATGCTACTTTGCGTCAACGGGGTATAAAAAGAATGGTATATGAGCATTCCCATCCGTTTTGCCGAAAATTCCTATCTACTAACATGCTCATGAGGCAGGCGGAACATTAGAGGAAAGTTTCCTTTTGTCAAATATTTACTAAATGTGCATGTGTGCTGTACTTTAC
This sequence comes from Lissotriton helveticus, assembly GCF_964261635.1. Classification (NCBI taxonomy): domain Eukaryota; kingdom Metazoa; phylum Chordata; class Amphibia; order Caudata; family Salamandridae; genus Lissotriton; species Lissotriton helveticus. Next base: position 297,131,156 of record NC_136070.1, read on the forward strand.
AGCGCATGTACAAAATATTACAAGTATTGAAATATGTAAAAGCTCAGTATTTTGTACTGGAAGTGACCGATCTGAATATTAAACTTATGCATGACAACATACACACTATTGCACTATGGTGGAAGGGAGTGTGAATACAATCAATCAATCACTCAGGGGCTTCTAAAGCATGCTACTCACCCGTGAAAGGTCTCAAGGTGCTGGGGGGGGGGGGGGGGTGAAGTTCTGGTTCAGGCACAAAACCAGGTCTTGAGGCTCTTCCTGAAGGTGTGCAGGGTAGGGGAACATCTGATGTGATTGGGAGCTTGTTCCAGGCCTTGGTTGCGACGTATGAGAAGGCTCTTCCACCTGCTCTGTTTCTGTGGATGCGTGGGGTCTCAGCTAGGGTGAAGCTGGCAGAGCGAAGGTTTCTTTTGGGTACGTGGAAAGACTCTTTTGTTGAGGTATTTGAGTGCAATGTTGTGGACGGATTTGAAGGTGTGGTTGAGGAGCTTGAATGTTACGCTCTACTCGACGGGGAGCCAGTGGAGGTCACACAGGTGTTGGGTTATGTACTCATGCCATGGGGTGCCAAGGACGAGTCTGGGTGCGGTGTTCTGAATGGTCTGGAGTTTGTGTAGCAGGGACTTGTTGATTCCAGCGTAGAGGGTGTTTTCATAGTCCAGTCTGCTAGTTACGAGTGTGTGGGTGACTGTCTTTCTGGCTTCGGGGGGTATCCACTTGAAAGTAATATGGAGGGAATTGAAACAGGTGGAGGTGATGGCGTTGATCTGGCGAGTCATGGTGAGGGAGGAGTCTAGAATGATGCAGAGGTTCCGTGCGTGGTCTGTCGGGGTGGGTGAGCTTCCGAGGGTGGAGGGGTACCAAGTGTTTTCTCAAGCGGTGGGGGAGGGTCCAAGGGCGAGGACCTCTGTCTTCTCCGAGTTGAGCTTTAGGCAGCTGTTGCTCATCCAGGCTGCGACTTCTTTCATTCCTTCCTGCAAGCTGAGTCCGGTGTCTTCGGGATTCTTCATGAGGGAGAAAATGAGCAGGGTGTCCTCCATGTATGATACTATGATGAGCCCAAGTTGTCTGACAATGGCGGCGAGGGGGGGCCATGTAGATGTTGAAGAGCGTGGAGCTGAGCAATGATCCGCAGTTGATCTCTGTGGGTTCAGAGAGATAGTGTGGGAGTCTGGGAATTAGCACAAGACAGCATATAGTGCACCAGTGTGCGGAGAGAGTAAAATAGTGCTTTATCTTATTAGATTTGGGTGTGTTCTGCTCTCTCTCTTACATTCAATGCAGCATAGCAATTTTTAGTGCTGTGCTGTGTTGACAGAATTATTTCTAAATTTGGCCACAAAGTATAGTAATTAGGTAGCAAGGATGAGAAAGTTATTATAATTAAAATGGTTTTGTGATAAACTGTAATACCAATATGCTAAACAATTTTCTTTTTATGACATAAATTGCTCAAATGTGTTCTAAGACATTGTAAAAAAACAACTGTCAATGAAGTGGAGTTTAAAAAAGATAGGTTCATTTTTCGCAACATTTTATGTTTGCTATATATAGGATAGGACTTGCATATTAAAATGTTTATGTACCAGAAGATACAAGTAATTGACAACAATTACAAACCATTACAGTTGTCAATCTATTCATTTAAGTAACAAGTGAAGTTTCATAATTTAATTCAAGTTGTTACTGATTAACAAAAGTCATACGATTACACAAAACAGACAATGTGCTGACAGCTTTACAGCGCATTTCCTTGACCTTTGCCGCTGTTCACAACAGACGAGGTTTCTCTGCTTTTTTTTCCTCAAATATCAGGAAAATCATAGGAATCAGGCTTCGGCATTCATTTCTAACATTACTTTTCTGCCTTTGTTTACTTTAAATGTTAATCAGGGATTGTTAACGTAGCTAAAGAACACATTTCAAAGTACTTTTTATTATAGTTGATGTGTGAAGTATGTCCAAATAAGGGTTACAAATACTGATCTTAGGTGATTTTGCTTATTTTCTACTGACCAGGACATGAAAGTATCGGTGATAGAAACACGGTTAGGTGGCAACCCTATGCATGCCCCATGATTACGTGTCCAAACGCAATACTAGGCTATCACTGATTCTACAGGGAGTTGTGCTTACTGGGTGTGGTATTACCACATCAATCAAATTCAGCAGCATAAACAAGGGATAATACAATATTGCTATACGTTTTCCCCTGTTCCGAGCTGTGAAACTCTGTATTTGTTGTATTTCACCAATGCATATTCCTCCAGTTTTCATCAGGCGAAATTCAAACAAAAATGTGTTATTACTTACTCAGTTGTGCTTCTAATTTTTGCTCAAACTCCCTCTTGCATCAGAATTGAGATTACCGCCCTAACAGAATAAAAACTCTAGCTTCAAAACTTCGGCCAGGACATTCTTGTGTTTTTCGACACAGGAGAGTCAGGAGATATTGGTGCCATCAGGCCTGCATTTTGTACTTGTTGTCAAAAGCCTGAGAACATTATATATGTACCACTTTCCAGTAGGGACAATGTGATAGCATTCTCTTAGGCCTTCGCCATCACAGGTGGCCATTACAGAAGAACAAGTCTTCCAGTGGGCTTTCACCATAGCATACTATGCTGTGCATTGTACATTTGGGTGAGCAGATGTTCCTCTGGCCCTGACGAAGCTGCCTAAAGAACTAAAGGTGGGTGAGCCAACTAGTTAACAGGGATATTCAACCCAGAGCCAAGCCAGGGACCTGGCGTGGTTTTTAGAGATCATGCACGAGCCAATCTCTGAAAATGTTTGCTATGTAAATCAGACAACAAACATCACTCAAAACATGGTAAAGTCTCTTTAAAATAGAAAAAAACAGTATTTCTTTAAAATGTAGAAGTTTGAAATGAATACATCACATTATAGCACTGCACCGAGAATTGCTTATTTAAAGTGATAGTTTTAAAAAAAATGAACCATTAATTAACTAAGATGCAAGACAGTTGTCACGTAAACCCTGTCCTCAACGAGTTTATTTAGGAGCAACATTATATGTCTATTAAATCAAACAATAGTTTTTTGCAAAACTAATATTCTGAACTCACATATTTCAAAGCACGTTCATACCTTTAAAAAAGAAGAAATAGTATGTAAAAAAATATGTTTTGATGAATTAAAATATTGCCTAAGATCACAAATTGAAAGGAGGAAGCTGCGATTTGTCCATGATTTCTGGTTTCATCTTTGTACAGATCAACCACTAAATAGGTATCTGTGTGTTTTTCCTTATCTCAAGTCTTTGCCTTTATCTTTTTTTCTGCATTTTCTGCAGATTTTATATAGCGCAAACTTGACCCGAAGGTATTGGAGGGCATTACAGGAGCAACAGTTATATTACACAAGGTTGCATTAATTTTTTTATAGGCATATAGGCACAAGGAGATTAAGTGGCTTTCCCAGAATTATAGGATTTTGAGCCAATAAAGAGACTCGAACCTTGTTCCTCAGTTCCGAAGTTAGAATCTCTGGGCATAGGGCCGCTTCTTGGGTAGGGGAGGGTGGTAGGCAGTAGCCACATGAAAGCTCTGCTCGTTAGGGGCTCAAGGTTCCAATGGGACCTCCAGCTGAGCCAGAGCCAGTCATCAGACTCGAGCCTGGCCTGAGCTTATGGCAATGAAACATGTTGACCAGATGTAAATAAAAGGTAGTAACTTGCACCAATATTTTTTAAACATGATCCTTGTTACCACATTGAGTAAAGCACATTGTGTACACATTTTTATTAACAATACAAGATAGAAAATATGTTTATGTTTTGATGAACAGAGGACTGATATAGAAACAAGGACGTGACATGGCTTGATCAAACAGTTCTCACTGCAACAGTAAGAATCACTACAAGCTGAACTACTAGGCTGACTGAGGTTTAGATAGACAGCCCCTCAACCTTGCACTGATAGTAATGAGAAGCTCTAGTCACTGGAAATACTATTCTGTGTCGCTATTTGGATGTTTGCATGAGGTGTCTCCTGCTTTTTTCATAACACAGCATCCACCACAGTTCGCTGTTAGAAATAGATGCACCTGGAATAGTCGATTGAACTAGACAATGGCTGGTCTGATATCCGTGTGGTTTTGGATAATCGAAACAGGGTGTAACAATTGAATTGCTTGGAGAGAGCTGGAGCATGGGTTTATTGTGTTTATAATAATGCATTTTCTAGGTTACTGCCCTCACCCCTCTTTCTTTCAGAGAATATCGGCTCACATAATCTTTATTTCTATTATCTTTTCACAGTGTTCAGCTTCCACCTTCCTGCAATCTCTCGCCGATAATATCATATGCTCTCAGCATGGGTGGCTCACTGCTAACCATCCAAACAGCCCCTGCAAAGAGATGTCAGGAGTGTCGCATTCTTTTTTAATTCATTCGAGTTTAATATATGACCTTGCTCATGTAGGCGAGAATCACCGACCCACAGAATATTAAACGTCAGTTAAGTGGTTACTATAGGCAAAAGTATTATGTACACATCAAAGTAATTTGGAGTATTCTTCTTTGATTATTTTTTATACATTTTAATTTGAATGAAATGGTACCAACAGCTATGGGGCCTGTATTAAAACTTCACTTTGGCATATGTTTAGTAGTTTAGTAGTACCACAATAGAAATATTCACATACTGCAAAATGCTGTTCATTAACTGCTGGGACAGGAAAGTCCCTCACAGGGTGACAGACATATACCCCTACCCCGAATGCCCCAGCTGCAAGGATGTCTGGGTCCCTGTTGCTGATTTTTGTTGTCAAGGTCATACATGGATCAGGTGCATGCGCTGTGACATAGGACTGTCTCACAGATTGCAGACTTGTTGGATAGGAAGGGCGCCCAATGTGCTGCCCTAGGGCAGCCACGGCCAGCAGTGGGAGTAAATGCAGGGTGGTGACGTGGGGAGAAGGAAGGGCAGGGTGGGGGGGTAGTAATGTATGGATTACGGAGTTTTACAGGTAAGTAAACATTTAAATAAATAAAATGAATTTCGTTGAGTACACTGCATCCCAAAATGCAATTCAGTGCCCGCAACGAAATTCGTTTTATTTATTTAAATGTTTACTTACCTGTAAAACTCCGTAATCCATACATTACTACCCCCCACCCTGCCCCTCTCCCTCCCCACGTCACCGCCCTGCATTTACTCCCACTGCCAGCCGCGGCTGCCCTAGGGTGGAGAAATTCCTTAGAAGTAAACAGACCTTTTAACCTATGTCTTTGGAGTGAAGCCTGCTGATTCACTCATGTAAAGTTCCTCTGCTGTGTGATTAACTCATATTTGGCGTACATCAAGTTTGTATGTAGCGCTGCACAGTGGGAGGGTGTTGTATGCATGTGCTGACTGTATGTGTGTAAGTGGATGATTTAAAACATAGAAGGTTCTGGGTTCTATTGTGAGAGACCCAGGACTGGATGAATATAGAGGAATCGACCAGACAGATTTGTGTATTGTTGCATTCCTATGAGCTGGGTGTGACACACACTAGAGGAAGGAGAACCAGGATCTCCAGGACACTTCAAAGTGTGCTCTTTGATTCTGAAAGAGGTCACTGGAAGGGGGCCTGGGCACATCTTAGGAAGGCGATTGGGCTGATAAGAGGAGCATGAACAGAAGGGTTGAAGCCCTGGGGTAACCTTTTGATACACAATCACTGTAGCTGACATTTAGGAGTGAACCTCTAGTCACTTCCATGGCTTGAATTATAGAGCTATCAGATTCAGAGTCACTCCTCCTGTAACAGACTGCTTTCTGCAGGAAAGACAGGGCAGGGGAGGAGGTATTTCAACAGGAAGCAGACCTGAAACACAAACTTCAAAGTCTCAGATCCCAAACCACATTTGATGTCCAGAAATTGACTAAAAGAAGGGGAGCTTGAGGTTCCCACAATTGTCAACTGTCGAGTAGCCAGATGGGCTGGGCTGGGGGAAGGGTGCTCAGCAAGACTTCTGGCTGTGACCAGGGTTGGAGGCTTAAGCCTTCTATGCCTTCAGAAGGCAGAGTACATATTCCCAAGGATGTCATCAAAGTCTGCAGGTTTGATTTAAAATGCCCACAGTACCAAGTGTGCCAGCTAAAGCTCCTGTAGCTGAGATCTGTGTAACTCTGAAGTCACGGGTTGACAGCCTGCAAGCTAGCTTAGTCGGTTAATGCTGCTCATGTATTGCATCATTGATATAGTGCCTACAGCGCCTATTTGGGGCCCTGAGGATCTTGCCTACATGGTTAGCATGCTACACAGTGAAGGGTGTGTGGGTGCAGGAGTATTGTTTTGATCATATGTACAAAGTGTTTCCTTGCCTTGTGTGTTGACCAACAAGTTTAGTGCTGCATCAGTATATGCATTGTATTCAGTGGTTAGTTTATAAAATAATGAATTCCTGTGCCCAAAGTGCTGCTCAAAATCCTGTTGATGGTGCTATAAAATCTCAGCATGCCTAAAACCAAGGCAAGTTCCTAATCTACCTCTGGCCTCTTTAATCTACTGCCAAACACACTCTGCCTCTTTAGCTGACTTTCAGGTTCGTGCTTTCTCCCTGGTGATGAATTTCAGATTTCGCTTTGGCAGCGCTAGTGCTGTGCCTCTTAAGTTTCGCCTGCACAAGCGCTTCCATATTTCATGGAAATTTGCTTTTTTTAAATTGTAAGGGCACTTTATCATGTTTTTACATAATGTTTGTTACATGATTTACATGTCAAATATAATCAGTGTGTTTAATGAGCACAAATGAAGTTGTTACTGTAATACCTTTCCCAATATGAAAGATGCCTTCCCGAAGAAGCAATGTACTTAAAAATATTTGTGTTGATCATTTAATGATAAGGCTTTTTTTAAATCTTTTATTTACTGTAATGGAAAGCCCTGCTGAGTTAGCAACTCCCCCGAGGTAAATAAAACGCAAGAAACGAATTATTTACTAATATATTACACTGTGGTAGCAAGTACTAGATACACAGATTGCCAAACAACTATTTCCAATTCTTCCACTGCTTGTTACTCTCCAGCATTCAGCTTCTTTGCCTCTTTTCGACCCTCACATCTCGAAATGTTAAAAAGACCAGGACTGGCTGAGAGTGTTTCACTGTGATGCGAAACAGGGAAAATAAAATTTAAAACATTATTTTTTTACATTTTATTTTCCCTATTTGTCGTCTTTCGACTTCCCCGCTGCCCCACCCATCCCACCCAGCTCCACTGCTCTTACCTGCACATGCCGCTCCTGTCTATTACATTTAGAATAGAGACCCTTTAAACATAAATTCATGTATTTCTTGTGGGTGATGCCAGGCATGCTCTCTCTGTGATTCTCCTCACACCCATCAGATTTCCTACTGCCCTACCTCACACTACACTACCTCAATAATGGGCAAACATACATATAGGAGCCATTATTGAATGCTCATTTAGGATCCTTAACTCGCCATTCAGATGTCTTGGTCTTACAGGGGGTGGCAATGTATTTTCCAGAAGATGGGTACAAGATTGTTGTAGAATGTTGTGTGTTGTATAACATCACCATGTGCAAGGGCTTTTGTATAGATCTTGATTATGATCCACACCCACGTCCAGGTAACAGGGTTGGTGTACACAACAGGGACAGGGTATACTGCTGACAGTTGTATTTAACCTGTATTATTTATGTTATGGAAGGAAAGAACGTTTACAAATACTAACATGCATGCATTGCTCATTTTTGTGCTACTAATCATCACATCTGAGCATAACCAAAATACGTTTCTATATTTAATTTCGTGAGATCATAACAGATGCATTTTGCCAAGGTTTGTTTATATGATGCTGACATTGTGCACTTTTGCCTCATTTCCAAACCACAATTATTTCCTTTAGAAAGACATCTAAATGCACAAAAATAGTGGGAAAATAATAACAAATTATTACAGGAAAATCTAGGGGAAGAGTGTGGTCTTTACAAGTGGACTCTGGGGGTGTTTGAGCAAAAGCGTTCCGTTACTGCTGGTGTTGACCTGGGTGGGCACATGGAGCAGATGATAAACGTTGTTCAGGGGCTGCAGCAGTAGGTCCCAATAATATGGGGGCCTCTTGAGGTAAGGAGGAGCTGTGTGCAGGCCGAGATGGTGGAGGGGACTTCTCTTTGGACTTTTGGGGCTCTGGGCAGACACATTCTCCCTGCATGAAATCTTTTTCTTTGCCCCGGTTCTTGCCTTGATGATGTTTGGCCAGCCCCATTCACTGACAAGGAAGGTAAACAAGAGAGAAATATCGAATTCACATGTCCACACTGCATAACAGATTAACTTAATTTAAAAATGATATTACATGTATCTAAATGGAAAAAATGACATTGTATAGTCCTTACTAAAACATTTAGCAAGCCAATGTTTATATACACATTTTTACAAAAGTTCAAATTGTAACAACTTTTAACATCCAATCGTTTTTTAGAATTAGCCAGTCAAAGGAGAAGAAATCGTTATGTAAAGAGGGTTTTTATTTTGCATAATCCTGTGATTAGATTGTTAATAGACAATATTTACAACACAGTGCCTTTCTAAAACTTGTGTGTAGTTTAACAAAGGAAAAACGTTTTCTAAAGGATTATGCATTGTTTTAGATTATGTGTCATTGATTGCTCTCATAAAGGCCCTGAGGCAAATAGGAGATGTTAAGCAATCAATCTCTCTGAATTTAGCTGGAGATGCCTGGATAATTCGAGATGGGCAGTGAACAGCTTTGAAAGGTATGTGGCATCACAACCACCTTGCTGGCAGAGCTACGGTCATGTCTGCCTCCCAATCCAGCCAGCTCCTGTTCTCCCATCAGCTATTTCTCTTGCCATCTCTTTGTCTCCTGTTACCCACATATTTCGTTCTTGGGGTGTCTAGTCCTACTATGGCCAGCCAATTACTTTCCATGTCGAGGAAGGAATTTAGCGTTTTTGTGAAGAGTATGGCATGGGATGGTCAGGAACTTTTGCCCCAAGCCAGGAACTCAACACTGACTTGTTCCCTGATATTTCCTGGAGTGTTTTTTATTATTTGCCCAACCTACTTCAGTTTTGCATTTCTCCTCTGAAGTAAGGATCCATTTTATTTTATTTTGCTCGTGACAATTGATTCCCCAAACACAGTTTCTTAGATAAAACAACATTTTATTAATTACATATAAGAAAAACCTAAAATAATAAACATTAACACTTTTCTTGTTTATGCTTAAAAATGCATATCAATGCATTATCTACAAGCAAATGAATGTTAAGCTTTCAATAAAACACAGATTTTTTAAAGCAATACACTTTGGAAGAAAACATGCCACAAATAACACTTACCTTTGTTGTAACTTCAATATCAAACATTCAACACAGATGAAATATAGATGTAGGGTTTTTAAAAATAAAAAATGTGTACAGTATTTGATTTGTCAAAAAGTTGTTTTGGGGGCTTTTACCCCTTCCGTGCTCATGACGGAATGGTTCTGTCGTGAGCCACGGTCAGGGAGTTCTTATGATGGAACAGTTGCGTCATAGCACCCATCTATGCTGGAAGCGCTGGCGGTCCGCCCATGGGCAGTCCATCTACCCCCACAAACTGGGATGGCAGTGGAATAGATTCGGCTGCCACCCCTGACCCCCCCACTCAGCAATCACATTACATCAGCATGCACAGTGCTTTCTGACGTTGTCAGGAAGCTCTGGATGCGCTGGAAGTCATTTGCTTTCAGGCATTTGGGAGAGTAAGGTAGGATTTCCTGCTGGGGAAGGGGGTTCCTCTGTGTACAGAGGCATCGGGGGAGAGGAAAGAGTTTTTCCTCTCGCCTGAGGTCTTTTGCAGGGCATTCCCGCTGCATGAGTGTGCATGGGGTCGCGATCGTGCAGCAGGAATGATCTCATTTGGCACCAAGGATTTCATGGGGGCAAATGGAAGTGACCCCTCGGGCAAGGGTCGCTTCCAAGGGAGATAATTTATGTCTGATGTTTTCTGCTTCCAACGCGAGGACACATTGGCATAGTTTTTTGGCCTTTCTGTCCCTGGCGGGGGTCAGAAAACCACAATAGATCCAAGAATGTGTTTTGTACATGGGGTGATCCCTTAGCCAAGGATTTCCCCCTGATTTTCCTTGTACTTGTGGCTGTTTCCCCCTCCCTCCTGGGGTTTTTCGGCCTGTTATCAAGGCCCATCTGCCCCAGGATGGGTGGGGGTTAGAAAACCCAGTAGAGGCAGGGATCTTTTTTTGTAAATGGATGCGACCCCTTAGTCAAGGGTCACTTTCAAAGGGGGACATTTTCTCTTTGCTGTTTCTGTCCCCTGTAGAGACAGATCTTCTACCCCCAAAACCCAACTAGACCCAGGGATTTGGGCAAGGATTGCCCCATAGGTTGTTTTTTATACTTGTTTCTCAACCCCCCGGGGGTGAATTGGCCCCTCTGACCCTGGTGGGGTAGTAATATTTAAGTTTGGTGGTGGCCCCTTGGGTAAGGGTTGCTCCAATGGGATTGGGCATTGGTTATTATTTAATTGTGGCTATTTTTCTGTCCCCCTTGGTGGAAGACTGGCTATTTGAGTAATGACATAGTCTGTTATAATGTCAATTGTTTTATTTCTTGTGAATTGTGATTGTAATATTTTATTTCTCCTTTTTGTTTTAGTACAAGACTTTTTCTCTTTTTTGCTAACTGTGCCAAGTTGCGGTTTCGACACTGGTGGTTCCGCAGTTTGTGTAGTTTCATGTGTTTGGTAAGAACGTGGTTTTTATACTATTTACTCTAAATATGTTTCATTTCTCTGCATGAATTTGTTTTTTAAATGGTGTAATAATAGAAGTATGTTTAGCTTCTGTTTTAATGAGTGTAAAATCTTTTTGCATTTGTGCTCGATGTTTTGAGAGTAGGACATTTATGTGCGCAGCAAGAGGCATCTAGGCTGCAGCCTGGGACTGCAACTCTTCCCCTCGAAAGAGCTGACCTCTGGGTTGATCCAGGCTGGTGCAGCTGGCATTTCCTTACTTTGAGGAGAATGCAGTTCAGGGGGTTGGGCTCGCTTGTGTCCGGTCGGTTGGAGGTGGCAGTGGGCGTCCGGAGGAGTGTCAACGTGCGGCTGCAGTGTCGGCAGGAGAACTGGCTGTGGGTGGTGTATGGCGTCAACTGATGGCAGTTGATGTTTGTTCCGTGGTTGAGTGCATGGAGTGTGGCTGAGTTATAGTGGTGGGTTGTCGGAGGACCAGGGTCCCTGGTGCTGGTCGTGGTTTGGATGCGGACCGGCACAGACGGGCTTGCCTTTGGCGCGGCGGTGCAGCAGTCAGAATTAATTAGGGTTCGGGGAGGGAGAGCAGCTGGGAAGAGTGAGTGGGAAGAGGTGGGTGGGGAGGGGCCATGGCGCAACAGCAGTTGGAAAAGGGAGCAAAGGCAAAACGTGAAAAAAAGAAGAAACTGTACAAAATAGGCACAAACAGACAAAGCAAATAGTAGAACCGGTACAGAATAGTCACAGAGAGACAAAAAGCAGCAACCAGACAAAAAGGCACAAAGAGATAAAAACAGCAAGCACAGATAGACTAGAAATGGAAAAACAGAAAAACAACAGAAAAAACAGACACAAGGCTGGCAGAGCAGACCAGCAGAAGAGCAAGGCTCTACCACTGGACCACCTGGGATGAGGCGCAGGCAGGAGCCTGAGGGTGGAGGAGGGTCTCGAACACCTACCTGGAAGCAGAAAGGTGCAGGGGGCAGGGATGCAAAGACAGAGCTGCACGAGCAGTTTCCCTGAACAGGAGGTCAGAGATCTTGCTTGAGCCGAGGCCAGGCCCTGCTTCTTCTGTGCTCCTGCTCTCCTCAGCCTGCTTCCAGGAACAGGAAGCATCCAGCCAGGGTCCTCTCCCTAAGCCAATCACAACGCTGCAACGCGGCATTGTGATTGTTCTTGAGTGCCGTGACAAGGCGTTCAGCCAGGGCCAGGAGGGGTGGGCATGTTCTTCATGCAGGCTGTAATGCAGCCTGCATTGCGAACAGTGAAGTACTCAAAGACTGATGTGGGTGACCTGAGATGGTCGACCAAACAGTCATAGCGTACTTAGGCGGGCATACCACTCTGCCCCTGCCCTGCTCTGTGAGTAGAGCAGCCCCACTCATCCTCCCATCCGCAAAAGAAACATAGCATGAGAACATCAGAAAGTTATCATGTTATACTTCCTCTTTTTGCACTGCTTGAGAGCAGTGGGGTGATGCTCTTCCATCATAGCGAAGGAGCCGCTGTTGGGGGTGCATCACCCACAAGTGCAAGGCCCAACTCGACCACCGGGCCTCCTCTGCTACGCGTCCCACCTTCTTCTCACCTGGACATTGACACTGTGGCACAATCCGCTGCACTCTCTCCAAATATGTGACTCAGCCAGCATAGACCGCAGCCAGGTATAATTTCACAGGCCAGGGTACAGCAGTCGCAACCAAGTCTGCTGGTTAACCTTCTGATGCAGGTGATGCAACAGGGCCCCCTTAAGCGTGAAGTTACAGCGCACCCGCCACACAAGTTCGGCGAAGCTCAAAGACCTCACCCTTCACACCGTCCGGCCACAGCAACATCCTCCAGCATGTGATGCAGAGAGGCGATGCCAGCCATTGGTAATCCCCTTCATGCACCCCAGTGTAGTGGTGGTGCATGGTATGTGGTGCAGACCTCCCTACATTGTTGCGCAGGAGCACCTGTACTGTTCACAACTCCAAGGGGCACCAGATGGTCTTCTCAAACAGGTCAACAAGTGTCTCCATGCGACCTGGCAGACTTCACCACCAGGTAAGGGCGATCACTGATACCTCAATGTCTACTCTGAAGAAAGTGATCCAAAAAGAGCCACCCGGGTCATCTACAACCACCTAATCGCCTTCCGTGCACATGAAGAGTCAGGCAGACAGTGGAGAAAATTCAAACATATGTTTATTATTAATACTCTGCAGAGGAGTCCAATCTGACCTATATCCTAAGATGTCTGAGAAGGGACTGACCCCCAACCGTCTGCATCGCATAACCATTCCTCCCAAGAACCTCCAACCACGCCCACAGTGGAAAGTTACCAGCTTAGACTGAACATGAACGAAAGAGTCACAGAAGGATGGCTACCACCTGCTAGATGGGTATACACTATCACAGTTTCAAGGTTGCTGTGCTGGGTCTCAGTGTCTCCTAACATGGGAGCAGAGCTACACACACGGAAAGGTATGCAAGGGCAGAATGGCCTATTCATTAGTAAGTTGGAAGGCAACCTTTAGCAGAAAAGAAAATAATAACTAAATACAGTGTTCGGCTGAGGCAAGCAAAACGAATAACCAGCCTAGTTCAGACATAGCTTAATAGGGATTGTGAAATACAAAATGGAGTCACACTCACTAACTGAAGCTCACACATTTCAGGGATAAATCAGTGGGTTGCATAGCATAAATACGAATGGTGTCTAATTTAGCCGGACAATGCTTACCTACTACAACACGGAACAAGTGTATAAAGAGAATGGGGGAATGCCACGACCCAGCAACTCCACGGCACCTCTGCATTCCACTCCGGGCCCCAGACACAGGCACAGCGAGGCCTCCTGGGCCCAGGGACTGTCCGCACTTTCAAGGTTTTGGCTCCCATGGTGTTGGAAGGAGGGCACTATTAAAAGTGATGCATCACAGGGTTTCCCAGCGATGCGCCTCTTTTCATACATGTCTGCATTTTCTCTTCCCCATGGAATCTGGCTGGTCATCCTGGCTGTTGGGGGGGTTTGGGAGGTTGTTGATCTGTGCTGCACTTTTCACTGGCTGCTCCATTCTGCATTTCATTGTTTTTCTTCAATTTTTTTTCAATGGAGGTGGACTTCTTGGCTATTTTTGCCTCTAGAGGCAAAAAAGGTGAAGTTCTGCTGACTAACATGAGTTTTTTGCCTGCAAATTGGCCTTTCGTCAGCTTTCGCCTGCTAATGTCAGAATTTGTATCGCCTTTATGCTTTTTCACCATGGCTACCTGAAGATATCACCATGTAGCGACGTATTGCCCCCTCCTCACTCCGCATATAATTGGCTCCCTCACTGCCGTTTTGGCGGGCCTGGATACCGGGGGTGGTTCACTGTGGGCGCCATTTTGGGTAGGGATGTTACTGTAGCTTCGGGCGCCATCTTGGAGCGTCCTCGCGCTCGCGCTAGAATTGCTGAGCCTACTTAAGGCGGACTCAGTTTCGAGGCGGTCTTGACAGACGCCTATCCTATTGCGCACTTACTGCTGCTGGCGCTGCTGCTGGCGCTTCGTTTTTAAATATCCTGATTTTGTCATTTTGCTTTATTTTACTTTGTGGCACTTTTCCCCTGTTTTTAGCAGGGTCTTGCCCCCTCCTCACTCCGCATATAATTGGCTCCCTCACTGCCGTTTTGGCGGGCCTGGATCCCGGGGGTGGTTCACTGTGGGCGCCATTTTGGGTAGGGATGTTACTGTAGCTTCGGGCGCCATCTTGGAGCGTCCTCGCGCTCGCGCTAGAATTGCTGAGCCTACTTAAAGCTCCCCTCTCCCGCGCAGCGGGACGCGCAGGTGAGGACGCCGTCGCTTGCCGGAGTCTTGCCAGAGTCCTGCCCGTCTGCGCTCGTCCGCGTCGAGGCAGCGCGAGGCGGGGCAGGCTCTGTATATTATTATAGCGGTGCTTTGCCACTCCTGGCAGGTATGTTGTCTTACACACGGACAGAGCTGCTAGCCATAGGGGATTCGTTCAAAGGATGTCTATGTAAGCCTGTGGACCCTTTGGTTGGCCCATATAGCTGTGCCTGTAAAGGCTGGTCTCTTAAAAGCCCTACTAAAATTCGCTCCTTGGAAGATGCCGCCCTAGTTACACGAATACGTGTTGCATCGCGAGATCTTCGTATTTGGTGCCTTAATGTCAGATCACTTGTAAAGCACCACCTGTCCATTTATGATCTGATAGAGAAAGAGGATCCCGATGTCTTTTTAATGACAGAAACCAGGCTTCAGGACTCTGACTCTGCCATATTGAACCTGGCCATCCCCCAGAATTATACCATCTTCACTTCCAATAGGACCACAAGAGGTGGTGGCATCGCTATGGCAGTCAAATCCTGCTTTCCGGCTGAATGGAAGCCGTCGGGATTACCCGCATGTGAAAGTGCTATGTTCAAAGTCGCCTTTTCCCATCAATTCACTTTTAGTGGGTTGCTTGTCTACCGTCCCCCCGGCAATGATTCTGTCTTCAGGTCCGCACTGGCCGATATGGTCAGTCCCATAGCGCTTGGTTGTGCTAACTTCAACATCTTGGGGGACCTCAACATCCATTTTGACAATGGGTCATCCACCACCGTGAGCTCCTTGCTGGCGGATTTGGAAGCTCTCCAACTTACTCAGCTTGTCACCCTTCCAACCCACTCCGGAGGCCACATTCTTGACCCCTTTTTTTCCACACTTGACGGGCTAAGGTTGTCAGATCCAAGGCTGATGGGGTGGACTGACCATCTGCTAGTTGAAGCCCTTTGTCCGGTCCATGATAAGCCTTTTATATCTATGGACAGGCCTATCCTTAAAAGGCGTTGGCACAAGCTTACGTTGGAAGAGTTTTACGGTATACTGGAGCGGAAACCTTTGAGCACTTTCACTAATGTGGAACAAGGCTACCAACAGTTCTGCGTTTGGATTACTGATGCCCTGGACTCTCTTATACCTCTACGGTGGTCAAAAGGCCGGACTAAAACATCTAGTCCCTGGTATAATGAGTCTCTCGCAGAATTGAACAAATCGTGCCGAAAAACAGAGAGGGAATGGAGACGCTCCTATGACCCTGCTCTGAAAACTCGGTATTTTACTGAGCTGAAGCTCTACCATAGAGCCATCTGTAGAGCACGAGCCGCATTTTACGCTCACGAATTTGCCACCAGCCCCAACCCATCAAAACTGATTTTTAAGGTGCTGAAGGACCTTATGAAAAATAGATCCTCATCAGAGGTGATTTGCACAGATTCTCACTGTGATAAATTGGCCTCTTTTTTTGAGGAGAAAGTGAAAAAATATCTACCATGGGTTCGACACACTCCACCAGGATCGAGAGGCTACTGTCCCTGACATGACGGACTTTGAGCCCCTGGCTTTTTTACCTGAACTGTCGATTGAGGCCTTTGACAAACTCAGCCTCAGGGTCAAGTCAGGTTCCCCTGCGGACCCGTTAAAGCCAGCCTTTATTAATACACTTTCCTCACTATGCCGTGACCCCATATTGAATCTTATCAATATGTCGCTGTCTGGTGGAACGGTACCCACGGCATGGAAACAGGCAGTGGTCACTCCCATACTAAAGAAAGCCAACTCCGACCCCCGGCTGCCAGAAAATTATCGACCTATCTCCCTGCTGCCTTGGATCGCTAAAGTAACAGAAGCCCATGTCAACTCTGTTCTGTCTGAGCATCTGGTTCGTAACCAGATTTTGGATTCCAGTCAGAACGGCTTCCGGTCGGGACACAGTACCGAGACGGCATTACTTTACATCACGGAACATCTTCGCCAGGTATTGGACTCAGGTCATACCGCAGCGCTTATATTATTAGATCTAAGCGCTGCCTTCGATACTGTGTCCCACCACATACTGATCCAACGCTTACAGGAGGCAGGAGTGACGGATGTCGCTCTCCAGTGGTTTCGGTCTTTTCTGGCGGATCGCTCCTTTAAAGTGGCTATACCACCGGGTCAATCCGCCACCTTTTCCCTGGAGCTGGGGGTACCACAGGGATCTTCGTTGAGCCCTACAATGTTCAACCTCTATGTGAAACCGCTGGCTGGTGTCGTCAAACAGTGGGGTCTCACGATGGCCTCATATGCGGACGACACACAGCTAGCGGTGACACTTAGTGGAGACCCTGAGGTGGAGGCCCCCAGATTCCGTGCGGGTCTTTTGGCAGTTGCAAGCTGGCTTCGCACCAACTGCCTTCAGTTGAATGCCACCAAAACGGAGGTGTTGGTATTAGGGAAGCACGCTAAGCTATGGGGTGACCAGTGGTGGCCACCAGAGTTAGGTGTCACTCCTATTCCAGCTGCTGGAGTGAGAAACCTAGGAATCTGGTTGGACTCTGCGCTCACCTTCAGGGACCATACCCAGAAGGGGGCCGCCACGTGCTATGGAATTCTTCGGGGTACTAGGCCGGTCTTAAAATACTTTGATCCCCCTACTAGACAGCTTGTGGTCCAGGCCTCAATACTATCTCGGCTGGACTACGGCAGCTCACTGTTGTTAGGGGTGAATCAAGCGGAGGCTTCTAGGCTCCAAAGAGTACAAAATGCCGCGGCACGAGCCATTGTGGGCCTTCCCAGACACTGTTCAGTGTCTGGCACCATCATGGCCTTACATTGGCTCCCGGTCAGACAGCGAATCAAGTTCAAGGCGCTTTGTCTGGCCTTTAAAATTCTGAAATCTTCTTCGCCGCCGGCACTTGCCAATCTACTCACGCCCTATGTGCCTGCGAGATCCTTGAGATCGGAGGGGCTCCATCTGGCTGTTTGTCCACGCTTTAAGCTGAGCAGAATGGGTGGCCGTTCCTTTAGGGTGCTAGCGGCAGGCTTATGGAATTCGCTCCCGGTATATATCCGTGCTCTTGATGACTTGTTCGCCTTCAGGCAGGCGATTAAAACTTTTCTGTTTCCTGTGTCTGGTTAATTTCCTTCTTTTACTGTGTGTTATGTTATAGTGTCTGTCAAAGCGCCAGGACGCCCCTTTGCTGGGGCAGCTGTGCGCTATAAAAATTTAATAACATAACATAACATAACATATTGTATATACATCGCTAACAGGGGCGATAGTTTTCGGCGATGGCCCACGTTAAGAAAACTGCTGCTAACTAATGCTAACACAGGTTTGCAGCAATTCTTGTAAATATACCTCTGAGTATGGTCAGTGAGCATGGCCAGCTTCATGTCACCGAAATTGGTCCTCTTTTTCAGTCTGATGTGGACGCATCACAAAGAAAATCCCTCTGATGACAGACCCAGATGGATTCCATACCCTTAATGCAAGCATTTGTCAGTCACATTCCCCACTCTAAACAGATAGCGTGGAGGATGTAAAAGTAATGTTGTCTGCACTTAACAAGTAATGACAGATAGTTTGAGAAACAAATTCTAATAAATTACTAACCGTTAAAAAAATAAAAAGTACCAATAGTACGTTTTTTAATCAAACAGAAAAAAACACTAAACAAAAAAGAAGAAACTTATTCTGCGTTTTTCACATTAAATTATAAAGGAAGTGCATTTTACTCTATTCTTACCATGTAAACACCAAAGTAAACGCCAGATTACTGTCAGTTTGATCATACATCACTGTGCTATATATGTATTGTATTGTAAATGCATTTGTATAGCGCTTACTACCCATGACGAGGCGTCAAAGCGCCTTTTTCGGTGAGTAGCACGCTACTCCTTGTCCCATAGAGGATTAGTTTTGAATTAGTATAGTTAAACATGCAAGTCAATTTTAAGTGGTGGGTAGGTTAGTCAGTTGATATGTTATGTAGTAACAAAACAGCAAAAAAAAGTTGCAGACGAAATTGCAATTTTCATTTCACACCGCTAATTTCAAATGTCCTGATGTTCCTGCATCTGAAATTACTGGTTGCACGATGATGTGGTCAAGACTCACCTTGTGCAAGTCTGCACCCGGTAAAGCCACCTTTAGTAAAAGAGGCAGGCGCAGGGCAGGCAGAGGGCAAAGCACAGCCCAGTCCCCTCCCTTCCCCATTCTACAATTTGGGACAGAGGGGAATGTGCAGCGCCTGAGCCTGCCCTTTATTGAAACCCTTGTGATCCACTAACCCTCTTCTGTGATATACCTTGGTCCCCTGCCGCCATTTATCATACCTTGGCTTAGAGCAGGTGGAAAATTGACACAGAATTCCCCCGACTAATGGCTGACGACCGGGCTGGGTGACCGATGCGGCCGCACTGGGCGCTGGTCTCTGGAGGGGGCGCTTAGAAATATTTTGATTGCCACTTTTGCCTGTTGAAAGTGAGAGAATCAGAGGAGATGGTCATGGGGTGTGGGGGCGCCAAAAATGATTGTCGCACTGGGCACCACCAGCAATAAAGTCGGCCCTGGTTAAACCATGTTAAAAAGCACCCTGCAATCCCAGGTCTGCATTGTTATTTTCCAATATGAGGCTTCAACTTGTAATGCCTAGTGTTTGGCAGCAAGATATTGGCTCGAATCATCAATTACTGCCCCAGTAACCAGGGCTTTAAGTGGGAAAAAAACCTGGGAGTGCTCTAAAAGGGGCATGGCAAATTCATTAAAGGGGTGTGGCCTATCTGAGTAGGGGCATGGTCTAAATCAAGATAACTAGCAAAGATACTGACTCGTATCTATAGATTTAATTTTGCTTTCCAGGTTTGTCAAACCACAATAACACGATGCACACCATTTACCCACAACAAGGCTTTCTTAGACCTAAAAATGGCCATTAAAATACTCACGTTTTGTATGTTTGCTGGCTGGGAGGGCAAGTCTTTTGTGGCTTCAGAAGGATCCTGGTTGAGGCAGCTCTGATGCAGAAGCAGGGTCCCGACGGTGCTGGTAGGGCTGGGGTGGCGTCACGAAGGTAAGTTTCCTTTTCACTGCTGCTGGATTCTGTTGAAGACCCTCGTCCCTCGCTTGCTTTAAGGCAGAGCAGGGTCACACTGGTTGCTGGAGAAATCTTCCTGCAGGGCGTAAAAGTAGGGTCGTGCCGTTTCTAACCAGCTATTGTTGTGCCGATGGCTGGCACGATGACGTAGGTGGCGCTGCGTGTTCAAAGAGAAGGGAAATCCCGAAAGTGTCTCCCTTCAAAGGATTTCTTGAGGCCCGAAAATAGAGCCCCGAGAGAAAACTTTCGAGGCACCCCAAAAAAAATGGGGGTGCTCAGACCCCCACAGATCCCCCCCACTTAAAGGCTTGCCAGTAACCCACCCCGGTCCCCAATCCCCAAAACGTCTGGTGTTAGACCTGGCATCTTAGGCGTGGTTTCCCCCAATCTTTTTGCCTCTATCTCCTGTATTTATGATACTGTGCTGGATTTCGTTTTTGCTGGTTTCAATGCTTTGAGGCACTTTGCCACTGATGTTCAGTGTTCATAGACTGGAGCTGTCCTAATGGCCGCTGGAAAGGGCACTGTTCAGTTAAAAGTCTTACACCGGTTGCCTGGTGCACACTTTACAACCCATTAGCTGAAGAAATTATGCGCTACTCTGGAGTGATCTAGAGTTTCATTAGAAAGCTATTCATCCTCTCATTTTCAAGACTTGCACCCATTAAGGCAGGAAGAGACTTGGCTGTGTAAATTGTTATTATAATTGGTTATACATGATTGACGTATTTGTGTCACCAAGAAGTCCCTAGTAAAGTGCACTGAGTGTGCCAGAGCTGGTGATAACAAATGCTACTAGTGGGCCTGCAGCACTGATTGTGCCACCCACATGAGTAGCCCTAAAATGGTGTCTCAGGCCAGCCACCGCAGTGCCTGGGTGCAGTCTGTGAACTGCCATGTCCACCTGGTCAGTGTCCTCACTGGCCAGGCCTAACCCTTCCCTTTCTGTACACATTGGTCACCCCTATGGAAGGCCCAAGGTACCCCCTTGGGCAGGGTGCAGTGTATGTGAAAGGTAGAGCATGTACTTGTGCAGGTGACATGCTCTGGTAGTTAATTACAGCCATTTTCGTTTTTCTGTAAGGCTAACTTGCCCCATTGGCTATCATGGGGAATGCTGGCTACAGTGGCTACCAGCATATATTCCCATAGGAGCAAGATAGGACATAAAAGTCTGGTATCCCTGAACTCAGAATTTAATAACACATCTTTTAGGAAAGGTTGTTTTTAAATCCTGTGTTTGAGAACAGCACTTTTAGAAAGTTGCTGTTCTCTTGTCTGACCTTTCTGTGTGCCTTGGCCTGTTTGAGAATTGACTGTCTTGTTTGTGCGTGACAGGGGCTGGGTGGCTCCCAGAAACTGAGTGGGCCATCCCTTGGCTGAATAGCTCCATCTGCATCTAGAGTGGTGGGAGGGGGTAGCACCTGGGCCTGAATAGGGCTGTGCCTGCCTTCCACAATGCTGGCTCCACCTCCTGCTGGGCTGCTGACAACCCTGCCCCTCTCCCTGAAAGGAAATGAGAGGCCAGGAAAACAAAGTGCTCAAGGAACACCCAGAACTGGTTCAGACCGGATTCAGAGCCCTCCTGCACAAAGGGATCAAAGACTTTTAGGGGTATAAGTACAGAACCCCTGACTACAGAAAATTAGAATATCCTGGAAACAAGTAGGAACCTCTGCCAAGGAGAAAGCTGGAAGACTGAAGAAGAAGGACTGCCCTGCTGTGTGATGCTGGACTGACCTGCAGTTTCTTTGCTGCCGTGGAGAGGGGAAGGAATTTGTTGTTGCTTTGTCCCCTTACTTGAAGGATTCTCCAAGGTTCTGTTGTGAGCTTGCTCCCTGTTCTGAAATCCCAGGAACAAAAGGACTTCACCCCCAGCTTTCCTGAGCTCTGCTGAGAGAGCTCTGTCCTTCCTAGAGTGCTTGGGCCAGTTGTGGTGCCTCTGGAAGTTGCACCTGTGCTGGCAAGCTGGAAACCAAGATTTGAGAGACTTTGTTACAGAAAAGTTATTACATCGTTCGCTTGCGGAGCGCATCCCCGACAGTGCGAGGAAATTCCCGCCACTACGAAGGCCGAGATAGTCGCAGTGCCTGTTGCCGCTGCCGGAGACGTTGCATCCTTCATTTGCGGGAAGATTACCATCGCACCGTCGCAGAGCCTGTCATCACCGGGTGAGAGCGCCGCACCGCTTGCTTGCAGACCGCATCACGTCGCTGCGAACATCGTCACAGAGCCATCGCATCGAGGAGCTGCGAGAGGAAGATCGCCGTAGGATCGCGCATCATCGTCCCAGAGATCGTCGCAGCCGCTACGGATCATCGCATCATGCCTTTGCGAGAATCCATACAAGTCATCGCCTTCCTTCCCATACAGACAGGATTCGTCGCAACACACCCGCTGCTGCAGCGGGGCTGTCGCCAACGCCTCCCCATGGTCTCAGGAACAACGCATTGCTTGTTTTCCACCGCACCAGCTTCCGCTTTGGAACTTTGTCGCATTTAAGAGGTACTTTTGGCAAAATGTGATGCAACTGTGAACTTTTCACGCAACTGTGGATTATTTTTAATGCAACTTTAAGAACTCTTTTGGAACCATATTCTTGAACTGTGTATGTTGGATTTTTTGTTGTTTAGGTCTTGTGTAGTTGAAATTAAATACCTTTATTTTTCTAAACTGTTGTGGAGTCAGTTTGTGGTGTTTTCACTGTGTTACTGTGAGTGTTGGTACAAATACTTTACACATTACCTTTGATAAGCCTGACTGCTTGTGCCAAGCTACCAAGGGGGTGAGCAGAGGTTATCTAAAGAGTGTTTCCTCCTTACCCTGACTAGAAGCAAGGGTCCCTATTTGGACAGTGGTACCTACCTCTGCCAAC
The DNA here is from genome assembly GCF_964261635.1 of Lissotriton helveticus. Classification (NCBI taxonomy): domain Eukaryota; kingdom Metazoa; phylum Chordata; class Amphibia; order Caudata; family Salamandridae; genus Lissotriton; species Lissotriton helveticus. Next base: position 297,153,673 of record NC_136070.1, read on the forward strand.
TAGAGACCCCCAGTTCTAACATCTGGCAACACATAACAAACACGTTTATGTTTTGCATTGCTATATCAACTCCGCTGCCTGAAAAGTCAGGGGCTAGTCATAGGTAAAAGTGACACTGAAACAACAGGCTCTTCAACTCTTCATAGACTAGAGCTGTCCTAATGGCCGCTGGAAAGGGCACTGTTCAGTTAACAGTCTTACACCGGTTGCCTGGTGCACACTTTACAACCCATTAGCTGAAGAAATTATGCGCTACTCTGGAGTGATCTAGAGTTTCATTAGAAAGCTATTCATCCTCTCATTTTCAAGACTTGCACCCATTAAGGCAGGAAGAGACTTGGCTGTGTACTTTACTTTCCACCTGGCACATTTTATCTCCTGCTGTATCATAATTTTGATGCTTTAAAAGGGATATTTGAAAATATATGGGGCCCTTTCTTGTCAACTGGACAAAAATCCCCGCATTATCCGCAGCTATCATTCTCAAAATGTCGGAGAGCAGATAAAGCATCAAAAGAGGTCGATTGATATTGCCATGGATTGCATGTTAAATAGTATATATGTATTCATTTGCGGTAAATAGTGTCATAAATAGTGTGCATAAATCACAAAAAAACGGATTACTTTGCTTGCCTCCTCTTTTCTTTATTTTTTTTTTAATGCTTGTGAAACGATATACAATAATTGTCAAGGTGCTGATAATTTACAGCAACTTACTATTTTGCACTATTTTGCATCTTGTTTAGGTATGTTGCTAAACCCCATTTGCGATCAATTGCGCAGATAGTGCTTTGTGCACAGCCAAGACAATCACCTAGATTCATCAAAGTCCCGTTTTGCGAGTCTGTAATAGCGATTCATAAGGAATCGCTATTAAGGACTTGCAAAACGGGATTCATGTAGGAATAGCAAAAAATATTGCGATTCCTACATCATCCTTATTTGCGATTAGCAAATTGCTAATCGCAAATTCCTTATTTGCGATTAGCAATTTGCTAATCGCAAATAAGGAATAACTTCCCATTCATTCCTATGGGCCTACAAGGTGACAAGGTGTTCGGCCAGGGCCAGGAGGGGTGGGCATGTTCTTCATGTAGGCTGTAATGCAGCCTGCATCGAGAACAGTGAAGTACTCAAACACTGCTGTGGGTGACCTGAGATGGCCGACCAAACAGTCATAGCGAACTTAGGTGGGCATACCACTCTGCCCCTGCCCTGCTCTGTGAGTAGAGCAGCCCCACTCATCCTCCCATCCGCAAAAGAAACATAGCATGAGAACATCAGAAAGTTATCATGTTATACTACCTCTTTTTGCACTGCTTGAGAGCAGTGGGGTGATGCTCTTCCGTCATAGCGAAGTACCCGCTGTTGGGGGTGCATCACCCACAAGTGCAAGGCCCAACACGACCACCGGGCCTCCTCTGCTACGCGTCCCACCTTCTTCTCACCTGGACATTGAAACTGTGGCACAATCCGCTGCACTCTCTCCAAATATGTGACTCAGCCAGCAGAGACCTCAGCCAGGTGGAATTTCATAGGCCTGGGTACAGCAGTCGCAACCAAGTCTGCTGGTTAACCTCCTGATGCAGGTGATGCAACAGGGCCCCCTTAAGCGTGAAGTTACAGCGCACCTGCCACACAAGTTCGGCACAGCTCACAGACCTCACCCTTCACACCGTCCGGCCACAGCAACATCCTCCAGCATGTGATGCAGAGAGGCGGTGCCAGCCATTGGTAATCCCCTTCATTCACCCCAGTGTAGTGGTGGTGCATGGTATGTGGTGCAGACCTCCCTACATTGTTGCGCAGGAGCACCTGTACTGTTCACAACTCCAAGGGGCACCAGATGGTCATCTCACATAGGTCAACAAGTGTCTCCATGCGACCTGGCAGACTTCACCACCAGGTAAGGGCGATCACTGATACCTCAATGTCTACTCTGAAGAAAGTGATCCAAAAAGAGCCACCCGGGTCATCTACAACCACCTAATCGCCTTCCGTGCAAATGAAGAGTCAGGCAGACAGTGGAGAAAATTCAAACATATGTTTATTATTAATACTCTGCAGAGGAGTCCAATCTTACCTATATCCTAAGATGTCTGAGGAGGGACTGACCCCCAACCGTCTGCAACGCATAACCATTCCTCCCAAGAACCTCCTACCACGCCCACAGTGGAAAGTTACCAGCTTAGACTGAACCTGAACGAAAGAGTCACAGAAGGATGGCTACCACCTGCTAGATGGGTATACACTATCACAGTTTCAAGGTTGCTGTGCTGGGTCTCAATGTCTCCTAACATGGGAGCAGAGCTACACACACGGAAAGGTATGCTAGGGCAGAATGGCCTATTCATTAGTAAGTTGGAAGGCAACCTTTAGCAGAAAAGAAAATAATAACTAAATACAGTGTTCGGCTGAGGCAAGCAAAACGAATAACCAGCCTAGTTCAGACATAGCTTAATAGGGATTGTGAAATACAAAATGGAGTCACACTCACTAACTGAAGCTCACACATTTCAGGGATAACTCAGTGGGTTGCATAGCATAAATACGAATGGTGTCTAATTTAGCCGGACACTGCTTACCTACTACAACACAGAACAAGTGTATAAAGAGAATGGGGGAATGGACTTTTCAAACCTAACAACTGCCATGACCCAGCAACTCCACGGCACATCTGCATTCCACTCCGGGCCCCAGACACAGGCACAGCGAGGCCTCCTGGGCCCGGGGACTGCCCGCGCTTTCAAGGATTTGGCTGCCATGGTGTTGGAAGGAGGGCACTATTAAAAGTGATGCATCACAGGGCTTCCCAGCGATGCGCCTCTTTTCATATATGTAGCCCTGATTCTGCATTTTCTCTTCCCCTGGGAATCTGGCTGGTCATCCTGGCTGTTGGGGGGTTTTGGGAGGTTGTTGATCTGTGCTGCACTTATCACTGGCTGCTCCATTCTGCATTCCATTGTTTTCTTCAATTTTTTTTCAATGGAGGCGGACTTCTTGGCTATTTTTGCCTCTAGAGGCAAAAAAGGTGAAGTTCTGCTGACTAACATGAGTTTTTTGCCTGCAAATTGGCCTTTCGTCAGCTTTCGCCTGCTAATGTCAGAATTTGTATCGCCTTTACGCTTTTTCACCATGGCTACTTGAAGCTATCATCATTGTAGCGACGTATTGTATATACATCGCTAACAGGGGCGATAGTTTTCGGCGATGGCCCACGTTAAGAAAACTGCTGCTAACTAATGCTAACACAAGTTTGCAGCAATTCTTGTAAATATACCTCTGAGTATGGTCAGTGAGCATGGCCAGCTTCATGTCACCGAATTTGGTCCTCTCTTTCAGTCTGATGTGGACGCATCACAAAGAAAATCCCTCTGATGACAGCCCCAGATGGATTCAATACCCTTAATGCAAGCATTTGTCAGTCACATTCCCCACTCTAAACAGATAGCGTGGAGGATGTAAAAGTAATGTTGTCTGCACTTAACAAGTAATGGTAATCACAGATAGTTTGAGAAACAAATTCTAATAAATGACTAACCATTAAAAAATATAAAAAGAACAATAGTACGTTTTTTTCATCAAACAGAAAAAAACACCAAAGTAAACACCAGATTACTGTGTTATCAGTTTGATCATACATCACTGTGCTATATATGTATTGTATTGTAAATGCATTTGTATAGCGCTTACTACCCATGACGAGGCGTCAAAGCGCCTTTATCGGTGAGTAGCACACTACTCCTGGACCCATAGAGGATTAGTTTTGAATTAGTATAGTGAAACATGTAAGTCAATTTTAAGTGGTGGGTAGGTTAGTCAGTTGATGTGTTATGTAGTAACAAAACAGCAAAAAAAAGTTGCATATGAAATTGCAATTTTCATTTCACACCGCTAATTTCAAATGTCCTGATGTTCCTGCATCTGAAATTACTGGTTGCACGATGATGTGGTCAAGACTCACCTTGTGCAAGTCTGCACCTGGTAAAGCCACCTTTAGTAAAAGAGGCAGGCGCAGGGCAGGCAGAGGGCAAAGCACAGCCCAGTCCCCTCCCTTCCCCATTCTACATTTTGGGACAGAGGGGAATGTGCAGCGCCTGAGCCTGCCCTTCATTGAAACCCTTGTGACTCACTAACCCTCTTCTGTGATATACCTTGGTCCCCTGCCGCGATTTATCATACCTTGGCTTAGAGCAGGTGGAAAATTGACACATAAATTCCCCCGTCTAATGGCTGACGACAGGGCTGGGCGACCGATGCGGCCGCACTGGGCGCTGGTCTCTGGAGGGGGCGCTTAGAAATAATTTGATTGCCACTTTTGCCTGTTGAAAGTGAGGGAATCAGAGGAGATGGTCATGGGGTGTGGGGGCGCCAAAAATGATTGTCGCACTGGGCACCACCAGCGATAAAGTCGGCCCTGGTTAAACCATGTTAAAAAGCACCCTGCAATCCCAGGTCTGCATTGTTATTTTCCAATATGAGGCTTCAACTTGTAATGCCTAGTGTTTGGCAGCAAGATATTGGCTCGAATCATCAATTACTGCCCCAGTAACCAGGGCTTTAAGTGGGAAAAAAACCTGGGAGTGCTCTAAAAGGGGCATGGCAAATTCATTAAAGGGGTGTGGCCTATCTGAGTAGGGGCATGGTCTAAATCAAGATAACTAGCAAAGATACTGACTCGTATCTATAGATTTAATTTTGCTTTCCAGGTTTGTCAAACCACAATAACACGGTGCACACCATTTACCCACAACAAGGCTTTCTTAGACCTAAAAATGGCCATTAAAATACTCACGTTTTGTATGTTTGCTGGCTGGGAGGGCAAGTCTTTTGTGGCTTCAGAAGGATCCTGGTTGAGGCAGCTCTGATGCGGAAGCAGGGTCCCGACGGTGCTGGTAGGGCTGGGGTGGCGTCACGAAGGTAAGTTTCCTTTTCACTGCTGCTGGATTCTGTTGAAGACCCTCATCCCTCGCTTGCTTTAAGGCAGAGCAGGGTCACACTGGTTGCTGGAGAAATCTTGCTGCAGGGCGTAAAAGTAGGGTCGTGCCGTTTCTAACCAGCTATTGTTGTGCCGATGGCTGGCACGATGACGTAGGTGGCGCTGCGTGTTCAAAGAGAAGGGAAATCCCGAAAGTGTCTCCCTTCAAAGGATTTCTTGAGGCCCGAAAATAGAGCCCCCTAGAGAAACCTTTCGAGGCACCCCAAAAAAAATGGGGGTGCTCAGACCCCCACAGATCCCCCCCACTTAAAGGCTTGCCAGTAACCCACCCCGGTCCCCAATCCCCAAAACGTCTGGTGTTAGACCTGGCATCTTAGGCGTGGTTTCCCCCAATCTTTTTGCCTCTATTTCCTGTATTTATGATACTGTGCTGGATTTCGTTTTTGCTGGTTTTAATGCTTTGAGGCACTTTGCCACTGATGTTCAGTGTTCATAGACTGGAGCTGTCCTAATGGCCGCTGGAAAGGGCACTGTTCAGTTAAAAGTCTTACACCAGTTGCCTGGTGCACACTTTACAACCCATTAGCTGAAGAAATTATGCGCTACTCTGGAGTGATCTAGAGTTTCATTAGAAAGCTATTCATCCTCTCATTTTCAAGACTTGCACCCATTAAGGCAGGAAGAGACTTGGCTGTGTAAATTGTTATTATAATTGGTTATCCATGATTGACGTATTTGTGTCACCAAGAAGTCCCTAGTAAAGTGCACTGAGTGTGCCAGAGCTGGTGATAACAAATGCTACTAGTGGGCCTGCAGCACTGATTGTGCCACCCACATGAGTAGCCCTAAAATGGTGTCTCAGGCCAGCCACCGCAGTGCCTGGGTGCAGTCTGTGAACTGCCATGTCCTCCTGGTCAGTGTCCCCACTGGCCAGGCCTAACCCTTCCCTTTCTGTACACATTGGTCACCCCTATGGAAGGCCCAAGGTACCCCCTTGGGCAGGGTGCAGTGTATGTGAAAGGTAGAGCATGTACTTGTGCAGGTGACATGCTCTGGTAGTTAATTACAGCCATTTTCGTTTTTCTGTAAGGCTATCTTGCCCCATTGGCTATCATGGGGAATGCTGGCTACAGTGGCTACCAGCATATATTCCCATAGGAGCAAGATAGGACATACAAGTCTGGTATCCCTGAACTCAGAATTTAATAACACATCTTTTAGGAAAGGTTGTTTTTAAATCCTGTGTTTGAGAACAGCACTTTTAGAAAGTTGCTGTTCTCTTGTCTGACCTTTCTGTGTGCCTTGGCCTGTTTGTGAATTGACTGTCTTGTTTGTGCGTGACAGGGGCTGGGTGGCTCCCAGAAACTGAGTGGGCCATCCCTTGGCTGAATAGCTCCATCTGCATCTAGAGTGGTGGGAGGGGGTAGCACCTGGGCCTGAATAGGGCTGTGCCTGCCTTCCACAATGCTGGCTCCACCTCCTGCTGGGCGGCTGACAACCCTGCCCCTCTCCCTGAAAGGAAATGAGAGGCCAGGAAAACAAAGTGCTCAAGGAACACCCAGAACTGGTTCAGACCGGATTCAGAGCCCTCCTGCACAAAGGGATCAAAGACTTTTAGGGGTATAAGTACAGAACCCCTGACTACAGAAAATTAGATCATCCTGGAAACAAGTAGGAACCTCTGCCAAGGAGAAAGCTGGAAGACTGAAGAAGAAGGACTGCCCTGCTGTGTGATGCTGGACTGACCTGCAGTTTCTTTGCTGCCGTGGAGAGGGGAAGGAATTTGTTGTTGCTTTGTCCCCTTACTTGAAGGATTCTCCAAGGTTCTGTTGTGAGCTGGCTCCCTGTTCTGAAATCCCAGGAACAAAAGGACTTCACCCCCAGCTTCCCTGAGCTCTGCTGAGAGAGCTCTGTCCTTCCTAGAGTGCTTGGGCCAGTTGTGGTGCCTCTGGAAGTTGCACCTGTGCTGGCAAGCTGGAAACCAAGATTTGAGAGACTTTGTTTCAGAAAAGTTATTACATCGTTCGCTTGCGGAGCGCATCCCCGACAGTGCGAGGAAATTCCCGCCACTACGAAGGCCGAGATAGTCGCAGTGCCTGTTGCCGCTGCCGGAGACGTTGCATCCTTCATTTGCGGGAAGATTACCATCGCTGTGAGCACCGTCGCAGAGCCTGTCATCACCGGGTGAGAGCGCCGCACCGCTTGCAGACCGCATCACGTCGCTGCGAACATCGTCACAGAGCCATCGCATCGAGGAGCTGCGAGAGGAAGATCGCCGTAGGATCGCGCATCATCGTCCCAGAGATCGTCGCAGCCCCTACGGATCATCGCATCGTGCCTTTGCGAGAATCCATACAAGTCATCGCCTTCCTTCCCATACAGACCGGATTCGTCGCAACACACCCGCTGCTGCAGCGGGGCTGTCGCCAACGCCTCCCCATGGTCTCAGGAACAACGCATTGCTTGTTTTCCACCGCACCAGCTTCCGCTTTGGAACTTTGTCGCATTTAAGAGGTACTTTGGCAAAATGTGATGCAACTGTGAACTTTTCACGCAACTGTGGATTATTTTTATTGCAACTTTAAGAACTCTTTTGGAACCATATTCTTGAACTGTGTATGTTGGATTTTTTGTTGTTTAGGTCTTGTGTAGTTGAAATTAAATACCTTAATTTTTCTAAACTGTTGTGGAGTCAGTTTGTGGTGTTTTCACTGTGTTACTGTGAGTGTTGGTACAAATACTTTACACATTACCTTTGATAAGCCTGACTGCTTGTGCCAAGCTACCAAGGGGGTGAGCAGAGGTTATCTAAAGAGTGTTTCCTCCTTACCCTGACTAGAAGCAAGGGTCCCTATTTGGACAGTGGTACCTACCTCTGCCAACTAGAGACCCCCAGTTCTAACATCTGGCAACACATAACAAACACGTTTATGTTTTGCATTGCTATATCAACTCCGCTGCCTGAAAAGTCAGGGGCTAGTCATAGGTAAAAGTGACACTGAAACAACAGGCTCTTCAACTCTTCACAGACTAGAGCTGTCCTAATGGCCGCTGGAAAGGGCACTGTTCAGTTAAAAGTCTTACACCGGTTGCCTGGTGCACACTTTACAACCCATTAGCTGAAGAAATTATGCGCTACTCTGGAGTGATCTAGAGTTTCATTAGAAAGCTATTCATCCTCTCATTTTCAAGACTTGCACCCATTAAGGCAGGAAGAGACTTGGCTGTGTACTTTACTTTCCACCTGGCACATTTTATCTCCTGCTGTATCATAATTTTGATGCTCTAAAAGGGATATTTGAAAATATATGGGGCCCTTTCTTGTCAACTGGACAAAAATCCCCGCATTATCCGCAGCTATCATTCTCAAAATGTCGGAGAGCAGATAAAGCATCAAAAGAGGTCGATTGATATTGCCATGGATTGCATGTTAAATAGTATATATGTATTCATTTGCGGTAAATAGTGTCATAAATAGTGTGCATAAATCACAAAAAAACGGATTACTTTGCTTGCCTCCTCTTTTCTTTATTTTTTTTTAATGCTTGTGAAACGATATACAATAATTGTCAAGGTGCTGATAATTTACAGCAACTTACTATTTTGCACTATTTTGCATCTTGTTTAGGTATGTTGCTAAACCCCATTTGCGATCAATTGCCGGATAGTGCTTTGTGCACAGCCAAGACAATCACCTAGATTCATCAAAGTCCCGTTTTGCGAGTCTGTAATAGCGATTCATAAGGAATCGCTATTAAGGACTTGCAAAACGGGATTCATGTAGGAATAGCAAAAAATATTGCGATTCCTACATCATCCTTATTTGCGATTAGCAAATTGCTAATCGCAAATAAGGAATAACTTCCCATTCATTCCTATGGGCCTACAGGCCCATAGGAATGAATGGAGAGTTATTCCTTATTTGCGATTAGCAATTTGCTAATCGCAAATAAGGATGCGATTTCAAGGGTGCCAGGGGTGTCCAAATGACACCCTGTAGCACCCCTGAAATGGAAATGTAGCCTGATGTTGCGCACACACATGTCCAAAGGACATGTGTGTGTGTAACATACCACTTAGAAAAATGCACTAAAGTGCATTTTTCTAAGTTTTCGCTATTAACACGAAGTCAGACTTCGTGGTAAATAGCGGCAGGAAATTGCGAATTTGCATATTTTAAAAGTTTCATGAATTACATTTAAGGAATCTCAAATAGAGATTCCTTAAATGCAATTCCTCGCAAATATGCGATTTTGCAAATAGCGATTTTTGCATTTGGGATGATGAATCCCAAATGCAAAAATTGCGCTCGCAAAGGGCCAGATTCTGAGAATCTGGCCCTTTGCGAGCCGAGTTTTCGTTCATGAATCTAGCTGAATGTTTTTTTTTTTTTTTAATAGTTCAAATATAAGTAATGATTTTTTATGGCAAAAATAACAGTGACCAGCACAAATAGACAGGGAGCAAAAAATTACTCTTACAATTGAGCGTATGATGTGAAATCGCACTCTGATGCCTGGAGCAGTCATGGACCTAATTGCCAGGAGTCTCAGCTGGCATTCCTGGCTTGCCCCGTGCGAACTCTGGCACTGCCTCAGCGACCCCTGGCCTTAAAGGTGGCAGCATCAGTGCCAGGAACACAGGGACATATATGTCTTAGGAGGATCATTTGGGGCTCCAATTTCCCTGTCTTTTGTAAAGAATTGGGTTACTACACTAATGGTTAAATATATTATATTCACTATTAGTATAATTAAAAATGGAGTACAATTAGCTAGAGTGCGACCCTCCCTGGCAGCTGAGGTAAGTCAAAAGTGATATTAAATGTTTGTTGCGGGCATGCTTGGCGGTGAGACTGTGTTTATGTGAGAAAGAGGTTGTGTATGTGTGAAGGTTTGTGTATGGGTAAACAAGTGTATGAGTGTGAAATGTATGGACAAAAAGCGTGTGATATCACTTCCTCTGCACCTAGCCTTTTGGCGAATTGAGTTACATGGGAGCAATACTGAGGAATTTGATATAATCATTGCCATAAGGCGTTTACTGACTGAAACGTGAGCCCACCAATATAATAATTCCAAGTGCCTGAGTCTATCAGAAGTAAATATTCTTAATCGTATATAGAGCAGAATTAAATAGCGAATTAATACTATTTAAATATCAATAGAGACACCTTCTTGCATCAATTTACATTAAGATGCTCTTTAGAATCACGTCAAGTTTTCATGGTTTTCACGCACGATAACTTTCCAAGCAATGTATACGTTTAAGTTTCATTTATATAGTCAGTGGTTATCAGAGACCTGTGCCAAGGTAACTGCTACTTTTATTACTCCTAGGTATGCCGAAATGCAAGATGGATTCTCAGTTCATTCTAGGAATGCGCACTCACAAATACAGACACTGTTTTCTAAAAATTGACTTTAGGCCAGTCTTTGTTTGAGGGCAATCACTATGTACAGCAAAGTCATTGGTGTAAATAAAATAAATGTCAGTCTTCATTTTGTGGGCATCCTTAAAAAGTCTAAGGCCCACATGCATCATTGTGTCTTTTTGCATTTCTTAATTTGCGAAAAATAAGGAATCGCAAATTAAGAAATGCAAAATGATATGCATCAATATTTTCGGTATTCTTTTGGGATTCGGTAAAAATCGCAATTTTTACCGAATCCCAAAGAAATACCGATTTCTTAACTTAATTTTCGCAATTCCCATTGATTCCTATGGGCCAAAAGGCCCATAGGAGTCAATGGAAATTGCGAGTGGCACTTAGAAAATTTCATGGGTGCAGGGGGGGGTCCAAAGGACCCCCCCATGCACCCCATAAATGTATTTTTCGCATCATGTTGCACACACACATGTCCTAAGGACATGTGTGTCCGTAACATGAATGTTGAAAAAAAAACATTTTACACATTTTACACACTTTTTCCAAATTTACCGAGTGGTTCAACCACTCGGTAAATTTGGCACCCTATTTGCGAATTTTCACTTTTTAAAAAAATGATGCATTGCTTTTAAGAAATCGCACATCTGCGACTTCTTAAAAGCACCCGCAATTTTAGAATTCGCACACATGTTACGAATTCTAAAATTGCTTCATGCATCCCAAAAAGCACTTTTGCATTCGCAAACGGCCGATTTTAAGGAATCGCACCGTTTGCGAATACAAAAATGCTTGATGCATGTGGGCCTAAATGTTACGTTTGTGCAGTTTGTATGTCTTTCTAGGAAAAAGCCTATAGATGTGGCAGTTTTGGTGGAGTTTACGTCTTGCTTGTAGAAAGCTTGCCAGACTTGTAAAAATCGATTATTTTCTCCATGTAGAAACAAGTGTAGAAAGTGTAGAAACAAGTGTAACTTTGAAATATCAAATGATTTATATTTTCTTGTGTAGTCACTCTTCCCAAAAAGCTAGCTTTGATTACAGCACAGACACATTTAGATTTTATAGCGGTGGTAGGGTGTTTTTCCTTTTACTCTGTCGTCCAACATATATTTAGATATCATATTGTCCAGTACACAAGTAATAAAGGAAGTGCACCCAACTTGATGTTATGGACAGCGAATGGCTCATAATAGAAAGTCCTAGAATCATCTGTTCATGTAATTTTTCCATTGTAACTTTGTTCGCACCGAGTGGTGACGTGATTTACTTATTGTAGGCATGTTCTGACATATGAAAACAAACAATGGGGGTGTATACAGTTGTTACTGTCTTCCACTTAGGATATTTGCATGGACAGTGTTTGCAAGACGTAGGGCTATTTTTGCCCACAGAGATCCAGAAGGTCATTGGCACTGGGCTGCTCCCCAACTAAAGAACTTAGGCATGTGAGCTGGCGGTCCACTCCAGCTTAAGGAAGATCTCACTGACATTGAAGAAACATCCGTGAACACTTCTGCTATGACTCCAGACTTGCATATGAAGGCTACCTCTTTCTCTTTCCCAGTATTTAATTCGTAAAATGGAAAGTACCAGGGCCCTCGTCAGGAGGACACTATAGCTTGCATCACCTATTGCCTTGCAAGCGCTGCCAATGAAGGTACCAACACAACTACTAAGCATTACACTCCTACAAGTATCACAATTACGTGTATATCAGGCCCCTAAAGATATACAAATGACTTGAGCGGCAGGTGTAAGAATTGGGGGTCTCTAGTTGGCAGAGGTAGGTCCCTTTGTCCAAGTAGGGACCCTTGCCTATAGTCAGGATAAGGGGGATAAACACTTTAGATAACCCCTGCTCTCCCCCTTGGTAGCTTGGCATGAGCAGACAGACTTATCTCACATTTGATGTGTCAAGTGTTTGTACTCAAAACACATAGTAATACAGTGATAACACCACAAATGAACACCACACCAGTTCAGAAAAATAAAGTATCTTTATCCAAACCAACACAAGACCAAAACAACAAAAATCCAACATACATGTTTTCTAAAGCAAGATGGCCGCATGGAGGGAGTGAATGGGACGAGCTCCGGGTAAAGGGATCACTTCTGTGGAAATCCCCGACCGGAGCGACCCCACAGTATCACCCCCTTCCCACTGAAGCCGCCCCCCACCGGGTTCTTAAAAAACCCATCTGAAAGAGAAGCTGGACAATTCGAAATAGACCGGCGAGAAGAAGGCGAGAAGAAGGACCCCTCCCGCCTCTGTCCACCGAAGCCAGCACCGGCGCGACAGCCGCTCCCCCACCCACTGTGAGCCTGCCGCTGCAGGGAATACCCCCTCCCCTCACTCACCGGGTCTGACAGGGAGACTCTCCACCGGCCGCTCCAGCGGTAGGCGGGACGGCGAACAAGGACCTCCGAGGGCGGTGGCTTCACATGCACGGACCGGCCCGCGGGCAAGGGCCGCCCTCCCCTCATCTCCTCATCTGCAGTCCGGCCGCGGTGTGAAACGGAAGGCCCCGCTCCGGGTGGAGGACCTCACTCCGGTCCCGACGCTCTTGACCGACAGGGCTGCCTGTCCCTAAGATGGCCGACCTCGGACAAACCATATCAGTCAATGAACCAGGTGAGCCCAAAAGATTGCGGAAATAAGGGCCCCCGATCCACCAGTCTACTGCTACAGACAGGGTTCAGCGGTGCCTGCCTCGGGGGCACTCCCCACACCCTCCACACTTATACCAGCCACTTATTACCGTGAAGGGCTCCCTGACCCTAAGATGGCCGACACTCAGGACATCTTCCCAGCTACAAACCGGCCCGGATATGCACGTTCCTTCTCTTGTCGTGACTCTCCATTAACTCTGGATAAGGACATATGAACCTGCCCTCCCGCTGGCCCGCTAGGACGCTTAGCCTCCTTGCCTACCTGAACTGCAGATTTACCGACATTAGCCTTGGCCGCCTGTCCCCAATATGGCCGCCACTCAGGACGGCGACCTGCTTTGAAATCTATCCTGATTTGCCCTGCCACACAGAACACCTTCCAGCTCTAAGTGAGACCGAACCTGATCCCTCTCTGCCTATGTGGGACCCGCCTGCACCATTGGAACAGGTCTGCAGATTTCTCGACTTCAGCCTGCCCCCAACATGGCCGCCACCCAAGACACCGACCAGCAATGCTTTCGGTCCTGATCTACACTATCCCTAATATGGCCACCACACAGGACATCCTCCAGCTCTAAATGGACCGATCTCTACCTATGTGGGACTCGCCAGAAACTTCTGATCAGATCAGGTAAACCTACCCTCCCCCTCTGGCCCGCCTGGACTCGTAGTCTCCCTGCGCTGCCATTTTCTCGACTTTAGCCCGGGCTGCCTGTCCCTAACTTGGCCGCCACTCAGGTCATCGACCAGCTGCGAAAGTGGTGCTGATCTACACGTTTCATGCGTTATCCGGACCCTGATATTGAACCTGCCCTAGCATTGCCCTTTCTTGCCCTTATGGACTGTGAGTCTCCTGCTCTCCCGAGTTATTAACTTTAACCCTGGTGAGCTAGAGCTCACACAGAGCTTCCCCAAGCTCAAAACCCGGCCTGATCTCCCGGTCTAAGCCTACTCCGAACTCGTCAAGAATACCCAAACAGGGCCTCGGAACCTATCCCGCCCTGAGACAACTCTCCAAAGCACGATACACTCTCCACACCGCCCCAAGTAACACTCCTCCCCTCTGTCCTCCGCCTCACTCCCCCTGAGCCTCTCCCCCCCCCCGCCCAGCCAAGATGCCCCCAGCCGCACTATCGGTCACTCATCTTGTCCCTTCCACTAACCTCCTCTCCCCTCAAGGACCGAACACCTTCGCTATATCGTTCCCACGATCCCTCTCTTTCAAATCTAAAAAACGCTTCAAACAGAACATAATAAGGCAACACCTGAAACGCTAATTGTTTTTTTTTTTTTTTTTTTTTCAAAACCTTTATTGGAGTAAGCATAGAAAAGTACAAGAATGGGCCTACAACCTCACGGGCTGGCCGCTAATAACAAGGCAAAATGCATGTAAGAAAATATACACCCGTGGATAGGTACAGCTCAAGTACAGAGCGTTACTCTATAGACATCAAAGAACAATTCGTATTTTTATTTTTACAAAAAGAAAACATAAACACTAAAGGCGAATGGACGATAATTAAGGTCAGCCCAAAGAGCGGAGGGGACGGTTCCACGATCAGGAGAACACACCCAGAGCCCGGAGGCTCCAATCAAGTCGGGGAGGGGGGGGAGGGGAGCAGCGGGGAGAACCGGAAGTATAAAAAACCTTACGGAAAGGTTCCGGGAACTCTAGTCTAGGGAGAAAGGACAATCTCAGCAGTGTTTTCAAGGGGAGGGGTGCAAATATCCCCACAATAATCATTCCACTGGCCCCAAACCTTCGTCCACGCCCTGGGTCTGCCCCATGCCACATAAACCGTCTTTTCACGAAACATGGACCAGTCCATATTATCCTCCCACCTGAAACGCTAATTGTTGACATCTACCACTGCACAACTAGAGGTCAGAAGAAAATGGACTTTATTTTCCACACCAACAGACCTGACGTTTGGGCCAACATCTTTAATACATCCCTCCCCATCTCCAAAACCACCTTCACTGATCACAACCGCAAACTGACAATCGCCCCCCTGAATCATCTATCCCTGACGGGTGACATCTCCATCACCATTTATAGGAACGGCACCATTCTTATCCAGGCGAAAGAGGAAAACCTAGAGTTCTTCGACTCTCTCTTCCCCACACTTAGGATGGCTACGTCCCATTACCCACTCAAAACTCCCCCCGCCCATCCTTCCGGCTCCGCTCAAACCCTGATTCCCCAGAACGCGCCACCCCAGCGTCCGACCACTACACTACCCAGTCCCTCCTCCACCCAGCCGCTCCCGACAGCCCTAACGCCCCATCCCTCACAACTCGCGCCCCCCGTTCGGCACACACAACCTCCCCCCACTGAGCCCCCCTCGCCACCCCAGCGTCCTTCCACTACACCACCTAGTCCCCCCTCCACCCAGCCGCTCCCGACAGCCCTAACCCCCCATACCTCACAATTCTCGCCCCCGTCCGTCACACCCACCCTATGTTCCTAGACCATTCCCTAGCTCCAGAAGCACCTCCCGCTCTCTGCCTCCCCCCTCAATGATCCCAGACCCCTCTTCTACACCATCGCTCAATCCACCCCCACCAATACCCACTCCCCTTGTTCACTCTGTTCCCTCTAACGAAATAAACACGCACCCCCGTTTGGACAGTAATCCACCTCACCCTCTAACCCTCCCACAATTGATAGATAGACCTGTCAACCCCATTACTCAACCTCCTAACCCGCCATTCCTCTCTCCGCTAGCTCTCACCTCCCCCTCCTCTGAAGCTTTCTCCCTCCCCCGTAGGGCCCACAACACCCTTCCCTTAACAACCCTCACACAACAAAACCCAATCCAGATCCCGCCACCTCCCATCCTTTTATCCCTCCCACTGGAAACTCGCCCATTAGCTCCTCACACCCAGTACCTCCCAGTTCCACTGACACCCCCCTCCCCCCCTCACTCGAGATAGCGCAGCGCCTCGACATTGTTGAAGCTCAGATCTCGACCCTGATCCTAGGACTGAAGGAAACCCTCTCTGCCCTCGGGAATCTCCAGCTACCCCCCTCCCCCTCCGCCTCACACTACATCCCCCCGCCTCCCCCTAGGAACGATTTTCCCCGTACCGTCCAGGCTCATACCCTCCCTGGTCCCCTGCCCCCTCTCACGAAAGTCCTGACGAAGTCACGAGCAATCACTCCCAGCAGAAACTCTACCTCCTTCCCCCCTCTAGAAGTGAGCGCACTCGTCGCTTCTCACGAACTCCCCCCGAACCAGCCTTCCCTGGCCCCTCACGTGATTCCGACCCTCTCCTCCTCGATCCAAGTCATCACCGGAATAGGTAGGGACCTGCCCACCCGTAGAACAATCAGACCCCCTCTTTATCTGTCCCCCATTCCCAGAGCCATCCCTGACAATTTGAAAACAAAAGAAGACCCCCCCCACTTGAACTGCATGCTTATCAACAGCCAGTCCGCAGTCAAACATGCAACGGAAATAGCTGAATCCATCCTCTCTCATGACCTGGATGTGGCCTTCATTACTGAAACGTGGCTTAACTCCCTATCCCATCCCATTCTGGATATGCTGGTGCCTCCCGGCTTCTCAATTATACGTAAAGACAGGCCCATTCACAAAGGTGGCGGCATAGCGATCATCTACAAAAGCAACCTCGCAGTCTCTGAAGCTCCCTCCTACCTGCACAGCTCCTTCGAATGCCTATCGGTCAACATCAAATGCCACGGTCATAGCTCTCGTCAGTGCCATCTCCTCTACCATCCCCCAGGCAATGCCAACGAATTTAAAGCCCAGTTATCGGATCTGATCACCCAATCCGCACTTAATGGCGACGACAATCTAATTATGGGCGACCTCAACTTAAGATGGAACGACCACAAAAACCCGCTGATTCAATCTCTCAACACCCTGCTACAAGACAACGATTTGGTCCAACATTGCTCAGAAGAAACACACTACAGAGGAGCGACCATGGATGCCATCATCGCGAACAAAAATGCACTCTCGATTGACCACATCATCCCGGTGGACTGGTCAGACCACCACATCATTTTATTTCACATCCTGCAACCGGCCGTGTCACTCCCACCCACCCAAGCACCCCCCAAATGGGTCAGGAACACCACCAGAGTTCCCCAAGACAAGCTTGAGGAAGAACTCAGCACGCTCCTCCTGAACACGGCGGAGCCCCTCTCTACCTCGGAACTCACCTCGCTCTACCATTCCAATCTAGAGCTTGTCCTAGATCAGCTGGCTCCTTTGAAACTAAAAAAACCCAGAAGCATCCCCTCCAGATCTTGGTTCTCTACTGACACTAATGAGGAAAGAAGACACCTTAGATCCTTGGAAAGAACTTGGAGAAACAACCCATCTGCCTTGCATCGGGACCAACTGAAGGCAGCCCGCAAAATATACTATTCTCACATCAAAAGTAAGAAGACTTCCTTCTTCAGTTCTGCATTAGACAATGCCAGAAACCGCCCCAAGGAACTCTTCGACATCATTAGAAACCAAACCTCCATTCCCAAGGCGGCCAACTTAACTGCCTCCAAAACCCAATGTGACAACTTCGCAAGCTTCTTCAATGAAAAAATAGCCAAAATCGACCGCTCCTTCATCCAGAGCCCTGCATTCATCCACAACACCCCAGTAACATCATCTCTTCGCTGGTCTTCTTTCCAGCCGGTCGAGGTTGAAATGATAAGCAATCTTATCGACGCAGCGAAACCCTCCTCTCACTCTCTCGATCTACTTCCCTCGAGACTGGCCAAGGACTTGAAGCTCACCCTAGCCCCAATCTGGGGCAAGATCATCAATAGCTCCTTAAGCGAGGGCCTCATCCCTGACTGCCTTAAACTAGGACAAGTCACCCCTCTGCTCAAATAACCCGGCCTTGATCTCGCAGACATGAACAACTTCAGACCAGTATCGAATCTTCCGTTCCTAGCCACAATTCTGGAAAGATGTATGCTGTCACAATTAACCCAACACTTAGAGAATTCGAACCTACTGGATCCCCTCCAATCAGGGTTCAGAAAGGGCTGCAGTACGGAAACCGCTATCCTAAATGTCCTTGACGACCTGCACATGTCACTCGACTCCAACCAATGTAGCCTCCTTATTCTCCTTGACCTCTCGGCTGCATTTGATACGGTCGATCACTCCCTCCTTCTTAATGTCCTTCGAGAAAGAGCGGGCATCGAAAACACGGTCCTAAAATGGTTCGCCTCCTTTCTTAACAACCGCTCTCAAAGAATAAAGATCAACAGTTTCGAGTCAGACCCCCTCCCCATCAACAGAGGTGTTCCACAAGGTTCAGTACTCTCCCCGCAACTTTTCAACATCTACATGGAACCCCTCACCTCTCTCCTAAGGAACTCTAACATCCCCTTCCACCTGTACGCGGATGACACTCAACTCTACTTGGAAACCACTTCGATCGCTGACATTCACAGACTTAATGCCACATTCATGGAGGTTCAACACTGGCTCTCAGCCAACCACCTCAAACTGAACGAAGATAAAACGGAAGTTCTCTTAATCTCGAACAAAGATGAAAACCCACAAATAGTGGAATGGCTCAAAGCCTTAAATGCCCTCAATGTCTCTCTTACTCCAACGGACTCAGCAAAATCACTAGGAATCACTCTCGACTCCAAACTGGACATGAAGAAGCATATCTCTAAAACCGCCAAATGCGCGTTCATGAACTTGAAACTTCTCTACAAAATTAAACCCTTCCTCCCCCCCAAAGATCTGAAACATGCCACCCAGGCACTCGTGCTCTCAAGAATTGACTATGGCATTGCTGTACTGACTGGAACAGCCAAGTCACACCTGGGTCCCCTCAACTCCACCCTCAACGCTGCCGCAAGAATGATCACAGGAACAAAGAAATTTGACCACATCTCCCCGGCGCTCAAAGAACTCAAATGGCTCCCGATTGACCAACGAGCTAACTTCCGCGCAGCCTGCCTCACACATAAAGCCTTGCATACAGGCAAACCTGAATACCTTGCCTCTAAACTCAAAAGGGCTGGACAATCCAGGAACCTCAGAAGCTCCAACACACTCCTGCTCATCCCGTTGAAATCACAGAAACGCAAGACCTCTAATAAATCCTTTGCGGGGAACGCTCCCAGGATTTGGAACTCCATCCCCCCACATATCAGAACGACCGCCTCCTTCCCACAATTCAAAACGCTACTCAAAGCCCTCTTCCTTGAACGCTCCGGTGCTTAAAGAGAAGCCCATCTCACAACAGCAGAAATGCGATTCCTCTACGGTACTCAAATCTAACCGATTCACCCCCGAACGCCGTCTCTTATTACGTTATTATTGCTGTTGTTTTGTTGGTGTACAGGCTTTATTCCCATCCTATCGTCTCCGATTCTTGTATTATTTGCTTATTGCCTTGATTGCATTTCTCTATTTGCTGTGAAGCGCTCTGATACCCTCGGGTCCAGCTAGCGCTATACAAAACTTCAATAAATAAAAATAAAAACATGTATACAAATATGACTTTTAAAAGGTTTCAAGCAACTTCATCCAAAGGAACCTATGGATCCATGATTTTTCACAAACTACCTTTAGATGGGTCAAAATTCACAAGGCCAAACAACCGCAGAGAAGGGAAGCGTTGGGAAACAAAGGGATACTTCAGACAGTTCTGATGAACTCAGGAGAAGTGGTGTGTCGAATCCGGACTGTAGGGGGATGGGATGTGTGGATTCCAAGCCGGTTCTGGTCTGTGGGTGATGCGTCGGAAAAAACTTCCTACATACGTGCGATATCTGCAATTCTGGGATGTGTTGGCAATTGTTTTGGTGGCGAGAAGCGGCGCTGTGTCGGTTTGTAAAGCCTCGATCCAACGATGCTTTGATTCTTGCAAATGTGGGCAGGTGCTTGGTTGCGTCTGGAGTGGCATGGCAGGGTTGCTTGAAGATTCATTCCGCACAACGGTGCTGTTATGTTATGTTATGTTAAGGTAATTGATACCGTGCATCGCTTCCCCAGCAACAGGGTGTCCCAGCGCTTGCCGAATGGATAGCCAGAAGAAATGACACAAGATGGATGTGAAATGCCAGGTTTTAAAAAGCTTCCTGAATGCCCAGTGGTCGTGAGTGCTGCGGGCCACCCGTGGGATAGAGTTCCATAGTGCAGGAGTCTGGTTTTGAAGGAACGACTCCCTGCTTTACATCGGCAGACTTGTGGGATGAATAGCAGATTAAGATTGGCTGAGCGTAGAACTCGCATTGGAACATAGGCGGTGCAAAGTTCCTGCAGGATTTGGGGACCCTGGCCGTGCAGAATGTTATGAGCGGTGCATATGGTAATGTTAATGTTAATGTTATTGAGATTTCTAATGTGCGTGAATACCCTGGGGTGTCTTAGCGCTGAACTGGGATGCAACCTTGAGCAGAGTGGAAGGGGGTGGGGGTTCATTTCTAAAGGAGAGGAGAGAGTTAGCCTCTCTAATAGGTGCAGGGAGTGTATTCCATAACTTGGCTGCGCAGTAGGCAATACTACGGCCTCCCCAACTTGCTGTTCAGATCCTTGGTACCAACATTAATCTGGCATTAGTAGATCTTAAGTGCATAGGGTTTTAAACTGAACTCTTTGTTTAATTGGCAACCAATGAAGATGGTGGAGAAGATTGAAGGTATGGCACTTCCTAGGTAAGGCAAACAGAGTAGGTGCCCCTGCATTCTGTACTCGTTGGAGTCTTGCAGGGACTGTTTTACTTGATGCCGAGTAAGAGACCATTGAAGTAGTCTAGGCGAGATTGAACAACTGATTGCACAATCAGTTGAGGGGTAGGATCATCGAAAACCCCCAAAATGAGTTTGAGGCTGAACTGGAGGGCGAAACATGTACCAGCCACTTTTTTTGCATGAGGCTCAAAAGAGAGGGCAGTATCAATCAGAACCTCTAAATCTTTGACAACATTTTTTGGTTGCGGGGGAGAGCCCAGGGTCGCGGGCCATCACTGGTAATCCCCTTTGTGGGTGTCACGGCCGACCAGGAGCAACTCCGTTTTGGCAGAGTTTAACTGTAGGTAGTTTTTTGTCAACCAATCTGAAATGGCCAGAACATCCGCACGAAATTTCAGTAGGTCTATGGCCGGGTTGTTGGAAAAGGTAAACACCAATTGGGTATCATCCGCATAAGATATTATTTTGATGTTACATTCTTTAGCCAAGAGGGCCAAAGCGCGGACGTACACGTTGAACAAAGTGAGGCTCAAGGCAGAGTCTTGGGGAACACCACCGCTTAGAGGGTAGATACTAGACAGATATGGGGGGGTGGACCTGGAAAGAGCACTTTAATAGAAATGAGGCAAACTAGGCCAGAGCCCTGCCTTTCCCCCCAATCTCCACAAGCCGTTGGAGAAGGATCTTATGGGAGACTGTGTCAAAGGCTGCACTAAGATCGAGTAGAAATAGTGCCGATGTATTGCCCTCATCTAGTGTTGCCCACAGCTGCTCTGTGACCGCAATGAGTGCTAATTCCGTTCTGTGCTGCATCAGACAAACAACAGTTAGAAGGGTGATGTGTCAATTTACTTTAGCTTCTAACAATAACAACAATCTCCAGAGGCCCAAAACTGAAACAGGCACCTCCTGGCAGATTAGAGCTCTCAGAAGTATAGTTTAGAGTAACTGGGGGTGACGTTTTTGTGTCCCTGAGACTTCGGAACAGGAGTCCATTACACACAAGCCCTTGGAGATTCTTCTTCAAGCAGGTTTCTCATCAAAGTTCAAGTCTTTGTCCTTTTCTTGGCAGAAGCAGCAACAGCAGGCAACCCCACTCAGCACAGAGTAAAGGGGCAGAACTCCTCCCCACAGCTCTCCAGGTCTTCTCCTTGGCAAAGGTTCCTCTTGAGTCCAGAAGTGAACTAAAGTTTTGGGGTTTAAGGTCCACTACGTATACCCCATTTTGCCTTTGTTCCTCTTTGTACAGGGGTCTTTGAGCCCAGAACTAAACCAGTTCTGACCTCGCTGGTGCAGTATGACCACAGGGAGAAAGCATTGTGCAAGGGAGACAGGCCAATTCAGGTGCAAGGAAAACTCCTCCCTCTACTCTAAAGACAGCCAAGGTCTATTCAGCTCAGCTCCGAATCATCCAGGAAGGGCCAGGTACACCTCACCCCCTCACGCCCACATTTGCTGTGTACAGTAAATGCACATCCCCAGCCCCTGTCACTCCAATACCAGAAAGTCAATCCACAACCTGGCAGAGGCACACAGAATTGTTAAACTATAAAAAGCTTTTCTAAAATATGTGTTATTAAATTCTGAGTTCAGAAAGCCTAAACTGTATTCCTCTATCTTGTCCCAATGGGAAGTTATACTTGTAAGATGCTACAAAGTACTCCCATGCTATCCTGTGTGGCAGATAGCCTTTCAATAGCGAAAACCTAAATTGGCAATTTCAGGAAATGTCACACACACAAATACATATCCTATCTTTCGCATAAACTGCAACCTGCCCATGGGGACACCCTGGGACTACCTGAGGGGTGTTTGACATGTAAGAAAAGGGAAGGGTGGGGCTTGGCAAGTGGGTGCATTTGCCAGGTCGAAATGGCAGTTCAAAACTGTTCACAGACCCTCCAGTGGCAGGTCTGATATACCTTTTTAGGGCTGCTCACGTGGGTGACACAATCAGTGCTGCAGGCCCACTAGTAGCATTTTATTTACACGCCCTGGCACACTCAATGCACTTTACTAGGGACGTACCAGTAACTCAAATGTGCTAATCGGGGAGAACCAATTGCAATAGCAGTTTACACAGGGAGCACTTACACTTTGACACTGATCAGCAGTGGCAAAGTGCCCTAAGCATCTAAGCCAGTAAAAACAAAAAAAACAGCACAGCATCAAAAATACAGGAGTTAGAGGCAAAAAGTCAGGATAAACCATGCCAAGGATGACAAGTCTAGCATGTCCCCTCCAGCTGAAAAGTGGGGAGAACTAACCACCCTCCTGGGAGTTCACATCACTAAGGCGGAAAAATCTGGACAGACCATCAGCAATGACATGTTCTCTACCAGGATGGTGTTTCAACGTAAAGTCCATTCCCTGTGGGAAGATGGACCTCCTCAATAGTTCTGGATTCTCACCCCTCATTTGCATCAACCATCTGAGGGGCCTGTGGTCTCTCCATACCTAGAAGTGAGTCCCTAACACGAAGGGTCTTAGCTTCTTCAGCTCTCTGACCACAGCAAAAGCTATTCTTTCAATTGCACTCCGCCTCTGTTCCCTGGGAAGTAGCCTCCTACTAATGAAATCTATGGGTTGGTCCAAACCCTCATTGTTCAACTGTGAGAGTACTGCTCCCACACCATGTTCTGAAGCATATGTCTGCACAACAAATTTGTGGGAGAAGTTGGCTGCTTTTATCACGGACGCCGTGCACATGGTAGGTATCAGGGCATCAAATGCAGTCTGACAGGCATTGGTCCAGATCAATTTACTTGGCTGCTTCCTTGACATCACCTCTGGCAAGGGGACAACAATGGTGCCATACCGCTTGACAAACCGTAGGTAGTACCTGGTGAGACCTAAAAAGGCTCTCACCTCTGTCTGGGTCTTGGGGGGCTACCAAGCCAGAATGGTGTTGATCTTAGGTTGTAGGGGCCCCACCTGGCCACTTTCTACCTGGTGCCCTAAGTACACTATAGATACCTGCCCTATCTGGCACTTACTAGCCTTGATAGTGAAGCCTGCCTTCTGCAGAGCCTTCAACACTTTGCAGAGGTGTTGCAAGTGTTCCTCCCAGCCGGAGCTGAACCCAGCAATGTCTTCCAGGTAGGCAATCTGCCAGTACCCAGACGTTAGATCAAACATACTGAGGTACCCGGCAGCGCCCAACCGATCAATGAGAACATCTGCTCTGGGAATGGAGTGGGCATCAATCCTGGTGAAGGCATTGAGCCCTTGGTAGTCCAAGCAGAACCGGACTTCTTGAGTGACACTGGGTGCAGCAGCATTCGGAACCAAGACCACTGGACCAGCCCATGGGCTGCTGGAGGGCTCAACCACCCCTAAAGCCAACATCTTGGAAACCTCTTCCTTAATGTTGGCCCTGACTTTGTCAGTTACTCTGTAAATGTTGTGGTTTACAGGTAAACTGTCCCCACTGTCCACATCATGGGCGCACCTATTGGTGATTCCTGGAGTCAGGGAGAACAAGGAGGCAAACTGTCCCAGCTCCTGCTGACAGACCCCCTGCTGCTCAGAGGTCAGGGCAGGAGATCACTCCTCAATCCTTGGTGGACAGGAGATCAGGAAGAGTCTCACTCTCCTTTTCCATTCCATCATCTGTAGCCAGGAGCATTGTCACTTCAGACCTCTCAAAGTGAAGCTTGAGGAGGTTCACATGCAGGATCCTCATAGGGTTCCTAGAATTCTGCAAGTTCACCAAGTAGGTTACTTCACTCTTGCGCTCCACCACTTCAAATGAAACAGTCCACTTGTCTTGGAGGGCACAAGGCTCCACTGGCGCCATTACCCACACTTTTTGGCTAGGCTGAAACTCAACCAGAGTGGTATTCTGGCCGTCCCATCTTTTCATCTCCTCTTGGCTGGCTTTGAGTCTGGTTCTTGAAGGCCAGCTGTAGATAAAATATAGCAAGACAGGTGGTATAAGTATGCACACCTTCCAATAAGCATGCATTAAAATAAGTGTTTAATATAGGAGTGAAAGCAGGAAATCACAACAGTTACAATTTCCTTAGGCCCTGGAGAATAGCCAATGGGGTTATGGCTAGAAACATGTCAGCCTTTTAGCAGATAGGAACATTACTCCTTCTCTCCTAAATAATCACGCCTGCTAATAACCATACCGACTAGGAGTCAGAATAAAGAAACATATCTACTAGCCAGGTATTTAAAAAAAAAGACATCCATATCCCCACTTCTCCCTCCAAACATCCACCTTCTTCTCTGTCACTGTACAGTCACTCAAAGTACTCCCACGTATTCCATAAGTCGCAGCATGCCCCATTCGTCAGCGGAACTGGACCAAATGATGAGGCATGCCACCTAGGGGTAACCCTGGTGGGTGAGGGTTTTACGAAAAACTTTATGTATTTCCAAAAGTAGAGTCATCCCCACAGACTAGCTGGGTATTTTGTTTTGTGGTGTGGACCTGATGGGGGGACATACCCAGTTCCTTCCTTTTACTCCCCCCTATTTTTGTTACATATTAAGGCAGTGCACAGCTGTCGGAGTTTGTATAAGATATATAAAGTGAATAACTAATACTCACACACATGCAGATGGTCACCAACACCACACATATCACACCAAGAACCTCATACTCTCCCGTTCCCCCAATATCTGATTTCTCAAGACAAACATGGTAGAGATCACAGGCCGGACTTTCTCAGACGAGGAAGTTTGGAGAATTTTAGCCACAATGTCACCTATTGAATGGTCAAATTTCCCAGAAGCAGGCACAGACAACACTAACTGGGATGAGCTTACAGAACTAAAAAGAACCCAGATAAAAATAATGATGTGTGGTTTACTGATGGTGGAAAACCTAAGGGTGAACTCTGATCCCCTGGGGCTTATAGTTCGCAATGAACCTTTTATTCTTCAAAATGACAAAGCTTTCAAGAAACATTGGTCCCTGATTTCATGGCACTGTACAAGAGATTGGCTAGTCCTGATTATAAAAACAGTGGCCCGCTTGTCGCAGGAACGCACCAAAGTGACCAACCAGGCAGAAACAAGTCACCACCCAGTCTAGTGCTTAATCTCA
This sequence comes from Lissotriton helveticus, assembly GCF_964261635.1. Lineage (NCBI taxonomy): Eukaryota > Metazoa > Chordata > Amphibia > Caudata > Salamandridae > Lissotriton > Lissotriton helveticus. Next base: position 297,179,426 of record NC_136070.1, read on the forward strand.
TACAAAAAAGACTCTTGACCGCACAGGTGGGTGTATTGGAGAAAGGTGTAGGATTTGTCCCCACTGTGATTCTGGATAAATACTAACTTAGCTGAAAAGTAAATGAATTCATCAGAAAAAAGTAGCTGAAGGCCTTTTTTGAAGGAAAAGCACCACAAGATAACCAAATAGGCGATACAGGGCTTATAGTAAATTCCACTTTCACCCCCAGCCTACGACCATTCCGGTTGAAATCCTGGCATTTGATGAACTGGTTTTAAAAGAGATTGTGGATATAGACCCGAGGACGATACAAGTCTTCCATAACACAACAAGAGAGAAAAACACCGCCATCCAAAAACTATCTAGAGACACAAGTATTATTATAAAATCAGCCGACAAAGGGGAAGCAACCGTCATACAACAGAACGAAGACTACAGGAAGGAATGCTGAAGACTATTAGGAGACAGAAGGAATTACATTCGACGAACCACGGACCCAACGGAGTTCCACAGGATCCGGATTACAAGCATGACTGAGGAGGCATTGACACATAAATGGATAATGTGAAAGGAAGGATTTATTTTTACAAAGAGAAACCCTGTCACTCCCTATTTCTACACCATCCTAAAGACCCACAAAACCTTGAAGAACCCACCAGAATGTTCCATTGTATCAGGAATTGGATCAATCTTAGAACCTTTATCCAGATACACAGATGCATTCCTTAGGCCAATTGTCCAATGAACAGACACCTATTTGAAGGACACAAAAGCAGTATTAAACCTACTTAAGGATGTACAATATGACCCAGAACTATACATACTGATGGGTTTAAATATTGAGAGTCTTTATACCAGTCTCCCGCACACAGAAACCCTCACTATAATAGAGGAGGTACTTCTTGAAAAAGACTGGGTTTTCCAAACACCTAGGGACATGGTTATGGAGTTTTCTTAATGGACACTCACATAGAACTTCTTCCGTTTTGAGGGCACTTTGTACCTCCAACAACATGGGACCAGCATGGGAAGCACTTTTGCTCCAAGAATAGCTTAGCTGGTCTCTATGTGCACCACCTGGAATCCCACAAAATTCTCGGATCTATCAACCCCTCCTTGAAGCATATAAAACTATGGAAGCAATATATTGACGATTTGTTGGTCATCTGGGAAGGAAACAAAGAGACAGCAAGAGTTGTACTAAACTAGCTCAACACACAGAATAAGCAAAAAAGAACTGTTGTTTATAGATCTCAATAATATAGTGGAACAGCACAGGATTCTCAGAACCACCACACATGAAAAGCCCAAGCAAAGAATTGCCTTTTGTTATATGACAGTTTCCATCCAAGGCAGCTAAGAGAAAATCTGCCTTTTGAACAGTTCTTAAGACTAAGGAGGAACTGTTCGAACTGAAAGACTACGAAATGCAAGTGGATCACCTGACCTGCAAACTCATGGAAAGAAAGTACCCAAAGAGAATGGTGTCACTAGCCAAGAAAAGAGCCCAAAATTTAACAGGGAAGCTCTTCTAGAACCTCACCACCTGAAAGAGAAAGAGGACAGGCCCATCTGAATTACCACCTACAGTATAGCAGCAAATGCCGTAACTAAAATTTTCAACAAACCCTGGTGCATACTGAATAGCGGATCCCTGTCAAAACTGTGCCCTATGTTCTCACATAAGAGAGGCAAGAGCCTCAAAGACATGTTAGTTCATACATGCCCATGCTGTCTATACATTACTAAATAAATACCATCTGTGAAGGTAGTTAACAATCATGAAATCAGGGCCAGTTAGTAATCATCCCGGAAACAAATATAACTTTGTAAGGTCCAGTACACTAAACCCCACTGTTGGTTTTTCCACTATCTTGATTCAACCATGCATCATTTCCTAGTAAAACACCTGCAGAGAATAAATCTAATCTCAATAGCAAATCGCGTTTTATTAGAAGATTCAACCATGCATCATTACCTAAAAGACAACTGCAGAGAATAAATCAGACCTCAGTGGTAAATCGCATTTATTAGAAGACTTGGGCAGAAGATGTTCCCAAAAACCACCTTCTAGACCACTTCAAGGAGTTCCCCTATGGAACCGATTGACCATTCCATTTCATAACCGCCATCTCTGGCTTCACACGGTCTAGTTTTCACTGTAGCGTGAGGACGCAACAGATGAACGTCCTCATTTACATTTAACATGCCGCAGACTAGATACCTGCAATGTGTAGGCTCCTGTGGCTCCCAAAATAGGTAACCAGGCAGAGTGGATGCCTTGACATGGTAAGTGCGGCACAGCCACCCCCTTTTCTCACAAAGTTACCATGAAAGGAAGGGAAAAAGCGTTTGGCCGTGCAAACCTTTTGTAATAATCATCTTTAGAAGAAGAACACAAGTGTGGCAAATGCCTCACAGTATGTTTTTTCTCCCACAGAGTGTGACTGCAGACATCACTCTCCAGCCGAGGAAGCATGGAGAAATAGCAGAAACTCGTTAATATATGCGGTGTGCCCCGTACAATATGTAATGTCTTTTGTGTCTATTTATATAAATATTTGTATAGATATTTTCCTACAAGTTTGAAGACATTCGTTTTTTATATAAGTCACATCTCTATTATTTTAACCCTTTCGCTGCTAGGCCTTTTCCCCTGTATGCTAATCCTTTGTTTGGCTATTTGTGGGTAGTTACCGTTTAGGCCTCTGTACCTTTTTATCCACATAAGGTATCCATGCAAAACTTGCGTCCTTTTCTTCCAACATCATGGGGATTTTAAAGGTATCCAGGGTTTGTGGATTCCCCTAGAGTGGTCCCAGAAATTAGCCAATCTACAGCAAAACTTTTTTTTTTTTAATGGAGAGAAAGTGCTGCAAAAGAAAGCATCTGTTTTTTTCCCTGCAAATGGTATCAACAACGAGTTTGTGGTGCTGAAATTACCATATTCCCAGATTTCGGAGACAGGCAGACTTTTGTCAGAAAACCAACATTTTTCACACAGTTTTGGCATTTTATTGGGACATAGCCTATTTCTGCTACTTTTTGTGCTTTCAATCTTCTTCCAGTTAGTGGTAGAAATGGGTGTGAAAGCAATAATGGATGCTGGAAAGCTATACATTTCCGAAAAGTAGACAAAAGTCAGAATTTAGCTAGGGGTCATTTTTGTAGATCCTTCAAGTTTTTTTGGGACATTTCTGGTTGTGGGGATGTATATATAGAGGACTTGTAGGTTCAACAAGAACCCGAGGAACCCAGAGCCAATAACTGTGCAGCGTCTTGCAATGTTTTTTCATTGTGTACCTGGTTTATAGATATCCTTTGGTAAAATATAAAAAGTGAAAACTAGCTATCAAAGGCACCTATGTATTTCCAATTTGGGAACAAAATATAGAGTTTAGAAACAGTAGCTATTTGCACATCTCCGAAATTGTGGGTACCCATATTAGCATGTGAATTATAGGACATTTTTCAAAGTGATTCATTTTTTACACATTGTCTTACATTTGGAAGGCAGAAATGCATCTGAAGTCAATAGGTAATAACAGTTGATCTACAATTCTGTGTACCCCTAAGTCTCCCAATACAAATTATACTTCACTTGTGTGGTAGGCCTAATGCCCGCAACAGGAAACAGCCCTAAAATGCATTGTGAATACACTACATTTCTACGGTGAAAACATACCGTTTTTTTGCAAAGTGCCTAGCTGTGGATTTTGAACCCTAGCTCAGACGGCACCTAAGGAAACCTACAAAACGTACACATTTTTGAAACGTAGACATCCAGCAAATCCAGGAGGGAGTGTCTTGTCAGGCTCTCACCAGGTTCTGTTACCCAGAATCCCTTTACAAACCTCAAACTTTTAAAAAGAAACATTTTCCCCATATTTCTGTGATGGAATGTTCTGGAATCAGCACGGGTCCACAAACTTCCACCCACCCCGCATTCTCCAAAGTCTCCAGACGGCACCTAAGGAAACCTACAAAACGTACGCATTTTTGAAATGTAGACATCCAGCAAATCCAGGAGGGAGTGTCTTGTCAGGCTCTCGCCAAGTTCTGTTACCCAGAATCCCTTTACAAACCTTAACTTTTAAAAAGAAACATTTTCCCCATATTTCTGTGATGGAATGTTCTGGAATCAGCACGGGTCCACAAACTTCCACCCACCCCGCATTCTCCAAAGTCTCCCAATAGAAATGATACCTCACTTGTGTGGGTGGGCCAAGTACCTGCAACAGGTGAAGGCCCAAAACGTATTGTGGAGACATCAAAATTACCTATCGGAAAACTTCCAGTTTTTGCAAGAGGGGTCAACTGCGTTTTTAGTCCCCGGCTCGGTGGCCATCTGAGGGCAAACTACCAAACCCACATATTTCTGAAAACTAAAGACCTGAGGGAGTCCAGGGAGTTATGGCTTGCATGGATCCCCCAAAATGTTCCTATGCAGAATCCCCTGCAAACATCAAATTTAGCAGAAAAATCAAATGTTTCTCAAATTTCTGTGTAGGAAAGATGTGGTATCACCAGGCTGACACAAAGATCCTACCACCCAGCGTTCCTCCAGGTCGCCCGATAACAATGGTACCTCACTCGTGTGGGTGGTCCAACTACTTGCCGCAGGCAACGGCCTAAAACATATTGTGGAGAAATCAAAATGACCTATCACAAAACTACCTGTCTTTGCAAGGGGGTCATCTGGGTTTTTGGCCACAGGCTTGGCGGCCATGTAGGTAAACCTACCAAACCCACACATTTCTGAAAACTAGAAACTCGGGGGAGTCCACAGAGATACGGATTGCATGGATGCCCCAATGTTTTCCTACCCAGAATCTCCTGCAAACCTCAAATTTAGCAGGAAAAAAACCACTTTTTCCACACATTTTTGTGTGGGATCACAGTGCCGGCAAAAATGTGCTACCACCCAGCATTCCCCTTATTCTCCTGAGTAAAATGATACCTCATTTGTTTGGGTGGGCCAATGACTGGGAATAATAAATAGGAGTACAGCGAATTCTAAGCGCTTCATTTAAAATAAAATAAATTTTTAGCCTATTCTGCATTAGACAGCAAGACAAGTGAAGTATCATTTTATCCACGAGATCAAGGGGAACACTTAGTGTCAGGACATTTGTGCTGGCACAGTGATCCCAAACAAAAATATGTGGAAAAAGTGATTTTTTCCAGCTAAATCAGAGGTTTACAGGGGATTCTGGGTAGGAACACTTTGGGGGATCCACACAAACCATGCCTCACTGACCTCCTCAGGGTGTCTAGTTTTCAGAAATGTGTCGGTTTGGTAGGTTTCCCTAGATGGCCGCCTAGCCCAGGGCCAAAAACCCTGCTGACCCCCTTCCCAAACCAGGTCATTTTGTGATAGGTCATTTTGATGTCTCCACGATAAGTTTTTGGCTCTTGCCTCTCTCGGGTACGGGTACTTGGCCTACCCACACAATTGAGGTACCATTTTTATTGGGGGACCTGGGGGAATGCTGGGTGGTAGGAAATGCAGGTCAGCCCGGTGATCCCACAACTTTCCCACACAGAAATTTGAGAAAATGTGATTTGTTTCTGCTAAATATGAGGTTTGCAGGGGATTCTGGGTAGGCAAACATTGGGGGATCAATGCAAGCCATACCTCCCTGGACTCCCACGGGTGTCTAGTTCTCAGAAATTTCTGGGGTTGGTAGGTTTCCCTAGATGGCGGCCAAGCCTGGGACCAAAAACACAGGTGACCCCCTTGAAAACGGAATGGACCCAATGATGACGTATGCCACCAAGGGGTAATCTTGGTCGGTGAGGGTTTTGTTAAAAACTTTTTTTTTCCAAAGGTATAGTCAGTCCCTACAGACTAGCTGGGTATTTTGTTTTGTGTTGCAGACCTGATTTGGAGGACAGACCAAGCTCCTTACACCTACTCCCCCCTTTTTTTGTTACGTTTTTGTTACAGCATGGAGCTGACCACATCCTGGAGTTTTCTCACAGCTCTCCTTCACCAAACTCAGAGGTCCTCTCACAGGGTGCCTATACTGTAATTCAATGGGACTGAACCCTAAGGATTTCTGCGGTACCTTTTTGTAGGCAAACAGCAGGCATAGCAGGAAGACGTGCAACTTACATCTCATGGGTTTTGCAAGACCCTTTAACATGCCTTTCAGGATTCAGTTGAATCTCTCAACCAACTCATTTCCTTGGGGATGATAAGGAGCGGTTAATTTGTACATTACACCGCACTGCTCCCACAAAGACGTCATATACCTAGATATGAAGTTTGTATCACGGTCAGAGAGCATCTCTCTGGGGAACCCAACATGGAAAAAGATCCCTATCATTGCATGGCTCTGCACAGGGGCCCTTATTGTCCTGAGAGGAACAGCTTCTGGGTACCAGGTTGCATGGTCCACTAAGACCAAGATAAACTTGTTGCGTAAGACTGTCTTGGGTTCCCTAACCCCATAATGTCAATCCACACCTGCTCATAAGTGATGCTTACCACAGGAAAGGGTGAAGGGGAGCCTTACACTTCCCTCGATTCTTGCCAGGCAAGTTTGACAAGATCAACCATGTGTGCCAATGTGCCTTTGCTGCCAGTAGACGTGGGGTACAAACATGTGATAGGTCTGATCACACCTCAAATGTCCTACAAAGGCACATCATGAGCCTGACCCAGTAAGAAGGCACACCGGCTGCCCCAGGCTCAGCAACCTTAGGCTCCCTATATAGGAGACCATTCCTCCAATAAATCCAATGTGATCCAGACTGACCACCAGCTGCCTGGTCTGCAGTCTGTTGCCGCAAACCAACAAGAGTAAGGTACTCCAACTGTACCAAGCAAAATTCCTCCTTGGAGGGACCTCCTACCTGCTGCCAATGGGTCAGCTCAGGCAGGTCTCCCAGTCCGGCCACTTGTTCTCCTTCAGGTTTCAGGGCATACCCCTCTGGGTCTGTCTCTTCCTTCCTGTGGGAACTTCTGTGGTGGCTTTCCCTCAACCCCGCCTCCTCTTATTCTGGAAGGCACCTGGGCAACTGTTTTAAACTCCAGGTACTCTTGAGTACCCCGACTGGCTGCAATTACCCGTGTGGTCACACAGGCCCACTCAGGCAGATCGAACATTTTTAAATGAGCCTGTGGTTCTACCTCCTTCCAAGGAGAACTCTCCAGGTCATAGTTCCTCCCTCCCTCCCTACCTCAAATGGCGGCTGCTGCGCGGTGAAGAACTGTAATCTTCATTCTCAGGGGTCTCACTAATACAAAGAACTTGGCACAGAAGCTGAAATATGAAAAGACATCTTTATTAAACTTAATTAAGTGAGACTACGTCACACAGAAGCCTTAACAACTGAGTGAGGCAGTCTAAAGAGTACAAAACACAGAGGCCTTTTATATGCTTAGGGTTACAAACTCAGCATAAAAGTAAGGGGCGGGCAGTCCTAGCTTTTGCAAGCATGCAAAATACCTAATATGGACATACAAGATCTACAAAATATTAGCCAATAGGAGAACATTAAAAAAAGCATCATATAACCAGAACGTCCCCCTTACGTCGTGTTTCTGCCTAACCCACAAGTAAATTAATTACAGCACCTATAGGTCAAACAGTTATGGCAGGACATGTCTGTATGCAGTTAGGCCAGCTGGTGTCTGAGATTGATTTCAAAGCAAGGACAGAGGGGGGTTTTCAACACGTTGCAGTCCAAAGGGCAGAGACACTTCATGAATAGAGCAGCCTGTGTAAAGGCAACACAAAAATGACGACAAATGTAAGATGGAGTCAAAATTAAAGATCCTCAGACCCTCCTTTTGCCATTACACAGGCAAATCCTAAAATTATTTTGCAAACATTTTCAGGGCTCCTAGTTATTTCAGCGACTATTGACAATGCAGGTAAAACAATAAGAATCAGTCTCCAAGCACCCATTCTATGCAATCGCAAGGGAAATACCCAGAGTCCGTCGAAGCCTCTCTGGCAGGCTTCTATTGTCCATCAAATCTGCTTCTGTAGTTTTCTTCCGCATGGGCCTCTTCATTCAGGCCTTTCATGAAAATGATGTTTCTCAGTATCCGTTGGAGTGCCCTCCTGGCAAACACTCACAGCTCACTTAAAAGTCTCAATGTCTCAATGCAGTGCACCAATATTTCCTGTGCTGCAGGCACTACAGATATTGTGCTCTTCATTAGTCATGGGGACAGATCATCTCATGCAGACCCAAGTACTATTAATCGGGAAAGAGCAACAGACTGTCACACTCAGCAACACTTTCAGGCTCCAACACTCTCTATTCAGTGTCAGAGGATGCTCGGGCTGCTCTTTCATTTAATCATAGGTACCACATTGTAGTGCCTTTTGCCAATCCTGGATCCTCCGGTGCACTGCACTTCCGTTGGAGCAAAGAAAAGGGGGTGTGTGGCCAAAACTCAGGCCAAGGGGCTCAAGGGACTGCACACTGTCAGAGGTTACCAGCACATGACAGGTGGAAAACTGAAGCCTCAATTCTTTCGCTCTTTTGCACTGAAACTCTGGTCGTGTGGCAAAACCAGCTCCTCCTTCTTTTCTGATGTTCAACGCCTTCTGATGAAGCAAGCACAATACTTTGGAGATACCGTTGATGGCACGCTGGCAATCACTGCCTGGGTGCTGGGACTTTTCATCTGTTAGCTGTCACTGATGGGATTGTGGGTGAGTTCCACAGGTTATTATGACTTAATCCCGCAGAACCTAGTGATGTAGGAGATGTGACACAGTTGTTAGTTTCCTTCAATTTAGTACAAAAACAGTTCATTGTATAACAAGGGGACTGCAAGCAAGTGGCATGCAATATTCAAAGGAATGGCCATACGCCATGGGACTATTGTGATCTAAAATACACTGTCATTCTCAAAGGCAATACAAAGACAAAGGCAGTAGGCAAAACAGTGCCTCTAGCCTCTTTAATTGGGTTTCATTGTGAGAGCATATCCTCTACCATCTAAGGGTAGATAGCGACATGGGAATTCTATCTGAATGGATGTCCTCACACATAGTGGCATTGTCTAATGGGGCAAACACATTTTTTTCTCTCAATGATCACATATAGGTGTTCCCTAATTCTTTATCTACAACACCTCAAAAGAGAAATCGCATAATACATATTATCAGGGACATGTAGATACCTCCCTTTAATAATTGTGCATCAGGTGGACTATACAATACAAAAGCTAATGATCAAAATGTGGAAACAAAAGACAAGAACTAGAGTCCTGGTATTTCCATGATTTAGAACACATCTAATCCACCAAAAATTAAAGCAGCAGAAAAAGGAACTAAAAACCAAATTAGAATAGGCATTGAATTTGTCATATTAAAAAAAACGTAAGGTGTCTCCTATTGAGGTGGAACACTTATCTTACTATAGTATTGAGTCAGTTAACCAATCCATCACTACCCTGATGGTCAGACTGGAAAACATCAAAATAGGCCTAAAGAAAATTCTTGAAAACCAGTCTGGTCATACGAAAGGGAATTATACATAATATGGGTGTCTCTGGTACATTACTGCAATCTGGAAGTGTGAACCTGAACAATACAAAAATAATAAAAGGGCTAACTGGTAAAAGGAATATGGAAAAGGGAAATGAAACTAGGACACAGCTAAAATCCCCAATAGCTAGGCACGATGCGACATCGGTCAGGGGAGACGTAACAAAAGAAAAATCTATAGGAAGAACAAGGAATTACTTGGGTGAACAAAAATGAAAAATAGTTCACAAATGCTAGCTCTACCGCTGGCCGCTACACCATACACGGTAATCTCAGCTAATGTTCCAGTTCCTTCTTCAGGGAAAAAATGAAACCTTGTTTCCTTTATCGTACAAAGCCATACACTACTTAGGAAGCAGAACAAAACTTACTAATGTAAAATAGAAATTAGGTCACCATGTCCAAGAGTCACAAATCTATAATTTATCCTTACGTCCAATCAGGATACATAAATTTAGGGATGTCTGTTCCTTAAGGGAAGAGGACAGTATCGTGACTAACAGCAGGTGACACACTTTGATCCTGTATATCTCTTTTATTTTACTTCAATACTATATAGCCACATTTGACATACACTGGTGAAGTGTTGTCTGTCTTGTTCACAGCATAAAAAATCATATCTGTGAAATTTAGTATCAGCGCAAATTCACCCAACTGTTGTGCAGCGATATACATCATCATGTAGAACCCTTCACAACACAAGTGAACTTGTAATAGTATCTAAAGCAGCAAAATAAAACAAAAACATGCATAAAATAAAAAAAACACACACATGCCAAAACATCAGATATACGCGCTGTATATCAAGCACAAAAAGCATAGACAAAGTACAATAGCATATGTAAATAAGCGGTAACACACAACACCATTGCATGCACTTTATGCACTGTGAACCTGCAGCACAAAACAGAATATTCAGGCCTGCTTAATTTGTCAGGCTTAAAATCCTCACCCTCCTTTTGACAGCAGATCACCAGTTAGTGGAGATTTGGCTGTCAAACACAGCTTACTGTGTCACTTCTGACACACAGGACCAGCAGGAACAATTCATAAAAGGATAAAATGCAAAGATATGTAAAACGCACGAACATTTCTTTTCAAAAGAAGTCATAATAAAAAAAACACTTCTTTTTCAACATACTGCTGACACTGCACATAAAACACAAAATATCAACTGTAACCAACCATCTTTTGAAAACATGCTAAACCACCTTAATTTTGACGTCCCAAAAACTCTTTCACAGACACTCTGCGTGTCCCGTGCGCCAACACCCTTTGAGGCCTTGCTTTTCCAAGCAATGATTTCTCCATCTGTTTACACTTACTTCTATCCTACCTCACTGACCTTAAGGTCAAAATCTGCCATGCGGGCTCCTCAGCCCTCTCTCTCTTCCTAAGGCTGAAAAAGACAAAAAACCTTCCCAACTCTTTCTAACCTGCAATAACCAACCCTATTTAAAAACACATAATATATATATTACTCCTGTTAGGGGCTATAATTTATTTCTATACTTAGATTATTAAAACAGTTACTGTGAATAATTCGCAGAACATAATAACACACATACCAGTTTTTAGAACAAATGCTTGTTTGCAATGGTACTCATTTCATCAACCTTAAATGGATGAAGGTCTCAGTTATGTCCAGCCAAAGTTAAAACCTTCCACCCTGATATTAAACTCAAACCTCTGCACCAGGCACATTGTCTCACTGAGCCATTTAAAAGCAAACCCAAATGGGAACTACCTGCAAATTTGTATTATACCTAAATGTATGCATTTACTGAAGTCTAAAGCACTTTAAAGCTATTGTAAATGGCAAAAATGCCCAAATTTTACCCAAATTCGACTTTGATATTTGGGGCACTTAACAATAAAGATCCTACAATTGCATTACTTATTAATCATCCTCAGAATGTTCTTTACAAATTGCAGAGATTGGACATTAGACATATCTCATGCAAATCCTGAGAAAAATTAGTTTTTCACGCCTGCGCCAAGTGAAATTCTATATGCTAATGTCCTCATTATGCAGTATAACATAACTTAAATTAAATTATAATGCTAGGAGGTCACAGTATAAGTATTAAGCTTCATGAATAGTAAAAAACGAATTTTGTAGCACTTATTTTTAAAAATTATTTTGCCTAATTAATAATTATTTGTAATAAACCCAATCATTTTTGATAATTCCACATATTAAGGTTCTATAATTCCTCGAATCTGACTTCATTTTCTTTTTTTTTATTTTGCTCTGTTCCACGTAGGCCTGCAAAGATAGCCTGACGAACAAGGTGGTCTGGCCTCCCCAGGTCATGTACACATTAACCAGATTTACTCTGAAATAAACTGTAAGAAACTGACCTCTTCACCCGAAACTGACCTCGCAAAGCCAATTTCCCTGATTGATCTTTATCTGAGATTGCCAATCAATGTTCAAGACATTGTTAACTTTTTAGTTTCCTTACACTTGCCTTATCTTGTTTCAGCATCTGTTACTGTTTCTTTCCTTTTAAATGTTTCTTCATTACATGGGTTAATTATTATTTAGCAACAGAGCCAAGAATATACTTACAGAAATGCTTAAAGAGAGGAAAACCCTTAATTGAAATGTCTTCCTATAATACAAAATAATGAACCTTAGTTTTGGAACCTTTTTAAAACAACATTCTGAAATGCAAAGTTTCACCCGTGCAACTAAGGACAAAGTCCTGGCTTGAGTAAATGTTCCTGTCTATTTAGCTTGTCTCTCAATGTTTATAACATAAGCACGGTGGCTGTCTATTTAAAACTAAAACTAAGACATTTCAAGTTTCAAAATGCGTGTGCAATACAGCAAGGTCCAATGTATTCAGATGATGTGTTTGCCTGTTAATATCTAATACAATGTATCTAAGGAAAATGCTGTAAGTTTATTTATTTTTCGCAAAACACCCAATTTCGTTTTTGGGGCTTTTTTTAATACTAGCGAATGTGAATTTACATTTTAGTTTTTAAGCATTTAGACATTTTGCTTAATAGACTGAAAACATCAAAAAGAAACACAAACACACATTTGAGCTCATTTCAGACATAAACAGAAAGGGGTCAAACACTCAGGACACACAATACGGCACGCTTTAGCCATGCATTTCATAAATAGCGCCATCGCTATGTACTTACAGAAGTTGCACTATCGGGAAAACCACATAGACATTTAAACGCACATTTAACCCACAAACCAATACTTAGGACTGAAACAAAGGACAGCCCACAGACTGTACTTAAACCAAACCATTTGTAAATACTAGTTGTAAGTCATATTTACAAGAAACGCTTCTCAATTGTGTTCCAAAAGACTGCAAAAACAGACTGCTACATATCCAAGAAGCCAAAACACACTCAATTCACTAGCTTTGGCTGGCAGAACACCAAAAATCGCTCTGCATATCTTCATTCATAAAATTGCACAGAACAAAGGATCCTTGTATGTATTATGTCCATATTTTAATTCCCTGGGGATACAGAATTACCAAGGAAGAAATATCTTTGTATACCTAAATCTATTTAGGTATTCCTTCTAGGAGACCCGGCTAATAAATTTCACATCACACTATGGTACCTTCCAAATAAAGCAACACATTCCTCTATGTGAGCTTTGAAACAGGCATGCCAAAAATATTATAGAATATACAATTTTATAATCAAAGTAGTGCTCAATGTACTTTTCGTACGTGCACCGTTCAACAAAACCAAATAGAGAAAAATCTCCTCATTACCTGTCTACACAAATTGCAATTTGCATATCAAATCCATACAAATCAAAAGTTGGCCAACACAAATTCCAAAGTTCCAAAGCTACAGTAAGCGTTACTAAACTACCTTACTCTTACCAATCAAAAGGTTGTCCAAATTCTAACTGCCAAGTTCTAAATGACCTAACGGTCCTTTTTTAGAATACTCACGCCGAACGAAAAGGTTCTCAGTCAGGAGTGACATCATGTGGAGGATCAAAATCACGAAGATCAGAAATATACTGGGCTGCAAAGACAAAGAATCTACAGAATCCTTGTGCACAGAGTAGTAGAGTTCCACCCTGTCCTCCCAGTAGATTTCAGTCTCCTGACAAGATCACTCCTTCAGAAAGTCACTTCTCTGATGAAGCCCACATTGGCCGTGCCATTTGAAGAACTGTAATCTTCATTCTCAGGGGTCTCACTAATACAAAGAACTTGGCACAGAAGCTGAAATATGAAAAGACATCTTTATTAAACGTAATTAAGTGAGACTACGTCACAGAGAAGCCTTAAAAACTGAATGAGGACGTCTAAAGAGTACAAAACACAGAGGTTTTTTATATGCTTAGGGTTACAAACTCAGCATAAAAGTAAGGGGCAGTCCTAGCTTTTGCAAGCATGCAAAATACCTAATATGGACATACAAGATCTGCAAAATATTAGCCAATAGGAGAACATTAAAAAAAAAGCATCATAAAACCAGAACGTCCTCCTTACGTCGTGTTTCTGCCCAACCCACAAGTAAATTAATTACAGCACTTATAGGTCAATCAGTAATGGCAGGACATGTCTGTATGCAGTTAGGCCAGCTGGTGTCTGAGATTGATTTCAAAGCAAGGACAGAGGGGGGTTTTCAACACCTTGCAGTCCAAAGGGCAGAGACACTTCATGAATAGAGCAGCCTGTGTAAAGGCAACACAAAAATGACGACAAATGTAAGATGGAGTCAAAATTAAAGAACCTCAGCGGGCGCGTCACTGGCGCACCTTAGGTGCACCAGAGGCAAGCCCGTCTGTGCCCGTCCGCGTCAGGACCTCGCCCAGCACCAGATCCCCTGTACCCCGCAACCACCACGATGTCAGAGGCTGCTACGACGCCAGCACCCTCCACGCACTCACCTCCGGCTGTGACCACAGCTGCTTCCAGGCCGCCCCAAAACGCACCCACGGACCCTTCTCCTGCCGCACCTGCAGCTTCACCTGCGAAAGAACCACCAAACCTCCAAAGGCAGGACCCAACCTCCTCCACTGAATACTCCTGAACACCCGCTCCGCACGCAAACACGCAATTGAGCTCTGGAACCTGCTCGACACCTCCTCCCCAGACGTTGCCTTCCTGACCGAAACCTGGTGGAACGACTTCTCGTTGCCGGACATCGCCTTAGATGTCCCGGACGGTTACAAGATCACCCGCAGGGACCGCTCCAACAGAATCGGAGGAGGAATAGCCATCGTCCACAAGTCCACCCTCAAGGTCTACACCCACTCAGATGACACCCTCAGCACCGCCGAAAACCTGCAATTCCGGATCCACACCGACCCCAACACCACCCTCAGAGGAACACTCGTCTACAGACCCCCCCGGACCCTGGGTGCAGCTCAGTGACTCCATCACCGACCTCGCCAGCACCCACGCACTCGCCTCCACGGACTACATCTTCCTCGGGGACCTGAACTTCCACCTCGAGAACAACAACGACGTCAACTCCGCCACCCTGATCGACAATCTCGCCAACCTCGGCCTCAAAACAACTCATCACAGCAGCCATCCACGCCGCCGGCCACACGCTTGACCCCATCTTCTCCACAAGCACCCACGTCACCTTCAGCCACACCACCGAACCCCACTGGACCAAACACCGTTGTGTCCATTTCAGCTTCAAGAAAACCACCACGCACCACCGCACCCAATTGCTGCCCCGCCTCTGCTGGAGGAGAGTCACCAAAGGCCAGCTGATCACCACCCTTGCCTAGAAACTACCCACCAACCCCACCGACCCAGATGCGACCCAGACGCCGCAGCCCGCAACTTCAGACAATGGATCAACGATTGCGCCAACACCCTCGCCCCACTCAAGAAACCCTCCAACAGCCGCACAAGCAAGAAAGCCACCTGGTTCACCGAAGAGCTCCAGACCTCCAAACGAGCATGCCGGAAACTAGAGAAGAAATGGCCCCAGGAACGAACAGCGGACAGCCATGCAGCCCGCAAGGACACCAGCCTTAGACACCACCACCTCATCAGATTAGCCAAGAGATCTTCCTTCAAAACCCGCCTGGATAACAACGCACGCGACAGGAAAGAGCTCTTCAGCATCGTGAAGGAACTCTCCAACCCTAGCGCCAATGCCAACGACATCCCGCCCTCCCAAGAACTGTGCAACTCGCTGGCCACCTTCTTCCACCGCAAGATCACAGACATCCACGACAGCTTCAACACCCCAACCATCCTGACAACGCCAGCTCCTACCCGCCCGACAAACACCACCCGCCCGACAAACCCCACCCGCACCAACAGCCTGACCACCTGGTCCAACTTCAATGACGAAGAGACACGCAAGGTCATGAACTCCGTCCACTCAGGAGCACCGTCAGACCCCTGCCCACACCATGTATTCAACAAAGCAGACGCAGCCATCACACCCCAACTTTGGAAGGTCATCAAAATCTCCTTTGAGACAGCTACTTTCCCGTAAAGCTGGAGGCACGCAGAGATCAATGTCCTTCTCAAGAAGCCCAAGGTGGACCCCAAGGACCTCAAGAACTTCAGGCCCATCTCCCTGCTCCCTTTCCCGGCGAAGGTCATCGAGAAAGCCGTCAACATGCAACTGACCCGCCACCTCGAGGACAACGACATCTTAGACCCATCCCAGTCCGGATTCGGAAGAAACCACAGCACCGAGACAGCCCTCATCTCCGCCACAGACGACATCAGGTGCCAACTAAACAATGGCGAAACATCTGCCCTCATCTTCCTGGACCTGTCAGCTGCCTTCGACGTGGTCTACCACCGCACACTGAAAACACTCCTCCAAGAAGCCGGAATCCAAGAGAAGGTCCTCGACTGGACCACATCCTTTCTCTCCAACAGAACTCAGAGCATCCACCTCCCACCCTTCTGATCCAAAGCCACCAACATCATCTGCCGTGTACCCCAGGGTGCATCCCTCAGCCTGACGCTGTTCAATGTCTACATGGCCCCCCTCACAGAAGAGGCCCGCCAGCACGACCTCAACATCATCTCCTACGCCGACGACACCCAGCTCATCCTCTTCCTCACCAAGGACCCGCGCACCGTCAAAACCAACCTCCACGAGGGAATGAAGGCCGTCGCCAAATGGATGAGGAGCAGCAAACTAAAACTGAACTCGGACAAGACGGAGGACCTCATACTCGGATGGGCCCCCTTGGCCTGGGACCACTCCTGGTGGCCGACCGTGCTGGGAACAGCACTGACACCCACTGACCACACACGCAACCTGGGAATCATCCTCGACTCCTCCCTCTCCATGTCAAAGCAGGTCAACGCGGTCTCCTCCTCCTGCTACAACACCCTTGGCATGCTCCGCAGGATCTACAAGTGAATCCCTCCCAAAACAAGAAGAACAGTGACACAGGCCCTCGTCAACAGCAGGCTGGACTACGGCAACGCACTCTATGCAGGAATCCCGGTCAAACACCTGCGACGACTGCAGAGCATCCAAAACACCTCCGCCTGACTGATCCTCAACGTCCCTCGCCGCTACCACATCACCCCGCACCTGAGAGACCTTCACTGGCTCCCCATCGACAAGAGGATCACCTTCAAGCTCCTCACCCACGCACACAAAGAACTCCACAACACCGGACCAGCCTACCTTAACAACAGACTCAGTTTCTACACCCCCACCCACCAGCTCCGCTCCGCCAGCCTCGCCCTCGCCTCGGTCCTCCGCATCCAACGAATGACCTCGGAGGCAGATCCTTCTCTTTCCTCGCTGCCAAGACCTGGAACACCCTCCATACCCACCTTCGGCAGACCCAAGACCTGCTCCCCTTCAGAAGACTCCTCAAGACCTGGCTCTTCGAGCAGTAGCGGCACCCCTCTCCCC
Source organism: Lissotriton helveticus (assembly GCF_964261635.1). Classification (NCBI taxonomy): domain Eukaryota; kingdom Metazoa; phylum Chordata; class Amphibia; order Caudata; family Salamandridae; genus Lissotriton; species Lissotriton helveticus. The sequence continues at coordinate 297,196,792 of NC_136070.1, forward strand.
TCAGCGCCTTTGAGACCCTCACGGGTATGTAGTGCACTCTACAAATAATAATTGATTGATTGATTGCCAAGCAGACAATCAACAGGCATGGACAGACTTACAATGACATTCAAGGAACCTGAGACCTCTCCACTCAAAGGGAACCTGCGCCACCTTACAAAGACGCCCAGAGTTGTTTGCAGCAACTACAGGGTGAAGTACATTGGGAATGACTTGCTCCTCAGACACTCATTGACATTTGAGAGATGTCACACTGGCTCCTTTGTCTCTCAGAGCTTCCATCATCCTCTCATTGATGGTCACCCACTGCAGGTACTTTTTAGTGTTATCTGGTAGACAGGTTTCCTGGACCATCTGTCTATCTCCTAATGAGATAAGGGTAGACTAAGGGGTGTTTTACTGGTGAGAAAAGGTGAAGGGTAGGTCCTGGCATGTGGGTGCACTTGCCAGGTCGATATGCAGTTTAAAACAGTAGAGGCCTGATATATCTTTTCAGGGCTACTCATGTGGGTGGTGAATGTATGATGTTACAACACATACATTTACAACACATGCCTTTACAACACAGTTTTACACCACAACATCCCTTACAATGCATACATCTACATCGCATGCCATTACAGCACATTTTTTAAAGCTACTTTTACAACGCATTCCATTACATCGCATTATACCTTTACAACACATACCATTACAACACGTACCATTACATTGCATTTAAGGTAAGTGTTGGATAGTGTATGGGTAAAAATTACTATTCTAACTCCAGGGGGTGCAAGAGTAGGGTAAGTTTTGGATAGTTTAGAGGTACTATGCGTTGTAATGGTATGCGTTGTAGTGTTGTGCATTGTAGTGTGATGCGTTGTAGTGGAATGCAATGTAATGGTTGCGTTGTAGTGACATGAGTTGTAAAGGATGTTGTGATGTAATGACTGTGTTGTAAATGTAGTGCGATGTGATGACTGCGTTGTAAAGGTTGTTTCCCGTAGGTGGCACAACCAGTGATGCAGGCCCACCAGTAGCATTTGATTTACAGGCCCTGGCACACTCAGTGCACTTTCCTAGGGAATATCCAGTAAATCAAATGTGCCAATCAGGGAGATCCAATTGTAATAGCAGTTTACACAGGGAGCATTTGCACTTTGACACTAATCAGTGGTAAAGTGTCCAAAGCATCTCAGCCAGCAAAAATTAAATCCAGCACAGCCTTAAAAATACAGGAGGTAGAAGCAAAAGTCAGGGGAAACCATGGCAAGGATGCAAGTATAGCAGCAAGTATTAGTTATTTTAATGTATTTTGAACTAATAAACAACTGTTATTGTGCTTATCTCTAAATTAGACAAATAGCACCAGCATGTGGCAGGCTATCATAGGCACTGATGTTGACAATTAACTTTGATTGCCGAGCACCTGAAATTACTGGTTCAAATTAAGCACTGTGTATTGCCAGGGAACATGCCTTAATGCCCTATTGAAGTTGTACTGCCCTGTCCTCCTGATGATTCTTATTGGTGTGTGTGTTGAAACCCTCAGAAAGCCTGTCAGGGTTGACAAATGTGTAACTTTAACGCTCACCTAGATTCTGGGTCATCTATCCCGGAAACCTCTGGAGACACGACAAATCTCCCACATAAATGTAACCAGAATTTAAGATGCACAGTGTGATTTTGGGGGCACCGAGCAAGAAATATTTTGGGGGCTCCTATTTCTACAACTTTTAAATGTATTACCCATTTTTTTACTAATTCAAGCCCTATGTTGCATAACAATATTTAATTATATGTTAAAGGTTAAGACAGAAATAAACAGAAGTGAGCTAGAGATATAGTTTAATTTCCCAGGTGGCTCTTATGACGGTGGGGGCCCTGAGCAATTGCTTGTTTTGCACTTTGGTGGGTTGCACCTTAGCGTGACTGAAATAAAATTAGACTGTAGAAGTGCATTCCTTTTATCCAGTTGGGCTTACACGTCAACATCCTTGATGGTAAGAATGTGAGCACCCTCTTTCATTAGCGAGGCCAGTCTCTTCTGAGTATGCATCCATGAAGGTGGAGCAGCTTTTGTAACAACTAAATACCATTAACTCTAAACAAAAAGATAAACTGCTCATCCCTTATGCTATGATTTTCCATCTTTGTAGAGATGCAGTATTACTGTCTAATTATTCACCACTGTTTCAGACACATTGTAGTGATTGAGAATATTGGGCTCATTAGAAAGGTGCTTAGCACCTAGAATGATTCTTAGTGGCCCACATTACTAGGCCCTGCCCCAGGCCTTTTATGAGTGGTTAGGAAGTGGTATAGTGTGGGACGTTAATTAAGTGATAATTAAATAATATTTTTTACACTGATAATTAGTTATGACATTGTTTGCTTATCATGTAAATTGTTTCATGTTTAAAAAAAAATGATATACATATATTTTTGATGATTAATAATGTTCATATAAACAGTTTTATATGTATTGTAAATTATAAGGGTTATTCAAATTTGTAATGTGTTTGAAGTGAATTACCTTCCCTACTGTTGCACAGACTGGAGTAGGAATAGTAAATATAACCAATTCGAATTCCAATGTTTCCCTGCTGCTTCACATATAGGAGTGGGAATAGTAAACATTAGCTCTCCGGACTGCAACACATTCCCTACAGGTGCACAGACTGGAGTATGATGAGTAAATCTTACCCTTCCAAAGTCTAATGCTTTCCCTACTGCTGGACTGACTGGGTTGGGAATCAAACATTTTACCCTTCCTAAGTCCAATGCTTTCCGTACTGTTGCACAGACTGGAGTGGGAATTGTAAATGTAACTCCTCAGAAGTCCAACGCTTTCCCTACTTTTGCACAGACTAGAGTGTAAATAGTAAATTCGCCAACGCTTTCCCTATTGTTGCACGAACTGGAGTTGGAATAGTAAATCTTATCCTTCCAAAGTCCAACACTTTCCCTACTGTTGCATAGACGGGAGAAGGAATAGTAAATCCTACCCCTTTGAAATCCAACACTTTACCACTGTTGCACAGACTGGAGTGGGAATAGTAAATCTTACCCTTTCCGAGTCCATTGCTTTCCTTACTGTTGCACAAACTGGATTTTGAATCGAAAATTTTACCCTTACGAATTCCAAAGCTTTACCAACTTTTGCACAGACCGGAGTGGGAATTCTAAATTGAATCCCTCCAAACTCCAACGCTTTCCCTACTTTTGCACAGACTTGAGTGGGAATAGTAAATCCTACCCTCCAAAATCCCACTCTTACTCTGCTGTTCTATAGAATGGAGTGGGAATGTTCAATCTGACCCTTTCAAAGTCGAATGCTTTCCCTACTGTTGCACAAGGTGGAGCGGGAATAGTAAATGTTACCCTTCCAAAGTCCATTCTTTTTGCATTTGTCACCATGAGTGGGATAGGTATGCCCAGACGTGCGTCTTGTGTTCTCCTTGCCCCTGGAGTCAAGCTATCATGGTTGATGAGGGCTGAAAGCCTGAAACCAGTCCTAAGATGCTTGTTTCCAGTCCAGGGAGGACCTGGCCTGGCAGTTCAGGCTGGAATGTTCCAATTGGGCGCGGGTCAAGACTGATTTGCATGTGGCTGGGTCCAAACTGGAATGCATGGTGAGTAAAAGAACGATTGATTTAGGCCAAGATCTTTGTACTGGGGTGAATGTATGCCATTGTTCTGCATTATGTCCATCAATTGTTCTTTTTGCATTTGTCACCTCGAGTGGGATGGGTATGCCCAGACTTGGGTCGCCTGGTCTCCATGCCACTGGAGTCAAGCTATCCTGGCTGATGAGGGCTGAAAGCCCGAAACTGGTCCTAGGATGTTTGTTTCTAGTCCAGGGAGGACCTCACCTGGTAATTCTGGCTGGACTGTTCTCATTAGGCGCAGGGTCAAGACTGATTTTCATATGGCTGGGTCCGAATTGGAATGGCATGGTGAGCAAAAAAACTATGGATTTAGGCCAAGATCTTTGTACTGGGTTGAATATATGACATTGTTATGCATTCTGTATATCAATTGTTCTTTTTGCACCGTTCCAAAGTCCAGCGCTTTTTCTACTGTTGCACAGACTGGAGTTGGAATAGTAAATGTAAGCCCCCCGAAGTCCAACGCTTTCCCTACTGTTGCACAGATGGAAGAGGGAATAGTAAATCTTACCGCTCTGAAGTCCAATGCTTTCATTACTGTTGCACAGTCTGACGTGGAAATACTAAATGTGACCCCTTCGAAGGCCAACACTTTCCCTACTGTTGCACAGACTAGAGTACGAATAGTACATTTTACCCCTCGGAAGTCCAGCACTTTCAATACTTTTGCAGAAACTGGAGGTGGAATAGTAAATCTTACCCTTCCTAAGTCCTACAGGTTCCCTACTGGGGAGTGGGAATAGTAAATGTAAACCCTTTGAAAGCCTACGCTTCTGCTACTACTGTATAAACTGGAGTGGGATAAGTATAGCATTTGTTCCCAGACTTACATTTCTTATCATTGTTGAAATATAAGTATTATTAATATTGGGTGATTTGTTTAATTTTATATTATGTGTATATGTATACACAAACAGATAAATATTTATTTGTAATACTTTTGTAAATGTCTTTTTATGGATTTTATAGCTTTTTATATTTAATTAATTTGGTGATTTATTTTTTGTTTTCCATTTGATTTGTTATTTTTTTATGATTTATATACATATATATATATATAATATATATGTTTACATATATATATATTTTTATAGTAGTGCATTAAAAAAGATTCCAATAAATATAATTTGAAGTGTTTTATATTTCCAATAATAGTATTACATTATATATATGTACTTATAAACACACACACACATATATATCTGTTTGTTTATACAAGTATATATTTATATGTATTTAATTTACATTATGTTTTTGTTATATATTAAAATATGTAAGATTTACGATGATTTTAACTATATATATGTATATATATATAAAAACAATATTTGTGTATGTTTTTCGACAATATTAGACTGAAACTATATTTTTTCCGATTTTTTGTACTTATTTATTATAAGTATAGGGAAACGATTTTTTTTAATCAATATTTTTGCACTTTTCTATATTTCGATATTGTTTCTGGTATTTTGGCAGTGATCCCCAGCATCGCAGAGACTTTGTGCAGTTGTGTCGGGGGAACTTCTCTCCGGGAGGTGTCCACAGAGTAAATTATCATCCCACTGCAGTTATCTCTTGGGACTCCAGGTTATGTACAAATGAACCACTGTGGGTGATATGTTTCCATACCACAAATAAGGACATCAAGAGTTGGCCACACCAACATATATAAGGCTCTTTCATTAACATCTATATAATTGTATGTTTTTTTGTTTTTTTTAACAGCATCTATGCTGTCAATAGGGCGCAGGTGCATTTTTGAAAAGCTGACACCTCTCTAACTAGCTCTGCTGCCAGACAATATTTTCCCTCAGTGCCATTGTAAGCCACAGTGAAGCATTCATTTGCCAGATACAGAGCTGCATAGTTTAGAAATTTAGAAATGTTGCTCTTTTTTTATCCTACTAAGCAACCGACACTCGATTCAACTGTATTGCTACTGTTGCTTCTTTTTGCAAGGATATTACTCATAGGATAAAGTACCATCATCCGTATATTATGAGGGTTCTGCAACACACAGAATCATGAGGCAGAAGGCTGGGTGCCTCTCTCAGAGTATGGAACTCGAAAATGGCTTGCACTATCCTTTTACCTGTACGTATGGAGTTGTGCTACACCATATAACAAGCAGACCCTGCTCCTTTGTTTATTTCCTGAGTGTAGTCTATGTAAGGCTTCTTCATTAGGAAGAGGTGGGAGGGTGTGAGTGGGAAGAGTCTTGCTTTATCTACGTTCACCTCTTTGTCTGCTCATAGCCTCTGACTCGCTAGGTAGGCACCAGCATGAACAGTTAGTTCCTGTCATTCAGATAGGCTACAATAGGCACACTGTGCAGGCCCTGGTATGAGTGGTGGCCAGAGGGATGCAGCGCGAGATGGGATGTGAAAATGCTGGCATGTGTGGCCCCGACATTGATAGAAGCTCTGGGATCTACGCTTAAAGGCTCTGTGAGTCACAGCTGGCTTGTCAGAATGAGTTCGAAAATGGCTTTCTGCTTCCGTGGGAGATGTCATGGAGAGGCAGAAGGAGGGCCTGTAAACAGACACTGAAACAATCATTTATTTAAGAGCGAATGTTGACGTATTCCTCCTACTACAGGCACGTTTTGGAAGACCTCATCAATATGCAGTTTTTTCGAACCATTTATAGGGACATTGCACCCTCTCACTCACTACATGTATTTACATGACAGAAACCAACACCTCAATCAGACTGATTGCCGAAGTTGCAGCCATTGGCCAGCAGCATCATTTCACAGAGGCCCGGCGCCATCTCATAGTTAACAATGCCCTGCAGGCCCAGACTCCGGTCCCATGATGACTACCAGCTGCAATAAGAACAACATTCCAAGTACATCCAAAGTACAATAAGATCACCACAACAAAAGGCCTACATTCTGGGTTGTACAGTGTCCTCGCTGCCGGCATTACAGAGGCCCAAAGGACCTAAATCAAATATCCTTTGTGGAAACATTTTTCATGTCTCTCTCCTGTCACAACTGTTTTCATTTCAGTTATTAAATTATAGCTAAAAAAACAAGGTCATAATATTGGAAAGTGTAATTACAACATTGATAGGCTCAAGAGAGGAATCCATTTACAATTAATGCAATCATCAACTACTTGGGCCAGATGTACAAAGCTTTTTTCTGCTCGCAAAGAACCCGATCGCAGAATACGCCCGTGTGCAACCAGAAAAAACAATTACTGAAGTACCAAACCCTATTTGCGATACAGTAAACTAATACTGAATTGCAAATAGGGTTTTTCAAATTGGTATTAGGATGGGGCGTGTTTAGGTCATCAGTTCCTCATAATGAACTGCAGCAGTATATAAGAATGTTTTGCGACCAAAATGCAGTCGCAAAACATTTGCATTTTACCACCAACTTCAAGTTGGTGAGAACCCTTCACAAACCTGAAGCGGTACTTAAGGGACCCCTTCCTCTTTGTAAATGGTAGTACAAACATTGTATCAGAGCAGCAAGTGCACCGCCTACTCCCTAAAAAATGGAAAGAAAACTTTTCATTTTTATTTAAATGCAGTCCGTTTTCCTTTAAGGAAAAGGTGCAGAATTTCTTTTTTTATTGCTTTATTGTGAAGCAATCACAGACATGGTGGTCTGCTGACCCAAGCAGCCATCATCCCTGTGATGTTAGCTCTTCCCAATAGGGAGCAAATTGCAACCTTCCTCATGAATATTTATGAGGTAGATCTATTGCGACCCAATTAGGAATCGCTGAATGTGTGTCGTGCACATTTGTACATGACCGTTTACGATTTCCTAATTGTGAATCGATAAAATTTACAATTAGGAAATCGCAAACAGGATTCTATGTGCATAGGACCCTTAGTGCCAATTCAAAAGTTGCAAAGACCCAGATTAAGATCAATATTAAGCGGAATTTCCGCATTGAATTTTGCTCCAACTCATGACTGGCCTGGTATTCCTGTTCTCAGGTTTCACTGTTCTGCTAATATACCAGATCCAATTTTATCAGCTGATAATTCTGGCCAGTAAAAGGCATGTTCCCTGGTCCCTGACAGACTTTTTTGGGGGGCAAGGGAAGTATGCAAGCTTTCCCCTGCAGAGACAATTCTTCCCTTTCCCTCCCATACAGTTCCCTGCCCCACTCTCTTCTCTCCTACCCCACAGAGAAGTGATTGCTGCATTTACCACCTGCTCAATGCAGGCGGTAAATGAAATCGTTAAACCTGTGAAATTTGGAATGCCATACAAAATTTCGCACAGAAATTCATGTCTGCGCAGATATGAACTATTCCAAGGGGGATATTCTGAAGAACGTGCGAAAATCTTTGCCAAAATAGGTTAATGCACTGTCACATATTGCCGTCTATTGCAGGAAAACAACTCTGTGTCAACGTCACATTCTCAACACGGCGGTAACATGCGATAGTTTCCCCATAACGCGTCAAATGTCCGCAATAGCATTATCGGGACGGCGATACAAATCCAAACCCGAAGGCTAAAAAAGTTGCGTTGGACCCAACTGCGATAAAAAAGTCAGCGAGAAGCAGCGCCAGGCCTGCAATTCCCACAAGTCAGGCTGCAGAAATCAGTACAAAAGCGGCAACAAAAAACACAAACAGAACACAAACAACTGCGAAGCACCATAGAGGTAGCCGGAGCAAGTACAGAGGACAACAAGAACCCCACAAGCTCCACGGAGGACCAGCCTGGGACCTCGGGGTCAGGGAAGGGCAAAGAGAAGAAGAAGAGGAAGACGTGGTTCAGTCCGCAGGAAAACAGGATCACGATAACGGAGGTGACACTGCCACCATCTAATTGCCATTGGTGAAATTGTCAACACTAAATATTGCACTTACACCTGTCCGAGTGAGGTGCCAATGCAGAGGAGTGACATGCACACAGGGAATGTGCCTTGGAATGAATTTATTTACACCTGCTGTGCCAGTGGTGTCCCATGATAGCTAAGGACAGTCCCAATGTGACATTCTCTTGTGAAGAAATTGTTAATGATAGTGTCCCTTCGGGCTACTCCTGCTGCCGCTGCACTGGGGTGTGGTCCACCTGCCTCATCCTCTTCATCATCATCTGGTGCATCTGGCACATGGATCTATGGGGCATTGGTGCGTACACATATGTTGTGCAACACACAACATGCAATGATCGTCTTGCACACTATTTGCGGGCTGTACAGGAGTCTTCCACCTGTGATGTCCAAGCACCTGAAACATGACTACAACATGTCAAATGAGCGCTCCACAATACCCCTGGTGCGTTTGTGGGCCGCATTGTACTGCCTCTGGGCCTGGGTATTCGGGGCTCGGATGGGTGTCATCATCCACGGCAGGGTGCATATCCTTGATCACCTGTGACAGGGGAGAGGGATGTGTCAATCAGTGGTTCTGCATTCTGTGTTGGCAGGCTTATCAGTATATTGGTGTTTGATGTGTGGGACTTTGGGATTCATGTTTGACATGTCTTGCATGTGAACATGAGCAGCATCCATGTGTATTACATTGCCTCACAGCTACTCCTCTCTCCCCCAAGCCTATTGACTTGTGTGCACTGCTTGGTTGCATCACTTGCACTCCTAAGACACACCAATATCATGACTATCTGTGCATGACCACAAGCCTGACAATGACACTGTGATATTGGCCATTTAAGGTTGTCGGCCACGTGTGTGTAGGCCTATGGTGAGGATATGGAGGACACAGAGACACACGCAGTAGTTGCTTTAGTGGACATCCAGTAAGTGATCCATGCCCTGCGCCCCAGGCTGTTAATTTCCACTCCTACGCTGGCCCAGACCACTCCGCTTATGCTTACAGGGGGGGACGACATAGCTACATGTCCAAGGTCCACCCCACTGCCTGAGGTAACATGGTTGAGTTCGCTGTCTATGACACTACATACACCAGCAGTATATGTCCACATGGACATTTCTGTGCTCTGCATATTTGAGTATGTCCAGCACATCAACACCTCACTTGGCATTGTGTTCATTCTGATTCATGGGTCACTTGCCTCCTTCTCACATACTTGAATCCCACCTCTCACCACATCCTGCTATTGTGTGGCAGAGGTGACATGATGTGGATGGTTTATCTACATGGTTGGCCCGTTACCACAGTTCCTTGTGTTGTCATGTCTGGTAGTTGGGTATGTTGGTTGGCATGTTGTATGTTATGTTATAACGTGATGCATTCCCTCAGTTGTGAGTTGCATGATTGTGGAGTTGAGGTGTGTAGTGTGTTCATTTGGTACTTACCAATGAGCAGTGCATTTCCGTAGGTGCCATCCTCGAAGTGCTGGTTGATGATGGACTGTTGGAAGATGTCAGAAGATGTAGGAATCATGCACACTGCCTGGGTAGTTGGAGCCTACGTTGTTGAAGAGTCCCGGTGGTCCACTATTGCCTGCACATTGATGGAATGCGTGTGCTTTCTGTTGCGGTAATTGTGTGCAGTGTAGGCAAGAGGCACAAGTAGGATATGTGTGCAGTCAATTGCCCCAACACGTGCGGGAAGCCTGCTATGGTGTAGAAGCATTACTTGCTCTCCAGCTGTTCCTGAGCAGTGTGGGGGAAGTGAAGGTGATGGGGTCCCAAGCTGATGATGGTATCCAAGACAGTTGTGATGAACTTTGATAGGGCTGGCTGTGAGGCTCCTCAGACTCTGGCGGTTGTTCGTTTGAAGGTACCAGAGGCCAACAAATGCAGCACAGCCAGCAGCGTTGTCTGTGGAGGGATGTTGGTTGTCCGCTGTGTTGGTACCATCAGCCTGTGGGCAATGAGGGTCAGGATGCGGAGGATGATTGTCCTTTTGAGCCTGTAGTGTGCAATTACTTCCTCTGGCGTTGTCTGTGAGGCTGATGTGTTTTCGGAAGGACCGCTGTCTTAGTCTGCACTGCCTCAGTGGTAGTCCTGGGAGGTGGTTGGGGGGAGGCTGGGGCTGGTGGCAGTGGGTGTTGTGGCTTAGGTCTTCGAGCTGTATGATCAGTGGCTCCCTGAGATGTGTTGGTCTGCTGATGAGGCTCTGGGCTGGGCTTCCTTTTATACTGCAGGTTGTCGTCCTGCTTAACACCAGTAAATGCAGGTGTAAAATCACTGCTGCTAATGCGCCTTATCACCTGTTTTTGGATTGCTTCGCCGATCTGGCTGATCATTGAGAATCTTGCGAAGTGGTGTTTTCGTGTGTTTTTGCACGGGAACGCCTACTCTGCATATCATTAGCATTACTTGTCGCTCTCATCCGTGGCGATGTTTTTTGCGGAGGCTATCGCTGGAAAACTGGTGATTTCGGCAGTTTGCACCATCTTGAGAATGGAGCAATGACTATTTAGCCACTTTTGCGGCGCTACAGTGCCGATAACTCAGCGATAAGTCCTTGAGAATATGCCCCAAGTGTTTTAATTTCACCTGAATGGAATTCCATGCAGAATAACTAGCTGGGAATGAAAAGTTTGCCCGCATGGAGTCTCCACATGGAATTATGCCAAAATCGTAATCAAACAGAGCCCAATACAGCAAAACCGCTTCTCAAGGAGCAGGTGAGTTCCTTTGATTATATGACAAAAGCCCATGAATTTAGCAGTGTCCAGGAAATTTATTGTGCTTCAAGAATTAGAAAATTACCCTTTTTGTCAAGAGAGCAGCATGCCCTAATATGAACCAGGATAATGCTCTCTGGACTTGAATTAGAAGAGTATCAGTTTCTTAGTCTGTCTATGCCTAAATCTGATTTTTATTTTTGCTAGTGCTAGCTTTAAAGTCCACAAATCTTATTAGACAAGTTAACCAAATTAAATATTATTGAAATCCTCATTTCACAGAAAACTAGTTGTCTTGTATAATTTAAATATTATATGAAAGAAATACGGCTAATTGCATATTGCTTTATAATTATTTAGCAAGGACGCCTACATCTCATGTAATGCAATTAAAATGTCCAGCATTAAACACCAATATATCTCTGCCTGACAAAATACAATTCAGAAAACCACGAGGCTGTCAAGAATAAATTGTTAACCATAGTGGATAAACACAGGGTCCATAGAACTTTCTGGATGCTTTAATGTCTAGGTCTGATAATTTTTCTAAAAAAGAAAACTCTGTGAATATCCCCTTTTATGGGAAATTAGATTACTGTATCTGTGGGTGTAGGAAAGTAGGATCTTCTTCTATGGTTACCCCCACTTTTTGCCTGGTGCTAAGCTGTATTTCACTAGTCTGACTGGGATCCCCCTACTCAGGACAGTCTAGCTGCTTTCTCTCTAAATTGTTATGTTCAGTAATTTGATACCCGCCCCAGATTGGATATAGGGGTACCCTTAGAAGTTCCTAGTAAATGGTACCCATGTAACCAGGGCATAGGTACCCCAGAGGTCTCCCACTGGGTGAAGCATGTATTATGCCACCCATGAGAGACCATTCAAAATGGAACTACAGGCCTGTCATTGCAAACTGCGTAAGTTGGTGCTTGCACCACTTACTAAAGGTATAGATTTCTTATATCTAGGGTCACTGCATTTAAAACCTATAAGTCACCTCTCTCTCAGGCCTTTACAATTCTGAAGTCAGGGTGCTTGGTCCTAAGTGAGAGGGTGCCCCTGCATGAGCAGGACACCCCTGCAGCCTACGGAGTCCATTCTCTTGGGTTGTCAGTGAAGCAGCCATCTATATAGAGGGGCACAACGCAATTACGCGATGAGCATCTCGAAACTGGCTGCAACGAATCCTATCATGTTTGGTATCAAACATGTTGGAATCATAACCCCACACTATAAACGGTGTGGGAGATATGATTCCAAGTACTGAAAAAGCCCTCCGATAGACTCTCAGTGTTCCCGGTACCAGCCTTCTTGACCCAGACAGCACAAAATGGTTGCTACCGACAAGAGACACGATTCTGCCCTTCCGCTGCTGAGCCAAGCTCGAGCAGAGAAAGGCAGAACAATAGGCATCTTGTAACAGGAACTACAATAAGGTATCACATAAACAGTACAATGACTGATGAGTATCAATGAAACAGAAGCAGATTCTTTAGTGTGTTCTTAGTCACAGCAAGAAGATGGTTTATTCTCTCCAGACTTGAGGAATGTCATACAAAGCCGACACGTGTTTCGTCGTGTACAGTTGAGTCAACACGACTCTTCAGGGCTGGTGGTACAAGAATAACATATGCATATTCAGTAATGCGTCATCTCGTTATGACATACTGCAAATGGTGACAAGATGTGCAACCAACATGCAGTCGTGGCGTGCGTCTGAGTTCGCACAAAGTGGTTGTGTATAGTGATGACGCTGAAGATCTAGGGAGTGTACTACCTCAAGGATGTGGGTGGTTACCCTTGAGTGGCGGTGCACAGTCGTGGGGTACTGTGAAATAACGTTTGGGTGTGTGGTCATTCTTTACACATACACGGTGATCCTGCAATCCGAAGGTTCGTGAGGTGGTGAGGCATCCAACAGAAAGTTATTATAGTGAACTAATGTGTAGAGACATTGGTGATGGACTGTAACGTTAACGTGATATGGTGTAGAAAAAGGTGGTATCCGGAATAAGTGCTAAGCAAACAAAATTAAGTATAGGCGCAAAGACGTCTCTCTCTACATAACGGACTAATTACCGTAGGGCTCAGCTCAATAATATTGATTGAGATTAAGTCTGGACTTATGTTCGTGTGCTGTTTAGATAGATAGGAGAGAGACTAGAGGAAAAAGCAAAAAGGATCATTAGGAAAGCATTCCAAAGGGGGATGTCCGAGGACATCTACTCAGTAAAATAGATAGAGGACAGCGAATGCGGTGTCCTTACCACTGGTTACTCCGTTTGTGACTAATTAGGAAGAGTGTGTTTCAAAAGAGTCACGTAAGAAGCACTTTTGTCTGAGTATTCTGCCTTATTGGTTAGGATAAAATCTTCAAGTTTAGACACTCTATTTAGAAAAGAAAGGCAAAAAGAAAGGAAGAAGAGTTGCATAGGTTAAACGGCTGGAAGTGTGTTATCAACAGTATTTCAAATGACATTACACATCGTGTATTGCGGTAAGTCTACAAAGGCATAAAGTGACGGAATACCTGAATACTGGTGTGTATCAGGTGGTAGCCGGGAGGGGATCCATCTGTGGAAAGGCTCGCAAGAAACGGGTGCGTTTCCTATGTGGCGGTGCGCTGCAAGGGTAAAAGAATTGTATGCGCACGGGTTAGATCTAAGAAAGCCCGATTCTGTGGGCTTTTAAAAGTTCATTACTGAAGGAGGAAAAAGACTTTTTCTGTGTCTGATTAAAGGCAAATTTAACCCGCTTACCCGTGATAAGGTATCCCTCCTCCTATGGTTCCCGGTCGTCGTCTCTCGGGTACGAACACGTGACCTAGTGGGAGGGGTTGTTTTATAAGAGTAATAAACATCAATGATGTCGGAATAATAGGTGGCGAGAAGTGGGCGCCATCTTTAAAAGGAAGATGTTCATGGCGATATATGCAATAATGGGATATTGTCGTTTTACCCAGAAACAGATATAGTTTAAAAGAACCCACAGTGTATGGACCAGCATACAATGCGTATCTACACTGGATAAGTAGGCTAGTAGCAGGGGTTGATTAATGAGAATCGTGGACGTCGAAGATGTCGGAGTATTAGAGGACGAGGGATCGGCGCCATCTTTGAGGAGGAAAGTATTTATGGAGACACATACCAACTGAGATATAATCGTTTCACCAAGGATAAAGTGGTGCAAACGAAGCCACAGTGTATGGTTTAGAATACGAAGCGTGTCTCTAATGGATATGTGGGCGTATTGGTTCTGATCGTAGTTCCTAAAGAAATGACGCTCGAAAATGAATGATATCAGCAGTTGTATTAGCGCATTGCTCAGTGGCTAGGTGTGCTGTGAAGTGAGCCATATGAAAGTCCTGGCGAACACTAGAGTGAAGGTGCCCCACTATCACCACTTGTTAGTGAACTATTCATTTTATGATTTAAAACAATTACAGTCTGGTTTCTCACATAGTATAGTTATTTAACAATACTAGACCGCAGTATGAGTCAAAGCATTACATAGTACAGTACATCACAAAATTATGTATCATACAGTACAGATGGTCAGTAACCTCATTATCTTACTAGTGGGTTATGAACATTTCTAGCGATGTCTGAGTTTAACACTGTGAGTTCCTGGCTAATAACAAGACAAAAATTCAGTTAGTCTTTGTAAAAGATAGGTCCCCAGGGCGGCTGGCTAGTCGCCCAAGAAGAATTGAAGCTCAGGATCGTAGTTGAGCCCATGTTCCACGCATTGTAAACGCATGATCCATGTGGCCTCCCTGCGTCTGAGCTTCAATTCACGGTTGCCCCCTCTGATGTCGAGGGGAATCACGTCTATCCCAAAAACACGTACTTTGATGTCATCTTCCAGTGGTTGACATTCCGCTACATGTAAGGCTACCGGATATTTAGGGTCTCTTTTCTGAATAGCTCTCATGTGTTCCGAAATTCTTTCTTTGAGAGTCCTGATGGTGCTGCCTACATAGATCTTGCCACAATGGCATTCTATTATGTACACTACGAATTTGGTAAGGCAAGTGATGTTATGTTTGATTTTGTAGATAGCTCCATCAGGGCCTTTGAACGTTTTAGTGCCATGTTTGCCCCAGATACACATGGAGCAAAAACCACATTTGTGGAATCCAAGGCCTCGTGTGGACAACCAGTCCCGCACAGTTGTGTTATGGGGAACTGTTGGGCTCAATTTGTTTCTCAGAGTGAAACCCTTTCTATATGTGATGGACGGTCTACTTGGAAGAAATTCCTTAAGTACAGGATCATCTGTTAAGAGTTTCCAATGTTTATTGAAACTCTTTTTGATGGAGTAGTTAAGTGCATTGAATTCTGTGATAAGTCTGATTTGTTGGCTGGAGGACTCAACCTCTGTACGTGTCTTCAGACAATCTGGTCTAGGGATGATTCTAGTTTTTCGTTCTGCTTTCTGGAGGGATGTGCTCGAGTATCCTCTCTTATGAAACCTGTCTTTCATGTTTAAAATGCAGTTGTCAAATTCAGTTGCTTCACTGCAGTTACGTTTCGCTCTTAAGAATTCTCCATATGGGATGGACCGTAACTGATGCTCAGGGTGAAAGCTGGAAGCATGGAGTATAGAGTTACAGGAGGTGGGTTTTCTGAACAGTTTAGAGTGTAATTGGTTATCCTTCACATAAAATTCTAAATCTAAGAATTCCATATTAGTGAGGCTGTGGCGCATAGTGAAACTGATTTCCCACAAATTGGTGTTCAGATATTCAAAAAAAGAGAGAAGAAGTTCCTCAGATCCTGACCACAAGAGAAAACAGTCGTCAATGTATCGACCCCAATAGACTATGGAGTCGATATATGGTCTACCTTTGGTGCCCCAGATTAGGTCAGCTTCCAAGGCCCCCATAAAGAGATTGGCGAAGGAGGGTGAAAATTTCGAGCCCATGGCTACTCCCTTCTTCTGTCTATACCAATTCTGATCAAAAATGAAGAAGTTATTCTCTAAGATAATCTTCATCATGTGTAGCAGCATGTTGGTGTGTGCCCATAGTGAAGCCGGTCTGTTAGAAAGAAGTTTGGTAATGGCATTGATGCCTAGTTCAGGATTGATGCTGGTGTACAGAGACACCACATCCATGGTTACCAATCTGGTATCTTGTTGCCATTCCATGTCTGACATGATGTTCAATATATGTTTCGAGTCTTGTATAAAAGACGGAAGGTTCTTGACTAGAGGTCCCAAGAAAAGATCCACATATTCTGCGATTCTTTCGGTGGGGCCCCCAATCCCCGATACTATCGGTCTGCCTGGTGGAAAAGGTAAATTCTTGTGGACTTTGGGTAAAGTATATAGCCAAGGATACGTAGGTCTGAAGACTTTAAGGTACAGGTATTCATTGTCATCCAGAAGGCCAGATTGTTTCCAGTTCAGTAGGAGTCCATTAAGTAGTATTGTTAGTGGACCCATCGGGTTATGGTTGACTAGCTCATAGCAAGAGTCATCACTTAGTTGGCCAAGGACCTCACTGTTATAGTCAGTCAGATCCATGACCACCACGTTACCCCCTTTGTCCGCTTCCCTGATGATAATGTTAGGGTTGTCGCTAAGAGTAGAGAGTGCTAACCGTTCCCCTTTGGTCAGGTTATCTCTATATTTGAATTTGGTGTTCAGGTTTTTGATATTAGTACTATTGAGATCCTCAAGAACATGTCCGTGGAATTTGTCAATATTATTGCCCCCTGACAGTGTGGGTGTCCATTTGGATTTGTTTTTTAGGCCACTCGTCATGCTGTAATCGGTTTCAACATCAAGCTCCTCGAGGAGCCTTTCCATTTCAAGTGGACTGTCTTCCCTGTCTGTTAAAGAAAGAAGCAAATGTGTAGTTTGCACATCTTTAATGGTCAAAGGTATATTTTCAATAACATTCGGAATGTGTCTAGGTTGTTTCTGCATATCTTGTGATCCAGCAAAATGTTTCTTAAGTTTAAGATTACGTATGAACTTAAAAACATCAATTTTGGTTTGGCATATGTCACCGGTGGCATAGGGATTAAAGTTCAGGCCTCTACTGAGTAAGGATATCATGTCTGGTGTCAAAGGAAGTGAGGAAAGGTTGATGACTTGTACTGTGTCAACTGGTGTAATTAGTTCCTCTGTGTTCCTGACCTCAGTTTCCTGCGATATTCTTCGCTTGGGAACCATAGGAGGAGGGATACCTTATCACGGGTAAGCGGGTTAAATTTGCCTTTAATCAGACACAGAAAAAGTCTTTTTCCTCCTTCAGTAATGAACTTTTAAAAGCCCACAGAATCGGGCTTTCTTAGATCTAACCCGTGCGCATACAATTCTTTTACCCTTGCAGCGCACCGCCACATAGGAAACGCACCCGTTTCTTGCGAGCCTTTCCACGGATGGATCCCCTCCCGGCTACCACCTGATACACACCAGTATTCAGGTATTCCGTCACTTTATGCCTTTGTAGACTTACCGCAATACACGATGTGTAATGTCATTTGAAATACTGTTGATAACACACTTCCAGCCGTTTAACCTATGCAACTCTTCTTCCTTTCTTTTTGCCTTTCTTTTCTAAATAGAGTGTCTAAACTTGAAGATTTTATCCTAACCAATAAGGCAGAATACTCAGACAAAAGTGCTTCTTACGTGACTCTTTTGAAACACACTCTTCCTAATTAGTCACAAACGGAGTAACCAGTGGTAAGGACACCGCATTCGCTGTCCTCTATCTATTTTACTGAGTAGATGTCCTCGGACATCCCCCTTTGGAATGCTTTCCTAATGATCCTTTTTGTTTTTCCTCTAGTCTCTCTCCTATCTATCTAAACAGCACACGAACATAAGTCCAGACTTAATCTCAATCAATATTATTGAGCTGAGCCCTAAGGTAATTAGTCCGTTATGTAGAGAGAGACGTCTTTGCGCCTATACTTAATTTTGTTTGCTTAGCACTTATTCCGGATACCACCTTTTTCTACACCATATCACGTTAACGTTACAGTCCATCACCAATGTCTCTACACATTAGTTCACTATAATAACTTTCTGTTGGATGCCTCACCACCTCACGAACCTTCGGATTGCAGGATCACCGTGTATGTGTAAAGAATGACCACACACCCAAACGTTATTTCACAGTACCCCACGACTGTGCACCGCCACTCAAGGGTAACCACCCACATCCTTGAGGTGGTACACTCCCTAGATCTTCAGCGTCATCACTATACACGACCACTTTGTGCGAACTCAGACGCACGCCACGACTGCATGTTGGTTGCACATCTTGTCACCATTTGCAGTATGTCATAACGAGATGACGCATTACTGAATATGCATATGTTATTCTTGTACCACCAGCCCTGAAGAGTCATGTTGACTCAACTGTACACGACGAAACACGTGTCGGCTTTGTATGACATTCCTCAAGTCTGGAGAGAATAAACCATCTTCTTGCTGTGACTAAGAACACACTAAAGAATCTGCTTCTGTTTCATTGATACTCATCAGTCATTGTACTGTTTATGTGATACCTTATTGTAGTTGCGAGAGCATAGCTGTATATATATGTTCAGTCCTTTGACTTTTTTAGACGGTTAAGGGTGTTTTTCCGCCTGCTCTTCACGCACTACACACAAACCTTTGACATCACACACTGTAACGTAAAAACTGAGGCAGTGCGCCCTAGAGATCTGAATTTCCTAAAAACCCCTTTCCAGTGTATCTTGTAACAGGAAGGTGTGACTACCTTAAAGACATGATTTGGTGTATTGGGTGAGTGCATGCGCTTGCCAGCATTACTCAGTCTGAATGAGGGGCGCATTTGGTGTCTCTGTGCATAGCCCAGTTCAAACCGGTCCTGGGAGCTGTTGGCACAAAACCGGACAAAGGACATGGAAGTAATCTCCCCCCTGTCCAGATCCTCCCATGGGAGGGTACCCTGAATCTTCCCAATACTTTCCCTAGAGTACTCAAGGGCTAACCTGGGTGTAGATCCCAAGATTTGTCATAGGATAAGATTCAGATCAGACACCACTTCTTCTTATACCGTCTGGGCATGCTGGACTTTGTTTGGGCTTGACTTTCTCTCCCTTCCAGTCTGCTGCATTGTCTGTGCCTGTGCATCGTACAGGAACCTTCCAAGGCCTGTGAAGCATCAAAGACACTTGAAGCAATCTCCCTTGGAGTGAAGGAGTCACTCTCCTGCTTTAGCAGGCACAGCAACTAAGTTGAGTGGTCTGTTGATCTTGAGCTCCTCCGGACTCCGTAAGTTTCTGCAACACAGGTGGTAGGTTTTGCATAGCTTCCGAGGCCTGCCCTGCCCTCTCACCAAAATTGAGAAAAGTATCCCTCGTGGGGGTTGCAATAACTGAAACTGAACCCCTGTGCACTTCATCACCTTGCAGTTCCAAACCAAAAGCTTGTTGACTCCCTTCCAAGAAGATCTTCAGGCTCCAAGTAACCCCAATCTTGTGCACCTCCAGTGAGCAGAATCTTCAGCCACCCTGCATCACGTGCATCATGGCCTGTATCTTTTGGTGAGTTGCTTGAGGTCCTCTATGACTCGAGTGCCTCCGGCCTGTGGGTCCATTTGAGGGTCGCACTTGTTTCTTGTAGGCTCCCCTGATTACTTGGTGCCTGCCTGACTCCCTTGCTTGTGGTGAGTCCCCTGGACCTTGCTGGACCTGATGTTGCACCTTTGTCACTTCCTGCAAGGGTTGCATTTGCCAAAGCTTGCTGGTGCTCCCGTCAGACATCGACCCCTCAGCACTCGACATCCTGTGTGAGACAGCTCGTGCACGTCTCCTGGTCCTCTTCAGCATAGCCTGGTCCTCACTGCTGCAGAGTCAAGGTCATTGTCACCCATCCTGCAATACCCAACATCAGAGGGCATTTGTCTTCCAAGTCTCCTGGTCACTCCTGAATGACATAGACTCTGTCCCTTCTGCTTGAAGGTACCTCTCATCTAGAATCCACCTTTGGATTCCACCGGACGCTTTCACCTTTTCACCGTGTTCCCACACTGTACATTCTCTCCGTTGGGTCCCTATCTACTCACCTTGGGTGGTTCCTTGGGTCCCCAGCACTTCCATGTCCTCTTGACATTGTATTGATCCGAATGGTGGATCTTACACCAATTTCTTAGCAAAGGGTTTGGTCCTCTCCGGGGGTCCGCTGTGTATTACATGCTATTTACTGTGTTTCTTTGCTAAAGTATTGTGTGCATTGTATTTATCTCTGTCCAGGAGATATTTGAATGTACTAGAGAGTATTATATAATAAATACATATTTTTATAAATACCTGGCGTGGTTCTCTTCACTTAATCAATACTACAAGATTGCATTCTGGTAAAACAAGCTGCTTTACACTCCTTCTGGACTAAGCCTGAAGGCTGCTCTCCACAGGTACCATTTGGAGAGTTTTCTAAGGTTGTCTAGGACCTCTTAAATCACCATCAGGTTTGTTTGGACTGGTGCAAGGTGTCCACTTACGTAAGTGGACATCATATACCAGGCCAGCTTCTCACAGTGAGGGTTCTGTATCTAGAGAAATTAAATTGTGATTCCTTGTTTTTTCACCAACGTTATGTGTGAGATTGGACAAACCACCATTTCTTTTCAATTTAAATCAACTTCCATAAGATGTACTCCCTATGATGCATTGTTCCTGACTTCATCAATCATGAAGCATTTGATATTTTTTTCATGTTGAGGATACTCATATGATGAGTTATATGTGGGATGTTCCACTGTGTTTTTAGTATTTTGCTTCTCTGCTCTGGCATGGTAACTCCTTTTTTCAAAGCAGACTGTTATGCCCTTTACCAGGCCATACCATGGCTGTGAGATAGGGGCTGTAAATGGATGTAATGAGTTGAAGGCTTTTTCTCTGTAACCCTTGTGGACACACCAATGATCCTCCATGGTAAAGTTGCACAGCCTCACTAAGACTGGAACCCTCTTAACCCCAGTGTGATGTTTGCCCGCCACGTTATTGCCTGTGCGGTTCCGCCCGCAGCACAAGCTCCCGTAGAGAACTGGGAGCTCTACGAAGTGTGGCCATTATTGTGCAGGGATTAAGAGGAGGGCACTTTGGCCCCCAACCGGAGGCTGCTGGGAGAAGGGGGCCTAGCTAGGGGGCCCCAAAGTTGATTTCTAACAGGCTTTTCATGTCGGGCTTTCCGACATGAAAAGCCTGTCCGAAACCGACAACATAATCCTGAAGTAGGGATAATGTTGCGGTCTCCGGCTGAACAACTGGCTCCTTGAACCCGTCGGAATTCTACTGGAATGACCAGCCGCTTTGACTTCTGACTGCCTAAATTGTTACTAAGTGTGAAAGAGTTAGGCAATGGGTGTTCTGGTGTGTGTTCTGCTGCAACACCCATTGATTTTGATGCTTCCCCCTATTTACAAGGGTGGTGCAAATTATGAGGCAGTTCCAATATTAAGACCACAGAAAACCTAGTGTTAACATGGGGAAAAGAGGATAAATGCTTTATTTTGCCTTGTTTAGCTGTTTCCATGTGTGCTGCAGTGTGCCATGAATAATTGTTCATGTGAAGGAAGTTGTTACTTCATGCAAATAAACAATCATTAAAAAAGTTATGATTTGCAACCTGTATGTGTGCTGCACAATGTAGCACACATAGAAGATACAAGTCGCCTTTCTGGATTTTTTATGTACATGAAGAGACAATCATTACCTCAACGCAGGCACCCTTGCACTATGGTGTAAGGGTGCCTGCATTGGCGCTAGGCAGCTGATTTTATAGCCTGCGTTGGCGTTAGGCAGCTGAGGGTGAAATGCAGGGGTGAGCCGTATTATTGTAAATACGGCGCATCCCTGTGTTTCTAAAGTGACAAAGCACGGCTTTAACAATGTTGGAGCTAACCCGCGCTCCGCCACTTGTTTGTAAATATGCCCCTGGGTTTACTCAGCCCCTATCGCCACAATAAAATCACTTTTAATGGTTTTCCTGTCGTGATAGGGGCATCTACCTATTTAAAAAGTGGCATTAAGCCACATAATGTGGCTTAACGCTGTCTTGTAAATAAGTCCCCCTTTCACGCGCCACTTAGTGTGAAAGGGAAGGGCAATGGGTGTTGCGGTGTGCGTTCCTTTGCAACATCCATTGTTTTTGACGCTGCCCACTATTTACAAGGGTGGAGTAAATATGAGGCAGCTCCAAAATTAAGACCAGGGAAAACCCCTGGTCTTAACATGGCGAAACGAGGAGAGATGCTTTATTTCATCTTGTTTTGGGGGTTTCTATGTATGCTGCATTGTGCACCATACACAGAAACAGCAAAATGCCATGAAAGATTGTTAATGTGCAGGAAGGCGTCCCTTCCTGCACAGAAACAATCATTTAAAAAATGTTGATTTGCAACATCCATGTGTGCTGCACAATGCAGAACACATAAAAGTTACAAGTCGCCATTCTGGATTGTTTATGTGCAGGAAGGGACACCACTTTTCTGCTCATAAACATTCATTCCCTCAATGCAGGCCCCTTTGCACGATGGTGCAATGGGGTCTGCATTGGTGCCAAGTTGCTGATTTCAGAGCAAGTGCATAGAGAAATACAGGGATGCCCCGCATTATTGTAAATATGGCTCATCCCTGAATTACTAAAGTGATGGAGCGCGGCATTCGCAATTTCGCATCTAATCCGCGCTCTGCTACTTGCTTGTAAATATGACCCTTAATTTCTCTGGGAGTTGTCTGCTGAGCTGGTAGTCACCATTCACACCTCCATGATCTCCGATTCTAACGTGGTTCTACCGGTGATAATGGAGGGCTGGGCATACTCTCAGACTAAGAGGACACTGGCTGGAATTGGGTTATTTGTTTGTAAATCTTTTTATTGAGTTTGCAGCATGTAAGCAACAGATTTTGACAGCAACTTTTGCCCCCACCATTGCCAGAATAGAAATGTCCCACATCAATAGAATTTGAGCTTCTTTACGCTCTCGAGCCCCTCCAACCAGCCTCCATCCATCAAGCCCATCCTTGCAGCCATTCCTCGCATGGTCAAGAAGACATATGCGCCAGGTGTTCCTCTCCCATTATGTTTTCGGCCAAGTAGTCCACCGCAAGTACGGGAGGGATACGTTTAGAAGACAAACATTTCGCTGATTAGAATAGAGAGGGAAGGGTAGGTTACTGGGTTAATCAGCATAATTTATAACATAGAACATCAAAGGGCTAAGAACAGGGAAATACCAACGCCAAGTATTTCAATATCTGAGAGAGTATGGAGCATCAATAATCAACCTTAAGGAAATGCATCTTATGAGGAAAGAGTGTGGGTGAAAATAGGTGATGGAGACGAAAGCTACAGGCCAGGAATGCTGCACCAAAGGGGTAGCAATTGTGGTAAGGCAAAGTTCTAACATAGAGATTGAGGATGGGAGATGGGTTGCTGTGAAATTGAAAGTGAACGATGCAAGGATAGTGTGTGCTGGGTTCTATGGCCCAAATGTAGACGATTCAGCTCTCCTAAAAGATCTGCACCTGAATTGGTTGGACTATAGGGCTAAAATAGTCACATGGGGGATTTTAACATCTTGATTGTTAATAGATTAGATAGGTCAACGGTACGCTCACAGGTATTTTCTCCAAGATCATGGTTGTGTTTTTTCTTCCTAATGAAAGATCTGGATTGTGTGATGTTTGGAGAATGAGATCAGGTGATGCAAGAGGTTTTTCTTCCATTCCTAAATGCCTATGGCATTGCAGCGCGCACAATGTAATATATTTTATTTATATACTTAGTTAGCTAACTCCGGAAAGCTGTGTGCTGGAGTTTACTGGCCCCCACCCTCCCTCCCTGCCCCACCGCCCTGCAGCACTCCCTCCAGGAGCCGCTACTGGTGGGAAGTAAGTAAAATCAGCATTTTTGAATTTGGTGAAACGTGTGGGAAATTGTTAGTGTTGAAAAAAGGCTAAAGTAACTAGGAACTACATAAGGTAAATGAAGGATAACAAAACAGATACCTGATGGAGTACAACTAAGGATATTGGCAAAGCATTTTATATTTTTTTTAGAATTTAGTAGCAAGAAAGAAATAACTTGTGCCATGCCACGTGATGCATGAGCAGCACAACACTAAAATCTGATTTACAGTGCAAAACACGGCCACCTTGCATGGCCCTGTGGTTCTTGGTAAATATGGAGTAGTGTGAAGCAGTGCAAGTTGCTGCCTTGCATTCCTTTGCCAAAAGGAGGAGTTCCATGGGTGGAGCATGGGTGTTCCCAAGCATCAAACCCATTAATTTTGGCTCATTCCTAGATTTACCATGAGTGGTAGGCCTGGGAATGTGTCAAAATGCTATGCATTCCCCAGGGAGGCATAGCGAAGAGAAATATCTTTATTATCTAATGTGCAGCACACAGAGGACAAAGCCTTAAAATTGCACAGGAAGGTGTCCCGTCCTACACAAAAGAATCCTAACTGCAATGCCGGAACCCTTGCATCATGGCACAAGGGTGCCTACATTGGTGCTAGGCAGCCAAAAGTTTGTCAACTCAGGAAGAGGACAGGAGTGCACCGTGTACTGTTAAGTACAGAACATTCCTTCCCTTTCCTTTTCGCGTAGAGCAGCAAGGATTCATAGTTCATTGTATTGCAAGAAATATTGATAAATATATCTATAAATGACTACCCATGAGCCAAATGTACAACTATCTTCACTTGTTGATTCCAGTATCTGTCACTTTTCTGATTCCCATGGCGAAAGAAGTCATGACTCTAAAAATAATATTGCAGTATGAAGTGTTCTGTATCTCTTCTTGCATCAGGCACTGCTTTCATTCTTCCTCTTGCTGCAAACTTTTTTTGTCCTTTTTAGGTGATTGTGTTTTACAATAATTTATTTTATTTATAGTATTTGTTCAGCACAAAACTGCAGTATAGCAGAGTGCTATACATGTATAGGGATATGCATTGCATTGTTAAGTAATGTCTGTTATGGGACAAAAAGACAATGAACCCACATTAAGGTATGCCTGAGCATGGTTACAGTAAATTATGATATAGTTTAGAAAATCAGTATGATATATAAATGCAAAGTACAAAAAAAGTGTAACAGTTGGACAATATTAAAATGGTGTTAGGAAACTTGTTGTATCACTTTGAATGACGTCAGATCATGAAATCGATGAGACGAAGATTTCTGGTTAGAAGGACTTCAGAATCTATTGAGGAAGCTGTGGAAGGGATGGGCAGGAATTGCCAAAGCAGTAACACGTTCAAAAAGCACCATTCCTTTGTCACTTAAAAGGTTGTCGCATGTTTGTGAGACAGCTTTCTAACCATGAAGAACAATACTAATGGTAGGATACCTCCACACAGGCAAACTACCAACAAATAGAATGTAAAATAAATTCACCTCTAGATGCGAATAATCAGAGCCATGATTTACTGTGACTTATCACACTAGTTATAGCATATCAGTCTTCGACTTGCAGTCACCCCTAAGCATGAACACAAATATCATATATTTCATTTGAGGTGGGACGTAGAGATGGTCTCAGCCACTGGACTCTATTTCGTTGCACACGAAATTACGGGATTTTGAAGAGTCTCATGCAAGCACCAGAAAGCGGGCTTGGCAGAAAAACATTCTTTTTCATTGAGCATGGGACTGCCTTGACTAACATTTAAGTCGATAAGAAGACTTGGTATTGTAGAAGGAAACAAGTTCAACCCTGCCCCAGGAGTCCTACACGCTGCAAAATTACCTTTTAACAGGACAGCAAAAAACACAGAGGCAAATTATCAAGAACAGGCGATACAAATATTGCCACTTTATCGGCAGGAAACAGCCGCTAAAGCGGCAATAATGGGCTTGATAATATGCCCTTGAGAATTCCAATAGCAGCCCAGGTTCTGGTGTTAACCTGGGCTGCTATGGGAATTCACAAGGGCATATTATCAAGCCCATTATCACCGCTTTAGCGGCAGTTTCCTGCCGATAAAGCAGCAATCATTTTATCGCCTGTTCCTGATAATATGCCCCACAGTTTTTTGGGGTGAATTAGTCGGTGGAGAAGTATTGAAATTTGGCAATTGCTTGCCGAAAATACATGTTTAGTTTTATTTCTTTTATCTGTGGATATTTCATTAGGAGAGGCTATGGGGGACTGGAGCAAGACAGGAAGAGTTATCAAGGCTGCAACATTCTACAGGGTATGGCGGGAGGGATGTTTGCACTTTTGGCCACAACTCAGCCTGATCATCCTGCGACTTCATGTGTGGAAACAGTTGGCTGATTGTGTTTGGTTGGATTGCTATCTCTCTCAGAAATACCACTCTGTCTGACTTGTATTGCAGCTTTACAGTTTATTATTGACAGACATTATTGTCAGTTATGATGAGCATACAATTGCATCATGTGAGCTTTAGAAATACATTCACAAAAATGTACATTTGTGAATCATCACAGAACAGTGTGAATAACGCAGTAGACTTATAACATACCAGGGTATTCAGCGATGTAACCTATGACATGCCTTCACCGTGGACTTACATTTATGGAATACTTAAATCACTCCGAATATCATTGGCAGTGGTTGAGGATGCCACTGGGCAGTATATGTAATATAAAATGCTTAAAATATTGTTTATGGCTCTTTTGAATTTTAATGGAGACACTGGTTTTCAAACAAGCTATAAATAGCACCGAAAGATAATAGTAAGATGGAGCTGTGTGATGGGGATCCAGGATTACACGGGAGCCCAAAAGAGAGAGTGGGTGGATGGATAGATGGATGGATGGATAACTAAATTAACTGAGAGTAGAGGTACAAAAGGCCATATAATTGTCTACATTGTTTTCTAAATTCCCGTGGGGAAACAACAAAATGATTGCTGGACTCACTCACCTCAACAACATACGCTGTGCCTTTTGGAATATGCTACAACGTTGGAGGTATGTTATTTTCCTGACTACTCTTTGTCCAATATACTTTGTTTGAACATTGTTATCCCTAAGCCACCAATGTTTTACAATGCTTATTGTGATATATGTTTGCCAAACAATGATTGTTAGATATGGGGGTCTCCAGTTGGCAATGTTTTGCACTTTTGTCCAATTAGGGACCCTTCCTCCTAGTCAGGGTAAGGGGTATGCACTTCTAAAATAACCCCTGCTCACCCCCTTGGTAGTTTGGGCACGAACAGATAGGCTTATCTCAGAGACAGTGTGTAAAGCATTTGTGCATGCATACAGTAACACAGTGAAAACACTAAAAATGGACACCACACCAGTTTAGAAAAGTAAGCAAAACTTTATCTAAACCAACAAGTCAAAAATGACAAAATCCAACATACAGTACTGTAAAAATAGTTACTGTGCAAAATAACCTTTAAATTTCAAGAATAATGTGAAAACACAGTTCCTCAGACTCTGTAGCTCTGTTGGGGGCTACCGCGATACTGAACACGATAGAGTCTAACAGCATGGGTACGGGTCAGCCAAAGCGTCGACAGACTTGGACACAGTACCTTTTTTGTTGCAGTCAACTCGATGATGCGAGTCGGTCGAGGCAACCGTCGCAGTTGTGATGTGAGATGGATGCGTGCAGCGTGCGGTGTCCAGAAGGCTCGGTGCAAGTAGCGGCTAGTTGACGGAGTCGGTATGACCAAGGCCTGCGTTGCAGGGTGAGACAGTGCTCAATGCTATGCTGGCAGGTCACGGTGCTGCAACGGAGCCGGTTGATATTTAAGTTGGGCAGTGATGGAGTCGTTGACGTCTGTGCAGCGTGTTGCAAGGCAGTGCTTAGTGCGGTGCCCACAGGAGGCGGTGCAAGCAGTGGCTCTTTGGTGGAATCTATGAGACCAAGGTTGGGCAGTGAAGCGAGGCGGTGCTCTCTGCGGTGCCGTCAGGACACAGAGTCTGTGACGGAGTGGGTGACGGAGTCAGTTGCTCTTTTCTTCTGCAGAGATTGAACCCAGTGGAACCAGAGACGGTGCCCAGAAGGATGGTGCGGTCTTTGCTGTTCCTGAGACCGCTTGAACAGGGGGAAAGCTTTACTTCAAGCCCTTGGAGGCACTTTGTAAGCAGGATACACATACAGTTCCTCTCCTTGGCAGAAACAGCCACTGCAGCACACTGCAGCACACATCAAGGGGGCAGTACTCCTCCTCCGGTTTCTTCCAGCTTTTCTCCTTGGCAGAGGTTCCTCTTGATTTCCAGAAGTAGTCTAAAGTTCTCAGGTCTGGGCCCAAATATTTATACAGCAAAATAATTTGTTCTCTGGTGGCAGAGAAGCCCTCTGCCTAGCCAAAACCAGTTCTGTCCTCTCTGGTGCAGCTTCCTGGCTATAGGTGGAGACAGCATTGTCCTTGGCTGACCACGCCCATTCAGGTGTGAAAGAAATATCCTCCCCCTACTCTGAATGCAGCCCAGGTCTATTCAGCCCAGCCCTGACTCACCCTGCAAAGGTGGGATGCACACCAACCCCCCAAGTGGCTGTCTGAACAGAATGCACATCCCCAGCCCGGTCACTTCAAAGCCAGACAGTCAATACACAACCCAGCAGGGGCACACTTCATGGTTAGGCAAGAAAACACCTACTTTCTAAAAGTGGTATTTTCAAACCCAGAATGTAAAAATCACCTTCACTAAAAGATGCATTTTGAAATGCTGAGTACAGGCATATCCAACTGTATTTTCCTATCTTGTTTGCATAGGCAGTAATATTCATATTAGCAAACTCCCTATTCTATCCAATGGGAATAGATAGCCTTACAACAGTGAAACATGAAATTGGCAGTATTTCACTATCAGGACATGCCATACACATCAGGGCATGTCCTACCTTTCACATACACTGCACCCTGCCCACAGGGGTACCCTGGGCCTACCTGAGGGGTGACTAACATGTAAGAAAATTGAAGGTTAGGGCCTGGCAAGTGGGTGCATTTGCCAGGTCGACATGGCATTACCATACTGCACACAGGCTCTGCAATGGCACGTCTGAGTTACCTTTATTGTCTGCTTATGTGGATAGAACAATCAATGTTGCAAGCCCACTAGCAGCATTTGATTTACAAACCATGGGCACAAACAGTGTGTTGTACAAGGGACTGCCTAGTAAATCAAATATGCCAATCATGGAATCACCAATCCATTGCAACAATTGACAAAGGAAGCATTCGCTCTTTGGCGCTGAACAGCAGTGAAAAAGTGCCCAAAGCATTTAGACCAGCAAAACAACGTCCACATACAGCAAAAACACAGGAGGCAAAGGCAAAGGCAAAGATACAGGTGAAACCTATGCCAATGATGCCAAGTCTAACAATGATCTTGACACAAAGTATGTAATCACTGAAAGGCATTAGTATTGTCAAAGATGCACTGCCAAATTAAATAATTTGGAATTGAATAGCTGATTACAATCGGTTCTTTAGGTAATCTTTCAGAATAGCCAAGATACAAATTTTTCACTTCAGGACATACTATCACATTTTAAGCAATCAATTTAGTTTGATAATATGTGTGTCTTATAGGGTCAATGCTTGATCACAATACATTGCAATAGGTCTGGCTCTTTAGATAATGAGGACCAGTTGTCAAATTATCACAGCAGTCGATGCCCTTTTCTTCATGGAACCATACTGCATACTGTGTAGAAAAAGGTATGGATGATAAGGTAGAAGGCATTGAAAACTGTGAAGCTGGACTGTGGAGTGGCACAAAGACTCTGATCAAGAAAATTGAGAGAAATCTACATAGTTAACTCCCATTACTATTCAACAAAACATCCAAATGCCATAATGTAGATTGCGGTTTGTCTAATTCACACCCACTACTCGACTCCACAACATCAGGAGTAACTAGTTACCAGGAACCACCATTAGTGTAAAGTTTCTGTACCTAGTGTTATCAACTTCTGTTAAGCAGTCATCAAGAATGAACAAAAGAGATGATTTGGGCAAGGAACGTACTCCCTTTTGAAGAACAGAAACTGCACTTCTACCCTTTACCCCTACCACCCACCAAATGGCAGAGCTGAGGAAGAAATAACCATGAGCCACTTGTTAACAAAGTTTTCACTGAGTTTCTAAAAGTAGCCCTGACCCCCAGTCTCTTCATCTTAGTACCTGCATAGCCACACTCCAGCCATAGGAATCCTGCTAATACATTTTCACTCTCTAGGAAAGCTGTCCTCCTCGTCCATATTGTGCCATGTTAAATAAACATGGGCATCCAAAAAGGACCCCACTTGCTTCAGTACTCAGACACATACACACAAAAAATCTTCTACTCCATATGTGCCACATGCTTGCTACCTGGACAGCCACTCACACGAACTCAGGATGTCAAGGAAAAGTTCTGGGTCTACACGTAACAGCTGAGATTTACGCAAGGCCAGTAGATCACTCTCTCACTGACCTTTATAAATATGTCCAGAAACAATGTCAATCTCAAAAACACAAGATGCTGCCTCCACTGCTTTGTGTGCTATTGTTAGGAACAGTAGTTTTCTGTCAACTATGAGGATTTGTTCACCCCTCAAGATCATAGGACAGATTCTGGACCTCGCATTATCAGAAATAGACATAGGCCCCTGTGCGCACACTAGATGGACTACTGACCTCACCTTCAAAGGCCTTGCAACGGTGTGAGATTACAGAAAGAGTTTGTAGTTGAGGAGCTGAATTTGGTCATGCATTGGTTTCCTTACAATTGATTTACTGCTGGGATTTTAAAGTTACATTTTAATTATTTCATTTGTGTCTTTTGCCACTGTCAGTTCATGAGGCATTGTGTGAAATTTAGCCCTTTGCACATTTCGGTAAGCAAATTAAATGTGTGTATTATCTCTATGGTCCTTTTTGCTTTTTTGAATTTAAAGTTGAAGCCCAAGTAAAGTGTTGGGCAGACTGCAAAACAAAGAGATTAGATTTGCTTGTTGTCCTTTTCTGTTCATAAGTATCCACAGCTGTGATTGAATGTCTCTTGCATGTATACCTTATTTATAATGTTCACTTTTATGAATGTCATTCATTTAAGTATGCAAGCGAGAATTCCCTGGTTACTTCAAGATGTCTGCTTTTGGATGCATTGTGTTAATTTAAAAGAGATAGAAGCTACTTTTACATTAAGGCCTGTCACTTTGTGGTAGTCTCCTGCATTTAAAACGTTCAATTAAATATGTCTGCAGTGCAATAAAAAACACATTGAAAAGAAATAATCTACTTCAACCACAGGAGACTTAGTCGTGTTCTGCTCATTAACTATATCCAGTCGAGGGAATTCACTTCATGCATTTAATAAGTGCTAAAACTGCAAGCATTTAATTCATCTTGCTCCATATATTTTTACAAGAAAATGTGTATTACAGCCGTACCGGTTTAGCAGACAAAGTCCTACATTGTGCATGTGCAGCATTCTTATGAATGTGAAGGCAGGATTGGAGGAAGGAGGGATGTTGGCAGATTAATAGAGGGTACCTGCTAAATTTTTGAGCAATGTTGGCTGATTTGAGGCGCTGTGTATATTTAGATCTTAAATTGAAACATTACAAAAATCCATGTTCTGAAGGAATAATTCACAGACATTGTCAATTTTCACATAACATTTACACCTGGAACAAAACGTCCATGAAATGTAACAACATTTTCACAAGGTGACAAAGAAGTACATGAAAAGTGAAACAAATTCCAGAAATATACATTTGTCAGAATTGAGTAGTGCCTCAGTTTGCTGCTTTTTCTGTTTTAACTCAACGGCAAAGCCTAACATTGTATTTTAAAGAAATGAGCGAATATATGTTGAGATGGAAAACAAAGTACCTTTCGGCTATGGTGGTGAGAGAAATATTCCACCCACAAAGGGAAGCTTATAACAAAGAGTCCCTTTGCTAGCATTTCCTCTGAATAGGAAGCATCTGGCAGAGCAGGATTTTCCCCCATGGGTGGGGGAACAACAGAACTCTGAGGCCACTTAAACACACACATGAGGACTGCCAATCTTACTTTCTTTTTTATATAGCGCAAACTAGACCCTACGGTTTTAAAGAACTTTACAGGAGCACCAGTTGCATTCATTTTTTGTATGCACAGGGAGATTAAGGTACAGATTTAGATGTTGAATCCGGTCCCGCTGTCTCTTTTTCAACGATCATCCTGCCCTTCACCCACCCGATTTAGATGTTGGCGGTCCATCGGCGAAAGGCAGCCACAGTACTGCTGCCACCACCAGGAATCTTGTCCGCATAGACAGAACCGGCTGGTGGTAGAACTCCAGCCAAGATTCCAGCCGAGTTGATTGTAATGTGCCTTTCCATCGAGGCAACTGTGGAGGGAATCCCTCCTGCTTTAAATTGATGGGAAGAAAGGAAATGAGGAAAAAACTTGAATTTTGTTCTGCTTTCTCCAACAGTTTCTGTCTTGTACCCCATCGTCCAGGTCCTTCCTTTGCTGCTCCGACTCCACCACAATGTCAAATGACACCATTCTGTCTGAGATCCAAGGTAAGCTACTTGTACAATTCTCTTACTATGTATTGTGTGTTAACAATTGCCGTAGCCTCATGTATTTCATTATTGCCCTTACATGCAATATTTTTCTTAGATGTAATGCAGTAGTTTAATTTTCCTACTTATTGAGGGAAACTTAACACACCTGTATTGACCCTTAAGTAATATATTTGCTGTTGTGGTGTTTGGGGACGTTGTGCTAGTGGTGCCTGGGAGTGGGCCTTCAATTGTATGTGTACGTTGTGTGAGTGGCATGCAATATGTAACACAAAGGGACAGAGCACATTGCCTACATATGTTTTACACACAAACATGACACGTATTGACACATTAATAAAGTTGTACTTACCAGGCTCTATCCCATCTGGAACTCACTCATTCAGCAAACCACCACTAGGACTTCGCCAGCACAACTAGAACATCTAAATCTGCTCAGCGCAAACCCACCGGCCTGATGGCGTCTGAGTATTGTTAGCCAGCAGAGGCAGCCACCATGGCAGTCGACTGTATATTAGCATACCAAACTGGTGGGACGTCTTCCCCCAGACTCGAGCCACAACAGCTATGTGAACATTGAATTTCAAATATTTATTTCGAGAACCAACGCTTATTACACCAATTCATCCATTTTAAACCATGTTAATTCCAAAGTTCTTTCAATCCTATTTCAAAGGCAATGCAATTCTACCCTTTAAATGCTGCAGAAAGCCAATCCAGGCATTATTCTGTAACCCATTAGAATTAACATTGAATCCTGGAAACCGTACAAGTGTAAATCCAATGCATTTTGGGCTGTATAGCCCTTTGTCATTCCCCTGAAATACAAACAAGGTCCATCAATTGCCACAAATCCTCATGAGTGCGAGTCATCATAAACATTTAGATGCCATATGATTTGTTCAACATGCAATTGTGTCCAAAACTAAGGTGATGTCGTGAAGTACAATAAACACACTATTATCTGAAAAAAACCATTACGTAACTCCCATATAAAACACTAACCACTCGCACTGCCGGACGAAAAAATGCATCCTTATGTTAAAAATTTATTTTCACTACCTCTATCACTCTCCCTTATTTTTCAAACCGAGTGATGCGATGCACACCCATTGCGCGCTTCTGTTTCTTCTTTTTTTTTTTTTTTTTTTAGTCCTCATTCTTCGAAAAGATGCTCTGAATTCAAAAAGATATGGCCGGTCAGGCCAGTGAAAAGGCAAAAGGACACCCGGTCACTCCTTCTGTTTCTTCTTTTGATCAATGACCAAATTTAAGCATGCTGGCTCGACCCGTGCTCAGTCCTAATTGCAGAGACCCAGAATTAACATGGGGTGGTGTAACAAGGAGAAAGATCTCTATTTCTCCCTGTTTCTTTCTCTGTCTATGTGTGCTGCATTCAACTGTAAACACAGAAAGAGAAATATGCACCCAGGATTGTTTTTGTGCAGCAAGAACTTCCTGCACCAAAACAATCCTGCATGCAACAGAGACACCATTGCACAAGGGTATACGTGTGCCTACTAGGCTGTCAAAAGGGTGCCAGCTCAAGGGACAGGGCAGGAATGCGCCATATTGCCATAAATGTAATGTTGGGGGCCCTGGGCCCCCATTGCTGAAAGGACTGACGCAGACACAGGCAGTTACTTGGTACAACTGGCCTCGAGCACGTGTGCTCCGCCTCTTTTATTTAAGCTGTGTCACCTGACCAGTGACATCAGTGGTGGGTGGGTGTTCAGTGTGCTGGCTTACAAAGCACTAGACTGCTGACCGTGATTCTGGATCACTACATCCCTCCCAAACTTCGGGGAAAATGAAAACAAATGAAAGTCCAACCTGTGGAAGAAAAAGTACAATTCACAAACCCCACGACAAAGTTCAACCTGTGGGATAGAAAATGTACATACAAATGTAACAATGGACTCTGTAATTTTGGAGTGAGTCTCTTTGGTGGATTGCAGGTCGCAGATGGTGTAGTTGCTGCATCCAGGATTCATGAGTCACTGTGGCATGGTTTGCCGTTGTTCAGCGGGTCCTATCTTCTGTCTCCGCCGCTTGGACATTGTTCTCGGTCTTGACTTTGCTTGGCACCACTGGTGACAGTTGGTAGTTTAGATAGAAGGGTGACGTGATCCGAGTATTGTTTGTCTTCTCGGTTCTCCTCTTCAGTCCTGGTCCTTGGTGATGTTTCTGGGCTAGCTTCAAAGTATTTCTGGGCAGATGAAAGGAGTAGGTGCATACATCCCTCTCACTAGGATGCCCCTCTTCGCCGGTATTCTTCTCTCACAAGATGTCCGGGAGGACCTCTTTGCCAGGTTTCCACTGGACTGGTGCTGTCGGTCATGTTGCTCCACCATAGCCTTCGGGCCGTGAGCGGGGCGCTCCACGATCCTCACCGTTGTGTCCGAGTTCCACCTGAAGGTTACGCTGTTGACTCTTTTCTTGCACGCGAAGCTTTCCTCTCCGTGGGTCTTGCAGACGCACCGTTGTGGACCTGTCTCTCTTGCGGGACTTGCTGCCACCAGAGTCCCTTGAGGCCTTTGCTTCTCGGGCTGCCACGGGTTGATGTGGAGTGGTCAGTTCCTCAGCCGGATGTGTGAGCACTCTCGCCATTCAATCTTCCGCTCAACCCCAAAGGTAGAATTGTTGTCAACAGTCCAAACTTGTTCTCTTCTACGATCGCCACATGGATGGTTGGCTTGTAGGTGGATATCTTTGACTTGTGCCGCCGGTGTTCATGCCAGGCCTTGTTTTCTGTTGCACTCCGGTGTTCTGGTGCATGTCACCATCTTCTTCTGATGGGTGTGTGAGTTGACTGGTCACACCTCTTTACTTCTTGTGGTCTTCTAGTGGCACTGTGGCACTCACTACCCTTCTTCTCCTCCATTCCTTTCACGACGTGGTCGGTCCCTTTTCTTTTCTTCAACCACCCAGGCAATCTCCGTGTGGCGTGCACTCCACACGAATCTCCCTGGTTGCGTCCTACCCCTAGGACACACTTTCCTCTTCTTCCGATGGCCAAACCAGGCATCGCACCTTTCTTCCTGTCGCTCCTTCTTCACTTCGGGTCGGTGTCATCAGACCTCTTCTGGGTCCCGTCCATGGACTTCTTCTTGATCTATTCAGTTGCTATGCCTTTGATCTTCTGGCAAGTCTTCGCAGTCGTGATCTTCTGACTGTCAGCTTCTCCTTTCTTTTCCCGGGCGACCATCTGACTGGTCATCTTCTCCTTTTTCTTTCCGGGCGACCAACTGACTGGTCATCTTTTCTTTATCTTTCCGGGTGACCAACTGCCTGGTCATCTTCTCCTTTTCTTTCCGGGTGACCATCTGACTGGTCATCTTCTCCTTTTCTTTCCGGGTGACCAACTGACTGGTCATCTTCTCCTTTTCTTTTCCGGGTGACCATCTGACTGGTCTGCATCTGGCGGTGACTTTTTTTGGCAAGTCATCTTCGCTGTGACCTACTGACAGGTTTCCGAGGACGCGATCCCTGCGTGACTCGGTCATGGTGGTGTGGGGTTCCTTCACTCCTTGCGCGGTCCTGCGCAATGCTGTGCTGTCCTGATGTGCGGAGTTCCTTCACTCCTTGCGCAGTCCTGCGCAATGCTGTTCGGTCCTGAGGTGTGGAGTTCCTTCACTCCTTTCGCGTCCCTGCGACTTGTGGTCGGTTTTGTGCTTCTGGCGCGTTCCTGCGCCTCTTGGCGTGTTCCTGCGGCTCGTGGTGCGGTTCTGTGCTTCTGGAACACGTTCCTGTGCCTCTTGGCGTGTTCCTGCGGTTCTGGCACGTTCCTGCGCCGTGCAGACCTTTGTTCCTTTCTTGGCTCCTTGCGTGCTTTGCAGCCCGTTGTCCCCTGCTGGGAGTCTGCTTTGCTGTGGCACGCTTGGGGTCACTAGTGCAGGGCTGCAGTGACCTCTCTTTCTTTTCCCCTAGTGGACTGCGCCTTTCAGTCATGTGCTGCTGCTGTATTCGCTTCTTCTAAGCAGCCTGGATCTGCTTTGCTTTGTGCCTCATTGTTCTTCACGTTATTGCAGCCTTCACACTGATTATTCAATTGGTGGGCGCGATGATGTGTTTTGGCCACTAGATGGCACTGCAGGGTTGGGTTATGGCAGGTCCCGGCCGTTTTTCTTGCTTCTGGAACCTCGTTCTGTTCCGTGGTGCTCGGCTTGGTGTTCTGCTGCCGCAGGGGTCCTTGAGGGCAGAGAAAGTTGAAATACCTCGTCGCAGGTACTCTTTTCCGGCCTCCCAACAGTCTCCTGCTTCCTGACCAAACGGCCACTACATGGTACCGCCGGTGAGTACCACTACTTTTATTATGTATGCTTTCACTTGGTCGGGGAGGTGCTGGGCTCACACTGTCACTTTGTGTGTTTGTCTCCTCACAGCTAGCCCCTCGCTCTCTGTCCACGGCCGCCTCTTTACTCGTGGCTTGGTTTACCGGCTCCCCTTGCCTATTTCAGCGGTGCGCTGGGCTCGAGCAGGGCGCTGTGGATCTCTGGATTAATGGGGCATTTGTTATTTGGGTTCTTGATTACAAGGCGGGGCCGCCTCACTGCCTCTTGTCTCGGCCTTCTTCTCACCCCGGCAGCTTTCCTACTTTGCACGCTGCGCGGGAGGGGGTTTGTTCAGTGCCGCTCTGCATGGCAGTATGCCGCCCGTGGTTTCTTCGCTTTGCCACCGCAGCCCCACTGTTCACACGCGGCGCGGCGGGGAAGGTTGTTGGTGTGTTCCAACAGTGTCTGCTGCGGGTGGGCTCCGCTTCACTTTTCGGAGCCCCGCAGCTTCCCTCACGCTGCGGGCGCTCTCTGGTGCCAGTTCATTCACCCTCGCGGCGGGGGAACAGGAGGCACCACCGGCAGGCCGCGGGTGGGCTCCGCTGGCCTCGCTTTACTACGGGCAGTTGCGGCCGACGCCGCGTCGCTGCAGGCAGGCCGTGGGTGGGCTCCGCAAATCCTGTTTAACTACGGGCGATGCTGGCGCCGCTTACCAATGCTGGGGGCACAATTCGCGTCTATGGTTCATTGCGGGTGGGCTCCGCTTGTGAACGGTCAGAAGGGGGGTCGCTTCAGGCACGCGCGACCCCCGAGGGCGTTATTAGCGCCCTGGCTCACCTCCGGTCCAGTCGACCTCGCACGCCATGCGGGTGGGCTCCGCTTTTGGCGCTTTACTTTCCGGGGATCACCTTGGTGTTCGGCTGACGGGCCTTCCTACTCCACGCGGGTGGGCTCCGCGGAGGTTTCACCGAGAGGTGGCGGCCGATGCAGGTGGGCTCTGCACGGCTCTCTCTCTTCACCCCAGGCAGGGGCGCATTCGCGGCCGACGCGGGTGGGCTCCGGTCGGTCCGCTCTTCATCACCCCACGCAGGGGGCCTTGCAGGCTGGGCTCAAAGGTGTGAGGTAGGCTCCCCGGTCACCTTCGTGTCTGCAGGCAGGCCCAGAGCTCGGCTTACACCCTGCAGGCCTCTCGGCGGCCGGCGCCGCTTCCCCAGGGGAATGCCCTGCACATGGGCACTTCCCTTCTTCTTTCCAGGGATTTTCAGCTGCGGCACGCGTGGCTAGCGTCCGCCCTCCTCGTCGCCAATGTAATGTTGGGGGCCCTGGGCCCCCATTGCTGAAAGGACTGACGCAGACACAGGCAGTTACTTGGTACAACTGGCCTCGAGCACGTGCGCTCCGCCTCTTTTATTTAAGCTGTGTCACCTGACCAGTGACATCAGTGGTGGGTGGGTGTTCAGTGTGCTGGCTTACAAAGCACTAGACTGCTGACCGTGATTCTGGATCACTACATCAAATACAGTGAATTCCTGCCATTTCCCGGTCACGCGCGGCACTGCATGACTTTCCCATAAATGAACCCTCAAGTGCATTCATTTTCTGTTCCACAATTTGCTCTGCTTTTCTGTTTTTGCAATAGATTCATGTAGTTGGTGTTCTGATTTCCGCAGACATGGAAGGTAAGAAGGGAGGCGAAAGTTGAGGAATAAATCGTAATTCCTTCAAAGGCTGCGCAGTTAAGAAACAGATTATGGTCATTCACTTAATGCAGGACTTTTATAGTCGTGTCTCAAAATATGCTTTTCAGGGCGCTCGCACTTATACAGTAAATATGCATTTTTGTATTCAATTTTACCGCACGTATATAAAACAGTGTTGCTAGGTTTAAAACCGTTGTACCAATGCAACAGTGAAACCATGCCTCAATACATTCCATAAGACGTTCTATAAAGAAGAATCGACAAAGTCGTTCCATAGTGCTGTTGAAACTTAAATATAAGACATCTGAAATAAGTAGTGATGCCAGTTGTCCGTCAGAAATACCCAAAATAATGATCCACAGACAGAAATGGAAGATGTTGGAGTGTTGCAAAAAAAGTAATTCTGCAAACCGTAAAATGGACCCTCAACTCTCCATTGATATATCCCCTCTGCTTTCTAGAAGAAGCAACCTGTGGTGGCAGGGCATTTGCGAGATTGCTGTCCTCAACGAAGACTGAGGTGTTTGCAATTTTGGGATCGCTTTATTAACAGGTTTCGGCTCAGCACAGAGCTGAATGCTTATTTTTGTGCAATTTAAGTGTCTACAGCAATAGATTAAACTCGTTTTTTCCAATTTAGTGTATGTGTTGTAGACAGCGCAGCTTGGGAATAGAAAGAAAAAAGTAACCCAATGCTTACTTTCTGTGTTCGATCTGTGCTGTCTGCAATCATGCAGTGAATGGGAGGAATTATAATCCTAAATCACATATAAATGGTTCATGCATGAGGGCAGATAGTCACGATTCGATCACTGCTATTGTGCCAGTTAATGCAAAAAGAACAATTGATGGACAGAATGCTAAACAATGTCATACATTCACCCCAGTACAGAGATCTGGGCCTAAATCCATCATTAGTTTGCTCCCCATGCCATTCCAGTTTAGACCCAGCCATATGCAAATCAGTCTTGACCCTGTACCCCATGGGAAAAGTCCCGCATGAACTGACAGGCCAGGTCCCCCCTGGAGGTTCTGGAGTTTCAACACTCATCAGCCAGGCTAGCTTGACTCCAGTGGAATGGAGAGCACGCAACCCACTTCTGGGCATACCCGTCCCAGTTAATGCCAGGCACTTGTCTGACACATCAATGGTTTTTCTCCCAGCCCTAGAATTACAACTCTGTCATGGCCCCTAAAAAATTATTAAGAATGAGAAGAAAAGTCAGAAGGCAAGAGATCTTGCCTTTTTAACAATATATTGACTTTGATGAAGGTGGTTATGTTAGGATCTATATATAAATATATTCCCAATTTCTGTGTTAGAAATCACACAATTCCACTAGTGCAGATGGATCATTTCATGTGGGCATGCAAAATCCCATTTTCTCCAGAAGCCAAAACTCTATGATATGGTGAATAGGAAGTTTTAACATTGAAAGAGGCCGCTGTCCCCAATATTGTTTCTCTGGTAGGTGTGGAGAATTACCTTTAAAGCAGGATTCTTTGGAGTTACATAAAAACTCTACTAGATTCCGTTGTGTTCCACCAATTCTGCGGGCAGAATGAAACAGTTTACCCACTTCTACTATAAAGGTCCTCTAGCATAGCTGCAGTTTGTAAGTAATAATCCACCTAAAAAGGGAGATGATCATCCTTCAGCCATACAATTCCCGCCATTGACAGCCAGCTGGAGTGCAGAGTCACTGAAATTGATGGCCAAGTAGCTCCTCTCCATCTCTTCCCCTCTGTATCTGCAATTGTCATATTCACATCAAATAGCATACCTACTGTAAGTGTTCATGTACTTTTCTACTGGTGTTATAGAATTTTGATTCTGAGTTCCATGCTTATGGTTAATGGATCATTTTCTGTTTGAAGAACAATTAATTGACTTAGAATACAAAACAGCCTATGCACAAAGTCCTCCACTCACAAAAGTGTTTTATTTGGACGAAATGAACAAATACATAATTGTTCCCTACAAGCTCTGAAGAGAAGCAATGTATTACGGTGAAGTGGGATGGAATAATTCTAACATATCCTTTAAAATGGTGCACTATGAATAGAATAAAATCATTTTGAAATGCTGTACTATTAATCAAATACAATGATTTTGAAAAACATGCAATTAATTGTAAAGGTATGCTAGCTTAAAAGGGAGTGCTTGAATGCAATTGCAAACATAGGAAATTAATTAGAAGGGGTTATTTGAATCAAAAGAGCTTTCATGTTATATTCACTGCTCAGAGGTGCAAAGTGAAACAGTCCTTAATGCTAACCCTAGGCCCAGAGCTGCATGGAAAGTATAGTGACTTAGGACATGCATAATCTATTCTGTCTCCAATATGTAATGTAATATTTCTGGGTATTCCCCGCATATTTCAATACTTTAAGTACCTATGGTAATTGTGAAGTTGAGAATCATGATCTAGAGAAGCCTGATGTTGAAAAAGTGTCTATTTCAAATGGGGAGAGCTGGTCCTTTTAAAAAGAGAACACATTCCATAATTATTTTGCTACATTTGCTTCCCCTGCAAACTCTTAAATGACTGGATTTATTTGAAGCAATACAGCAGCCAGAAGAAATTGGTGTTGTCCAGTGTGCTGCCCATAAGGCTAGAAAAAATACGGCCGTGCTTGGAAACAAATATGCAGATCAAGGGGCCAGATATTGTGCTCTTGAGAATGACAGTTTGACCCAAGAAACAAAACAAGTGAATCAAATGGCACTTCTATAGAAAATGGAGAAAATGTAAACTGTTTCCTGTTTAATCCATTCTAGACTTATTTAAGTGAATTGAAAGACCTTCAGGAGGAAGCACCAAAGGATGAGAAAAGAAAATGGGTAATGCTGGGTTCCAAGAAAAATTATCAGAGCATTTACATCATTCCTGAGTATAAATATGTCTAGCCTGATAAATGCTAAATGTCATAGCTAGATATTTAAATAATAAATCACATGCAAGGAAAGATTCAATGACGCACACCTTTATTAAATACTGGGTAAACTCCAAATTCAAAAGTGTTGCAGTAGATTTGCTCCAGAGGTTTTTAATTTGTCAGAGAAATAATCAAGGCAAAACGATCTTCATATGAAATATATGTTATGTAATATTTCTTGCTAATTCACACATGTTTTCCATGATTTAGGTGCCTATATTATTTGTGATGTAAAGATGCATGATCTATAGAGGCACTGATGATATCTACCAAAGGTATTGTCACAGGTTGTCACAGGCAACCTGCACATAGCCAAATG
The DNA here is from genome assembly GCF_964261635.1 of Lissotriton helveticus. NCBI lineage: Eukaryota > Metazoa > Chordata > Amphibia > Caudata > Salamandridae > Lissotriton > Lissotriton helveticus. The sequence goes on from NC_136070.1 coordinate 297,238,710, forward strand.
TAAAGTACATTTTATTTCATTTTTGCCTGAATGTGGAAAGGTGTTTATTTCTAATGGGTAGTGCTTGTCTTTTTGAAAAGTGAACAAAATCCATAATAATTTTGGCATTTGTACATAGATACTGTGAGAAAGTTTGTTATAAGTTGAGCAAGACATGAGGCCTGCGAAAGTTATAGGTCCACAATTGCCCCTTACTGGGAACCAAGCTCCTCATTGTAGTGCTTCAATCTCTCTGTGACAAAACAGAGCAGTCTAAGACCTATTCAGGGAAGGTGGTGTGGGCTAGTAACCACCATTCGCTGGCAAGCAATAATAAAACTCAATAAATTATTGTCCAATCATTGTGGTTTCTTTGAAAAAGAAAAATAACATTTATTACACCACACTACTACATCATTTGCATTTATTCACAATTACATACAGCAGGCAGATTGAAAATACCTTGGTGACACTCTGAAATCAAATTTGACCCTTAAAGGGTCATGACTCCCCCAATCAAATACCTCCCCATCTATACCAAATAAAACATCCCAATAAATGGGTATCACTTAAATAAAGCAAGCCTATTGGCTCAAGGGATCACCACAACAACAAATCTGGCAAATGTATTGGCTTTGTCAAGGAGTCATCACAACAAAATATAAAACCAGCCTATTGGCTTGGTCTAATGGTCACACCCTTAAAAGATCACTAAACAAATGTTGAAACCATTAATATTTCACTGTAGTAAAAAACCCTGAGTTGGTACAATCATAAATGTCAATAAAGCATTTCAACTTTCATCAAAAATCACTGGCAGCATTGTACTATTAATAAAGCATTATGAAATGAATATAACATCTGTCTGTGTCTTTTTTATGCATCGTCAGGCCAAAGTATTATTATTTTTGAGTTTATATAGCGGTAGCTGAACCCAGGGGTATCAGAATGCTTTACAAGATGTGACCATACATTAATTTGAGGATATGTGTGGGTCAAACTCAGTAAGGAAGTATATACAAAACAACAATAAAATAGAATAATCAAGGAAAGTACCTAACAGTACAGCATTAAGGTAATGACATTGGTGCCAAAGTAGGGACTGACAGGGTGAGGAGATCGTAACAAAAAAGTCTGTAGAGAGGGGCTAGGACTTTAGGAAACGTGGATCAACTTGTAAGAGTGTTGAAGTAGTTGTTAAGTTGTCTAGATTTGATGTCCCGTTTCAAGCAAGAAATGGAGGGGTTGCAGCGGAGATGTTTGGGGAGTGAGTTCCATATCCTGGGAACATTTCCTGAGAAAGCTTGAGCCTAGGTGGATTTTTTTTTCAGATTAGGGAGTATGAGAAGAAGTGAATTGGAGCTTATTTCTCAGTGCCACTACCTGTTCTCTGAAGATTGCTTTCAAGGAATCTTTTTTTTTTTACATGAAGGACTTTGTGGGTGATGCAGAATGTCTTGACGATGCAGAGGGAAGGCAGTTGAGGCTCTTAAGGGCAGGTGAGATGTGATCAAAACCACTTTATTCCTGTGAGGAATCTGGTAGCCAGCCGCGGCCCGTGGAGGGAGTTACGGTGGGGCAGGGAGGCGGGGATGGGGAGGGGCAGGGTGGAGGGTGCTAAAAACAGGCATATGGATAATTGCAGGTAAGTACACAATTTAATTAATAAAACAAATATTCGTAGCGCGCAGAGCATCACATTTTGCCATGCAGCGCGCGCTACGAATTTCGTTTTATTAATTAAATTGTGTACTTACCTGCAATTATCCATATGCCTGTTTTTAGCACCCTCCACCCTGCCCCTCCCTCTCCCCGCCTCCCTGCCCCACCGTAACTCCCTCCACGGGCCACGGCTGCTGGTAGCTGCATTGAGAGTGGCTATCATGGGGGGGCAAGGTGAATTTTTAGAGTTCGAAGGAAGATGGCTTTGCCATAGTCCAGTTTAGAGAGGACACGCGATTGTACTACTTTCTTGAGATTATTGGGAGGATAAAAGGTTTACTTCTTTGAGGTGTTTTAGTGTGAAAAAGGCTCCTTTGGCTGAGTTGTTGACATGCTACTTCATTTACATGTGTATGTCTAGGGTGATACCCGAGGACTCTACGGATTGGAAAAGTGAAAGAGAGCAATCTAGTTCTTTTAAATTCTTGAGCCATTCTAGGATTGGCAGGAATTTATTTTTAGGGGGGAAGAGTAGCAGTTCAGTCTTACTGGGGTTCAGTTTTAGGTGGTTGGTATTTAACCAGTCTTATCTCTGGTTTAGTGTGGATTTCAGATGAACGATATCTCTGGGTGACATTATTTTGTAGAAGAGTTGAGTGTCATCAGCATAAAAGGGATATTTGACCCTTGCCTATTTTGAAATAATTGTGAGGGCTTCCATGAAGAGATTAAATAGGGCTGAATAAAGTTGCAGGTAGCACGTGAACCATTTCAAGTCTGTACCATTATTACCAGTGCAATTCTTGAGGGTATTAAGTGAAGCTGGATGGTTTACTGCAGTGGTTCCCAAACTGTGGCCACGGCGCCCTGGTGCCCCATCAAAACAGCCAGGGGCACTGTGTGCTATGCTTGTGCCCTGCTGCATGTGATCACAGGCTCCCCTCCCCTCTAAGACTGCCTGCCAATCTGCATGTCTGTTTCACAGCCTTTGCCTTGCAACTTATTAGGACGGGCAGGTTCTCCTACACGTTATGAATTTTGGTGAAAGAATATTTAACAAAGGGGTTATTAGTGAACAAGGCATGTCTGCTATATTTATCACCTTCCTGGAATGTTCCCTGTGAGAAATCTGTGTGGGAGCGCGAGAGGAAAGCGTCACAATGACATTTCAAAAAGTCACAAGAAATAACTGTTGCAAAAATCTCAGCATACGCTCACTGCAAATTTTCTGTGAAATGTACATACATGAAGCTCTACAATAGTTCATGTAGTAACTTAGGGAGAGCTTCTCCCGTAGGAGCCTGGGTATAAATAGGTGATGTGGCTAGAAACTCGACTCCCATAGGATTACAATATATGTATTTGTCTGAGCAGACAGAAACACTGAAATTTAAGTTGGCTTGAACTCAAAGGGCAACAAACATATGCAGACTGCCAGGATACTCCGTATGAATGCTTTTTGCTGATTTACTTAGAGAGGTAGGGTCACAGAGTTTTTTCTGACAATACATTACACGAATCTCTGAAAATCAGGAATACATTCAAGTACCCTGTCTCACATGCCCTTCGCGCTTCAGAGATCTCTTCGAAATGTTCATGCATTTCTTGTGCCTGCCTGCATTTATTTTCTGAATTCCATCAGAGTTTTTCAATTTATAAACACATTAATTGCACTAATCATCAAAATTAAACTCTTAGACAATGTTACCAGTTGTATTTCACATTTGCACAATTGCTTGACCAAGAATGTGCTTTAAATAGATGAATGGCGTGTAGCTGGAGCTCCTATGACTATTGTAAGTATTTCTGGGAATTGTCAATCTGGCCCTCCTACCTTGGTCTAAAGCCAGTCGCTGTCCCTCATGTGGAAAAAAAAGTGCAATAAATTCGACACTGAACTTTGTATTCGTTTTTTCAAAACTTTGTACTCAAAAACATACCCATTAGCTGTTCTTTTTCTCCACAAAAGTGCAAATTCTGAAAGGTTTTATTGCAACGCTCTGGAGGAGCATTGTAATTCATTCTACCTCCACTTGTTTAATTCATTGAGGAGAAGCTACAAATTATGCTGCCAAGATAGCAATGGGTTCATATTTCTTCCTACCCTGCTTCCTTACATTGGTGGCCTGTTAAGGAACAGGTTTTGTTTAAGTTGGTCTTTCTGGTGCAGAAGGAGATATCTTCCTATCTGTCTATCTAGGAATAACAGCTGCTCCATCTTTGATATTCACGATTTTCTTTTCAAATCATGGCAGACAGATATTACGTTTTTCGACTATGGGGAGTCTTGATAGATATAGATATATTGTGCTATCCATCCTAAATATAGCTTTACATTACACATTACATCATTGCAGTACTTCATGTTTTTAATACTTTCATCGGCTTCAGCCCAGTTATTTTCAGGGAGAACAATTGAGGTACTTCCAAGGCCGGATTTTACATTCCCCATCCACCCTGAAAAAAAATAACATAATGGGGAGCCACGGCCAACAGCCTGAATATGTGAAGTGAGCCGTGGGTTGAAAAAGTTTGGGAACCACTGATTTACTGTATCAAATGCCGCTGATAGGACGAGTAGGAATAGGAGGCATGAGTCACCTTCATCTAAGGTTTTGTGAATGTCATTTGATATATTGAGCTTAACAGTTTCAGTGCTGCAGCCTTTTCTGAAGCCTGATTGGAATGTCTCATGGATGTTGAATTCATCTATATGCTGGTTGAGTTGTAGCAGGACATATTTCTCAATTTTTTTAGCCAAGGAAACAAAGGTTGGTGATCGGTCTGAGGTTAATAAAGTAGTTGGCGTCAGTCCTAGTTTTTTAAGAATAGGTGTGGCTTGGCCTAGTTTGAAAGAGTCTGAGTTGGGCCCAGATAGGAGAGGCATTGATGACTTTGGTCGAAAATGGAAAAATGATGTGGTTGAGGTTCTGTACTAGGGTGGAGGGGAGAGGATTAGTGGTATGGTATGTGAGCTTCAGGTTCACAATTATTTTGAAGACTTCTTCTTCTGTCATCAGTTTGAAATCAGTCCACTTAGCAATGTTTTTTTAGTTGAAGAGATCAATGTTGGCATTGGTATTTCTTGGGGCATCCTAGTCATTAGTTCAACTTTGGGATGGGGGGAGTTTCCATGGAGATTGGCATGTCAACGGAGTAATCGAGTTGGGGTGATAGTCTAGAGTCTTGGATTAGCGATTGTTTGATTTTTACAACTGTTGGCTATTTCTTCACAGCGTTCATTGGTGACAATTGCTTTATAGAGGTATGGGAGGTTTGTTGTTTTATTATATTGAAGAGCTCCATTAGTCTGTTCTTCGCACTGTCAAGTTGATTCCAAAAGAAAGTGGCTTTTCCCTAAAGATGTATTTTTTGTAGGAGAATTTCTGATCTGAAGAGTGTGAGGTATGACAGAGAGGGTGCTGTCTCCATCACCTTTTGGCCAATCTAAGATGTCTCCTCTAATTGTTAAGGTCTTAGTTTTTTTTTTTTTGTAGCGTTTTATATAGCGCGAACTAGACCCGAACCGAATCAGGTATCAGTGCGCTTTACATAGCACCAGTTACGTTACATGAGGACAGACACACATTCATTTTAGGCACGGGGAGATTAAGTGATTTGCCCAGAATCACAGGAGGTTTTAGCGTCGTTACCGAGACTCGAACGCAGATCCCCAGGTCCGAGGTCGAGCGCCCTAGCCGTTAGGCCAACACCAGGCTCTGGATTGGATTTTTCAAAATCTCTTTAGTTTGAGAGGGGCCATTTGTTCAGGAACATCAGTCATGACTGAGCTACAGTGGGCGGTGAGATCATCTACGGAGTGAAGGTGAGGTTGAGCGAGTAAATGGCTGCTGATCCTGCCTTCCAGCTCCGTTAGTGGGAATTGCTTGATGTTCTTTGCCCAATGCAAGAGATTATTGGTTGATGTTGTGTAGGGGCTGGGGTTAGCCTTTAGGTAGAACAATAGTAGGTGGTGGTCCAACCGGTCGATGGGTTGGATGGATTGAAGGGAGACAAGCTTCTTTCCAGTAATAATTGCATCTAGACTGGAGCCTTTATTTTGGGTCTCTTCATTGCAAAGTTGTTTATGGTTGTTTATTTCAAGAAGGTTTAAAGATTACAGACTGTGGAGTCTTCAGTGTTGTTCCAGTGTAGTTGAAGTTGTCTAGACACATATCTTTGATTTCACTGAGGGAGAGCTTTGTTATTAAGTCAGTTAGTTCATCAGTGAAGAGTAAGTGATCACCAAGTTGGTGGCAGATAGTGTGGAGGATGATTGGCGTGGTGCCTTTTGTCATGAGTTCAACTCCATACTCATGACAAAAGGCACCACCCCCATGTTCCTCCACACTAAAATAAAATGCATCCATAACAGCAATTCCTAGAGGGCATTTATTTAAACAATCTTATAAAGAAATATGTGCTGAAATTGTTAGGCAGAAGAAATAAAGACTTTACTATGTGATTATATTATTAATTAGATGATTATATTGTATCTACCACTACATATACTATTGACAGCATAGTCGTAGTACTCTCTGCCGGATCCCTAAGGATAGCCTAACCCCCCATACCTGAGTATGACATATCAGGAAGCCGGCCTGTGCAGAACAGGCTATAGTCCTTTGTAGTATAGGGGTCAAAGTAAGCAGGACCACATCTTAGCGATAACTGTATTACATATTAATAGGTCTTTTAACATTTTCCACATTTATTCATACTTTTCAACTCTTTTTACTTTTGCCTTTTTTGATAATTCTCTGGGACTACTGATGGCTATGACTTGTTCATTCCAATATGGCCCCATGGGTTTTTGGACTAGTGTTGTCCTTCCTCATCTCTTTACCAAAATGTAAGATGGCTTCCTTCTCTATGGATTTCTGGATTAGCGTTGTCCTTCTTCTTCTTTTGAGACTACTGTAAGATGACTCCCATCGTTTTTTTGGATACTGGCCATATTTCTTTTGACTCATTTTTTTGTAACTTTTCATTCTATTTAATTTTATTCATTTACTTAAAATTAAGTACACAATAGGGCATTAAATACATGTACATTATTTCACCCTATCTATTTCTGGAACATTTGCCTGTTCCATCATGCCCGCCTCAGTTTTCTGGGAGGTCTTAGTCCTGCCTCACTTCTGGTGGTAGCGCTGACGGGATCTGAATTGAAGCTTCCTTCCTGCTATTTAAATGATTTGCTTGGGAGTGCAGAGGCTTTCCTGACTTATGTGAGGCCAACGGGTGACTGAGGTAAGACCGAATAGATTTTTGATTGCATGTATGGTTAAGTTACGTTTTTTATCCCAGGGACTATTGCCGAATTAAGCTCTGCGACCTGTTTTTTTCAACTGCCTATACCGGCACATGGTGCACTTGCAAGAGTTGCAGTACCTCGCGCCCTGCTTCCTCATATTTGCCTATACCGGCACATGTGGTAATTACACAGGCTGTATGACCTGCTATACGAGTCCCCATCGATCTCGGTCATGGGTCCCTTTCGACTGTTTTACTAAATTCTTCTTGTCCCAGAGTTTTCTTTTCTTTTTATGGCTTGCATTGTCCTTTGTTACTTGTATTTTTGTACTTATCCCATGCATTTCTCTTTATTTCTTACCATCCTTTGAAGGAGGGTCTGTCATATACTAGTAGATTTGTTGTCATTACTTAATGCATCTTGTGCATACTGTGATGGTATGCAGTCTTGACCAGAAGAGGATAGAGCACATTAGGGGCCATATTCTCAAGGAGCTATAGCCCAGTTATTGGCACCCTAATGCATCCAAATTTGTGATAAACTTACCACCCCATTCACAAGCTGGTGCAAACAGCCCATATCACCATTTTTCCGGCGATAGCAGCGGCAGAAAACATCACCAAGGATTACTCCGGCAAATATCGCTAATGAGATGCAGAGTAGTCGTTCTCAAGCAAAAAGCTGTGACAACACCACACCACAACATTCTCAATGACCAGACAGATCAGCAATAAGATCACAAAACATGCAAATGTAAATGTAAATGTATTGCGACTTATATAGCGCACGTATCACCAGAAGGCATCAAGGCGCTTGCCTTGGGAACCCGTCCAGGCTTTTTTCCCTGTGAGATAACCCCTACTGGGTATCCCCAGGGTGAAAGCCAGGCATCCCGCAGCGGGGTGGGCTGCCGTAGTGGAGATTAAGCACCTATTGCCCAGAGTTGCAGCGTGGGACCCCATGATTAGAATAGGCGCCGAGGCGAGAATTATCGAGTCCGTGGACATTTTGGGCTCAGGACCCTGCCGCGTCGGGAATTGAACCCTGGTCCCGGGCCAGACATCTGCATCAGAGTCCGCCGCTCTAATCAGTGAGCCACACTCCTCCACTATACGCAATAAGGTGCATTAGCACCAGGAAACTAACACATGCTCTGACCTGGTGCAAAGTAGGACTACAACCTGCACCACAAAAGAGAGCCCAGCCTAGAGCCACACCTGAAGAACAACAGCTGTCATGGAGCCACAGAACATGCATCCAGGAACCCCAGGAGGGCAACAACACCAACCGCCATTACCCCCAGGACCCCACTTCCCCCCGTCCTCCAGGGGCCCACTCCCCATCCACCCCCGGACAAAGATACATCAACCACACAGATTCATATACCAAATAACTCGCATGATGTCGTACAATCACATCTGTGAGATGCATGTGTCATCACAAAAATGAGCATCACACCTTAACTTTCGAAGCAACAAATGATAATTTATTAAAATAAGCACAGAACAGAAATGAAGACACATGGCATCTACCCTCGGGACAATCCGTAGGTCACAGCCTGCAAGACAAAAATCATGATGAGAAGGTGTGTCTTATGCACATCAAAGGACAGAGAGAGAGCGAAGGAGAGAAAGACCGAAGGAGAGGGAGTGAGAGGCAGACGGACAGAGAGTGTGAGCGAGAGAATGATGGACAGAGAGAGTGAGCGAGAGAAAGACGGACAGAGAGGGTGAGCGAGAGAAAGGCGTACAGAGAGGGTGAGTGAGAGACAGATGGACAGAGTGGGGGAGAGGGAGATAGGGAAACAAAGAGAGGGACAGCGAGAGAGAGTGAGGACACTGCGGACCCAGGCCTCACTTGCTGCCACGTGCTGGTATGAAGTACAGTTCACCAGGTCCCACTTCTGAAACAGATCCGTCATCTGAAACAGAGTTCAGATTCCTGATTGGCAAAGTACATACAATTGCACGCTACATCATCTCCTGCCCGCTCCTGCGTACCCAGGCAGCTGCACCCCAGCCCCTCCCACCGCCAGGCGATGCATGCCCGCCCCTGCGCACCCTGGCAGCTGCACCCCAGCCCCTCCTGCCACCCAGCGGTGCATGCCTATCCCTGCGCACCCAGGCAGCTGCATCCCATCCCCTCCCACTGCCCAGTGGTGACTGCCCGCCCCTGCACACCCAGGCCTCACTGCTCACTTTCCACCACCGGTGTGTAGAAATGAGGGCCCACCACATGCCGGTGCAAGCCCCAAGCCTGGGGCCTGTGGACATGTCACCCTCCACATCATGCAGCACCACTCCGCGGGACCCCAAGGTCTCACATTTGGTGCTGGGTCTTGATTTCTCCATGGAAGAGGACATACCAGTGCACCCAGCATCATCACAGGCTACACACCCGCTCAGCCTCATAGGTACCACTAACTCTGTGATCCAGGAAGCAACACCACGTGGTGGTAGGCCCGTGATGCCAACTGGCTCTGCCAACTGCTACACTGCGATCCAGCAGGGCACACAAAACCGGAGCCGTCCGGACCGCCGGGAGGGGGCATCATCGCAGGCTGCACACCCACTCAGCATTTAAGGTACCCCTATCTCAGTGCACCGAAAGTCACCGTTCTGTGGCGGTGTGCCTGTGCCAGCCGCAGTGCATCCGGTGCCACCAAGTCTGTGCCGACGTCATCATGTCACCTCCGGGCCTGCGGAATGTGATGTCACAGGTCCCTGGGCCTCCATGCCTACATGCACATCACATGGATACACCCCAAGAGAGTAAGGAAATGGCGTTGTGCACGTGCGCCCGGCCCTTTTTATTGGCAGGGTCACATGTTCTGTGATGCATGAGCTTCTGTGATGCATGAGCTGGATGGGTGTGGTGTGGGTGTCAACCAGCTGTGAGGGAGTGGCAGTGGAATACTGACAACTAGACCTGGGAGCAGCAGATCACTACAGGGGAGTTCTGGCACATGTGGTGTTGTTGCCTCCTTGGAGCGTAAGCGTAATGGGCTGGCCTGGTGTATGCCAGTCCAGCATAAGGGTTTGAACGATGACCCTGGTGTTCTGTGCGTGGTTCCGTATGGGGCTGGACAAGGAACTAACAAATGCGTTTGTCGCCGTTGTTACGTCGGCGCACCCCAGACGACAATCGGCAATGAACCACATGGACGTAAGAGGAATTCACTGACCTTACATTCATCCCTTCCTCCACATTTGATAGACCATAGACAAGACACATCTGTGTGATTCGCAATGTTTAATGTACATTTAATGGAGTGTTGCATCTCGAGATGTGGATGTAGTGGTAGGAGCAGCAAGCGTCTGCGCCAGGCCTTGTGGCAGCAATACAATCAGGATGGTTTTGAGGTAATTGTGGAACCCAGCTACCTCACGCTGGTATGCAGTCGTGGCAGCCGCTCTCTCCACATTGGCCTGCTCCACGTTCTCCATGAGCCTCCGCATGAGTCCCAACTCCTGGCTGAGCTCGCAGAAGCCACCCTGACTAGACAGTCGTTCTTTTCACACAGTCAGGACTCTGGTGATGTCAGCCATGGTTCGTTGGAGGGCATGGAGTGAACTGTAGGTGTCCATTAGGGACTGTGAGTGGTCCCTGATGGGACTTATACACCCACGTATGGCATCTAGTTTGTCTGTTATGCGGTCCAAGCCCACCGCACCTGTTCAGCCAGCTGCTCCTGGCATCCCAACACAAGGCATTGGAAGGCCATGTGTTCTTCGTGGGGTCCTGGGAGGCAGCCATTGTGTTGGGTGCTGCCTGCTGTGTGGTCTGTGCAAGGGGTGGGGTGTCCTCGTTGCAGCTTGGCTGCCCTGCTCTTGGAGATGTGCTGTGAAGGCTGTCAATGAACTCTTGGAGGGTGTCGGAGTCGAAGCTGTGGTGGTCCTCTTCATCATCAGAGAAGAGCGGGTCAGGCTGCTCTGCAGGAGGTGTTGATTGTCCCACTACAATGTGAAGTGGAGATGCAGTTTAACAATGTGTTCACATATTTGTTGTTGCCTTGTACATGTTTACATACAGACTGCATGACTGTGTACATCATGGCTGTTTGGGAGGAGCTGCATATTTGATGATTTGATGGGGGACAGTGGAGATTTCGACAACAGATGTGTGTGTTTTCGTACTTGTACATTGTCGTCTTACATTTCTCTGCAATGCCACTTGTGCTTGGCCAGTGTCTACACCCAGTCGGCACCAGTTGTGTCCTGTGTTCTGTTTTGGAAGTGTTGCGGTTTGTGCCACATTGTTGTCAGTGTTGCGGTGCTCTGCATGTTATGTTTGTGTGCTGCATTTCGGGGTGGATGCTGTTTTGCTGCCCCTTATCCCTTTCCTGTGGTGTGCCTTTGCCTTCAGTGCTCATGCAGTACTGAGATGTGCCATACTTGAGTACATTGGTCTCTTGGTGGGGATTGGGGGTCTGGGGTATGGTTTGTCCGCAGATGTACTCAACTTAATTGTGCATGTGTGCCATTGTGGCCCTCTCCCCATCCCCCCAGTCTGTGGTTGTTACTCACCCTGTTGCTGTTGTGTCCGGTCATGTTGAGCAGTGTCAGGTCCCCCGACTCCAGTCACCGTCTCCCCACTGATGACTGTGGACACCATTTCCTCCATTTCGTCTAGCTCCTCCTGTGGAGCAGGACTCCCACCTCAAGTCTGCATTGCTGCCTTCCGGTTGTTGACGAGTTTTGGTTTTGCGCTTGACATCATTCAAGCGCCTCTGGACCTTTCCCCTTGTCCTCTTCAGCACTCCCACTGCATTCAAGTTGTTCACAATGGACTGCCATAGTCCATGTTTTGTTGCCAATGACACAGTGGAGGTGACGAACAGTTGTTGAGGGTGTTCGACCACCTCCGTTATCAGGATCCTGTTTTCCAGCAGACTGAAGCGCTTCTTCCTACTCTTCTTCTCCGTGGCCTTCCCTGACCCCAATGTCCCTGGCAGGTACTCCGGGGGGCTTGTGGGGTTCTGGTTCTCCTCCGTCCTTGCTCCAGCAACTTCCATTGTGCTTCGCTGTTGTTTGGCATTTGTTTGTCAGTTTTTTTCTACTTTTATGGTGGTTTTTCCCACCTGGCGCGTGTGACTTGCAGGCCTGTAGCTGGTTTTTGCAGAATTTAGTATCGCAATTGGCCTCAACGTAGCTTTTTTTGCGTTCACATTTTGCGTTTTTCCAGCATGGCGTTGTTTTTAACGCGGTCAGTTGGCGCGTTATCTGGGGACTATCAAATGGTACCGCCATGTTGAGCATGCTTGGTTCACACAGTGTAATTTCCCCGCGATAACTGCGATGCTGGAAGTTGCGTTAAGTAACTTTTGAAATGGTTATCACACATTCTTGAGAGAATATGCCCCTAGATTGTTCTTGCTCTGTGAGTTCCCACTGATTATGGGTTCAGTCGAAATTGAGTTGGCCCATATGGATCGATTTGTTTCTACCTTCAATCATGATTGTGAGAATAATTAATCAGTGCTAGTGAGGATTGCCTGTATTTTTTCCTTCCCCTGGCCCGAATGCTGCATATGGTTCCTTTTTCAGAGCCCGGCGGGCATGAATGGACTTTTTGAGCACTGCCCATATTTATTTCCAAGGCTGTGCCTAACAAATTAATTGCTTTATACAAGTAATTTGATTGAACAGTAACTAGTAGTTCTTTTTTATCAAAGTAGACTAATTTCAATTGTTTGTTATTATTTTTCTTTAGTCATGAGTACATGATCAATATTTAAGACGATCACGTGCTGCAGGTTTTGAATATCTGTTTTTTGCCAATCAAATTGGCTGTAAGTATAATCTGAATAATAATACTGCTATTTATGTCAAGAAACTGTTAGATAGCTAACCTTCTGAATTTCCTTTTGAGTTGTCCACTTCTCCGACTCATTAGTCGGTCATTTTAATATTTTGTGTGGGATTATTGATCTCATTTTCCAAAGGACACAACGATATATTTCACTTTCCGTTTTTGAATGTGTGTATGGCAATTGATATTTTCTGTCCTTTGTGTCTTGTAGCAGTGTTTGATATGGACGCTAATCATATTTTTCCCATTGGTCCTACCGTATCTCATTCTTGATCCAATTCCTTGGTGGATCCAATACAATTGTGGAATTTTTGGTTGGATTCTTTTTCATGAATTGGTGAATTAAATGTTATTTTTCGTCTAAGGTGGTTGTTACCATTTCACATTTTGATCTAGTTTTCTACACATTTTGTGTGGTGGCATTGACTGCTCTTGCCTCTTCTTTAATTCTTTTTTTCCCTCTTCTATTCCTACATAGTGAATCAATCTGATTCGTTAAACTTTTAACTGTTTTGACACCCATGTATATATTTTTTGCTTTTAGATGTTTTATTCAATTACTTTGGATGCTCAGATAACTATTGCTACGTCCTGATGATGACTGTGTATTTCTACAATGGTCAAAACATCGTCAACGCACATATGTGGCTACAATTGAAGAAGGACGCATTGTTATGCTTTGTGTTGTTCCAGTTTTGTCCTGAACTCCCTACTTTTGTATAATTCCTTCCCTCAGCCACTTGTTTGGTTACATATTGTACTGTAGTTCTTTGCTGTTTGTGTACTGCCTTGAGCGCCATCGTCTTACATGTTTTAGTATTTAATGATTTTTTTTAATAAACTTTCCATGATTTGTATTTAATTGTACATGGGTTTCTCTTTCTTCTCTCTCTTTTGTTCTCTTCACTGATTTTTTTAAACTGGCATTTCTGTGATTTTTACTGATTGATTTACGTTTGATGTATGTATTGTTAACTTGAACCCTTGTTAGGATTCTGGTATTTGCCCCTGCTTCAGGTTTTCAGGGCTGCCCTGTTGTTTGCAACCAATACACTTTTATCATGGACAGCAATGGTTGGCTGAAAAGCCGGGCCAGGGCCAGTCCCTGTGTGAATCCTACATTGGGCTACCAGCATCAAAGGCCATTCACAGAGAGATATTGCGACTGGGCTTGACCACAGGCCACTGCATGCTTCCTACCACTACTGCGCACATCCTCTACTGAGCATGGCCTTTGTCTCTACCCCTCTTTGCATTTTGTCTCTATCTCTCTCTTTCTATTTCTCTGCCTCAGACAATTTCTATATATTCTATTTCCTAACTATAACGTCCCTGTAATCGTTGGGTTTTTTCAGTGAATTTCTACTTTTTTTAAAATTTGGTTTCCTAACTATAAGTTCCCGTAAACTTTGATTTGTTTGGTAAATTTCGAAGGATTTTCAAAAATGTTATTTCCTGACTGTAACCTTTAACCTGTAAGCTTTGAGAGTGGTTGTGTGAGTGGCTGCATAGGTCAGTGAGTGAGTGTGTGAGTGGCAGTATGGGTCTGTGAGTGCCTGTGTGGTTCTGTCAGTGGGTATGAAAGTGTATGTGTGGATCTGTGAGTGAGTGATTGTGTGGGTCTGTAAGTGGGTATGTGAGTGCTTATGTGGGTGTTTGAGTGGCTCTGAGTGCCTGTATCAGTCTTTAAATCAGTGTGTGGGTAGTTGCCTGGGTCTGTGACTGGGTCCGTGAGTGGCGGTGTAGGTCTGTGAGATGGTGTGAGACTGCCTGTGTAGGTCTGTGAGTGGGTGTATGAGTAAGCTGTGTGAGTCTGTCACAAGGTGTGTGAGCACCTGAGTGAGTATGTGAATGGGAGTTTGAGTGACTGTGAGTGGGTATATGAGTGGCTGCAAGTGTCTGGGTGTATGACCACCTTTGTTGGGGGTATGACTTCATAGGTGTAAAAGTGCAAGCATAGAACTGTGTGTGGGTGTGTGAGTGCCTATGTGAGTCTGTGAGTGTTTAAGTACCTACATGTGTATGTGAGTGAGTCTGTGAATGCCTACATGGGTCTGTGAGTATGTGTGTCAATGCCTGCCTAGGCCTGTGATTGGGTTTGTGAGCTCCTATGTGGGTCTGTATAGGAGTGTGTGAGTGGCTGAGTGGGTCTGTGAGTAGGTGTATGGTTACCGATGTAGATCTGTGAGTTCCTGATTCCTTTCTCTCAACCTTCACTTGACGGATCACTCCAAAACTTTCTATGCAGAACTAGACATACCATGCCACTTCATTTGGCATATTTCATGCAGATTTGTCAAACTGTGGCAAAGTTATAAAAAAAAACACTTTTCCAATGGAAACTAGGTTATAACTATACCTACCTACTGTTAACTTAAATCTTAAATTTACGAGTCACATTAGCATCACCTCAGCTCAAATTTTAGATATCAAACTACAAGTAAAGGGTAATAGACTGGTCATTTCATTATACAGAAAACCAAATGCAGGAAACAATTATATTGCATGCCCATTGTTTCCACTCCATTACCCAGATTAAGGGGATCCCATATGGAGTGCTTTTGAGAGCTAGAAGGATGTGTAATACCGAAGACAGTTTGAAACAAGTGAAGGAAGAAATGACAAAAAGATTTAAGTACCAAGGATATAGTCAGAAAACTCTCACCACTGCAGGTGATAGTATAGAAAACGTACAAAGAGAAAGCTTCATATTCAGAAGAAAGCAAAGAATAGAGAAGAATAAAAAGGAGCATTGTTTTATCATCACATACCACACTGCACATGAGACTTTAAGGAACGTGCTACAGAAACACTGGCACCTCCTTAGGAGTGACCCAGTTATAGGGCAGGATCTACCTAAGAAACCTCCTATTACCTTTAGGAGAGCACACTCAATCAGAGACAAATGAGTACGTAGTGATATAAGAGTAAGGAAGACTACATGGCTACAACCAAAGGATAGTTTCTTCTGCTGCAGCAAATGCAAAGCGTGCAAGAATGGGGTGAACCTAAAAGACTTATTCATAAACAAGAGGACATACAAAATCAGAGGGCATTTCACATGTAAAAAGTGAATTTGTGGTTTATATCCTGAGAGGTACATGTAGGTAGCACCACCCTCCAGATACATACAAGAATACTGCAACATCTTAGAGCAATAAAGAATAACAATACTATCTATTCAGTTGCCAGATACTACCAAAAAGCACAAAATGGAGATGAACAAGACCTGACTTACAGTGTCATTGATGGAGTCAAGTTGGAAGACAGGGGTTGGGACCGGGAGTAAAAATTGAGGATATAAATATATGTATATATAATCATTTGTATAAAATAAATACACATGTAAACAAAATGCAAATAAGTATGCTGGGTTATATGTATGATCAGTAATGTGAAGTTGCGAAATGCAGCGTTGCGTCAGAAAAGCTGCGCTGTGTTGAGACATTTCCCTGCGCCTTGGATGGACTGTATTTATGTTACAGCGCACCAAGGCGCAAGGACCAAAGATACATCAGAAATTCCGACGCAATGGTTTCAGGAATGGTGCAAAGTACCATAACACAGGTACTCCCTACATGATGCAAAGTGATTTGTGTGTTTTAAACTCCCTTTTATGCAGCAAATCACCATTGCGTCACACAGGAGTGCTTTGCATCATGGGGTCATTTAAAAAAGCGGCTCATGCTACACAGCAATACTTTTCAGTAAAGAGAAGTATGGAAGGATCCTCAGGGAGCCAGGAGGGCAGCAACCCCATCCTAGAAGATTTGCTATCATCCATGGGTAGTGGAAGAGGAAGGGCAGCTTTTAAGAGGAAGAGATCCAGACATAAATAAGTGAGGTAACAAAAAATGTGCATCTCCTATTCGTCTCTTCAAAATTGTCATTAGGGAACAATAATGCCATTTGGTAATTCATAATAGGCATACTAAACTGTATACTACACTCAAAAAGAAGAGGTGGCATGTCTACAAATTCAGGACCAAAGAAAAACTGGGCAGGATACTTGAGGGAGCCATGAGGACTGGAGGAAGACCTAATATCCAGGAGGAGTTGGATAAATTGGAGGAGGAGGTGTCACCCCTGATTCCAGCAGATTTGGCAGCTGGATTGGAAGGGCAGGACAGTGCTGAAGTAGAGTCCCAGCAAGAACTACAGGATGAGTGAAAGGAAAGGACCATATATTTTCAAAGTGTCATGCAGGTTGAGGGAAAGGGAAGGAATGCTCCACATGTTAACTCATCCTTCACATAACTGTTCTTTCCTCAGCAACTACCAATTTTACCAATCAAGTCGAGCCCAGTCACGTTTTGCAGGTCCATGCATGATGTGTTGCTCCAGTCAAGGAATTTCCTTTGAATATTGGGACTTGCAGTGTAATTTCTCCCTTCACAACATGGGACCACAAGTTCCAGAATACAAAGTAGAAAATCTGGCTGGAGCAGCACAAAATGCATGGAACTTGGAAACCTGGTAGTGCCAATGCGGGCCCCCTTACCCCATTACCCAATTGTGTCAATTATTGTGGCTTTGCAGAGGGTCAATGCGTCACGTGGGACAGTCCCCAGGTGCTGAGTAGGTGCATGCACTGCAAGTAGTATCACTGAAAAAGCCAGATGTACAGTTCCTATTACGTCTCCATATTTGACTCAGCTGGCCTGATGTGCTGCGGAGGTAGTTCCCGGTGTAGCCTGCAATATATAAGAGCACCATATCTCCTGTCTCGCTCTTATGGACATGAGGGGTGTGGGTGAGTGCAAGTGATGTAGAGCGTAGGTTCATGATTAGTTGGTGGAAGCAGAGATGGTGTGAGAGCAAGGTGAGTCACTGGTAGTGTAGTGCTTGTAGTTGTGGCTGAGAACCTTGAACTGGAAGCGTGTCCAAATAGGGAGGCAATGTGACTTGTGATGTGTGTGCAGCAAGGTAGGCTGATTAATAGTGTGGTGCATTGGATAGTTTGCTTCCAGTGTAGCAGGTGCGCAAAGTAGCTATAGTAGAGGGCAAGGTGTACTACAATCTAAAAGTGATGAGTGCCAGGAAGATAATCTTACAGGTATCTAGTGGAAGCCATGTGATGAAATGTCTGACCGTGCAAATGATGTAAAAGCAGGTAGAGGTGATAGTGGCGATTTGAAGTCTCATGGTGAGGTTGGTGTCAAGAACAAAGGACAGGTATCTGGGGATGTTGGGGGGCGAGGGGGTTGGGCAAGTTATGTGAGCAGCCAGAGTACATGTTGCAGAATGTCATAACTTCTATCTTTTCAGGTTGAGTATGAGCAATTAAACTAGCATACATTTAGCCATGTTGGTCATTGGTATAATGTAACAACTGTTGGTGGTGTTGGTGTCTTCTGAAATGTATTTTATGATCTGGGTGTCAGTAGTGTAAGAGATGATATAGAGTCTCTGGGTCTGAATGATATTGCCAGAGAAGTTAAATACAAATTTGAAAGAGTGGGACTGAGCAAATAAATCAGTTGGACTCTCTATTTCATCTCTTTGGGCTCTGAGGGAAGTGGAGTGAGCTATAAATGTTCCATACTTCCAGTCATGAAGGAGGCTGCCCACTTTAGAGATGCTCCTTAACTGCTAGTGTTGTGGAGTCAGGAGTTAACTTTGTATGCGCTCGAAAACTACAGGATTCCATAGAAAAATTGAAATGGTGTCATGTACAGCCATTCCACTTTCGTGCAGTGCAGAGCAGAAGCATGCCGTGTAGTGTTGTGTGGAATTTGTGGAACCTGAACCCTAGGGCACAATAATGCACAAGACAGTACAGCATGGCAGCTAACTGTGTAGTGCTGGGTGAAAGGAAGAGTGCAGGACAGTGTGAGGTATAACAATATATGACATCTCTTGGCTAGTGCTGGGATGAAAACTGATGGCTAGAGCAAATACAATCACCCTTGCTACATGGTGCAATGGTCTCTGCAGTGCTGCTAAGCAGCTAACTTTGCATTAGTGCAGGCAGCCACCAAAAATCTACGGTAACATGTAAAATGTGGCCCATTCCTGCACTCACTCTTTCAGGCAAGACAGGGCAGCAAGCTGCCTAGATGCATTGTGTTGTGTGTAATTTACACAAATATGCCCCCTAGGGAATACTGAGGTTGTGTAAACAACATACATGTATTGCCATGTGTAAAGCAACAATGGTACAACATGACCAAATTCAGTTGTAGAAACATATGTTCCCCATATCCCTGTGTACTTGAAAGTGAAGAAAGATACTGTCTGAATGTAACAGAAATCACCTTTGTCATACTCAATCATGGAAACTTCATTGCACATTTCTATTTCTTTCCAAAGGGGAAAACAGCACCTCCTGTAGATCAGCCTTCCCATGATGTCCAACCTGTTGAGGACACCATTCTGCCCCCCATTGATGATGACATCTTTCAACAGCTCCTGGACACCTGTGAAACTTCCCCTCCAGTACCTGTAAGAGAAGATGACCTTGGTGGGTCTCCAGATAAACCAACACAGGCTGGACAGGAACCATTAACCTCTGACATCAAAGTTGAAAACTCTGAGGACCCCTGAGTAGTTTCTCAGTGATGAGTGGTAGAAGTGCAGCAGCAAATGGTTGATGAAGCCCAGTCAGTGATGGAGACCATAGCGGGCAGTTTTAAAGGAGTCCATAGGTGTATCAGCCCAAATACAGGGTAGACAAAGGCTATAACAGAAACCTACCCTTGGCTCCATGGCATTGATGACACACTAGCTGACCTTGCTGGTGTTAAGATGCAAAAGGAACATCAACACCAGCCTTCTACATCTGACACCAGTAAAGTTGTCAGGGAGCTGGGATGCCAAGCTTGACAACTTCTCAGCATCAACCAATGCCCTGAATACCAGCATTGTTGCTCTGTTGGCAAACCAGCAAACCCTTGCTAGGAATTACCATGCTTCCTTACTGGCACTCACAAATTTTGTTAGGAACATGGAAATTACATTTTCTGCCTCTGATGTGTGTATGCCTGAGACTTGTAACCTCACTCAACTGCCTCCCATTCTAACTCAACAACTTCCAGGGGAGGCAGAAAACATATCAAATGAGGAAAATGTAGAGTCCCTGAGTATCAGAGAAAAAACTTCACAATGAACATTAGTAAGGGCCCGCTTGCTATTTCTCTGACTGTCCTGTGTAGATCATACAATATTCCTTGGAACCCAGCACAGTACTTTTTCTTTATGAAGCAGTTTATCTTGCCAACTTGTGGTCCAAAATAAAATGCTACACGTGCTAATGGCAATTTGTTCCTTCTCACTTATCAGAATAATATCAAGTAAATGAGAACTCACATGAATTGTTTAAGCACAATACATCATTATTTTGCATACATGTTGATTGCAATAACAGATCAACTAGTCACATTTTGTAATATGAGGATCTGAAGGTCGGGAATAAGAATTGTTTTTTAAAACCATTTTGAGTTTTTTATGGTTCTTTCTCAAAAGACTATATAATAATATGCAACTCTAAAACCCTAAATTACTTTTGTGAGCTGAAGAAGAGTGAGCTAAAGTAAATTGCACATTCTGTCTTTGTATATACACCTACACCAATTACATTTAATCCAATGGTATGATGAGTAAAGTATAGTTTGCCAATTTAATGTCAGAGTGTAGCAACAAGCTGCATTTTCTTGATGGACACACAGTGAGATTTGTTGCAAAGTACACAAATACTTACCACCTATAAACTATACTCATGTTACTTTGCCCCCAGAGAGGCCTTGCATGTGTTGAGTGTGAGTGCATCTCACATTACACCATTTGTGCATTAAACATTGCATAAGTGGCAGACCAGGGAACCTGTAACAATGCTACACCTCCACAGGGGAGGGGAAAATAGAAATATATGGACAAAAATCCTTGTATATTTTTTCTAAGTGAGCTGCATGATATCCCACACTTAGCTAGTAGTAAATGCCAATGATGATGGATGTTGTCCAGGCATGCGTGACTTCCTTCACATTTTTATACCAGCCAGGAACACAGAGCCACTTGCAAAATGGTGCAAGGGTGTCTGCATTAGTGCTAGGCAACAATTTATGTGCCTGTGTAGCCATGGAGCTGCAAACGTTAGTAAAATATCAAATCCTACACTTACCTGGTCTCTCCCTTTCACACAGGGCCCTACAGTAAGGATACTACTTGTGTTGTGCTGTGTATAAATTCAAATGCAGAGCCCCTCCTACAGTTTTCAAAGTATGGAAATGGTTCCATACATAACTCTAATGTGAGGAAGCCCTATAAGGTCCCAGACAGCTCAGACAATGCAACATTTCCTTACAAGGTACTCATGACAAGGTAAATATCTTAAACTTAATACAATAGAACACAATAGTATTAATTAATGACAAATAAATATTATCATACGATGCAAGGGGGCCTGCATTGGTGCTAAGTAGATACAAGTATGCTACCATAAGGAAAAGATGACAATGCACTGTATCATGACATCCCTGTGCATTCATTTCCTTTCCCTTTCATGCAATGCAGCAAGGTGGCTTACCATGTTGCACTGTATGACAGCTTTACATAAATGACACATAGGTTAGCTACTGCCCATGGGGCAATAAATGTTAAATCTAGAGCATATGCCCTGCTGCCCAAACTTAGGCCAATGATTATGTATACAAACAGAGAGGCCTACTGGGGCTGCATAGGTATTACAACAATGTTATTGCCACCCTGTGGTCAACAGATACATAAGTTACTGAGTTATGCTGGCTGCCATCCGTGGTACAAATGTTAGGCCACAGCGCATGTTCCATGCCTCATAATGTGCATTAGACAGGCTGAGAGCTATGGCTATGAAGCAAACCTTGGGTCAATACATGAGTAGCCCTATATCTATGCATCCCCCAGGGCATCAGTGTAATGAGGCCACTGTCACTTCTTTCTACATAGGTCTGACATGGACACCTCTGATTGGGGCACAGTCACCCCTGAGACAGGATAACAACAGTTATACCTCAGATAACTTATAACACTGAGGGAAGGTTTAGATGTCAAACAAATGACTCATACCCCTGAGGAAACACATGTTGAGATGACAGTTGTACCTTTTCGTGGGTTGTTCCAGGATGCAACCAAAACTGGGATGTTACTTGCACATTTCCAGCATCTATCTGTTGTGCAATGATAGGCAATGTGATGGCTAATCTGGTAACCCTGTCATGTATGTTTATACAACGTGTTGTTAAGCATGATGCACAGGTACAGTCATAGGTATACTATCCTCATATTTCAAGTGGGATACTGCAAAAACACTTACCCACACCTATGTTGACACTACATTCACATAAAAACACCTCCATGTTTTTCTTAAAATCTGATGACACATGTGATATGTTTGCTCAATGATTCTGAGCGAATTGTTTGCAGTTGAGGTATACCTCCCCATACACATCACACTGTTACAACCATCATGGATCACACACTTCACAGAGCTACAACCATGTACTCAGGACACTTACTAGCCACAT
This sequence comes from Lissotriton helveticus, assembly GCF_964261635.1. Lineage (NCBI taxonomy): Eukaryota > Metazoa > Chordata > Amphibia > Caudata > Salamandridae > Lissotriton > Lissotriton helveticus. Next base: position 297,260,919 of record NC_136070.1, read on the forward strand.
CAGTATCGTCAAAGCTGTCAATTCACCTTAAGTGAATTGACTTTATGCACCTGCAAAATAACAACGGACACATCCAGTTTCATGGCACTTTCAGACACCCTCACACACATACCTATACTAGTTCAGACCTTTGAAAGCAGCTAGACAACTCACAGGTCCGATCTGACAGGAGGGGAAAAGTCTGAAAAGTCTTACATCATATGTTAAAATCAGGCCCCATGTATGGGATGTTCTAAGAATCTGGCCAGCTTCATCACAGGCCCCCTTGCACCATGTTGCAAGGATGCAAGCATATGCACTAGGCAGCCACAAGTGTGCCAGTGCTAGAAAAGGCCGGGAATACACCTTAAATCATTGCATATAACTTATTCCTGCCCTTTCACACAGAACTTCAAGGTGATTTGCTACACTGCACTGTATGAAGAATTGACGGATATACCCCTTGGTGCATACATACTAGTCTTGCCACATGGACACACCCAATCCCTTGTGGAGTGTAGATAATGATATGCATTGAGATTCTAGCCATAAAGACTAGCCACCTATTGCACAGTGTTTGCATCACATGAGTGCGGGAAAACAGCAATGAATCATTAATGCAAATACGTTTACAAGCCCAAGCCTTCCTCAGTGCTGGATATTGCTAAATGTGTAGCTCTCATTTGGACAAAGGACTGCTTAGCATTTCTTAGCGTCAAGAGCAGCTCTCCCTGTGAGGCAACACTGCATTTACACCAGGTGTGCTGCTTTGTGTGACAGTTTGATGCATATGCCACCTGGTGTCGCTCTGTTTTTCCTTGTGCATCACAAGGCATCTACACATCGCAAACAGTCTTTGATATTCATATTTACCTTAACAAAGTTATCTACATTACCACATGCAGATGATACATTAAGAAATATCTAGGAACCCTCTGATCTCCAATCTCAGATGGTCCACAACATCTGCTCCTGGCGCTATCACTTCTGCCCAATGATGTTTGATTTGGGAGATGGAGTGCTCCTCATGGGCCCCCTGGCTTAGGTACAATCACACCCACTCCGACCAATCATTCTGATCTTTTGGTCGGTACCCCTGGCTGACCCTTCCCTGCAGCCAGAATCTACGGCAGGAAGTGATTCACCAGACAGATGAGACAGCCAACCTCTCTGGCACTGAAGTTGTTACCTCTTCCCATCCCCAACATGGCTACAATGTCACAAGACCTACATAAACCTTAGCCCTCAAAATAAAAAATATAACCCCTTATACCTTCAACTATACCTAATTAATTATTACCCCGATTTGCACAAACACCCACCAATAGACAAGACAAAAAACAACATTTAGGCTCTAAAACTGCGCAAAATGTATTTGACAGGATAGACCAGTCCCACATTACTCCACAAACAGCCAAAAACTCTTCCAAATTCTTCAGGCACTCCAGAAACCACCAACACCAACAGACACTAACAGAAATTGAAAGTTACATATACACTTCTAGGGATGCAGCCAGCCACACCCATTGCATCATTTCCTGGGTGTAAAAGGTATGTTCCCAACATTTGCACAGATTTTTCTGAAGCATTGCTACACAAATACACATTGCACTGTGAAGTTGGACTTATGCAGCTTTACTAACCTAAGGACGGCAAATCTCCAGTTCCGACCCGCGCAACAGAGGTGATGCACCAGTTCTGACCCACGCAACAGAGGCGATGCACCTGTTTGACAGAAGATGCATGACTTCTACTGAAGCAAACAACTTCGGCCAACTTTCAAGGGTCCAGGATTAGGGTGGCACCATCTGCCAGGGAAGACTGACAGATGGTAGAGTCAGGTGGCAGAAGGAGGGTGGTTGGAAGCCTTTTATGGCCCCAGCCAGGAGAACAGCAGGTAGCAGGGGAGCACAGGAAGGCAGGAGCCCGAAGTTGACTGCTTCCACATCAAGATCCATTTAAGTTACCAGGCTACACACCTGCATGTCATCCAAAGGCATATGTGCCTTAAAAGGCTGATCCTGGACCCTCTGCCCCATTCCTTTAGATTTCCTATTCAGCCCAATCTCTCTCTTCCCAAGATGTGTCCCGTACCCTTCCTTCTGATATATCACTGTATAAAAAGACACTTAGGGAAGTGCAGTGACAGGCTGGCTCCCCCATACTCCAGTGTATTTCCTACCAAGCTTGCAGCTTTGCTGGACAATCAAACTTGGTCTGGTAGGATTCCTCCATTCCTCATGTTTTCTGCAGGCAGCCATGACCTTACCCAAAAAAGAACCCAAGGTCCTCCATGTTATTTAGATGTGCAGGCGGTTATGCACTTATTGTACAGTCACAGGAAATTCAGTGATCAGTACTGTAATCTACATGTATAATGGTTAAACCAGCATAGTGACATGCGGCAAACACACTCACTCTACGCGCATTGTTTAGTACTACAGTCCCTTTGTATTGTACAAGAGTGTGTCACTTTGAAAACACACACTAACAGCACACACACATTTACCATGTGCATATTGCTCCACATTTCACCCAATGTGAAGTGTATGGCTTGCATGGGCACATGCATTCAGCAAATCATTTTATCATGCACACACTTCCAGATCAACCTGACGTTGAGTATGGGGTGAGTTGAACACACAGCAGCAGAACTTTAGACGAGATGAGTGAGCCAGGAGGTCTCACTCCACTGACCCAGGGAAGATTGGTCATGTTCACTACTATTGATCACTAGACCGTATTCTGCAACCCCCACGCTTGCACTGTGTTACTCCCGGCAAAGGCAGTAGGTCTTTGGGTGCTCCTCCTGATACAAACATGACTGCAAACCATGACATAGGCCTCTGTCATAGCACACACACTTATTCCATGTTCCCCTATGGCAATTTACCAGCATCAGTGATGCTGGCACCAATACTGTTGGGCACTCAGGGCAGGGGCACACAACTCTTGCCATGCAGGGAAAATGTCCTACCCAACACCACCATTGCACCATATTAAAAATATTTGTGCATGTCCACAACCATTTGTGCTTGCCTTCTGGCATAAATAATTCACACATAACACATGTATGTATTCTTGAATGATGTGATGGTTGGCAAACATCTCCCTTGTCTCACTTTTCAGATAAATGCCACGCTGTGCTACTTTGGCCATTTTAGTATTTTTTGGTATGGGCCATGGAGCCTACTTGAGTTGCTCTGCAAAGCATGGTAAATATGTATTGCATCAAGTGTGGGCAAATGTAGACCTCACATCAAGCAGCCCTGGAAAAGTATTAAAGGTGTACTGTTTTGAGGTTCCCCACACTGTTGAAACCTGAGTCGGGTCGGGGACAATCGATATTTGCCCGGCGGTATTGCCTCTGTGACCCTCTAGTTATTTAATCAATGAAGAGGCAGGCGCTGGAGACTGGAAAGCAGGAAACAAGGTTTTTATTCTCTCCGGAGGAGAACACAACGAAACGGACAGAAGGTATCGTTCTGAGGTGCTCTAACTTACGTTTGAGGCCTGGCCCCTTATATACAGTGTTTGTGGTTTTTATTACAGTTTACATACATATGACAAAGCTTTGATATACGGAAAGACATTCCCGGAATCCCCCTTTGGGCCCGTTCCCACACATATCTACAGTAGAAGTCCCCACCCTGGTCACAGCAGGTGATGACTATCGCGCAGCTGGATATTCCGCCGATTCATGGAATGTGGGGGTCGATCGGATCTCATGGGGAGGGGGCTTTGATCAACCCGGGGATCCTTTGATGGGGGAAGCTTTCTATTGCACGGGGAGGGGCAAGGAATGGTATCGGCAGAGCTGGGTGTCGGCCTGGGAACGGGGAAGAAAAACGGGCACACGGGGAAAAAGGGGGTTTGCATCTAAGGGCCGGAGATCATGAAAGGGAAGAAGGGAGGTGTCGCGCTGGGAACAGGATGAGGGCCCGGGGCAGAGCAGCGCCGAAGAGGGGTTTATGATTCAAGGCAGGTGCAAGCAGGGGGGGGGTGGTCAGCGTGCAGGCTTTAGTGAAGGCGAAGGGCTATGTCAGGGGCCAGCGGCATGCAAAGGGTTCGTTTTGATCGGGGCATCTTAAAATGGCGGGTGCGCACGACAAAAGTGTGGCATCAGGGGAAGAGGCAAGATGGCGCAGATAATGTTCACCAAAACGTACTAATTTTCAACAGTCCTCCCTTTAACATATTCAAGACATCTTGCTGGTTCATTTTCTACTCGGTTCTATTGTGGTGGGCATGAGAAAGAGAACGGTAGGAACCCTAGATAAAAAGAGTTGTAAACAATACATTTTAACATTTCTAGTTTTTAGGAGGTGGACCTATTTGATAAACTTTGATCAATTTGTTTAGCAGGAAAGTCATAGGGATGCAATACAAAAACGATTCTGTAGCGAGAGCAGCAAGTACATTTCATAACGTGGACTGGCAGGTTATTACATATATCAGATTCGGATTGGAGCATGATCAATACAATGGCGGCTGGGAGAGAAATGAAGCCTAGCAGAAACGGCGATTGAGGATGTCAAATGTTCGAAGTTTCTTGGTTGCCTTTCGTTGGCGCTGTGGCGCACCGGCGGTGGAGCTACAAGTCCGGCTCTATTCTAAGTTCTGCGTTGCAGGGCACGACCCTTTCCTCGCGTTTCTGGTCGGAAAGGTCCCTTTCGCCCTGTGTCCTTTGAGGTGATTGTCAGAAAGTTCAGATGGAAGAAGAGCGTACAAAACAGTCCATAGGGTAGGTCGGAGGAAAAAGGGGGATGGAGCAAGGCCAAATTAGGAACAAACTAGGAGAACGAGAGACTTCAGATAGGCGGGCGTGTGACCGAATTCAGAGAGCGGGGACTTGTCGGCCAACACTGGACATCGAGCAGGGGCATCAGGTCGCCCCTTTCTTCTCATGTTGTCGAAAACAGTGCCTCGTCCTGCAGCTCTTTTCTGTCGTGGTCTCGCCTTGGCTAATGTCGCATGTGTTCCTTAGTCTGCAGTCAGGCCTCGTGCTCCCACATCCGGTCCTTCTCTCCTCCAACAGCAGTGCCCTTAAACAAATTTGAAAAGACAGTCTTTAGAGAATTTGCAGATGAAGATAATCAAAAAGTCTATTTCTCTCCCAGCTCCAGGCAAAGAATGAAAATGCCCGTTATATTAGTGTTCACAACTGGCATATGAATGACCGGTGACGGGCCTGTTGGATTTACTATGACTTTCCTTCACAATTATTTATTACAGTCACGACAGTTCATCTGATGGTGGCTCACCTTCGTGAGACGAACCTGGCAAAGATATGCCGTTCTCTAGAGTTTTATATTTACAAAGGGTACTGTGAGTTGTCAACATGGTACTACACAGGCATTTTGCTGAGAGACGAACATGGCTAAACATTTCTTTTCTATCGATGCATCCAGCTTTTCAACTACTACGGGGTTCGTTTCGATGATTTCTTTACCTTGGACTAGTCTGTTAACTTTGTAAAACATCATTCTGGATCCTACGTAACCTTTTTCAGCCCGATTACTTAATTAGAAAGAACAGGGGTTTTATGGGAGACAACCAGGGACATAGGAAACTTGTGGTAAGGGCATAAATCGACCCATCTCTCACAACCGGAAATGAGGGGTAGTTTCATAACTCCAGTTTTTGGGCGTCTGATACAGGGGATGTAACAGGGGTGATCATTTTTCCTGCTTGGGTATTGCGACAATTCGGGGTGGGGAGGGTCGCGTATTCTGCGGTCCTAACTTATACCATAGGAGCCGTTGACATGTAGTTCCCTTATTACGGGCCAGATTAGGGAACCTCTGTCGTTTTACCTGTCCTTTCCCTTACGGCCCAACCTCGGTTCATTGACTTCTAGCGGAAAAGGAGAGGTAATGACGCGGTCTCGGGGTGATTGTATTAAAGACAAGTTTTTGTGCAAATACTGACGGTATTTGAAGCCAATTAGGTGGTGCGCTAGGGGTGTCAGTCTGCCAATTTCGGGGCTAATCGCTCGGAAGAGTGGGAGTGCAAAAATAGAGGGAGAGAGCGAGAGAGAGAGAGGGAGAGAGAGAGAGAGAGAGAGAGAGAGAGAGAGAGAGGAGAGAGAGAGAGAGAGAGAGAGAGAGAGAGAGAGAGAGAGAGAGAGAGAGAGAGAGAGAGAGAGAGAGAGAGGGTGCAACGGCAGGCTAAATAGTACACGTGCAACAGAGAGGGTGGCCGTGTATTCAAGAAAGGCTATTTAGTGCGTTACACAGTAAAGGACATTCATGGGTCTGCATTAGAATCTTGTCATCATGCAGTTTGAGCATTAGACAGGGTAGAGGGGACGCGCCTTGAGAAAAGGAGAGAAGAAAGGAGGTACCATTTTGTCGCACTTTCTCGCACTCTCGGTCCTTCGACCAGTTGGGTCAGCGCCTCGGTCACACACACACATTCTCTCAGTTTCGCATCATACGTGACATGGGTTCATTCGTCCGGTCTGGTTTAAGGGTGATCCCTTTTTATCAGGTCATACTAATTTTATTGGTATGTTCGATACGTGAGTAGTTAGTAGGCGTGCTTAGGCACCACCTTGCAGCGCTAGTCTGCTTCGTATATTAGATACGGCCAGGCTTCAGGTCTTCGCCACACCTCGGCTGTAATCTCTGATGTAACCTGCAGAGGGAGGGAAAAAAAAAGGGGGGGGGGGGGAGACAGCATTCGCGCATATTCAGATACACGGATTCATAAGTCCTTTACTTACCTCTTACTCGTCTTTCCTCCTCGGGGCAGGGTCCCGGGGGTATGGTTTCTGGGGTCGGGAGGGGAGAGGGGCAGTGTGCCCTTATAGGTCGTGTACGGGGAAAACGTAAAAAGGAAACCAGAGGTGCCTAGTGCGAGGTATCTAGTCAAAAGATGTATCTCGCTATCGGGATCCTTAAACCTCCTTCGACGCTGTGGCGTTCTAAGGTTCTTCGGTTCTTGGGTCAGCTCCGTTCCCTAATACCTTGGAACGTCGTACTTTATAACATTTACATCATTTCATTTCACCCTTCTTTTGCATTCCCTCGTTTACACCGTTCGTTTTACCCATCCTTGGGAGTCAAGGTCTTCCTCCACGCGAGAGTTCATGAGTCAGTCGCGTACTTTGAAGGCAGAGTGTCGTGTTGTCGATCCGATCCGTCCTCCAGGGCTGGGCAACCATCTTCTTTCAACCTTAAAGAGAGAGCAGAGTAGGGTGCACAGAAAAGAACTTTCCCACCGATCCCACATTTTTAAAATAAAGCATGCAATACCCGTCCATAGTTTCAAAAAAACTTTATTTTGCAAAATCATTTCAGCACGTGGATTATGGGGGTGTGGTCGTATTTGGCCGGTCGTGGCAATGGCTAAAGTGCGTACAGTGGGGGGGGGGTCGTTTGCAGCAATAAGAACATCGGAAAGTTTTATTCATTCATTTGTAAGAAACTAAAACGTCTATTAATTGGCTGGGGGTTCGGGGGCATTTATTTTCATAATTTAGAAGCATAATCATAATAGTTGCAATCAGATTTCCTATATGTATACCGTATGTGTGCGTCATAGATGAGGTTATACATCAGCTATAAAAAAATATAATACATTGTACATTTGTAATCAACATTTTTAACGGGATCCTTTTACAATGTTCGTCGAGCGAGCTCTCCTTGTCCTTTCTAGCCAAGTGTACGAAGGATCATATAAGTCTTAGAACATCAAGTTTGTATTAGTGGGAAGGAACACCACGAGGTGTTCGTAAGTTCCGATTGATACCAGCGCCATCTTGGGCGGGGCCGGCTCAGTCCGGAAGCAGCATCAGGGGGAAATGTTTCCCATTACTGGCAGTTGGACCAGAGTCCTTTTCGGTAGTTCTAGAATTCATGCTAACAGAGGGAGTGGCAATGTCACGTTTATTTCGTTGGCGATCAAGGCAGCCGTCCCTTACCGGAAACCTGCAGAGGCCGAAGGTTCCGCCGGGGACTTTTGTAGGGTCTCCAAGGCTGCGGAGATGCTGTCGGAGATGGGGGCTCGTGCCCCTGTGGGCAAATGTCCGAGTTATATTGCTGGTCAAAGTTACTCTAGTGGCCGGGGCCCGCCTTCCAGCGGACCCAGACGCCATTTTGAGGCCCTACAGGGGCCACTCTCGTCGAGTTTGCAAGAGCGGAAGAGATCCTTCGGAGTGAAAGGAAGAGGTCCCTGTTGTGTGAAAGCGGGACGTTCAGCTGGGGTGCAGCTGTGATGCCCCCACCTGGGGGGGGGGGCGAGGGAGACTCGTTCGCGCCGTCTCCTTCTCCCGGTGCACTCCATGCTGTTCTTTTTCATCGCCCCGCATGAAGGTCTCTCCACATCCGGTGTTCCCTAAGTCTTGTGCTCAGTGCTGTGGGAGTATGGCCACCTGTGGCGCGCATTCGGCGCGGCACGAGTATCAGTGCAGTCATTGCAGGTTCGGTGTTCCGAAAATATGGCCACCATTGCACGTTCGGTGCTGCGCAAGTACTGGGGTGCCACCATGGTGTGTTCGGTGCTGTGGAAGTATTGGCACCATCGCCTGACTGGGGGTGTTCGGCGTCGGGCCGGGGGCTGGGAGACCTCCTATCGGTGGAGGTGGGAGAGGCTCGTCCGCGTCGCCTCTCCCTCCCAGCCCAACTTGGACAAATTGTTGTGGAGGTACGTGCAGGACATCCCGCCGTCCAGAGCTGCTGCGGCTGTTACGGAAGGGAAAAGGAAGAGGTGCCTCGTTCTTCTCTGAACATGTGGCGGGACTACTTAAGTCTATCCAGGCCCGTTGCGGCTGGCTGAGGAGACATGTGGCGGGACTACCTACAACTGCCCAGGCTGCTGGCTCCTGCCTCTCCTCCGGCTCCCCCATACGTTAAGATTTCCTGACCAAGAGTTGGCAGCGGGGCCCGCCTTATATGGGTTGTCGCTGGTTGGGCGTAGCCGTAACCTTGCCCTACCTTGGAAGGTTCCAGAATGGGGGGGTGAATGTTCTGTTTGACTTTCATTTTCCACAGTTTTACCGTTATTATTCCTTGTTTGTTGTGCTAAATTAAAAGTTCAAGTTCATCAATGGTCTACGGATTTTGTTTTGCCATTTCTTTCTTTCCAGGTTGCTTTTATGTTAAGTTTCTGCTAACAGAGGTCGAGTAACACGGAAACACGTGTAGAGGGATGACGCAGATTCGTACATTACATACACACAAACTCAGACGGGGGACAGTACAAGTATGACATACAAAGACCCAAGACGAATATAAAACAGTTATTGGTCATGATTATCTCTTTCCGTCTGTGAATTTTAAAGCGAGGCTGGGTTCCCGTCTTGACGTTGCCCGACCTAGGAGAACTTGAGCATGCCGCTGAAATTGTCCTGGCGAAATCTGTGCCATCGGGCATAATCAAACGTGGTGGTTCTATCTGGTCTGCCTATGTAAGTCGGGTTCTTCTTTGTCTCGCGCTTTTTCTCGTACTGCCGGTCTGTCGTTCCTGTCGGCCCTTTGCCTTTACTCACGCTCAGTAGAGTCGGGCATTGGGCTTTCCAGTGTCCGACATATCTACAAAAAGCGCATTGGTCTGGCCCTAAGTCTGGTCGTCTTTTGCATAGTGTCGGGGGATAAGTTGTGGGTAGCGGTGTCCTGGGGTTGTCCTGTCGGTATATTTCTCTACTTGGTTTGTCCTCGTCTTTTCTCTGTCGTTGCATAGCCTCTCTGCGCCACATACCGAGACTGTCGAGCATAATAGGCGTTGTCTTATTATTTCGAAGGGCTATTTCTAACGTTTCTATTTTATCAAGGTCAAAGGATCCTGCCAGTGGCCACTGTTTGTCTTGACTTTCTTTGGTATACCTGTGCCACAATTTATTATAGGCTATGGTAACTAATCCATAGTTTATGAACATGTCCTTATTAGGGGTGCCTTCTAGTGGAGCTATATGGTCCACCTCTAATACACGGTCCGGGCTGAACCAATTATCAATCAATGGGGAGAAGACAGACATGACGGCTCGTAACGAGGGACTAATAAGTCAGCAGTGCCTATCTTATCACTAGGTGCAAAGACTAGACAGAATATTCCTATTCTACGTTGTTTGCAGGCAGTGAATACCTCATGAACAAAAATAAAAAAAAAGAGTAACCAAGAACGCGGAACAATCAAGCAATTAATAAATAAATAAATAGGATAGAAAAAGGACAATGGGGAGAGTAAGTAGGGCGCAAAAGTCTGCGTCCTCTACCCTTTCACTAACCGCAAAGAGGAAGCTGTTGTTTCCGGTTTGCAGACAGAGAATCTCCAGAAGACAATCTGTGAACAGTAGTTCGGGGTTAAAGAACCCAGTTAATCAGTGAGGGAGTGGGGAGTCTCCTCAAAAACCGTTGAGAAATAATAGAGTCAGTGGGGGAGAAAGATAGGCACGACGGTTACGTTACCTATCCTTCACCGTTTGCAAAAGAGAAGGAGCCTACTGTTTCTCCGTGTGCAGACAGTGAATCTCCAATTAGGTCAAACAAAGAGTAATACTAGTATTTTATAAATAATCAAGCAATCAAACAATCAAGCAATCATTTCGCAACTTGTCGTGATTACACGACCTTACCCGGACCATGTGGACAGTTTCTCGTCTTCCGAATCCAGCGCCCGTTCGTCCTCTTTTTCTCGTATTTCTCACGGCACTCCTAATGGTTCCCAGTCAGGACCGTAGATCACTCGAGAGAGGTCTGTTCGGAACTAGTGAAGTTCGGATGATCGGCTGCCAGACGAGGGTCTATTGGGCAAGAGCTCTCCCGATCGTTGCAGTCGTTCACTCTGTCGTCGGGACCTCTCCCACTGGATCCACGAGTCGCTGATGGGCCCCACGCTTGGGACGCCAATTGTTGAAACCTGAGTCGGGTCGGGGACAATCGATATTTGCCCGGCGGTATTGCCTCTGTGACCCTCTAGTTATTTAATCAATGAAGAGGCAGGAGCTGGAGACTGGAAAGCAGGAAACAAGGTTTTTATTCTCTCCGGAGGAGAACACAACGAAACGGACAGAAGGTATCGTTCTGAGGTGCTCTAACTTACGTTTGAGGCCTGGCCCCTTATGTACAGTGTTTGTGGTTTTTATTACAGTTTACATACATATGACAAAGCTTTGATATACGGAAAGACATTCCCGGAATCCCCCTTTGGGCCCGTTCCCACACATATCTACAGTAGAAGTCCCCACCCTGGTCACAGCAGGTGATGACTATCGCGCAGCTGGATATTCCGCCGATTCATGGAATGTGGGGGTCGATCGGATCTCATGGGGAGGGGGCTTTGATCAACCCGGGGATCCTTTGATGGGGGAAGCTTTCTATTGCACGGGGAGGGGCAAGGAATGGTATCGGCAGAGCTGGGTGTCGGCCTGGGAACGGGGAAGACAAACGGGCACACGGGGAAAAAGGGGGTTTGCATCTAAGGGCCGGAGATCATGAAAGGGAAGAAGGGAGGTGTCGCGCTGGGAACAGGATGAGGGCCCGGGGCAGAGCAGCGCCGAAGAGGGGTTTATGATTCAAGGCAGGTGCAAGCAGGGGGGGGTGGTCAGCGTGCAGGCTTTAGTGAAGGCGAAGGGCTATGTCAGGGGCCAGCGGCATGCAAAGGGTTCGTTTTGATCGGGGCATCTTAAAATGGCGGGTGCGCACGACAAAAGTGTGGCATCAGGGGAAGAGGCAAGATGGCGCAGATAATGTTCACCAAAACGTACTAATTTTCAACAACACATGCATGAATGCAATCTTTACAAATGATATTTCGACATCTAGACCTGAGGCTACTCCTTTTGCCATGAAAGATGTCTCCCATGATCTGTGATGATATATGATACAACAATTGCAACACCAAAGTGCTGCCACTCTGCATGCTAGTCCATATGTGAAATACATAGCAACATGCCGCTCGAGAAAAAATCTACTGAAGCGGCAGGAAACTACAGCTCACACTGTGCAAGATGCCGTTTTCAATGATTGCACAGTGCCGGATGCTTGTCCGCACTGTGCAATCATTGAAATGGCATCTTGCACAGTGTGAACATGCTACTACGCAGTTCGCGTAGTGCTACACGTAGCTCAGGTAGTGCGAAGTAAGCATGGGCGAATTTTGCGAATTCGCAATCCGCAAATTTTTTAATTTTTGCGTGTTCACGGGGCGCTTTGCGTGTTCGTGGGGCGATTTGCGTGTTCGCGGGGCACTTTGCGTGTTCGCGAGTTTTTTTTGTGCAAGACCGCTCGTTGTTGTGCCCTTCTGCCCTCTGCCCCACTCGTTTTTGTGCCATTTTGCCCTCTGCCCCACTCGTTTTTGTGCCCTTCTGCCCTCTGCCCCACTCGTTTTTGTGCCATTCTGCCCTCTGCCCCACTCGTTGTTGTGCCCTTCTGCCCTCTGCCCCACTCGTTGTTGTGCCATTCTGCCCTCTGCCCCACTTGTTGTTGTGCCCTTCTGCCCTCTGCCCCACTCGTTGTTGTGCCATTCTGCCCTCTGCCCCACTTGTTGTTGTGCCCTTCTGCCCTCTGCCCCACTCGTTGTTTTGCCCTTCTGCCCTCTGCCCCTCTCCTGTTTTATTTTAGAATGGCACCGGCAAGCTGCCAGCGCCATTCTGAAATAGTTACTAAGTTAGCTTCATCAGGAAGCACTAATAGATAAAATAAAGCAGGTGCTCGAATTCAGTTAAACTCGAGCACCTGCTTCTATTAGTGCTTCCTGTTGATGCTAACTTAGTAACTATTTTAGAATGGCACTGGCAGCTTGCCGGCGCCATTCTAAAATAGTTACAAGCTTGAAGCTTGAACTTTTGCCCCCCGGATCCGTTCCGCTCGCGGATTTGCAGATTTTCGGGGAATTCGGGGATTGCGAATTTGCCGAAAATCCGCAAAATCCGTGAGCGGAACGGATTTTGTGCCCATGCTTAGTGCGAAGTACACTTTGCGTAGCTTCGCAAAGCGCTACTTCGCAAACTACACCCAGCCCTAATATAAAGTTGAGAAGATGTACGTGACTATATGTTCCTTAACATTGACACAACCACCACAAAATGAATCAGTTCAAAACAAATATTTATTGGATGATAGCTCCTGTCATTATTTTCATCTTTTTCATTTCATGAAGGGAAAACATGTGCAACAATTTGGTCCTGTCTCCACGGACCTGTCATTATGTGTTCTATGTCTGAATCATTTGCATTATCCTCCTACAACTCATGCGGGATTTCAGTCTCATTTGCACATGGCACATTGATTTTTAGACGGATGTTATGCAATATTGCACATACTGAGAAAAATCTTGCTGAGGCTTGTACAGTATTCTTCTCTGTGATTTATATAGGCAGCCGAAATGGGGCTTGACCCTAAACATTGGCTCAACAACATTCCTTGTTTTGGTCAGCATAGTTGAACTTTTTTGGCCCTCTGTCTGTGGATTTTGCAACAGGATCATGAGCCATGGCTGCAAACCACATCCTTGGTCACCAGAAAAGTGAAAAATACCAAAGGTCAATGATTTGGGGCAATGTTACTTAAACATAGCTAAGTATGTTAAGTATGCAGGCAAACTCATACTCATTTCACAGATACTTTGAAGGGACTGTTGACCATTGCTTCACACATGTATGATCAACTTATATGTGTTACTTCACATGGATGTATGACGTTACAACGCATACTTTTACTCCGCGTACCATTACAACGCGGTATTTACAACGAATACCGTTACAACGCATAGCGCTTTGGGGTGCTGGATAGTGGTAAGTATAATTTACTATTCTAACTCCAGTCCCCGTGGACCCTAGGGAAGGTGTTGGATAGTAAATTAAACTTACCTCTTATCCTAGAGCGCCCCCCAGCGCAATGCGTTGTAATGTCATGCGTTGTAATGCCCGCGTTGTAATGGTAGTGCGGAGTAAAAGTTGCGTCGTAACGGTTGTATACCCTTCACATATTGTCCCTGGTGTGAAACACACAACACATCAACATACTAACTTTCCTGTTTAGGCAGATGATTACTATGATAAGTACTCTAGAATTATTTTAATGGCTATATGGCTCTCTTTCAGTACTCCGCTCACTTGTGTGCTGATGTACCGTCCTCCCTCTTCTCCTCAACTTTTCCTGCCATGCTTCCAAGACTTGGTGGCAACCCTGGTTGTAAACAACTCAGCCATTTTGGTAGATGGAGACTTCAACTTTTGGCCTTCAGATCCGGCCGAATGTTCAACATCGAAGGAATTCTCAGAGTCTCTACGCTTTCTCAATTTTTCCCCAGCTGTGCACTCCCCAACCCACTGCCAGGGCCACATCTTAGACCAGATTTGGTCCCTCAACTGCCCAGTGTTGTCTTTGACCATTTCCCCTTGCACTTGGTCTGATCATTTCCTCATCTCTTTTTCGTTACCCCCCCAGTTCAGCCCGTAAGCCCTCCCTCCCTAAAAACATCTGGGCGCGCTCCTGGAACCACGTAGATGTGACTTCCCTGTCTGCCACACTTTCCGCCTCCCGCCCGGATCTTCACGGGCTGTCATTTCTCGAACAAGCTGACTCCATCAATTCATGGCTTGGTTCAGGCTGCAACTTAGTCGCTCCCTTAAGGCGTGTATCATCCAGACGCACCAACGACGCAAATCGCTGGTTCAACCAGGAACTCAAAGCTCTAAAACTTAATGTCCATCGGGCTGAACGCTCTTGGAGGCGGGACTGTTGTCCAATACTTAGAAATCAGTACATCAGTCTCTTGGCCCAGTACAAAAAATCCATCCTGGCGACCAAGAACGCCTACTTTTCCACTAAAATTTTAGCCGCCGAAAACCAGTCCAAAGAAATTTTCACTATTGTGCACGACCTTGCATACTCTGATAGGGCCTCCCTCAAACCTTCCCCCTCCCAGTATCTTTGTGACTCCCTCAATTCTTATTTCCTTGATAAAATTTCCACCATCAAAGCTAATATCCCCCCCTTCCCCTTCCTTTGTCATTCCCCATTGTCCCCCCAACACAGATTGCCTCAACTTCATCCCCCTCCTTACAGAAGAATCCTTCCTTTCTCTTCTGCCGCTGGTCAAATCCAGTTCCCCTCTAGACCCTTGCCCTGCACATATTCTGAAACAGATTTATTCTGTTTGTGCCTCGCCCCCTCTCACCCTCCTCAACAGCTTGCTATCACAGGGCATCGTCATCCCTCCCCTGAAATCGGCCGTCATCCTACCCATCTTAAAAAAACCCGGAGTGGACCCCTCAGTACTTGTCAACTATCGCCCCATCTCACTCCTGCCCTTTTTGGCGAAGGTGCTGGAGCGTCATGTAACCAGAACGCTCAGCACCTTCGTGGAGGAGAATAGGGTATTAGCCCCCCCGCAGGCGAGGTTCCGTCCCTCACACTCCACGGAGTCCGTTGTATTATCGGTTCTTGACAACCTCAGAGAGGGTTTGGACACTAACCATCCCCAGGCCCTGGTCCTCCTAGATCTCTCCGCCGCTTTTGACACGGTTGATCATTCCATCTTATTGTCCCGTGTCAGAGCGGCGGGAATCGGAGGATCGGCCTTGGTCTGGCTGTCCTCCTTTCTGAGTGACCGCACCCAAGCTGTGCGCTTGGGTGATTTTTCAGCGGACTTCCAGCCGGTTAAATGTGGGGTCCCCCAGGGTTCATTACTTTCCCCGCTGTTATTTAACCTGTATATTGCTCCCCTTATCTTTGCCCTCCAACAGCTGGAGGTCTCCGTTTATAACTACGCGGATGACCTCCAGCTAATTTTTTCCTTATCTTCCTCCCCAGAGTCCATCTCTAACTTTCAGTCTGTCATGACTTTCATCCGGGACTGGATGAATTACAACCACCTGAAGCTCAACCCCGACAAAACGAAGTTGGTGCTGACAGGTGGTTGCTCCAGTCCCTGGTCCTCTTCCTTTTGGCCCCCCTTGTTGGGTTCTCCCCCAATTCCATCCCCCTCTGTAAAAACTCTTGGGTTTAAACTGGATCACCAACTTTCACTTCACTCTCAAGGTAGCACTGTTGTGTCTTCGTCTTTCCTCTCACTTCGCACTATTCGCAAAGTCTCTCGGTTCTTCTCTCTCCCCGCCCTCAAACTTATAGTCCTGGCAATGGTTATCTCCCGCCTGGATTACGGCAACGCCCTTTATTGTGGTATGCCCGCGTACAACGTGCGACGCCTACAGCTGGTCCAGAAACAGGAGGCTCGCCTGGTCTTCAACCTATCTAAGTCACATCACGTCACTCCCCTCCTTAAGACCTTACACTGGCTCCCCATTCGTGAACGAGTCCAGTTTAAACTAGGATGCATCATCTTCAACGCCCGGTCCGGATCAGCCCCTGCCTTTATCATGTCTGAAATTCATTCCTATGTCCCTCCCAGGGAGCTGCGCTCTTCCACCCAACAATTGCTTGTAGTCCCCCGTTTCAAACGTAAAAAGTGGGGAGGCTCCACATTTTCCACACTCGCCCCTGCCTTCTGGAATTCCCTTCCGGTCCACCTGAGATCCTGTCCCCAGTATACACTCTTTCGCAAGGCACTGAAAACTTTCCTTTTCACACAAGCCTTCTCCCCTTAAACCTCCTTTCCCATGCTCTGGTTTTCGATTCCTCCGGGGTTCAGTACTGTACAGCGCCATGAAACCGCTAGGTGTACGTGCGCTTAAGAAATATTTTAAACTCAAACTCAAACTCTATGAGATTTGCACTCAATATGCATGGAAAGTATCAAACTTATGATCAGATTATCTTGCATACATTTAGCCTAATATCGATCTATTCAGGCTATCTTCGGTGACATTTATAGTCAGTAGCCTGTGGTGGATTTTCCTTTCACAAGAAACTCAGCTGCCCGGCCTAAATTAAAGACATTTTAAGCAATCTCTCTGTAAGATTACTTTGTTACACTAAAAACACTTAAATCTGCAAAAATCCCTGCCTGGCTGAGTTACTTGCAGCCAGAGCGGAGGTCATCAACCCTACAGTTAACATATTGCTCAACTTATCTTCAGCTAGGGTATCATTTGCTCGGAAACAGGCTATGATTATTCACTTGCTTAAGAAACCCTTATTGGGTCTCTCTCTTCCTCTAATTACCATCCCATCTCTCTACTCCTAGGGGTGTCTAAAGTCCTTGAAAAGCAGGTTAACAAACAACTATCGGGGTTTGTTGAGCAGAATGAGCTCCTCCACCCAGCTCAATCAGGCTTCAGGTCTTTACACAGCACTGAAACAGCTCTGGCTGAAATATCTGAAGCAATATGGGGCACCCTAGATACGGCGGGCAAGGCATCAATGATTCTTCTGAATTTATCGGCGGCGTTTAATATGGTCCCACATGCCCTGCTCCTGACCCATCTCCAGGAAAATGGTGTGGACGGATTAACCTGAAACGGATTCAAATCCTATCTAGACGATATAATCTAACAAATCTGGATTTTGCCCTTTTCACCCACCCCACCCCCGAAAAAAAACTAGATACCTGGGTACCTCACGGCTCGGTATTGAATTCCTTGCTTTTTAACATATATTTGTCCCCCCTAATCCAGTTAGCAAATGAACTCGGATCCAAAGTCCTCTCATATGCAGATGCTACACAGCTTCTCTTCTCCTGTAATAAAGGCAGTGAGTCAAATTGTGAACCAGTTAAGACCTGCCTCAATACAATTTTCCACTGGCTAGTGAAGGCTCAATTGAAATGTAACAAGGACAAGGCAGAGATTCTTCACTTCTGGATGTTCCCTCCTAAGTTCAGGCTCTCTTTTTGGCCTGATGAGTCCCCACTGCTGTCGCCTCAGGGTGGACCAGTAAAAATCTTGGGGCTATGGTTCAATGAGAAGCTATGCTTTGGTCCTCCAATCAAAAGGCTGTCAGAAACATGGTTTTATATCCTGGAAACACTAAAGAAATTCCTACCACTGCTCCCCACTTATGCTAGGAAAATGGTCATTCAAGCCTTGATCACATTGTGCATTGACTATGCCAATGCGCTATATGTTGGCCTGCCAGGCTGTCTACTAAATAAACCTCAGGTCATTCAGAATTCAGCAGCTAGGTTAATACTCAACCTCCCTAAAATGGCTAATGGCATGCTGCCTCTTTGTGACCTTCACTGGCTGCCGTTGAAACAAAGCGTGAAATTAAAATCCCTGGTGATGGTACATTTTGCCTTATGTGGTCATGGCCCAACCTATGTTCCTCAAATAACCTAATGGCATGTACCCCTAGGTCTTCAAACAGAAGGCCGGCGGTAGATCCCTATTTAGGTTGGGGGCTTTGGCTTGAAATCAACTCCTGACGTAGCTTTGTGCTGTGAGTGGTCCGAGGTAATTCAAGAAGAAACTGAAAACCTTACTCTTTAAATAGACCTCTTTGATCCGTCTAACCACCTAACAGGGTACATGTTGGGACACACCTTGGAGTAGGTGTGCGTGCTATAAGTGCCGTTAACATAACATATATAAGTAGTGACAGTGTCAACATGTTTGACACTCACACATAAAGTTGGCCTTTTATCACCTATGATGTCCTTGCTTGACTACATGACATTTGAACAGCCCGCGACTTGTTACTTAATTTAGCATGACTGTTTGCTTAGTAAATGTAACCCGTATTCAACATGGCAAATAGATATTTAAATTGGATTTATTCATACATCCACTACATTTTTTGTATGACAAGTTGTCTTGCTGAATTTAGATTGATGCATAGACATGGCAAAATAACCATTTTTCAGATGGGACAAAATGATGTAGACATAAGTAACTTTATACTACAGATCTGTAAACAACCCTTTCTGTATTCACATGTGCACAGGTTATTTTGCCTTGTGGGTGATTCTGTATTTATATGCCTAGATTCTGTCATCATTAATTTAGCATGATAGGGTTCTAATTTGGATCATAAGTACACTGTAACACCTTACATTGCTTGCATTTCACCTAGGTTATTTTCTAGTGTATGACATCCTTCACAGTCTTTTTATTGATTGTGTCAGTTTTTCATTGGACTGAGATGCAGGAAATGTTGGCGGCCTAAGATACTAATTGATCATCTATCACACTGATGAGGTGTGTCAATGTGACTTATTTTCTATGTGTATGTTTGGACCTAGAGTTGAAGCACATTTTTTATCAAACTGTGCAAATATTCAAAGGTTTCTTCTAAATACTAAAGGTCAATTAGCATCCGCAGGTGTAAAAACATTCTGTTTGGAAATCATTTCGTAAAGTAAATGTTACAATATGGCAGTGGTTATACGCAGTAACAATACCCAATCACCAATCAGAAAGAGTCTTTAATCCTAGAATTGTTTCACAAAACGAGTAGATTCAAAAGTATGCCACGTGATTGTTTTAACTCCAAAAGCCAGTTCACTCATTCCAGAGGAAGACCCTAGTATGAACAACATACCCACACCCTGTACAATGGTGTTGGGTCCCTTCTGCCTGCTCCACCTCTGTGAGCCAAACACTGTGTTTGGGATTGTTGTTGGCAGGCCTGTGCACTTAGGTGTCTCCAGCAATATGAGTCCAACTTCTGAACATGTGGAGCAATGCAATGATTCAAAACAGATTGTGTCCACACACAGTGCGTGAGTAGGTATGCAACGCGAAGTTCTGGTGACACATGTGATGTAGGACACCATTTCTGGCCTGCTACCTATTTGGTAATTCCTACACATAGCCCTATTCAATACAGGGATGTGTGCCTACATGGGGGGGGGTAGCGAGATTTTATTTAATGAGCATTGAGGCCACATCTAGTACTCACCTTCACAGACATCCAACTGCCCATGTGGCTCAGGGTTCAACATGAGCATTGATGTGATTTACACAGGTGTACCTTCTTGTGCAATCATTGTCCATACATACATACATATTTTCACACTTGAGTGAAGATAGTCATGACACATCTGTATGATTTCATTTTCTTTTTAAATATCTTTATTCGATTTTTTTTACAAAGACAACCCCCATCCCTAACCCCACCCCCCACCCTTGCAGACTTTACCCGTACCCAAACAGAGACACAAGTTTACTTACATAATTCATCAAAACGAGACATAAATTTCAGAGGTGCAGAGTAGTTCATAAAATATAAAATACAGTCAACTCTAAAAATAAATAGTTATTTGTAGGCTTACATTTCTCCTTTGTACAAAAGGTCTAAACAAGAACATCTATCTGTCCTCAGTGTGACTTTGTATCCACTGTAAGAGTGGGTCCAAAATCATGCTACCACTTTTACGTTTATTACGCCCTCTTCTTTTATATATGGCCACCTCTAAGCTGCATGTTGGCAACCTGTGGGCTCTCCATTGCTGGAACGCCGGTGGATTCAGGTCTAGCCAGGCTGAAGCAATGCATAACCTTAAAACAGCCATTGCCACAAAAATCAGTCCTTGCATATGTTTCGGCTGGCTAGCATTTGCTATACCCAACAGTATTTCCTCCGTTGTGATACTTACTCCTGTTTTAAATATTTCTGATAAAAAGCTGGAAATTTCTGCGGTCAAATTTGATAATGCATTACATGAAGCAAACATATGCACAATATCAGCCTCAAACAGTGTGCAACGTGGACATGTTGTTCCCTTTTCGGTCCCGCATTTTGCTATTTTTTTCGGGGTGTAATACAGTGGAAAAAAAGGTTTAATAAAATTGGGCTTGTAGTTTTATCGACATTAAACAGGTCTGTGATAGTTCATATGAGCGAAGGGGGGTTTGTGGCAATACACCTAATTTGGCCTGCCAATTAACCATCTGTTTCTCCATTTCATCCGGAAACTGAGAGATCAAAGACTCGTATATCGCCTCGGTGGTTAGGATAGATTTTTTACGTACGTTCTCTATAATTTGAATTGCTTGAAATTTTACTCTAGCCCCCTCTTTCTTTGTCAGAAAATCTCTCACCTGTAGGAATTTAAAAAAATCTCTATGGCTGAGGTCATAATTGTTACATAATTCCTCAAATGTCTTCAGCCCAATCGACGTATATCAGCAGCCAAGCTGTACAATCCCTGCCTGTGTCCACCTATCCATGCAGCTATCTCTAAAAATCTCTGGGAGGTCATCATTATTGAATAATGGAGTAGAATGAGAGTATCGCCCAAGTCCCAGTAGTTTTCGAAGATTAGCCCAAACCTTGTATATGCCGGAGATGGTCTTGAATTTAACCTTCTTGAAATAGCTGTCATTACCATATCGCCAGAGGCATCCTTCACAACGCCTTCCCAGTATAAGTTCTTGTGGAGTGGGGATATTACCATTTATTCTGCTATTCGTCCCTGTAGAGATGAGTACCATGCAATATCTTAATATGGTAGCCCAGTAATACAATTTAAAATTGGGCATTGCCAGTCCCCCTCTATCTTTTGGTAATGTCATGAATTTAAGGGCCCTACGTGGCCTCGTATATTCCCATATAAACCTGGAGAACATAGACACTATGGATTTAAACAATTGAGGAGGGAATTCTAAACAGATTGACCTAAAAAATATACAAATCTGGGTAAAAAGAGCATTTTGATCACATTACCTCTGCCACCTATAGTTAGATGTAGGTTATTCAGCCGGACCAGTTCTTTTTTTGTACGTTGGATCAGTGGTTCCACATTATTACTAATTATATTTTTTTACTTTTGCAGTTATGCTAACCCCTAGGTACGTAGCTTTATCTATGACTCTGTCATCCCTCATCCTAATTTTGTCATTAGGAATAATCTGGGTTTTACCTTGATTATCCAAAACTCAGGGCCTCCTCTTCTATCCCGTTTATTGCAGTTATAGGATAGCTGGTGACTAAAGCGATGTCATCCGCATATGCCAATGTTTTTGTCTCATAATCTCGAGCCCAAATTGGTGGTCTTAACATATTATTTTCTAGTCTGCATATAAGCGGGTCAATATTAATCACAAATAGAAGAGGGGAGCACAGGCACCTTTGCCTCGTCCCCCTAGTAATGATTCTTTTTTCCAAAAATACCCCATTATTCATCACCCTGGCTACTGGTTCAACAAATAACATTTGTACTGCTTTCATAAATCCCTTTCTAATCCCACTATGTAACATTGTAGCCCAGAGGTATTTCTAGGAGACCCTATTGAAAGCTTTTTCAGCATCGAGTAATATAAGTGCCAGAGGGTCTCCTGTCACCTCTGCAAAATCAAAGAGAGAAATTACCCTTTGGACATGATCAATTGTAGAATCCCCGGGGATGAACCTGTGCTAACGGCCAGATACGATTTTATGTATAATTAGTGCAGTCGGCTAGCTAATAGTTTGGAATATATTTTGGAACCTCTGTTTATCAACGTGATGTGATGATAAGACCCAAGCTCTATAGGATCTTTATTTTTTTTTACGAGACCAGGATTTTAGCTGATGACCATGAGGCTGGTGGCCTCCCCCCTGAAAAATATGAACAAATAAATCCTGTATTATTTCCTTTAAGCTGAGATGAAAACTTAACATAAAACTACGTTGGGATTCCATCTATACCAGCTGCTTTTCCTGTAGCAAGACTATTCATTGAGAGAAAGATCTCCTCCCAATATGGAGGATTATCTAAACTTTCTTGATCCTCTTTCTCAAATCTTGCCGGTAGATTTAAATTTAGATATGCCTCAGGTTTGCCCTGTTGATTCTCAACTTCTTCATACAAATCCTGATGAAATCGCTGAAATGCGGCTCTTATTTCAGAGGATTCAGTCTTTAGGCCAGATTCTGGATACTTAATTTCTTTTACTATATTAGCTGAATTTTCTTCTTGGGTGCGGACCGCAAATTGGTGGCCCACTTGTTTATTCAGTTCATATATCTTCTCTTTATGCGTTGTTGCCTTGGCTACCACTTTTTCCGTTAGGATATCAATAATATAAATTTTCGCGATCGCCACCCGACTTAATTCGCCATCAGTTACTCACCCCTCCTGAACGGCCTTAATCAAATTTCTCTCAGCCCTACCCAAATTATGCTGTAAGATTTCCATCTTTTGATTGGCCTCTGTTGGAGCTAAGAGAGAATTGCAGCATCTCTCCTCCGATACCCGCCTTTAGGGCATCCCAAACCACATTTATTGCTGCGGTACCTAAATTATCATCCAAGAATCCCGGAATCCATCTCCTCATATGTTGCCAAAATTTCTCATTCCTCAGTAATGCTCTTTCGAACGTCCATATCCTCGTATTGGGTTTGTTTATTCCACATTCTAGACTTAACACTAGAGGATTATGGTCCGATAAAACCCTTTGCAATTTTTCTATTATTCTGGCAGACCTCAAAGAGATAGATATAAGCATATAGTCTAGCCGTGCATGCCGAGAATGCGGATAAGAGTAATACATATATCCAGGATCCCCAGAGTGCTCTAATTGCCACCCATCGATCAGCCCATGTAACACACACATCTCTTTTAGTGCCTGGAAGACTTTCGGTTACTTACCTTGATTTTTAAAGCCTTGGTCCGAAGACCAGTCACCTGGAAAATTAAGACTGAGATCCCCACACACTATCAACAGAAGGGGCCAGTGAGCCAGTTCATTAGCCACACTAGACAACACATCTGGGTCATCGCTAACATTACCATAGATAGTACATAATGTCATTTTACTTTCCCAATTGTCATAGTGACATTTTGTGATCACCCAGCGTCCAAATTTATCAGCTAGTGATTGTGTAAATTGTATGCCACCCCCTTTTGCCAAGATAGCCACCCCCCTGGCTCGCACCCCCTGTGTTGAGGCAGTAATAAACCAATACCCTAGTGTATGAAGCAAGTGTTGTTGCGAACCCTCGATATGAGTCTCTTGTAGACATATGATATTAGCCCTGGTCATCTGTAATCCAACAGCTACTTTCTGTCTTTTCTTTGCGTCATTAAGGCCACTTATGTTGGCAGTCAAAATTTTCAACCCAGCCATGGTAGTGCTTGTTCACCCCATCCATACTTAACTATAGTTGTGTCCCTCTATTTAAACCATACTTGCCCTTCTTTGGTATTTCTATTCTCGCGTTGAACCCCCCACCCTGCACTTATCAAGTACACCTTGTGTCTAAAAACTCCCCACAGTCTTGCCCTCCCTCCTTCCCACCCCCCACCCCCGTCATTATCTAAGCCACCAGGCTCAATCCTGAGCCTGTATGATAGCGTCTACATTAACCTCACCTACTCTCCACATCCCCGTTCCCTCAAATATACACATTCCTCCCCTTAAATGTTTTCCCTTACCCGGCTTACCCACATAACCCAACTACAAAAAAAGAGAACAGCACATTTACTCCGTACAAGAGCATCCAAATAGTACAAAATGACAAAGGCAACTATTGATTACTCTTGAAAGGTCCAGCTTTCCTTGCAATGATTTCCTTCAATGTTTGCTCAGCTTGTATCTCTGATGTAAAAAACAAGGTTTGTCCTTGCGAGACTACTTTCAGTTTTTCAGGGTTCTGGAGGAAAGCTGCTGCTCCTGCTTTTTGAAACGGCGTGATCAGTTGTTCAAACCTCCAGTGTCTCTCCACTGTGGCATGCGCAAAATCCGTTTTAGCAAAAAATGAAAAATGTTCCCAGTTCCGTCTTTTATTACGTCTTGCCAGGTCATACACTGCCTGTTGAAGCAAAAAGTTTCCAAAGTATATCAGAATGACTCTTGGATATGATTGATCATTTCTAGGGTGCTTAGACATTGACATCGGGAATTTGTGCACACATTGGATTTCTTTGTCCCAGTTCCATTGTGTTAGTTCTAGAAACCCATTCTTGAACAGGTTAATGGTAAATGCACGAATATCGCTTCCTTCTCTATTTTCGGGGATCCCTAGAATCCTTAGATTATTCCGGCGGTGGCGGTTTTCTGCCTCTTCCAGTTTCCACATAATGTCTTTCACTTTTTATTCGTCTCAGTTTTGTCATTATTTGGAGGGGAACACTGTAATAAGTTACTTTCTTTGCTTTCCTTTCTCTCTTTTTGAGTATCTTCTATGTTCAGTACAGTGTTCTCATTGCTTGACCCCCAGGACATTCGCATGTTATTAGAATCAGTCAGGTTCTCCTGAATCATCGTCTGAATTTCATCAGTATTCTCACTGTTAGCCAAGACATTTGTCTGTTTTTTCATCTGACCTCCCTCCTTACTGTTCAAATCCTTTTTAGAAAACAGACACGTAATGACTGTCTGCTTTTTTCCCGATTTTCCTGCAGTTAAACTGCTTGGGCCGAAGGACTTAACATTTTTTCCATTATTAATTTTGCTCTTCTTACCCTTGCTTTGGTCGGACTTCTTCACTTCAATGTCCGATTTCGGGTCAGGTTCACGCCGTACTGGGGTAGAATTTGCCTGTGATGTTGCGCGTGCCATGCTTCGAGCTCCTCGCGCTGCCATAGCCATCGTCTTCCCGTAATACACTCCCACAAATCCGGCATCTTGGTTGCTAGGCGATCCCAGCCAGCTCTTGTCTGAGCTCCGCCAGCTGGAGACTGCTGTCAGCAACAGCCGGGATAGCGCTTCCCAGCGGAAACAACAGTTCTTTTGCTTGACTTTTCGAAATACTCGATTATCAATCGTCACCCCCTCTCCTTCACGCCAGCGAGACCAGCCTTCAGGACCAGGGCGCATTCTTGATCAACATCAGCACTCGTTTGAGGGTTGGAGTGATGTGGAGGTAGGCTCCCGAGGTCTTTACTCAGCCGCCATCTTGGCTCCGCCACATCTGTATGATTTCAAATGTTGTATTCACATTCTGGTGCATTCCGGAGCTGGAGCTGTACATGGCCATGCCAAGCCCACATTACATGGGAGCCCAGTGGTGGGGCAACCAGAGTCTGCTGGGGATTGGTAAGCCCAGGTGTATGTAGCAGAGTCTTCTGGGGGTCAGTGGAAGGTGTTGTCCCAGGGCATGATGCATAGGGCAGAACCAGGCAGCGACAGGTCATATGGCGGTGATGGAGGCTACTGTCCCCTTCCTCGCATACTAATTACCATCCACATCTTAGCACTCTGATAATTTCTCAGTGTCCGGTGTGTCCGGTGTGTGTGGTGGGGTAATGGCTGCATCATTGGGTGCCACTGACACATCAGGGTGTGATGGTGATAGGATGCATCATAGGGTGCCACTGACAGATCAGGGAAGTGCGTGTTGCAGTTCCTGCTGCAGTCATCTGGGCTCGGCTCAGTGACAGCAATGGCAGGATGATGAACTGCAAGGCATGGAGGATCCCAGCTACATCTCGCTGGTGTTCAGCCGTGGCAGCCAAACTTCCAGCCTACACCTGCACCATAGTCTCAATTGTACTGTGCATCTGTGCCAACTCTGTGCTGTCATCGCTGGTGCCTGTCTGACTAGACAGTTCTTGTTTCCGAGAGATGGCCCCAGCGATGTCAGCCAAGGGTTGTCGTGGAGCATGGTGCGGACAGGGGGTGTCCGTTAGGGACTGTAAGTGATGCCTGATGGGACTCAGACACCCACGTATGGCATCCAGTTTGACTGCCACAAGCTCAAAACCCACCCGCAGCTGATCAGCCAACTCCACCTGACAACCCAACACAGGGCGCTGGAATTCAATGTGTTGTTCATGGGTGTCCTGGGAAAGAGCCATGGTGGTGTGTGTTTCCTGCAGTGTGGTCTGTGCAGGTGTTGGGGTCACCTCGAGGCAGCTGGGCTGCCCTGCTCCTGGGGGTGGGGTGCGGAGGCTGTCCATTATCCGTTGGAGGTCGTCTGAACAGATGTGCAGGGTGTCCTCTTCATCATCACTGATGGGATTTGTGGTCTGCTCTGCAGTAAGTGTTGTTTGTCCCCCTGCAATGTTTTGGGGAGATGCATGTTAACAGAAGTTGCCATGTTTGTTGCCGCTTTGCAGACGTTTACATGACAATGCACATTGTGACTGTTTTGGTGGTGCTGGCTATTTGATGGCAAACAGTAGGTTTTCCGAGTACATGACGGATGTGTGGCGGTACCCGTACATTGTCAACACACAGTGTCAAGCAATGCCAGATGTGAGTGGCCAGTTACTACACACAAGCGGAACCTGTTGTGTCGTCTGTCCTGTGGTGTAGGTGTTGCACTGTATCCCCTATTGCCGTCATTGGTGATGTTCTGTGGTTGCTATGTGTGTGTGCTGCATTGTGGGGGGAGACGGCCCTGAAGCTCTGAGTTTGTGGACCCTTGTCCCTTTGAGGTGGTGTGCCTTTGAATTGTGGGCTTTTTTGGGGGCTGGGCTGTTTTCGATTTGGGTCATTGGTGCTCTTGCACAGATTTTGTGGCCTTGTGCATTGTATGTCTGCTGCGTGTATTGGACGGCATGGGTTATAGGTGCATGTGGATGTGTCAGAGTGTGACTTGCTCCTGTACGGATGTGATCCACACTGGGAAACCTCCATGTCGATTCGTGCATTAGTGCATTTCTTTGGATTGCTGCCATGCTATCGGTCATGCAGTGTCACTTGCTTTGTCAGTGTGGCTCACACAGCCGCTACTTTTCTGTTTTCATTACATGTGCATGGATTGGTTGTGTCATTGGTTATTCGGAGGGGGTCCATATGTGCACATGGTGGACACAGGCCAACTTGGTGTTTCTATGTGTGCTGCACTGTGCCAAGAGTATCAGGGACATGTCCCACTGTCATTGTGCGTACGCGGTGTGCTTCACATGGTTGTGCATGTCTGGAATTGTGCCCATCTCCACCCGTCCCCCCTTGCCTGGTCATCACTCACCCTGTTGCTGTTGGGTCAGGTCATATCATGCTGTGTACAGGCACCCGACTCCTGCGACCGTTTCCACACTGGTGACTGTGGCCACCATTTCCTCCAGCTCATCCAGCTCATCCAGTGACGCAGGCCTCCCACCTCCAGTTGCCGTTGCTGCCTTCCTGTTGGCGGCCAGTTTCTGTTTGGTCTGCCTTTGCACATCATGCCAGCGCCTCTTGACCTCCTCCATGGACCTCCTCGCCACTCCGACTGCATTGACATTTGTGACGATAGTCTGTCATATTTCCCTTTGGGTTGCCAGTGCTGCAGTGGAGGTGACAAACAGTTGTTGGTAGTGTTCCTATCACCTCCATGACAATGATCCGGGCTTCCAGCTGACTGAACCCCATCTTCCTCTTCCTCTTCTCCTTGCCCTTCCTCCGAACACTGGGTTCCATGCTGGTCCTCCGTGGGGCTTGTGGGGTTTGGCTTCTCCTCTGTACTCGGTCCGGTGCTACTCAGTTTGAATTGGTTTTGGCGTGTTTTTTGTTTTGGCTTTTATAGTGCATTTGCCATATGACGCTTGGGGATTGAAGGGCTGTCGCTAGTTATCGTTGATTTTAGTATCGCAACTTTTTTGGTGTCCGTGTTTCGCATTTTTTGATAGTCACGCTGAATTTTTCGCAGTCATTTGGTGTGTTATCCTGCTACTATTGCGTGGTGCCCGCCGGGTTGGGAATTGGACGTTAAGACGGTGTAATTTTCTCACAATAGACTGCAATATGCACAGTTGCGTTAAGTTAGTTTTGTGATGGTTACCACATGTTCTTGCAAATATGCCCCTCGCTGCACTGTTAGTTTGATGCTGTTTAAAGTAGAGTAACACAAAAAGCATCACACTGACATCCATGTCTTCAATACAATCAGGAAATTCCAGCACCCTTGAACACTGAATATCTGCATTCCCCATACAAATTCCCATAGAAACATGGGTAAAAGCACAAGAAAGAAAGCACGTGAATTTCACAGTGCTGTTTTAAAACAGGAATCACTTCTACAGCCGTATTAGCGAGATTTTGATGAGACTGTTGTACCCTCACTCCACACTGTGCAACGTAACATAGGCAACATCTTGATCCAATGCCTTTATTCAAGAAAGCAATTGCTTCCATATTTTTGGCCATGAAGTATTTTTACTTCAAATATGTTATACATGGAATACTTTGCATTTTAGAACACTGCTGATGTTAATGTTGTAAGCACAAATGTATTGCTATTTCTGACAAGAAATCAGAGTACGTAATAATGTATACATTTGGTCAGATCCAGACACCATTTGAACTTGCTAGGATACCTTTATATCTGGCAAGAAGGTTCCCTTCATGCTCTTAGAAATTAACATGCATCAGCGTGCCTGACAGCTTCAAGATTACCTCTGTTAAGAGCACCATCTTGAGTGCATCAGCAAACAAGTTGCCAGCCAAATATTTAGCAGGGTTATCATTGAGAATGGGAACATTAGTACATTTATGACAGGTCATAAATCAAAATATTGGCAAGGAAATCACCGAGGGAGAATTTCCAACACTCCTCGGCCTGGACACTGTCTCCTTTAGGAATCCAGACTTTGTAGCTGTGATATGATGATCCAATTTGTCATGATGATAATTGAACATTAAAACCAACCAAGACAACCCAACATTGGGGTCTTTGGATCGTTGGTGTTGTGGGTGAATACTACTTGTTTCACGGTCTTTTAATCTCATGGTACATTATGCTGTATACATGATATAGTTAAAATGTGGATAAAATACACATAATACAGATATATGCGCACACATGTGCTCAAATAATAAAACAAGCACGGGTATAGTTTAGTAATGATTCAGCGAAAATAAACCAGAAAAAGCCTGACATTTATAATTTCTAGCATGCAACACACCCTCCACAGATAACCTTTTTCTTTACTATGCATTTGCAAAGTGGTGGGCTGAGTATGGTATGTGTTGTATACCATAACTAGAGAATTTCAAGCCCATCTCAGGTTCGTATTCGCTTCTTTATCACTAACCTTTAACAGTGTTTTTTTCTGTGAGTTCTTATGGACTTTTTTTCGATTAACTGCATTACTCGCCATTTTCACCTTCGTACAGATCCTCAGCACCTGCCTGTACATCCTACTAGGGTATTTTTTCATAGTCTTGTTTTTTTAAATCACTTTCTTGAATACAAAATCGATTTTGTTGTTGTTTATTTTTCAATTTGTTTTGTCCCAATGTTTCTGACTGTCCCCGGCACTAACCTGGAGACGGGGTCCAAAATTAGTGCCTCCCTTTTGCTGAAGACATTTTTATTCCTGGTGAACAATCTCGATTTAGAACGAAATCATGAGCCAATCCTATTTGTCAAAAAATCCAAATCTGATTGGCCGAATTTGTGATTTTATAAATTGCAACTTAAAACAGACAAGATATACAAAAGGGATACGTTTTTGATGTCCAACTGCCACTTATTTAAAACCACTAAAAGTCACTTTGTGAACTAAGCTCTACTTTCATGCCACATTTTGAAAGTTTGGGATATTTGTTGTTGCTGCCAGAAACTTTCCTCAGGTAGTTAAATGAGAAAACACATTTCTTTTGTGCCCACTCCAATCCTCCGTTAAACTTTTTTTTGCCCTGCATGGAATTGCAGACATTTTGGGATGCTGAGCTTTAGTTGCACATGCTAAGAGAGTGCCACGTTTTTTAATGTTCTATATGTGGAGACTGGAGTTACAGGTAATGCAAAACATTCATATGCAAAGAAGACCGCTATAACCAGACAGTGGCAGCTGCCAGTGTGTGTGGGTGTTTGGGTGTCTTCATTGAAATAAAACAAGAGATAAAGTGACATTTAGTTAGGTGTTAAACAGAGGCAAGAACTAACCTGAAAAACAAACCCGCTGAAACATGCTGGTTATTGCCTAATGAAATACCTATAACTTTCTCACCCATCATGCTCATGACCTCACTTATTGCCAAATTACCTTGGAGACTGTGGTACACATTAGTAATTTAAACAGTATTGAGCTTTAAATCTAATGAGTGATGTCACCAATGATTTAATTTAGCCTATAATGAGTAGTATAATATGTGAGGGCGTGAAGGGGGCACAAGATATAGTTAGTTGACTATATAATCACTGGTTTATTTCACTTGTTTTGGGGGTTTATCCACATTTGTTCTTGTCTCATTTCAACAACTAGCTATAATGTCACTAAAAACGTAGGGGCATATTATTAAGGACCAGTGTTAAAATTGTCGCCGTTTTATCGTTAGGAAACTGCTGATAAAACGGAGATAATGGGCTTGATAATACGCTCTTGTTAATTTCCATAGAAGCCTATGTTCTGGTATTAACATGGGCTTCGATGGGAATTAACAAGAGCGTATTATCAAGCCCATTATCGCCGTTTTATCGGCAGTTTCCTGCCGATAAAACGGCGATAATTTTAACACCGGTCCTTGATAATATGCCCCTTAGTTTTTTTCAATGAATTTCATTTTTGTTTATCATAGCTCCCAATTACTATGATTATCCATTCCCCAATGCACAGGGCCTTTGGCTGTGCGCAGTGGTGGTTGGCTGCAGGGCTTGGCCTCAAATCCAGGGTTTGCACAAAACCATCAGCATATACCCCACCCCAATCGTGTGCTGCCTTTTATTGCACTCAGTGGTAGTTGGCCAATGCGCCTGTGCCAAATCCTTAGCAAGCTTCCCTCTGCGGGCTCAAACACCTCTACACAGAAAGTACATAGCAAGGGAAGGCTTGGTCAGGGCTTGACCTCATGTCTCGGCCCAGTGGTCAACCCTGTGGGGGGAGTGAGTCCACACTGTACACAAAGTGAATTTACCAAAAAGATTTTGCTATTTTAAAATTAGGGAGCTGTTAAGCGGTTGTAAAAAACGGCAGAGTTAGCAAACAGATGTGAAAAGGGGATCCTGTGCTTATGTAGATAGCTCCTTTTTAACAGTTTTTAGCCCCTTAAAAATACATTATACATCATATGACTAAACACCCATAACTCCTCTACAAAGTTTTAATTTATGGTTTCATACCTCCTTTGACATCTCGATATTCATTCACTTCAGCCTGCTCTTCAGAAAAGGCTTTTAATTCAATAACTCCCATTCCACCAAAATGGCATTGAGCTGTGCCTCACTTTTGGCTTGAATACAAAATGTTAGCACTCTAGCAGTCATTAGAATTCTAGACTGAAGCTGTAGTTGATCACTAGGCAGTTAACTAACAGACTGCTGTGCATGTTTCACTCTACATATCAAAATGGTTTAATGTCATGGATGAGCTTGATATTCAAGAGTTCATAGAAAATGTGTCCAAATATTAGCTTTCTAGAGTACTGACCATACTTTCTATGACAAAAAGAAACCTCTCACTTCTTCATTTACTGCACTGTTTAAATTTTTTCATCTTTACATCCATCAAAATGGTGTTCAGGTGGGCAACACTTTTGTCATAAATACAGAAGGTTAGTGCTTTATTTGTTTGTTAGAATACTGTAGAAATTCTACAGAAGATCACTAGAGAATCAATTGACAGGACAACTGCTGTTAAAAGTACATGTTTTATTCAGAATATCGAACTTTGGGGCATATTACCAAAAACTAGCGATAATTATCGCTATGTTGGCTTAGCGGCAATAATTTTATCGCCGTGTTGCGGCGAGTTTTATCGCTTAGGATCCTTGCTATTATCAAGGTTTATCTCCTAAGCGATAAAAATCGGCCGAAATGCATGAATATCGCTGTAAAGTCAGTGATATTCATGCATTACCGAGCTAATGCTCTTAGCCATGTTATCCACCTCCAATTGGATAACATGGCTAAGAACTGCTCAGGGCAGGTGTTAGCTTTTGGAGATATTCACGCTTAGCGCGAATATCTCCAAAAGTTGGTAATAGGAGATAGCGATGTTAGCGACTGTTTCCAGTCTTTTTCATCTTGGCACGCCCACTTTGCATGTCATTAGTGATAAATATCTCTGACATGCAAAGCGGGCCCAAGATGGTCGCTATCTCCTACTAGCTGTCGCTAACTGGTGTTAGCGACAGCTAGGTAATAGGGAGATCATTTTATCTCCGCTTTCTTGGCTTTTAAAGCCAAAAAAGTGGAGATAAATCCCTTGATAATATGCCCCTTTGTTCTTACATGAGCGAGGGAGATTTTGTGCATTTAGAAAAAGTGTGTTCTCATTTTAGCTTCTGAAACTCTTTCCATAACTTCAATGAGAAAATCCCGATAGAATTTTTTTTTTCTCTAAAACATGATTCATCAGATCCAGGCAGAGGATCAGCATTTTACATAGAGTAAAATATCTTAGACCCACAATAGTTAAAATTAGTATGGAACCCTCCAACAAACGATATATATTATGACCATAATCCTTCAAAACAGGCTTCAACTACAATATATTTCAGTGGAGATCACATCCCCGAGTCCTGTAATGGCTGCCACAACATATTGTACATGTTTTGGCCATGCTATACGTTGTCTAGCCTCTTGTAACCATTGAC
The DNA here is from genome assembly GCF_964261635.1 of Lissotriton helveticus. Lineage (NCBI taxonomy): Eukaryota > Metazoa > Chordata > Amphibia > Caudata > Salamandridae > Lissotriton > Lissotriton helveticus. Next base: position 297,294,133 of record NC_136070.1, read on the forward strand.
CTGGTCATAATAGCAGAACCATTTTGTTGCTCACAGTTCTAAAGGGCGGGTTATTGACGACAGCATGAAAAAATCTTACTGTCTATTACTGAATTTGCCGTGTACAGTGATGTGATGAACTACCACTGTGGCTGCTAATAATCAACCGATTGGATACACAGTTTGCTTGAATATTCCTTTCCAAGCTATAATATGCTAGGATAAAGTGATGGCTAAAACTTTATTGTTCTCGCTAATTGTTGAACGCTATTTAAAACTTTATTGTTCTCACCAATGGATGAACGCTATTTGACTCTACTGGTGAAATAGTGTACACATGCTCAATAGTAGTTTTTTGAGTATGCACCAAACAGTGGGTTTTGTATTTAATACTCTAAAAAAACTATTGTCTCACATAAACAGACAGCACCGATTGATTTTAAGCTTACAATTTGAAAACATCTTTTTAATAAGAAAACAGAATGGTGAATTATAGCTCTACCTATCTTTGTTTCTTTGGATGTCTCTTTATTCGATTACAGAGCGGTGCTCCTCTATACCTGAGCTGCAGCCAGGTGGGGTGAAGCGCCATCACCACAGCTAATGGGTGAGTGGCCATGATTGTGTCTACCTGGAGGTATTAAAAATATACTGGCATATGATGTCTTACGTTTCATGTCGTCATTGTTTATTAGCTTACAAATATGCTAATATGTTTTTGTCTTTATGTTTTATGTTTGCTCCTGTGTGTTCGTCCCTTCAACATGATGTGACAAAAGTCTGTGGTGGGTTTATTCTGACCTGGATTTTGCAGGTGACATTTTAATTTCACTTTATATAAGCAGTAGTAAACATCGGGTCCTGAAGAAAGCATTGGTACTATACCACTTTAATGCTGAAACATGTCGACCATCATTGCTCACAGATATTTTGATAAATCTGGTTTTGCACTTTGCCTTTTAGATTTGGAAAACTGAGAAGAAAAAATAAAGTTTCATACTTACTCAGTATTATCCAATTTTAATTGTTTTTTCACTCACATTTTGATTTCACACTGCTTTTTCCAGTCGCCACTTATATTTAAAATAACAAAACTTAGTACTGACATCACACTACGTCAAAGGTTTTTGGAACAGCCTTAAATAACATCAATAGGTTGTCTTCCTTTTTCCCTTTTCCTCCTGGGCAAGGAGAACCCAAATGATGTCAACAAGGGCGGTACAGAGTGGCTACTGATGGGAAAATTCACCCATGCCCTCGAGCTCTAGCTCACACATTGGTGTCACACTTGGGAGCTTACTTGGGTCTCCATCTTTAGTTCACAAACTTATTGTTTTTCCATGTTGAAGTCTTGTTCTCACAGTGAGTTTTTCTGCTTTCTGACCCCTAGATATAATTGTTGTTTTTGCATGTTTTGGCCAGCCAGTTAGGATTGACCAATCACCTTTAAATTGGCCAATCACAAAATGTCCGTACCCCAATGGTCCAGTTATCACTAAAGTTTTCTGGTAGTTAGTTTCTTAATGGCACGAGCACCTTTTTGAAAGCTAATTTCTCAATAACTACTGAACAGTTACTACATAAGTAAAATTACTGTTCTTTTTGTTCTACTGAGTGATACTATTTCTAACATTTGTGATCTGAGTGGTTGTGTGATTATATCCATGTGTGAGTGGGTGTGTGAGTGGCTGCATGGCTGTGTTAGTGGCTGTATGGGGGTATAGGTGTGTGGGTGAGTTAGTGGCTGTGTGACTAGTTATATTGGTGAGTGTGTGGCAGTGTGAGTGTCTGTATGGGTGAGTGACTGGTTATATGAGTAGGTGTATGGATGAGTGAGTGGTTGTATAAGTGGCTGTGTGAATGAGGAGTGGGTATGCAAGTGGCTCTATGGATGGGTGAGTGGTTGTATGTTTACTTGTATAGGTCTGTGAATGGGTATGTGAGGAGTTGTGTGAGAGCGGGAGTATGAGAGGTTGTATGGGGTGTTAGTGAGTGTGTAGTGAGTGTGTAGGTGGTTCTGTGGATGATGTCATCAGTGATGTCATCGGTGATGGCGCTGACCATGTCATGAGTGATGTATTATGTGAGGTCATAAGTAGTACATTGCAGGGGCGTACATAGGTAGTTAGCTCAGGTTACTATCACTGCTATAGTTTTGAATGAGTGAAATGTGAGCCGAATTATATGTCCTTGTAACCTTCGATTTTTTCACTGAATTTCTAACAATTTGTTATGTTATTTCCTAACTATACCTCCCCTGTAACCTTTTGCCTTTTCAATGAAATTGTAAGGTTTCTCAAATTGCATTTGTAAAATAGTATTTCCTTCTAATATTTACTCTTGTAGTTAATTTGTATGGTTTATATTTAATACTAAGGGGCTGATTAAGATGGGGTTTGTAAGGCCTCCTAATGGCATTTGTTCTGTCCGAATTGGATTGGGAAGGAGATGTCCAACCAACAAATTACGATGTGAGTTAGGTGTTAGGAATATCCTAATCTGAACCCCATGGCATTCGGAATGACCAAGCCGTACGGAGAAGACTCATACATCTCTGCAGGCCGTGTTGCCGAACAACTGATTACAATGCTGGATTCGGACAACAGTCAGATTCATACTTTTGGGGCTTGTAACAGGCCTCCCTGCACCCAGAGCCTTCCCAATCCTCCCATATGCTGATGACACTCAGCTTATAGTGTCTGTAACCCAGTCGGTGGATGTCATGGCAGCTGATTTTTCCAAGTGTATCTCTTCCCTGATGATGTGGATGAATTCCAATTTTTTAAAGCTGAATACTGTTAAAACTGAAGTCTTAGAGTTTGGTCAGAAAGCAGTTTTGGTGGCCAACTACAGCCGGTACTTGTCCTGTGCCAGTAAACAAAGCTAGGAATCTTGGCTTTATGTTTGATAAAGATCTGTTCTGGGCCTCTCAGATTAATCAAGTGTCATCTGCTTGTTTTTTTATGTTAAAAGGCCTGAGAAAGATTCTTCCATTCATTCCCTTTTCCATGAGGAAAACAGTTTTAAGTGCCATGATTTTCTCTAGAATTGATTATGGTAACACTCTCTATCTGGGAGCAGGTGCTGCACAATTTGCTAAACTTCAATCAATTCAGAACGAGGCAGCTAGAGTGTTGCTCAAACTACCTAAACATCACCCCACATCAAACGCCATCAAACAACTTCACTGGCTCCCAGTTTGACGACGTGTCGATTTCAAGACACTTTGTCTGGTACATAAAGCCTTGTTTGGTGGTGGAGCTGAGGATGTTCAATTTCTGTGTTCCCGTTATCTGCCAGCACGTTCTTTAAGGTCAGCCACTCTTGGCTTGGTCAAACTCCCTAAAGCTAAAAAGAGTAAGGTGGGTAGGAAAACGTTTCGCCTTCCTGGCATCGAAACTTTGGAATTCATTGCCTGTCCATCTGAGAATGATTCCAAATAGATTGGTTTTCAGGAAGGAAATTAAAACATGGCTTTTCCCCCAACATTAAATAAGTCAGCGTTATGTTCAATTACTTTTCTCAGTGCCAAGATGCCCCGTCAGTAGTGCGCTCTACAAATACCCTCAGTCAGTCAGTCATACCCATAGGTCCCCCCTTACCAATCATGCAGAGTGTGGCAGGCACCAGGCTGTGCCCGCCACACAGTGCCCAATTTTTCCTAGCCACCCCTTTCTTCAATGTTCGGTCAGAACATAGTCTCCTATTGAAGTCAATGGTGTCTGACCAAATCGTATCTGGAAGGATCAGGATGTATCGTAATCGGTCTGTCCGACTCTCCCGATCCGAGTTGGTTGGAAACCATTCTCAAACCGATTTGGTTGGAATGATTTCCGTTCCGTATCGTAATCGTGCCCTAAGTGAATTACAAATGATTTTATTTGTTTAGTTTTTTTAAATACTATAGATATTCTTATCTTACAAATACACTTTTTATCTGTTTAAAAATATAAATATCACATGTGTAACATAACAATGGTTATTTTAAAGTGCATGTTCACCTAACGGTATCTTGGCACTGAATAACAGATGTTTATTTTTACCCAACTCAATGACACTCATATTATCAACTTCAGAAGGATGAAAGGCTGAGTCAACCCGCTGGGATTTGAACCTTTGACCATTAGGTCAAACGCAGGCCCCTACAGTGGATGCATTAGTCCACTAAGCCACCAGACCCAGCATTAATGTGCTTAATGTAAAGTAAAGGAAGGTCTTTTAATGCATTTAAATTTTCATTTTTGTTTCAAATATTCTTGGGGTACCACAGTAGGTTTACGGGTCCCAAAACATAGATGGTCTGCTACTCTATAGTTTTTACTCCTGATCACGTGATCAGAACGAATCTGCGATTCCAGAGCCACCTATGCAATGAAAGTTTTACAAGTTATTGTACATATGTACACCCCGCCTTTGTCATTAAGAACATCAGCTGGAACATATTTACAGGTATATATGTACACCATCTTATATCTATTTTCCTCATAATTTACTCATTTTTATGAGTGTTTGGATTCATGAGTTCAGGTGATAACAGACCCAAACCTTGCCTTCTGAATGGATGTTTTAAGACCCCATCATTCCACAAATAAAAACCTACCCAAAGAAAGTTACTTATCGAGTGAAGGCTCCAGAAGGAGGATTGAGAAGCAGCAGTTCTTTGCTTTTAGACAATGGGTGAAGCTACATTGTCTGTCCAAAATGAGGATCCGCAACCTCTAGAGGATGAAGATGACATGCCTTGCACGTCACTAGACCTACTGGGGAAAAGAAGGTATCCCCAAAAAATATCAAGTACACAATTTGTGGCAAGCAGTTATCCAGAGTCACTGTAAAAAAATATTCGTATGGGACAAGTTCTATGAGGAGGCAGCAAAAATGAACAATTCATGAGAGGGCGTATACAGCTAGATGATGAAAAAGAAAGCATGTGCAACAGGACAGATGGCCACTACAGGAGCATTGGGAGAGCCATCTTCAGCTGCACTCCTTACAACACCAGCTGCTTGTGAGGAATTAACTGACATGGTTACTCACTGCATGAAATGCCACATGCTTGTTGCTGTAAAAAAGTATTCTGTGGGTGCATTCTTGGATTAACCCCTCCCATGCTGGTGACGGAACTGCTCCGTCACCAGCCTCGATTGCGCTGTGCTGGTGACGGAGCGGTTCCGTCACAGCCCGCTTGGCAAGCCTGCGCGGTGCTAATTTCGCGCGTGCGCTGCGCGTTCCATAGAGCGGGCGGCGCCGTGACGGAACCTCTCCATCACAAACACAGCACGCCCGATGCTCGTGACGGAGCGGTTCTGTCACGAGCATGGGAGCGCTGCGCGGCCCCCCTCCCCCTAGTGCTGCGGCGGAATTGCCGCCGCAGCCAAGGGGTTAAGTGAAGAAGCATTGCTGTTAGTTTGTTATTTTTTCATCCAAAGACTGCTAAACATTTGATAAGGAGTGAAGCCAGTTTCTTCTTTGCATTTCCCCATCCTTACTCTTTTCACCACCTTATTTACTTTTTGTTCAGAAGCAAAACAATAAAACAAAATGTAATCTGTCTAAAACCCCTTCTAGAAAAAATGGTTCTTGTTACAACCATCATCTACTCAAACAAAGAGCTAACTCGGTGTTTGTAATGTGTCAGTGAGTGTATTGATATGACGGTGGGTATATAAGTATGTGCATGAGTGTGCCCCTACAGATACTAATATATGTGTGTCACGAGGACGAGCTCCCTGTCCTGGACGGAAGGGGCGTACCAATGTGTTAGTGTAGGATTTAGTGAGTCCCTGGGTGTTAATGTATACATCAGTATGTGTGTCCGTGTGTTAGGATATGCATCATGTGTTCTTGAGTGTGCTATTGGATGGATTACTGTTTGGCTGGGTGTGCCAGTGTCTGCATTGTTGTATGCATGGGTTTGTCAATGTGTCCATATGTATGTCCCTAGGTGTGTCAGTGTATGCATCAGTGCATGCCTGGATGTATTATTGGATGCATTAATGTTTGTCTGGATATGCCAATGTCTGTATTGCTATATGCCTGGTATGTCAATATTTGTATTGCTATGTTTGTGTGCGTGTTTCAGTTTATATGTCAGCGTATGCCTGAGTGTGTTATTTGGTGCATGAATGTTTGACTGGGTGTATCAGTGTCTGCAGTGCAGTATGCCTGGGTGTCTAAGTTTGTGCTCTGAACAGTCTCTGGTTGTATCACTGTCTACATCAGTGCCTGGGTGTGTTAGTACATTCATTACTACTTAGCTGGGTATGTCAGTGTCTGTTTTGCTATATGTCTGGACTTGTCAGTGTTTGCAATGATATGGCCCTGAGTGTGACAGTGTATGCATAAGTGTATGCATGCATGTCTCATTTGGGTGCATTAATGTTTAGCTGGCTCTGTCAGTGTCTGCATTGCTGTTTGTTTTGGGGTTTCAGTGTCTGCTTCGCTTTGTCCATGGGTGTGTCACTGTGTGACTCAGTGTATGCATGGGTGTGTTAATCGATGCATTAATGTTTGCCTGCCTGTCTTAGTGTCAGCATTGCTATGTACCTGAGTGTGTCAGTGTATACGTCAGTCTATGCCTGGGTGTGTTATTAGATGCATTAGTGTTTGACTGGATGTGTCAGTGGCTTATCAGTGTTTAGTTGGGTATGTTAGTGCCTGTATCAAAGTGTGTCTACATGTGTCAGTGACTTTATTAGTGTGAGCCTGTGTCTGTTAGTACCTCTGTCTGTGTGTAGCTGGTTCTGTGAGTTGCTGTACTGACAAGGTGTGTTAGTAACTGTAGCAATTCGCCCTTGGGTGTGCATCCTCAAAATGTAAAGTTATGGAACACTGCACTGCAAGCAATAATTAGTAAAGTACATTAACCCAATTTATGGTGCCATTAATCTGCATAAAAAGAAAAACTGAAATATTTATTAGTTATACAAAGTATAGATTTGCAAAAGTAATTTACACTTTCAACAATGCATGAAGACATAATTCTAACAAATAACTAGACAGTTCTCATACTGTAAAGCTATATATTAATATAAATAAGCATTTCAATTTCCCTTTTTTACTGTTTCAGATGCTTTACTCATATATCGCAAACAAAGTACTATTTAAGAAGACATCATAGAACAGTGGGGAAAAAACAAACTTAAAGATTGTACCAAAAATACTATTCTGCACGCTATATCTTTGCAATTAAGGATCATTGTGGATTGTACTCACTACAAATAACAAAGAATAACATAACTTACTTTACTATTATTAACCATTAATATCTATTTACTAAATATAGCTCTCTACACAATCTTTTCAAACACATGCATATATACATATCTCTACAACACAACAAAAGAAAGTGATGTTTGGAACTATTTTCCTGTACCTTCTGGGAAAAAGAATGTATCAGCTAAGTATGTGCAGTGTAATAATTTGAGGCATAATTACCTAGCTGCACTGCCAAGAAGTATCCACATGGGACAAGTTTCAATATCAAGCATTTAAAATCGATAAAAAAAAGGGTGTACAATTGAATCATGCACAAGAAACTTAGGGCCAGATGTAGGTTACCAAATACCAGTCGGTAACGGCCAAATTCGTCCGTTACCGACCGGTATTCGGTGATTGAGATGTAGGGGGGCCTAAAATTTACAGAATCGGTAAATTTACCGATTTGGTAAATTTACCGATTCTGTAAAATACCGAATCGGTAAATTTACCGAATCGGTAAATCAATATGTAGGTGGCACTGAAAACTGTGCCACAGGCCCTTAATAATTTGTTATTTACCATGAAATACTATTTCATGGTAAATAACGAATTCCTGTGTACATCCACATCTGTGCATGTACACCTGTGCCATGTGGCACACCTACATGCCCTGAGGGCATGTAGGTGTGTCACATGGCACGCAAGCCAGAATCAGGGGTAAAACAGGGTGTCAAAGTGACACCCTGTCCCCCTTGACAATTCGGTAATTTTACAGAATCGGTATTTATCGATTCGGTAATTGCCATTG